>NW_028301714.1:47855000-49092500 GCF_037042655.1 Diuraphis noxia | reverse complement strand
ATATAATAATGGTAATATATATATATATTAATATGTGGCCGAGGTGAATATTTTATTCAGATGTAAACGGTTGCAGCCTCGCAGGTATTGAATAATCGGTCGTATAGGTATCACGATTCACGATGATTACCGCCGCGTTATCAACTGCATGTAGACGAGTTCCTACAAAATAATGTATAATATATGATACGATATTATATTATTATTATACATGATTGTGTTTTAAGGCGCTCTGCGAGACGAGAAGACGCCGCCACCTTACGCATTCACAAAAGAAATTAATGACTATTATTCTTAATTTTAAGAGAGCCTTGGTATTTAGATACAAACGCGTCGATCATCAAAAAGGCGAAAGTGAACAAATATGACATCGTTCGAAAAATCAATTAGTTTTGAACGTTTTATTAAAATATATTGTTATTTTATACACTTATAATAACACAGATTAATGATAATCAAGTATTTAGATATTTACTATATAATATAATATAGGTACCTATACCTACCATATGCTATGAGTACGATGAATTATATCTTATTAGATTTTTATGTTTTTATGTTACTTCATTTTTATACGCCATGAAAAACATTTATTCTTATTTCTCCGAGTTTTGATTAATTTGATTTGATTTAAATGTCAAGGCATTACAATGTTGCAAACATTAAATATAACATTCCGCAATATTTTTTTGAATTAATAATTAACTATACAATTACGCGTGGTATATTATTAAATATTTATTTATTTGAGTTCATAATATATACAATGACATTATGTAGAATATGCCAACACAATATTAAATTTAAATATCAAGCCTTCCATAAAAAAATGGAATTTCCCATGTAACCTCAAAAGAAGGGATGAGGTCATTATAACCCGTGCCAGAATAGGACACACTCATCTCACCCACTCATACCTCATCACCAAGGAACCCGCTCCACTATGTGACGCTTGCAACGTGGACCTGTCGATCGACCACATTGTCACTAGATGTCCAAAATACACCGTAGCTCGGAAAATATTCAAAAATTCATCTTCTCTCCGACTTGCCCTCAGCGAAGAAAACACAGAAGCTATATACAAATTTTTTTTTTATATACGCTTAAACAATAAGTTGTAAACATTTATAATTTTACATTGTTATAACTTTCTGTAGGCTAATAACCTAAGCTGTTGAAGCCTTTTCATTAATTAAAAAAAAAAAAAAATATTAAATTTTTATTTTTATTTTTAACTCTCAACGTCAATGTAATATATATTGTAGAATATCATCTACTTCACAATTTTATAAAATATTTTATGAGGTTTTCTAACAATTTTAAAATTAATAATATATATTTTAAACTCTAAAATACCCAACACGCTCGTGCAGGTTGGTTCAACGTGCTTATAAACTATAAATCTGCATGACGTAGAACTGTTAGGTGCACATACACCATTATAATATTTTATAGAAATAACCTGACACAGAAATAGGCATAATATAGTTAATTTTTGTATAGTCTCGTGTATAAGCTTCAATCTATACACATGATATCACGAGTTTATTTTATAGATAACGAAATACAACTTTTTATTTTATATTGCTACACATTTCGAATATAAGATAGGTACAATAAATTGTATTTCATCCCTTTCAATAGAAATTAAATATCAACGTATATTACATTGTTATTATTATATATTTTTATCGCATATAATTCAGTTCGGTGATACATAATATGGTTAAGACACAACTTACGAATATTAATAAAATTGGCCGGCAAGTCTAAGTGATCACGTAGGTAATATTTTAACATTTCATTTCACTATTTTAAATCACTCGGCCGGCATACGGGTTTTAATGTTTGCCACCAATTTATATACAATAAAATATATTGTACAATGTACGAAGTTCAAATGAAACTTAACGACTTATACTTGATGTACATAATTTACTGCGGTGTGGTGTATAATATGTATTTAATACCATTACGTATTATAGACGATAATAGTTATTGCTCAATAATAAAGTAATTAACGCAGAATTATGATGTGCGTGGAGATGAGCGTCTGTGTATGATTTAAGTTTACTAAAAACTAATTGTTTACCATTAAGATTAAGTTGTGTACACGATGATAACCAAGATTGTGTGAGAAAAAAGCGCCACAAGAGAAGAATGTACGACGACGACGACGGCGCAGACGTGGGAATTACCGTACTGGCGGTAACCATTTATTAAAGTGGATGAAGTGTTTTGTGATGAGAGCGTACCTATATTTTATTTATTTATTTCGACCATCTCGTCACGGACGACTATTTCGTAAAGAAAAAAAAAAATCATAATTTTACATTTTTCATAGCGTACTAACGTGGGTATGTGTATATTAGTTTTCGAAAACACTTCTGTATGAAATATTATAAGTTTAACGCGACAGCACTATTGTACCCTGCTCGTTGAATTTTTTCTTTCGTTTTGTTTCGATTTTTTCGTAACGTCGAGTAGTGAATAATTCCGCACGTACATTGGCCGTGTTGACAACGACGCGTACCTACTATCGAGATCCTTTTTATTTTTATTATTTAGTTCGCTGATTATGCAAGGTGATTTTTTTAAACGCAAGTACATTACACTCGTTCACTGGGGGCCAGGGCCAACTGTCGAGTGTTACAGAAAATAATATTGCACGTCGAGCGACGCTTCGTTATAATATCATAATTCATAACAAAAATTATTTGGTAGATACATATTCAAAGTACATATTATATACGAAAGTGTTACCAAAATCCGACAATGCGTAGAGTTCAAAAAAATCACTCTGTACATATTAAATACATCTAAAATCTCAGTATATAATATATACAAGTATACAACCACATGGTATACACTCGGTAAGTGTGCGTATACTTCGGTGGTATATACCTACCTACTTGCTAAAAACCAACACTAGGTTTAAAGTGTTTGTATACACACACACACACACACATCATATACATTATACACGGCGAATGCTTTTGTTTTTTTTTTCGTTGAGTGTATATTGTTTAATATTATGTACCTACTATAGTATTATATTATGTACGATATTGTTTTACACAGTATACAATAAACACTGCTACTTATATATCTATGCAGAGTTATATTGGTCTCGCACACAGTCAACTGTTGTATTATAATAATGCAATGTATACCCGGCGTATAATATTTATATATATATATATTATAATATATTTATATGTACACATAATGAACGTACATCGTATGCTGTAGTGCCGTACTCTACGTCTACTCTATAATACCATATTATTACATTATTAAATATTATGTGTATTGCGCGTGCGTATTTATTATGTATATAATATACACTATCCAACGGTCTACGGCACACTCGAAACAGCAACCCTTTCGGTCCAAAGTGGTTTCGCCACTCTACCGCACGACCGCGCGGGACTTGAACCTCTCTCTCTCACACACACACACACACACACACACACACACACACACACACACACACACACACACACATACACGAGAACTCTTTGTCGCGTACATATAATAACAATATTACGCGTTGTGTCATTTTTTATTTTTTTGTGACCCGTAAAGGTCACGACTTTGGGTCGGCGGTAGACGTGAGCTGATGGTGCAAAAGCGTGCTCGGAGCCGTTGCACGAACGACGATGTTTCGACGACCAGTCGCGCGCACGCTTATAATAATAGTTATAACTTATAAATATATATATACTTACTATACAACCCGACGTTGAGCACTATTACAATATATTGTGTACCATATATGTGACCAATGAGCGGGGACGGTGTGCGGCTATTTTGTTTCGCGTCTTACGCAACACAAGGGCGGTATTCGTATTATGTTATTATTATTATTATTTGTTACTACCATCATGTGAGCATATTATAATATTATCATATTGTGCCGTGTATACGCCGCGGCGACTTATAGTCGTGCCCATGCCGGGCACAGCTCAGGTGGTTCACTAAAGTCTTGAAAATTCGCGTATAGATATCCTGCAATCGCGGGTCGACCTCGTGCCCGAACAATGGGCAGATCACAGTCATGCGATTATAGACGTAATAACACAATATTATTATTTTATTTATATATCGCGATAAAGTAGTATATACGTGAGTTTTATATACAATAAAGTATAATATGTATTATACTCGCTTATGAGTTATTATATAATATTTATAATATATTATACACTTAGTTGCTTAAATTATAATAATAACCATCGTTTTTATTGTCGAAAGCACCTACACCGCGATTTATTGCAGTTTGTTTAAAATCAAAAATCCGACCGACCGCCGACACCACTATGACGGACTTAATTCTCTTATCTTTATAGTGTGATACCCGTTTTATAATATTATTTACATGTGTCTCGTGGATGCTGAAAATATCGACTGAATTCGAAATCTTATAGTAATATATTAAATTATTTTATGTCTTTATGAACAGATTTTTTTGTTTGCTTAACTTTCTAGTTTCTAGTTTCTAGTTTCTAATAATTTACGTGTAGTAAACGCGATTGGTAAAAAATCCTTAAATTTATTTTTATTGCCTTTTGTCCAAATGGATTTTGTTTGACTAATTTATGAGGATATATACTTATATGTGGAGTAGCGGTTGCTCTTAAGAGTATCTATCTATATATATCTAATATACACTTAACAAACATGACCATGATTAAATTTAATCGCTCCATCAGTAAAAATGTAAAATATACTTGTCTTACACATTTGTAATATAGTGTATACAAATTACAAACGCAATTAATAATGCAATTCAAATAATAATAAATTCTATCTTGTTCTTAAATATAAATTGAAAAAGTAATGCCAGACATAAATTATACGTATAGTTAGATGACTGATATTGTTTCAAGTCAATTAAAAAAAAAATATTTATCTGCTCATATTGTGATGTTTTTGGTTATATATTTTATAGTGATCTATTAAGGCTGATGAATTATACTTTTTATAAAATATAGGTTATGATTAAATTATAATTAAATTACTTCAATAAATATCTTAGGTAATACAATCTAAAGAAAAATAGAAATAGAATTCCGAGTGCTGTTAAACAAGGTGGATTAACAGCAGCGTTTAACTATGTATTGTAATCAAAATAATGATTTAAGATCTGTCGTTTTACCGGTCTATTAATTGTGTGGAACAGTTATTTGTGGTTAGATGGGTTGTTTTAATCGTTTTTCATTAACGGTATAAAACCAATAATCATTCTCAAATTTGAATCTATTCAATATTTTATTTTAATAGATTTGATATTTTTATGTTTTATTTGTAGGTATAGTAATAGGGTATTTTTTTTCTAATTCAATGTTATGATATATATTTATTGTTAAATTATTCATTAACTACTAACATAATTATTTATGTAATATAATAAACTACTTATGCTCTAAATAAATATACCTATATAGCAATTGTTTTTAATAATTGTTTCATATTTTGAGTTTTATTTGATGTACCTATATACAGGTGATTAATATTATTTGCGTTTAACTCTAAACAATCAATTAGATCACTAATTATAAAAAAAAACATTTTCTATAATGATTTAGCCATCGTTGTTTGAAATGTAAATAAACTTCAAGATATAATAGCTGGTACTGACTTCTTAAATATTTTTAAGTCAATGCAACTGGTATAATATGATTATTGGTAAGACATCTTAATTTATATTCAGTACTTATAAGTTTCAGTTTAAATTTTATATATAGGTATTCCACTATTAATTATATATGATGTATATTATATTATTGTGTAGTTAAGTACAGTATTTAGATTAATTCTTGGTGGACATTTTTTGTTGTAAATTTCTAAAAATCGTGATTTTATATGAATATTTCAAATATTTGTACATATAAAAGATCGTAATTTCGGGTACACTACATTCACTATTGAAATAATTTCTTTACTTATAAAAAGATTGGTATTACAATATATATAATATATATTACTATCGTTGGGTAAATCCAAAGCTTAACCGTAAAGAAGATACAGTACTCAACAGACTTCGCATTGGACACATCAAAATCACGCACAAATTCTTGATGGCAAGAGAAGAGCCTCCCATTTGTCAAACCTGTGAAACTATGTTAACCGTCAAACACATAATTGCCGACTGTTTATTGAACAACCAAGAACGAGTTGAACACAAGATATCATACAACCTGGAACTCCGCACTCGGTCCCAATCCTAGAAATAATTTAGATTTATTGAATTTTTTTAAACACTCTAAATTGTATAATCATGTATAAAAAAAAATGTACATCTCATTTTATTTATAACCCATCTTTGTAAATATCGTTGTAAACAGTTATTCATGCATATTTTTTAACTTTCTGTAACGACTGTAACTAATGGCCTTTGCTGTCGATGTTTTTTTGTGATCAATAATAAAATATATATATATATACATAATATAATGTTTATAGAACGATTATATTTTATATTGATGGACTATAATGTAATGATAATAAACAAAAATATTACAACGTAGAAAGTAATTTATTATCTTAAAAATTCTAATCATTCAGACATCAAAATCAAAAATTAACACCCTAAATTTCCTTCTTGACCAACCCATCACTCAAAAAATGTTTTACAGCAACACCCATGCATTGTAGTTAAAAAGATATTTATGCCTTATAGATGAATATAGATAATTTGTAGATTTTCTTTGTGGATTAAATGTAAGTTTGACGGACTGACCCAATGACCCATTATGCAATGAAATACATACAACTCAGTTTAAAATAAAAAGACAATAGATACGAAATGTTCGTGTTACAGCTAAATAACTAATATATATGTATAATGTTTTGTTGAATAATTATTCGAATATTATGTTTCAAAATAGATTGCAGGTATTCGCCTGGTGCCGATATTTTGTTCACAGAGAAATCATCTAAAATGATTCAGTGATAAGAATCGTTCTAGTATTTCATTACAGACGAGATCAGGAAGGGAGTTATGATGAGGTTATATCTTTATGGCCTTCCTCAAAATTATTTTCTGCGAGTGATTTAATGCATATTAATAATTAAACATTAGATTGAAACACACAAAAAAAAAATGAATACGTGTTCCAAGTCTAGGTAATAACAGATTCATTTTTTCCATCAATCGATAGGGAAGTTAGAGCTTTAGTTTTAAATATTATAGCATCTCTATAGTGTAATGATTTTTATTATTATGTGTATTTTGATATTTATTATCACCGTGTATCGTGCAGACCCGTCGTGTCGCCGGGTTCGTCGTTCGTCGGCCGACACACGCCGACAATGGAGGCCGTGTTTTATTATTTTTAAGTTGTTGTGCATTATTTTAATCGTATATAGTTTTTTCGACCATCATCCGCGTTTCGCCAAGTTAGGCGCGTGGAGAGTATTGTAGAGTAATATAGACGTTAAGTTTGATTACAGATATTGTTTTTTTGTTAACATCCTGCGAACAAATTATATTTTTGAACGCATTTTCACTTGCCGCCCATCAATAGATTCAAAATTAAATACAAACGCTTATTTCCAAAAAATTAATATCTCAAATAGGAGTCACCTAATAGTTCAGGAGAAACTATAAAGTGATGGAAAGAAAATATTTACAACAATAAAGTAATAAATCAAGAATAAGTGAATTTTTTGTATTTAACTGTATTTATTTTTTTCAATGAATTATATAACCCAAATATAGTTAGCAAATAATTAAGTATTACCTAATGACTACAATGATTCGTATTCAGAATCTTTTTAATTATTTTTAAGTGTGATATCAATAATTGTGAAACAGAAAATATGTAAATCAATAACATTTACCTATAGATACTGCTAATCAGTTGCAGTAAGCAGACGCTTACGTGTCCACAAAATTTCCGTATCGTCGGTGACATTGATATCGTTGTGCAGTTGTCATCATAATATTGGATATCAGCTGCAGTATAGAGTAGGTACAAGGTAGGCATAAAAGTACTCTACCAACGATGATAATATAAAAATAATGAATGAATAATTACTTTATTCAAGTTAAGAATCGTACTCAGCGATCAACGTCAACCAATTTTCGTCGGGTGGCTGTTAGACACCGAGTCAACTGTTGCCAGGTAGGTATATGCTTGCCGCGTAAACACGTAGTCGTAATGTAGGTGGGTAGTAATGCCACGCCCGTGTGCACAAATCAACTGCTGAGTGTAAGGTTCTTAAATTGATTTAAGAATACACATAACAATAATCCTTACATGATAAGAAAAACATTTAATATTTATTTTTAATTGTTTACTGCGTCTTTTGTTTATATGATGGAAGTTTTCGAAATTGTATGATCTATATATATATTATAGATTCAATAATATGATCCCTTTTTTTACGATTTGAGTAGATAGAACAGAATTTTGATAACTGTTTTAAGTCCTGCAGTTTGATAACATAATTGCATTTAAAAAATGCATTTACCAGAAGTGACATAAGTAAGGTGACGCCCGTAAGGAATAATACGAGATATATGTCCACATAGCAGGCTGATCATTAATCTTATTTTATTTTATATCATAATCGTGATCAGATGTAAATAAAAATATACTGTGCTTATTGTCTGTGCCCAAAAAATTACGTATTTTCTATTCGTTCTACTGTACATGATATTATGTTTTTTTATAATTTAAAAGTTATTTACATAATAATATTATAATACATTTTCAGTAGACGGCCGTCGTGTTTTGAAAGTAAATTTATAGATCATTTTTCTACGGCTTTGGCGGTCAGATAGTTGTATGCTAGTGCATATTAAAATTCTACATCATATAGCCCATTCTTATATGATGTAGTATGGTGCAGTTGTAGGATAAATCGTCTTCAACTCGTTGATTTATTATTATATTCCATCGCAATATACGGCAGACAACCAGCCATATCCGAACCATGTAGGTTCGCGATGATTTGTACTTTGTTGTCGTCGTTACTTTGCTAGCCACTTTTTTTCTTACACCCAATATTGAAAAAAAACACACATAAATAATAAAATATATGTAACGATTTAATGTTACGGAATGCATTTCTAATTTAACAAGGCAATAATGTATAACGAACTGTTTATGTGTATGTTTTTTTTTTTTTTAAACGATAGTTTTGTACAAAACGTCATACGCACGTGATATTCTACTATATGTACGTTCAGTGTGACTTCACACACGGCGAGATGAAAAAAAAAAATATTAAGTGGCTATATATTCTTCTCCTTTGTCCAAAATGTATTTACCTATTTTCACGGATACGTGTGTACAAAAGAAAAAATCTATGATAAAACTCCTCCGAATGTGTAGTATGGATAGAATGTGAACCTTAATAGCTAATACTACTAACTTCTGTCTAATATAAAAATTGCCATAACATTTTTTTTTTTTTTTTTAATGTTAACATTACAATTAATCAATACACGAACGCTCTTCTGTATATGGAAATGTGTATATGTTTTATAGACGCTTCTACACGCAGGATCGTTCATTTTTTTTACACATCTTTACGTACTTGAGCTTAACAAAAAATGTCAAGGTTGATATTGAAAAGATTTTACAACAATCGGTAGACAACGACGATGTGTCAATGTCTCTTTCATTCGACGATGGCGACGATATTATATTATAATAGCCAACCGTGATCGATCAGTTTGTTTCATACATACACCTAAGTACTTAATATGTAATCCGGAGAGAGCCGAATGATTATTTTTTCATAAAAACAATTACTATTTAATTTTCGAAAAATAGAACTTTTGTATCGATTAATACATATTTTTTAGCAGTAGTTATCTGCTTTAAAATCCAAATTGTAGGACCAACTTATTTCAGACTTATTTCTTGATTATTAATCCATACGCGTGTGATGTGTGTTACAACATGGTTTTTAGTGTTTTTACGTATTAAAATTTATGACACAGCATTACATAATTAACATTTAACATTAGCGTTATGTCAAACCATTAAATTTTCCTGATAAAATGTTACAATCTTCATAAAGAAAGAATAATGCACTTAGTCAAACACTAGAAAAGTAAATATAAAATAATAGGTAAAGTTAGAGTTCCATTCGTTTAATATGGGTATAAAAGGTAATGTAGTACCTAATCGTCATTTATTGCCATTGCCCAATATTTTTGAATTTTATGTGGGTGCTACATAATTTTGACTTGTTCGTTATTTATTTAAAGGTAAAAGTAGTAATACAGACAAACTTAATAAACGTATACAACTTACTATAGAAACAAGCTTATTGACCGTTAAAATAATATTCTATTATTATGTTTCCACGATAATATAAATTTACTATGTATATGTGTAACGGTTCAGCTATAATACAAGTGTCGAGTAAGTATAATCGCAAAACTGTTTTATTGAGAAAACTCTACTCAACAACCCGCCAAACGTACCTACATATCACTTATTAATGCACTATCGTTAAAAACGTTTGTTTGAAATTCATTACAATAGTTATTGTGTATATTACATTATGCAATAATCTAAACTAAACAATCGACCGTTCCAAAGCTATCAAATTTATTTACGGGCACGATTAAAATAATTCCATGTTCTAGCCACTTCTAGGGTAGCATTGAAGTATATCTATACAAAGATAACAATTGTAAACTCGGTTAAATAATGTACAAATATTTAATTTTACTTATTTTCGTTCAAATGTTCAAACACATTAGAATATTCCACATTTTGATCATCAGCAAATTAGTTTCGTTTGTTTTATTATAAATCAAAATATTGTCCTTAGACGATAATATTATCAATTATCAACAGAATCGTGTAACACGTTTTGAAGGAGAAAAAAACTCGTCAAAACGGTTATTTTTTTCTAGTTTCGTTTGATAACAATATAATAATATTATAATGACTAAGACTCCACTCAGAAGTGGTTTACACACATTTACAACAGCCAGTAAACAAAACAGTATTATGTAATGCGCGGGAGTATTTTCGCTTTAAACGATCAACCAAAGTTTTAGTGTATCAATAAAACGTGACGATTCGTAGCGTTATTGTTATTATTATTATTATAAAATATAATTATAATAATATAATAATTTGTGTATCGCACTATCATATTACAAAACACTCATGACAACAATATGTATAATATTATAATATGATATAATAATGTTACAGACGTTTTTGGTTATTGTTATTCTATAGTAGTACACGGGAACTAGAACCTTAATTGTATTTTTTCAGTACTGTTTCAGTTATTATAAGAACAAAAATATCGGTGACAATTTTGAATGACAATTAATTTAAAAAAAAAAAAAAAAACAAAAACGTCAGTTCTGGTTCTTCAATATTTACCAAGTTTAGGTCAATACCAATGTTAACCAGACTAATTAAAAGCATAATGAAATACAATTCTATCAAAATATCGGTTCCAGTTACTAATGTAAAACAATAAAACAAATAGTGATCAATATTTTTTCAACATTTTCTGAACTATAAATTACGATTAATTTATAATACAACATAAAAAACAAATAACATTTTACGTTTTGTTTTGATTTTATTATTATTATTTATTTATCAAACAAAAACAACTGATTAATGATTATTATTGATTTTTGCAATTGCATTAATAACTTATATGAAATTAAATGTATTTTTGTATTAAAAACGAAAAAAGTTTGGTGTCATTATGTTTAAAAATATATTTGCCGATACTATATAATATTATGAATAATAAATTAATTTTCGATTTTGTCGTAAATACTGCATACGATGCGCCTTCGAAATGTAATATCGATGAAAATTATTTTTTTTATTTTTATTTTATACTATACAATACAATATTTAACGCGTTATTGACTTTCGAAGGGATTTGTTTTGAAAACAAATCCAATCGTGGTATCGTCCAGTCACAATAGTATAACATAATATCTATAACCGCAGTAGTCACCCACTCGTATTTACGACGACCGTCTCGTCGATGATTATCAATTATTTATAAAACACATTTTAACGTTACACTATACAGTCTATACACTGCAAGTGGTAGGTATATTATAACGTGTAAGTGTCTGCAGAAAAACAGTTTTCTCGCTCGACTAATAATACTTATATTTATAATTTTTATATATAACGCAATACAATGTCGGTCGCACGACGGTGCTTTAAAATCCGCTAAACCCATTACCGCGCACATAACGGTTAATATAATATTATTATACATCATTAAACACAAAGGAGAAGAGAAAAACAAGAATACGAGGAGAATATAAGTGAGACGAAAAAGACACACGACAACGACGATAACACAGATGCTGTGTGTGCTGTAGATAATACTATATAATATAATAGTGTGTAAGAGTCAACGTCGTCGTAAATACATTATAAGCTCGGCGGCGGCGGCGGCGGCTGCTGCTGCAAAACATATCATAATATCATATTATTATTATATGGTCGGACCATGCGCAGGGTTTAACATTATGTGACCGCGGTAAATGTAAATAATAATAATAATAATAATAATAATAATAATGTACCTACATACCAACAGTATAATATAGGTACGACAACAGTCGGCGCGACGACGCCAATTAGTCTTTGTCGTGAGTTTTGTCCAAAAATGTGTACATACGTATAATGCATAATAATATATTATAATGTTTAAACACAGGTACGATTGTACATATTTTTTATACTCGCCGCCGTCGGTCTGTCGCCGGCTCGACGCGCGCGATAGGTGTTATGAAATATCGCGGCTCAAGTCGTGACGTCCTATTTTTTTTCTCTCTTGTATTTTATCGTTATTATTTCGCCGCACAACTCGTTTGCCGCCACCGCGGCCGCCGCGAGGTCGTGAGGCGCACAACAAAGGAAACGCTGTGCGATTCGATTTCGCGCGAGCGCGATCGCGCCATTTGACTCCTTGGCCGACCGACCGACCGACCGGCCAAGGACGCGCGCGCCCCGTGTCCGCTCGCCGCGACGCTAATACGCAAATTATACGCGTCCATTATTATTTATAATATAATGGTGTGTGTGTGTGTGTGTGTGTGTGTGTGTGTGTGAGCACTGTGAGCATAATTTCTACGAGTTCTAGAAGTCCGGTCAAACATTTCCGCGGAAAATCAATGATTTCGATACCATAAATCCATGTCCATAATATGATTTTTTATTAGCGCGCCGGTTTACTCTTACCTATGGTTATACCCATTGTTATTATGATTTTAATTTACTGCATCCATCTATAGCGTAATTAAGTACCCATGTTCCCTAAATAGGTTAGGCCATAATATATAAATATTATGGCCACGCAGACACGCAGTCGCAGATTTTTTTTCAGTTTGGGTTTAGCCAGCACTTTCTGTGTTGAAAATAAAATTCATGAATAGGCTATTTGAAATAGGGGGTGTTAAAAAATATTAAGTATTATAATTTATAAATAGTAATAATATATCGTCCAAACTGATGGTTTAAGAATGTTGATACTATACGCACTAGGCACTAATCACATCATATTATTTTTCTACGATTCATATAAATACACTATTTATTTGACATTTCGGTATTTTAAACGCAAATTTAATGAATAAAATAAATAGAGAAAATAAAAAATGTTTTTTATACTCATTTAATACAAAAAATAATTATTAAATTATGAAAGTTCTAAAATAAAGTTTCTATTAACTAAAATGTTATTTAAAAAATACTTGATAGTATGTTTTCATCTCTGTTGTATGTTATGTTGTATATATTGTAAGCATTATTATACAGAGCAGCAACTACAAGCTGATGTTTATGACATAGTTTTTAGTTTTTGGTTGTAATGTTGCATTACGGCTTTTAAAGTATAGCAACAGTTTTAATTCAATTAATTATACTCATCCAATATTATATTATGTGTTTTTAATTTTACATTTTACAAAATTTAAATCGAGTAGAAACATCACATACTTCTACGATATAAATAAATACTTTAAATATATTTTAAACAAAATACACGTCTTAATAATGACTTAATTATTTTTACAAGTTATTTATTTGCATACTATTATATTATCCTGTATGTATATAATACATGTATATTTACCATGGCAGAGAAAAGACATTTTTCATGATAAAATAGTATATTTTTCATTTTAAAATTCTTATAAGTGGTTTTCATAATACAAAAAGGATTGAGTAAATACAGAATTTCGTCATTTAAATAAATTCTTTAGTTGTATCTACTTTTTTTATAACAACCGTACTTTTTGTGTACCTATAGGTATGCACGGTTTTAGCGCAGCTTAAATCACATTATATAGGTATAGGTAGCGTAAATCATTTTATTTCTTAAATAACAGTTATGATATAATATGCTGTAGTTATTTACATTAAAATATAATATATTTAATCTTAGTATAATTCTTATAGTTATATAATAATGAGTATGCTTATAAAATTTACTCTCATATAATCCTACTTTTGAAGTAAACATACATTGACGACGTAGCAAATCAAATGCAAACGTGTTTTAATATATAATTCAGTATATAAATCCGTCGTTACGAATTAAAAATTACATCGAATAAGTCGCTCTGGGGCAAGAACGTTCAATAAATATGACATTATTGTAATTTTAAGCTATAAATAAGCTAGGATTGTGCCTACACCACCCCTCTGCAGTGTCAATTCGAAAATAATTTCTATTGATTGAAGTCGTACATAATATTATACACGTCTGCCCTATTGGTCATGTTATGCGTGTACGGTATAATATTTAATACTTGTTCACGATACATTAGTTCGTTCGGTTAATTTGTATGCTAATAATATTATGATGACATTAGGGATAAAAGAGTTTACGTCCGCACATGCACGCGGTTCGCATGTACGGATTTATGCACTTTCGCGTTATGAAACCATAAACGTTAATGAGTTTTTTTTCAGTTTTTTACCGGTTTCAACCGTTTTAGGTCAACGGAGGAGTGCGGCTAATGGACTTTAAATAGATTTTACCAAACAAAACACCAAAAACAACAACACACCGTATATCAGGGTTCCGGTCTAGTGTATGCATCAGTAAACTTATACCAGTATTATATTATGCATATATATCGTAATTATAAGTACCTATACATTATATTATGGTAACCGATCGAAACGGAAACGATTATTCAACATGCGTGCATGCGTGTGTGTATGGAAAAGACGAATGCGAATATAACTGTACATTGTTTTAGTAGGTATTTAATATTATGTCTATGCGGGCACAGAGTTATTGTTTTGTTATTAGTATTATTTCGTATATTATGCGAGTCGAACAACGGTGTTGGCTTTACAAAAATAAAAATAAAAACCGTTCTATTGTTTAACACGCAGTCCGCAATATATTATATAGTATTTCAAACATTAAATTTTTAAATAATTAACAGACATTCATCATTATCACCCCGAGGTGGATAGAGCACTTGAATAACTTTTCCAAATGGTTTTCTAAACAAAAAAAAAAAAATTAAATAAAAAATAGTGAAACAAATGGGGTCAATATTGTTTGTATATAAATATAATGAATGGGCAATACTAAATTGAGTATGTTTTAAATATATATCGAGTTTTTTGAGAAAAAAACATTATCATGTATAATTTTAAAGATCACTTGATTTTACTTTGGTTTCTGAATGCATTTTTGTAATTGAATTCTCAAGTTGCAAAACCTACTAACAAATAAATCAACAACGTCATGACATTTTACTGCCGTAAACATCGAAGAAAAACATTGCTCCCGATGGTATAATACTATAATCACATAATACTACTAAGTACTAAATACTAAATACTAATGCTAAGTAATTATATTACGAAACACTGCAGTCTCCAGCTAATGTGTGTATTATAAATAACACGAGTAATTTTTTTAATGACCTCACCACTGAATTTGGTGCAAGAAAACAACGATATATTATACTATGTTATTATTAATTGTATTAGTCATCATTATGAATCGTGTAATATACTTTAATATATTACATAGGTAAGTGACAAGCTACATATTATATTAAATTGATTACCTACTCGTAACGTGTTAAACAAAACTCAATTAATATTTGGCCTATCTATACAAAAACAAATTTATTTTTCAGTTTATTTACTTTTTTTTTTTTAGTTACTTGTTTAATGACTTCTTCGGTAAAGATTATTCAATTACGAATTGTATCACATACGTTTTATTAAAACCAAAAGTATTGATTACTAATTATTATATTTCGATAAGGAATGACTGCCTAAATAGATTTTAAGATACGCTCGCGATACGATATTTTAAATTTATGGGTTGTATTTAATTTCATCTTTCGGGGGTTTTTTTTTTTTAAAATTCTTGTGTGATGATATAGCGATGATTAATAGTCGAACAACCGAACTATCTTCATGCAGTATTATAATAATATATATTATATATGTTCTACTGTTTTGTGCTTGTTAATTATTACAGTATATTGTACTACCTATCTATGCGTACGAGTTAAGTACCATTATAGTATATTAGACCTTATTGAGAGGTAGTTTAAACTTTCAATTTAAAAAATAATAAATAATAGAGATGGATACTGTAAACTGTTTATAGCCTATAAGCCGTGTGCTCAAAAGCACCGATAAAATACTCAGTAAATTGTATGAAAAATGTATATGATATTATATGATGTAATGTGTCAACTTAATAACTTATGCTTATTTAAGGTATGTTATGTGACTTATGTATGTCTTAGATCTACTGGTATCTATGTAGGAATATCTATTGATAGCAATTGTTTGGTTATTGAAACGTGGTAGAGAAATGTCGGTTTATCGCTGACGAAATTTAAACACCCCGGCGTGTGTAATCCGAACAAATCTGTTTAGTATTAACTGCACCATAATGATTACGTGAATGGAAATCTTATGCATTGTTGTAATAGTGTGACTTCCGTAACTCGAATAATATTAAAAAGAAAAAAGTCAGTTAAGGAAGTCTTCAAGGCGAAGGAGGTTAAAAATAAATAATAAAACATTAGCTTAAATAATGTATCATATAGACATATAGTACAATATAATAAATATACAATACCTATATGATACAATTTTAAACAAATATCAAAATTGAAAAATGACATTAAACACAATTAAGTATTCAAGTTATATATATTTTTTTCTCAAATGGTTATTACATTTTCTTAAATAGGTGATTACAAAAAGCGGTTATACGTCATTACTCATTAAACACTAGCTATATATTATTAAATGTGCTAAATAATACAATATCTGCATAACTCAACTGTTTGTATTTTATTTTTAACTGCATTATAATCATCGCGATCGTCTAAGCTCTATAGTTCTATACTTTTAGACTTAAAAGAATAAAAACTATTATTTTATCCAATTGTTAGCCATCCTTAGTCTTCAGACTATATACCTATTTATATAGGTAACAAAAACTCTCAAAAACTCAAAACCGAAAAGTTTTGCAACTTATGAAATATTTGAACTATACTTTTGTTGGTAAACCTAGTATGGTAGGTTCATAAAGGGAAATCGTCTGACAATCGTATCTGTATTGTAGATCTGTTCTGCGAGTCGAAGAAGTCTGATCGAGTCTGTTGCAATGTAGCTAGGTAGGACTATCCCATAGGTACACGTCATAGCGTAGCTTTCTCGGTTGATATTCCCATCAATAATAATAATAACAACCATCCAATTTATTATTTGGCGACCTTCTTAAAATCACCCGCGCACAGTTGTGCACCGCAATCGGGTGAATCATGTTATTCTCGTTTGGGTGACTGCCACATAACATATACATACACGCGATGCGTACAATAGTCAATAAGTGATTCATTATCATAATTGAATGGCCTACAAGAATTTTACCATTAATCATACAATTATAATAATAATAACGGTCGATTATAAATAATAAACATAGCTATACGTGTCGTCGTCATCGCGACGGTAACATCACGACGGAAGCGGGTTACGTGCCGATTGCGGTCCATATACCACGGTAAACATTGAAAAAAAACTTAAAGTGTCATCAGGTGAAGAGCTACAATACATCCGCGTCGTGCGATGATTTTCCACATTATTATATATTACATATTTTGTATATATTACGGTGCCATTATTCCGACGACAACGACGAACTTGCCACGCACGACCCACATGGATTATCGTCACTGACGACGAGCCGACGGCGACGTATGTTGTATTAAGTAGGTTTTAGAAAATGCATATTGTAAATTTACCTACCGAATAAATCATATGGATGAATATTTCTCATATACGCGTGTATTTTTGTGGGTTTTCTGTGTTTATATATTATGTATACTGACTAATACTGTATAGTGTACCTATACCTATATTGCTATTTATACGTATACATATACAGGTACACCCATATACATATAATATAACAAATTATTATCGATGAAGACTATATATATATAGTAGGTACGTACTACGTAGTATAAATTATTTAAAATATATAGAGAACGTTTTAGCTGTCGCTCTAATGGAAACGTTAATGGCCGCGTACAGCAGCACCAAGTCTGTGCGACCGATATATTTTGTTCGAGGAAACAATCTGCACCGGCACTTATATTACCTATAATAACGATATAGGTATAATACTATAATATTATATCCTGCACTATAATTGTACATAGGTACATCATCCATCGGTATGAAAACGATTTGCATCCGTCAACGGCAGACAGTGGTGGTAAATTGTAACGCATAGGCTTATCATACATTTATAAACATAGTGTGTGTAAAATTGGCCTGATTATAAAATACTCTGGACGAAAACGTTTCGATATTGAAACCGTATAATTATAAAAACATTGTTTTCAACTTTATATTAGTATATTACATTATTAATGCGTCCAATTATATTGTCAAAACTAGAACATATATTTTAACATGTTACGTGCAACAATATATATTGCTGTTGCATAATATAGGTACTTGCAGGAGAGAACCGTCAAAATAATATATAACACGTGCGCAGTGCATTATCATTTACCGATGACGCATCAACATTTATTATAATACTATTATACTGTAGCTGATATTATATTTTATTGAAATTTCTTGCAGTTACACCATTATACATAAGTAATATTATCCTCGCAGGCTTAAATATAAACTAGTAATTTATATACGGCTTAGAAACAGCGTGAACCTAGTTTTATTGATCTTTGTGTTCTAGATTATTACAACGTATATCTACCTATATTACACTCACAGCGGCGGTGACATAAATGTACAGCGCAGCGGTCGTTAAAGTCTTAGAGTAAAATAACTCAGGATCCTCATAAATTGAAATTAAATTGGTCAAATTCTGAATACATTAGAATATTAATTATTGAAGCATACAATTTAAAAAATTACATTTTATCTTATTCTATGCATCTTCAATCGCTTGATTGGTTTTCTACAGTTCTCCATGCTTCTCTTTTGTAACTTAATTCCTTTTACTCAGTATAACTATCCTTTGCCATGTCTATCATTATGTACCTCATGTATTCAATATCCTTGGTCTTCCTCTTCCAATAATATAGCCTTTTACGTTTTCTCCCATGACTCATATTTTCGTTTTATAGACATATTATATCCACGTCTTTAGTAAATTGTATATATACCTAATAATTATGATAGGTACACAATAGATATACGCGTATATTATATATTAGGTATTTAATTAATACCATCTTTTTATAAAATATTGAAACATTTAAAGCTTTGAACGAACTATATAAATTATCTTTATACTTCATGAATATACTTAATTTATCTATAAAAACATAGTATTTAAAAAAAAACTATTTTCTATGCAAAAAGAAGTACATAATGGACTTAATAATTATTATTTAAAAGTCAAATGAACTAAATGCATATGTGAATATTATGCACATTGATTAGATTAAAATATTTCTTTCAGTAGATATATAATATTATAATATATATCTTTATATTTATAACATTTAGGAGTACCTATTATGATTGAACGGTTCAAAATAATGTGCAGTTATAGCTGCATATATGTATATAATATATATTAATAATATACCAATGTGCCTACTTTAATTTATTATACGATATAAGTCCAGTGCTCGAATTGGGGGGGGGTGTAGGGGGACGGAGCTCCCCTACTATTTTTATTTTTATTTTTGCGCACCCCTACTATTTTTTTTACTTAGCCTTTTACTTAGACGGGGGGACGGTACAAACTTATGTCCGAAATAATTTTTATTAAAACATGGATTTTTAATTAATGTCAATTATATAAAAATTTTACTATTTTTCATATCAAAATTATTTTTGATAATTATATAGTTTGATAATTTATTATATCTTTTCTACACGGTTTAAGATATACGGTTTAATATCTGCAGTCGTGCTTTTCTACGATCCACAGAATATTTATGGTGCACAGATACAAGTGTGTGATGGATATCTAAAAAAATCGTGTTCTGGACATAGGGTAAGATCTTACATTATGGTTCCGAACGAAATGTTATCAGTTTCAATTATTACTGATATGGTTATCATTTATCGGTGTTTTGAATTTTTCGATTTTGCATTGTAATCGAATTTGACAAATTTCAACTTTTCGAGTCATTTTGAGTTAAATTAATTATTAAAATTATAATAATTGAAGACATTAAAAATATTATAATATGTTTTCTTTACAAATCACACATTCACACAGACCGGAACAAGATTAAAACAATCAGTATTTTTCATATAATTAAATTATGTGTAACTGAAAAGTGGTAGATATTCAAAATGTACGCAAGGTTGGGTGGTGGGAAGTGGGTGGGAGGGCGAAGCCCCTCACGGGTCTGCTTTGATTAATTTTGCACTTGAAATGCAGTTTTTAAATCGTTGAATTGAGCTCCACTACTTAATTTTTCCCAATTCGAGCACTGGATATAACTATATAAAGGTATCTTATATAATTTGTATAATATTCATGGAAATGATGAATTTTTGTCATTTGTCAATTTTATTTTATTTTATGATGCAATTTGATCATTATACAACCGTATAAATCCCTAAATACAATAAAAATATTATTAATAAATCTAAACTTATTAACTTTTATAAAAATCGAAGTGTACTGAAACATATAGCTCGTAAACTAAATATGCTGATTTATTAAGCGTAAAGAAAAATGTTGAATATGTGACATTCAAATTTCTCGAGAGTCGTAACATGAAGTTTTATGTCTGACGCGCGTCATCGCTTATTCAAATTATCTATATCAACGGATTAAGTGAATTAAATCTTACACCTCTCAAGTCATGTACCTATATGTGTTAATAGGTATATTATGAAGACGTTGAAACGCGTACTTAATATTTGTAGATATCGTTGAGAAAGATTGAAGGAAACAAACTAGCATACATAAGTACATATTACATTGCTAATGAAGTATATACTGCATATTATATTATGCATTTATGCGGCGCGACGTGATGGTTTATCTGTATTTATTATAATAAATGTATGAATCGTCAAAATAGTTTAAATCTCTTTAAAAGTACCTAGTAAATCTAGTTTTATGGTATACCTACAGCTCGAGCGTTATTTTTATGACGTTCGTTTCAATGGATTATAAATAATTTAAAAGCCTGCAAGAGCTGATAATTACAGGTCCGGCTTATAGCAATTTCCAATTGTATAACACGCAATGATGGCCTAGTAGGTAGCTATTTTTATTTTATACGCACCGACCTGTGATCATTCCAGTTTTTAAGACCTAAATATTTTGTCAACATAAAAATATATTCAACAAGAGTAAAAATATGCATCCAATAATAATTCTAGATAATTATATAATAATATTATATAAGATACTTTATTGGGAGTAGGTATTTTATACGAAAACAGCAGCAGAACCATAATTTAACGTGCATCGTGTCACTTATACAGATGGACGGTAAAAACAATTAAACTACAAAAATGTTACTCATTTGCGCAAAAAATATGATTATTGATTATATTGCCCCTTTTTTTATTTTTACTAATATAAATTGGTTGAGTTCGATAGGCTAAACGATTTTTCTTAATGTAACGTTCTTCGAGATTTATCAACTTAAAGGGACATCGTTCTAATTTTTTTTCAAAGAAAATTTGTAGAGGCTTATTATGCTACTTACGATAAACCAAGACAAATTAGATTGTATGGTGTTTGTAATAGTTCGAACTCGAAACCACTGAAAACATCGTTAAATTATTTACTTAATATTTACTAATTTGTTATTACTTTCAGTCACCTAATTAATTTCCTAAAATCAATTATATATTAAAACATTTCCCGTGACTCGACCGATTTATTAATGAAAAACTTATTAAAATCTGTAGTTTTCGAGATATGCGCCATGCATAAAAAAACAGGCTTCTATATTATAATATATATTATATATATGAACTATGAGGATATAAAGAGTTCGGGTGAGAGGCCGTCATCGGAATTTTGTCCAAATGATATTTAAAAAGAGTTTACGTAACCCGAACTCGTTCAGGTCACGCGCTCAGGTGGAAAATGATATGCTATATAGGAGCCACATAGGACTAGGAAATGGAAAACACGACGAGTCACCGTCGACAATTGTGCGGGGTCGGGGATTTAATATATTATCATTACAATATTATTTACCACCCGAAATGTGCACTCGTCGAAAATGGTATATACACACCGCGGGTATTTACCACGATATATATTATACAATATATCTACATATATCACTCCATTATATTTTAGAGAAAGCCGCAGCAATGATCCTATATTACCTTGCTCTATTCGTCTATTCTAATATAAACACTGCGTATATGCGATATAATAATAATAATAATATTATATAGCTTTGTGCGCGCATACCTCCATAAGGTTTTATTATCTGCTGGTAATGATTTTTTTCATCTTCATCGTTTTCCCCACGCGTATTCTGATTTATCGTTCGGACCCCCGGGGGACCCACTGCCCCTCAACCGTGGTAAAATAAATTATGGCAGGTTACCTAACCGGGTCTCATCACGGCTACCGGGTGCGAACAATCATAGCGCCGTCCATTTCATATACTTATACTATCTTCTCGCTGCAGCAACGATAGCTTGCGCTTATAAAATTAATATATTATTATAAATACTCGTATATAAACGACCAATGTCTTCGGTTCCTTCTCGTATCATCGTTATTATATACTATACACGTGTATTAGTCATACACGTTACACTATATATACATAAGCGTATTATATACGGCTTGCAGTCGTTATATATATGGCGCATAAGGCTGTAAAATACGTGTACATATATAGTTTATATATATATATATATATATATACACACTAAGTCAGCCGGGGATGGAGTGATGCACGTGTTATTATTATTCGTATTAAGACACACGACGGCGAAGCGACCTGCACGTGGTGATGAACTCATAAAGTTTGCCCGAATCGCCTGCTGCTGCTTAGAGTTATTTTTGAAAACAGAATTTAGAGTAGTCGTTAATAATGATTTTTCATAGGAGTTCATAAGCAGTCCGTATACGTGGTGTTTAATGACGATAGTGGGTGCACACACATCGCGTCGTCGGTGCAGGAAAACTATTAAACTAGGTATTACGTATAATCTAACCGTGTTATATCAAAGTAATTAAAACATGATATTCTATGCATATATAGGCACTATACTATTACATTATTGTAGTTTTAAAAAACAAAATTCTACTGCTAGAAAAGCAATACCGTTATCTATATATTATATACTATATTGTAGTAAGTTATTGTTTACTTTTAGTTCCGGAATAACACGTTCACGGGGCTCTGATGGTAATTTTTCAAAGTATACCTACTGATACCTACATAGGGTTAAAAAAATAAAACAATTTTAAAATCGATTATGTCACTCCGTTACGGTGCTAGGAATGAGTTATTTATTAGGTGTTAAAGGTGCCGGAGCACTTCGAACGTCAATCACTTGTTGTAATATCGATATTGTTCGGTATATTATAATTTGTCGGTCACCTATATATATCAATAATGACCTATAATATTGTAATATATTAGAATTTGACAAGTAGTCGACCTCCAATGTATTCGTGACACTTATTCTGATACAAATTGTAGTGTAGCGTTCTGAAGATGACGCATGTAATATTATATATGTTCTACATATATTACTCTACAATAACTACACAAGAACACAATTATATAGTACCATAAATACAAAATAATATAATAGTAAAAGTTAATCCACTGAATGGAGTAATTTTTGGTTTATAATATTTTGTTTTAGAAAATAAATTAGGTATACAGTAATATACCTCCTATAATAGTCCTGTAAGCTATTACATTTAAATCAATGCGCCAACGATCAAGATATGTGTAAAAAATATACCTACCTAGCTAATATATAAAGTTGTGTGCAACTACTCTTTAACTTTATAGGATAATGATTAGGAATTAGTATGTACGAAAAAATATCAACGTGCATCATACTGTTTTACTTTATTGTAAATATTATTTCATATATATACTCAATAAAAATAATATTTTAAATTTACGTAATTTTATTTTATGGGTTTTTTTTATACTAGTTTTGAAATATCTTTGAACTTTTTATTATAATAGTCACGACTATATAAACACGTACACCTAATAAACCACATGGTTATCTTTGGGTATTTAACGAGATATTTTATTTACGCGTATTTTCTGCTGTTTTGTGTTTTTCGAAATGAAATGCATATTATTGCATATTATGGTTGTGTATCTCGTTATTTTTTATGGGTCACACGAATATGATTATTTTGATCATTTTTACGAACGTAGCAAGTTTATTGTCCACGTATAGTATACAGAGTGATGTCGTTTTGGATTTACACACGCATATAATTTCGTTTGTTCGTTAATATATGTGTAGTGTGATGACATACGCGTTTATATTATAATTTTGCTAACAGTCAACAGGAAGTTATAACTGTATTTCGGTCGTATAAAAGAAGTTCGTATAATTATTCGTATGCTGGTTTTCTGAATTTCGTTAAAACGAGTAATATTAAATAATTTTATACTCACTGGCAGAGATAATGTTTTTGCGAACAAATCAAAGCCGCTTTGATTTTCATTAAAATGACCTTGTAATGGGCAATACTTAAACGCAAATAATAATATGTACTTTCGTGACATTGTGTCTATGATCTTTGTAGTAAACAATCTAAAAATTAATTCGCGATTTCGTCATTCATTGCCATGGTCAACTGTATGTGCGGGCGGTTTTAATTTTTGTATCGAATCAATATTATTAGTTAATAAAATATTTTTTAGAGTACCTATAATATTATAACATGATATAATACACCATGTGTAGACGGTATACAATATAATAGTTTCGCAAACGCCTCGGGTCGGGTCGCAGTACAATGTCTAACCAAACTGTAATAATAATTATTAAATTATTATATTATGCAGTCCAATGCCACAGTTTGTACCGACGCCATCCGTGAACCAGAAATAAATTTGAATTCGCTGAATAGATGTAGAATAATCTATTTTAAATCACTAAATTGTGTTGAACTGAAACAACATCCAATTCCGCACTATACGATTTAAATATTTAATGACATAAAATCGGACCTATACTCACGAGACTGACTTATATGTGTCTGGCGGTGTGCTATAGATTCTAAACGATATTATTTTTATCTACCAACTAAACGCATGGAAATTTAAAAAAGTTTATTTAACATGGAAACGTGAATATGGACACATCGGAAACGTGTGTGGTATATAATTTCCAATTCTACAGCCTGCTAGCCCTTTGCATGCTCGTCGTAATCCTAGCTGTCTCATCGTTACCTGACGTCTTGACCTAAACACTTTTCTTAATCCTAACCTTACTTAAACTGTTAAATAAATCTTCAGTGGTTTCAAAATAAATTGTAAATGTCAATTATTTATTCTCCGAAAACAGAATACCTTAAATAATATGTACTATATATGTATTTATTAGACATAAGTTATAACTGACGTAGGTATATACTAATAAACCGCGACAGCTTATTTTGCATGAAGCTGTACGGCCTATACGTAGACCTATACGGCCTACATTTTATGTTTGTGAGCACATAATGTCATAATCATAAAAAGTGTGTATAAAAGTTATTACCATACGTCATATACTTACTTATTCAGCGGTGTAATGTCTTAATTTTTATTATTATTTATTATATCATATTATATAATAATACGTATGTGTAATATAGCTGCCATGAGTATCGTATCCATCTACCGATGACATTATTATGTTTAGGCAGCAGTAGAAATCACCAACTTGACCGGATCGCCATATATAATAACCAGCTGTATAACACCGGCCATGTGCGTGTATACCTACCAATATTCATTTACGTATAAGTGCCTCCTGTAGTCCTGTGTACCGTCCTTGGGCACGTGGACCTATATAATTGTCGTCATTTACTTATGTCGACAATAATACTGATCGCTCAATAATTATATAAATATATAATAATAATATATAATATATAGGTATATATGATGCCGAGACAATCATTTGGCACGCCCGCCCGATGCTTGTTGTCCAGTATTATAGGTATCTATTATACGAACCTATATAGGTACGTTACTCGCTAAACTAAACATCATATTATATTATTATAATACCAACTATCGTTGTCTCGATGTTCTTGGATATTTAAACTGTAGCCTTAATCGGAAATTACAATATATTATCTTTAAGCGCGATACATGATATGTTTTATTGTTCAAACAAAAATATATAATCATCTAAGTCCAATCAATAGGATTGATATCAGATATATATCATATATAGCATAGGTATAGTTGAACATGGGCGAAATGTGATGAATTTTTATGGGATGGGGGAGGGCTTTAGTCTATATAATTTTTCAAGTATCTATAATAGTATCTACATTCTACATAAGACATAGCATATATTCTAAAAATGGTAAGTAAAAAAATGTATACAGAGGTGGCTAAACAAAACTCTGGAAGTGCTATATATAGTCCTAGAAGCCCTGCTTTCTATAACTATTCAGTTGAAGGACGGTTAGAAAATTGAAGACAATTTATTTAGGTCTTTGTGATGTACTAATAATGTCTATTTGTCTGTGACGGTAATAATAATATATTATGGAGAATACATTTTTACACAAGTTCACATAATATTATTATTGTGATTTACGAGTGCACTAAAGACGTGCATGAAAGGGTGATATCGAAACGTATAGCGAGAGTAAGTACCTGAGGAATAAGTGAATAGAAATCGAACGATCATAAATTGTTTTTGTTGTATTTATTATAATATACGTGCACACAATATCATTATGATATTGTATAGGTAGCTACCGCGTTTATTGCGAATAACAATTTAAGCACGTCGCACGTCGGACCGTTTGTGGTCGTCGCGTTTAAGTCGCATGAGTATAGTGCGCCGTGCGTAACAGGCGACTTGTAAATAATAATATATATGTACCTGCCTGCTATTATCTTCGTATGATGACGTTATTATAAAATATAATATTATGTCATATAAATATAATAATAATGCCAGAACGGTCACGGCGGCGCGAAACGGACTCGGCACGCTTTTCAAAATACCGTCCGTCGGTGGTTATGAAGTTTTTATTATTTTTTCTCTATTTCCAGTTTACAGTTATCATTGGCGACGGACAAAATATTATCAGCCCGACGTGTTCACGATTGTCATGCAACGGCGGTAGCGCAAGTAAGCTACAGCTCCAGTCCAGGTGGGCGGGTTATATACAGCGCATTTACCACGATTTGTCCGGGGATCGTGTCGTGTGTGTGTAAATAGTGTGGACTATGGTATAATAATAATATTATTATTAACTTCCGTGTTGCCTCGTCGCATGAACATATTATAATATAATAATATATAGGTTCGCGTGCGCGATTAACGTGCATTTTATTTTTTTAGTCGTGACACCCGTCGCAGTTTCATCGCCGTTTTCTATTATTATTATTAATGTTATTTTTTCGCTAATTTTATTCGACCATATACATAATAGGTATACCTACCTATATGGTTACGCGTTCCGTCTCTACCTCGGAACACCCTCCAAAGCGCACTCTCATAACATTATATTATATATACCTATGCACGTGCGCTCGAATGTTTCCTTTAAAATGAAATAATAAGGCTCACACAACTGCACACTATTATTTATTATAATAACATAATATTTTACTATTATGACGACGAGGACGAAATCGCTTGGTCGCGTGATCGCAGAAAGTACATCGAGTTGTGAATTTTTTTTTGTCTCCGTTCGACAAAGAGACTACCTCCTGCAGACACGCGTCAGCTGTTATTACGTGACGACGTGTATAATATTATTATGGTGTGTGTTGTGTACCTACTTCAGTATTAGTAAATAATACATTACATTATATATGTAATATGTATGTGTATCGTGGTGTGTATGATTCAGTACTTATTAATATTTTTTTTGTGAGGGAGGGGATGATAAAAATGTCGAACAATTCATTTCCGTGGAACGCGCGCGTATATTATAATATGTAATATAATATTATTGTTATAAATGGTTTAAGTTTTTATAGAAGGTATATAGGAATAGATAATGTTATTATACATAAGAATTAATAATATTCTTTTTGCATTAGTATAGTACCTATAATTTAATATCTATTATGGTTGAATTAACATTACTAATACATTTATTTCATTATATTAGTTGTTAATAAAGGATATTTTATGGAGCAATATTCATTAATTTCCTTTTCACATAAATTGTATTTGTTAGAACCATTGGTTAGATGTGATACAATAATATAATATTAGATCTTTTATTTAAAACCAGGGGAGCTGATATATTTTGAAATTTTAGTTTGATACCTAGAACTTTAGAAAAGTATAAAAATAATGATTCTCAACGGAATACAGTTAAAAATAAATATAAATTTTAACTAGTTGAACTAGTTACTGTTGACAGGTGACTAAAAATATAATAATAATAAATCCAACGTTTTTTACATAGAAAACACCTTATGACTTCAGCAAAACACTTGTAGAGGACAGATGTCTATATAATAATATATGATGTGAAAACACAAAAAATTATTTTTATCAAATAACAAAAACGGCAAATATTATAGTTCAGTGTTAGGTAGATAAGAAAAAAAAGTTTTGACTCGCGATGATCGAAAAAATGTGACATTAATTGGTTATACGTACAATTGTACAAGTTATAAAGAATCAAAAAAGTTAGTCATATATTCATAGTTAATATAATATTTTACAAACGTGAAAGGTGAAATTAAATGTTATATGATGCAAATATATCTTTCTTAAATATACATGACCGAAGAAATACAAAATAATTTTAGAGAAAAAATATCAAACTTTGTATGAGCTTATGACGTATCCTATAGCTTATATTCTATAATAAAAGTACTGTCAATCCCATGAGTATATTTTTAGAATATGCTATAATGTTTTGTATGGCACGTACAAAAAAAAAACTTTTTATGCTATTATATTCCATATTCGTTACAATATCATGTAGGTACAATAGTCAATATTATTACATGGTATTCGTTGTTGTTTGCAATTTTCGAACAATATTTTTGGTGTGAATAGAATCATCCTCTCCAAATAGGCGCAGTGCCTTTATTGAATGCAACTCTTAGGTATAATACATATTATATAATGGACTATATTTCCATCGCAAAAATATATTTTTAAAAAACAAAACAATACAAAATATGATAAAACAAAAAAATGGTATTATAGTAGTTATACATATTATGTTATTATTTCCCTACTAGAAACCACGTTGTTTTCCATTTCCTCGAGACAAATGCGTTATAAAAATATGCAATAATATTTTAATACAATGACTATGCGACAAAACTGTCTTATACCACAGCTGGTTCTCGTCATAAGTACAAATTTTTTTTTCGCACGGGTGTTATGATATTTTCCATTTTTAACGAATATCGTTACGGATAATACTGTGTGTACACAGTTACAGAATATATATTGTCATTAGTTCGTAACAGCGTTAAACGCGGAGTGCCTCGGGAAAGTTTGTCCTTACTGAAAATATTTGTTTTTTCTTTTAAGAACCGAATAGAACAATATATAGTTTATTGGCTATGTCTACAGCTGTATAATATTATATAACAACGTTCTTCGCGCGACCGTTGCTCCCGTGGAATAATACGATTTTATAAAAATATATAATATTATACTGCAGCTGACTCGTTCTCTCGCGGTAACAGAGTTCCATCGACGTAGATAACACTATACCTATAGGTAATGGCTGGTACATACTTCTGCTGGTTCGTATAATAATACGATCGAACAGTACTTATAGGTACGCTGCACCGTACGGCAAATTGGTAAATAATATAATAGTACACGTGGTATACGTGTGGTATGTGGTAAGCGTAGGACAAAAGATGTGTATTACGCGAGTGCAACCGGTTTTCTTCCATATAATTGTTATGATATATATATATATAGTATGTATTGTATATGTTGCTGTGGTTTGTAAGACGGTAGTCATCAGAGATGCTTTTTTATTTGCAAATACATATTGAATTATCGCCATCGCCGTGGTCGCACGTGTGATTGTGGTCATCGGTTCCAAATAAAATATCATAAAATCGATAACTTAATTTATGTAGGTATTGGTGTTTTTTTGATTCAAAATGTTAAAGCCGACATGATTTTAAGTTAAAACGTTCGCTTTTAATATTGTAATTGGTTACTTTGTCGTTTTTTTTGTTCAGTCGATCGAGATTTTCTCAAAAAATTGGGTATTTACCTCACTCACTGTCTCTAATGAATTTTCAATGAATATCCTTAATGACTTTATCAATGTGTTATATTATGATAATTATTTGATTTTTAATTTATAGATATTGCCTATTATTCAGAGGGTTATAACTTTATAAGTATTACTAGTAATACCACAACAGAAACCACCAAGTTATATAAAATATTTAACTAAAATATGTTTATTAATATATACTTTATAACATAAGTAAAAGAGAGATATTAAGCCGATTGATTTTCGATTGAGACATAGGATTTCTATTGGCTATTTGCTATTATTTGTTAGTATTAGATACGAAAACCAACTTTTAAAAATGTCCTCCTTGCCGTAAGATTATGGTCATAAACTTTTAGATACAGTAATACATTTTTATTTATTTTTATTTTTCAAGAAAATACATTTCATAACATTCTAAAATCATAAATGTATTAGCTTTATATTACGAGTATTACGATTTTGTTCCCAAAATATAGTAATAAACTTTTAAATTATAAAATTAATCCACATAATATATAATATGAGAAAGCTGTTAAGGTGATTCACATAATAGTATTGTTAAGTATTTTAAAATTGTTTACAAAACAAACATTGTTGCCTGTTACGTTAAAATCATTGAAGACAATATTGAAGTAATTTCAAATCGGTATTTGGATCAGATGAAGCGTGTATTCATACCAACTACGAATAAATTGTGAAATTATATTATGTAGGTACATAGCACACTATCGAACGAAAAAATTTACTCAGTGAGTAATTAATATGGAAAAACATAAGGTACGTGTTAGACATGTTTTCTGACCTTGAAAAGAAAAAAAAATACCTATAGTATTTGATGGGAAGAATTCATCTCACGTTTTTGTACTACCTACTAACCTTTTAGCGACAAAAGGAAAAATCATGAAACATTGCATGTATTCTTTAAAAAACTATACATACAAACTGTGCAAAGTGCATTGTAGGTACAGAAATTTATTAATTTTTTTAATTCACATATGCACTATGTGTATAAGTGTTTAGTATAATCATAATAACATTACCTATATCAGTTTTAAATTATAGTAATTATACAACTAATAAATCAATAATCATTTTTCGAAAAAGTGTTATTTCTATGAGTGTATACATTTTATAAACATCCTACTAGGAAAATATTTGCATTTTACGTCATATATGAGCATAGTAGTGAATAAAAGTATAACGGAAACAATATTTGTACGTGCACGGTTCCACTTTGAATAACATCATAATACCTATATAACGTTAAGAACAGTTAACTCAACGGAGGTGATTAATTTTAAGCTGATGGTGATATGTTTTATAAATATTCTAATATTATAGTTTTTCTAAAAATATTTTCATAAAATTTATGTGATCTCGGCCACGATCAATTATCTTAGTCATGATTTTTTCTTTCTTCGTGTATTATATTATAAGCAATTAATTGCATGTAAAAAACCGCAAGAAGAAACCATATCAATAATACCTATAGAGTATTATACATATACTATATTGTAACTTTCTGTAATATTATGTTAGCGTGCACGGTGCAGCACGTGACTTGGGGTCTTAATGTTAACGTACTGCGGTATTTTTGCCATCGAGTCCAAACGGTTATACCGTTCACAGATTTTACACATAGAATTATGCAGTGTGTATGAAAAAATTATGAATTTATAGAAGTAAAATTATCAACCGACTTGCTAATAAATTTAAAGTAACAACGATTAATGTAGAATTAGTTTTCAAATAATCTCTACTGTCTTAAAGTTATGTGCAGTGGTACAGTTTTTATAATTGTAAGAATATTATAATAACTCGAAATATGATGATAAAGGTTTTGCTATTTATTATAATTACCAGTTACTTGTATACAATATAACTATATTATAGTATAAATATTACGCAATCTGTAAATAATTATCATTATTACAATAACCACATAATATGGTGGATTAAACTAGTCAGCTGAAAATTGAGTGCAAGAACAAGTCCATTCATAGAACCTTATGGTGTAGATTTGGATTTCTTGTTTAGAAGGTTAGGTTTGTTTTAAATATCTTCTAGGTTTCCCTGGGATAGGTACTTTGATCGCCATGAATAGGTTTAATTTGGATATCAGAATATTAATGTATACACATTACACATGGATGTATATCTATATAATATGTATAGCTACGTATCAAATTTGAAAAAATATCCAAAATCAACGTCGATAATAATGGTAGCTCCTTCTCAGACCAAGAAGTATTATTATGTAGGTGCGCATATTGTGATGGTCTGAAGTTATCGAAAAAAAATAATAACCGTTATAAGCTCATTATAGCGACGAGACGTGCCAGTTAATTTGAAAAGTTACCACGAAGATTACTTGTTTCTATTATACACGTGGCGTTCACAAAAAACGTACAATATAAAACGTTGGCGTAAATATACGTTGCATACCATATATACTTAAGGTGATTTAGTAGGCGAAATATAGTCGTTTTTATTCCTTGAAAAAAAAAAATTGTCAATTCATAACGGTAAGCTTCTTTTATTTGGAATACGCTTAAATTATTAGGTACAAAAATATTATTATTGCAATAACCTGATGTCGGTTTTTTTTATCATTATTTTTTTTTATCGTAACGAGAAGGTCCATTAATGGATTAGCGAACTGAAGGAATAGCCAAGAATTTAAATACATACCTGATCAAAATATAAATGTGATGTGCACGTCAAAACGCACAGTGAAACAAATTAAAGCCGTCGTATAGGTACCTATTATAAGTATATTCGTGATAAAACACCGACACCAAAACAGTTTTCGTATGGCATATTCCCATATTACCATTGATGTAAATATAATGACATATGCATATTATATTGTATATTCACAGAAAATATGCTGAGAAATGAATGAATAAATTTTTAATTTTTTTATGGAAATAAGAAGATATTACTATCAAGCCAAGAATACTATTATAAGTTCGTTATTTACCAAATAAATTTTTCTTGCACTGAAGTATCACTTTATTGTACAGTGTTACTTATGGTCCAAAGTTATGCATGTATGAAAATGAATAATTGAATATATTAATCTTTTTAATATGTGGAATGAATTTAAAAAAATGTTATCTAGAAATTATGTAAATGTATGACAAATGTCAAAAAAAAAAAAAGCTAAAACATATACACGCAATCATATTTATTTATGCGTTGCATTTTTGAGATAGGTCGTGGTCATAAATTCAAGGATAATTTAACATTAAAGTGTTTTAATATTAACATGTTTTCCTAAACAGTAGATAGTTTATTTATGTACCTTTTAATATTTAAAATTACAAAAATTGATCTTCTACGACTGTGTATTAAAATATTGTAATTAAGAAGTTCAAGGTTATAATTTCTAGTAGGTATATTGTAAAATTGTATCGTGAGTTCAGAATTGTATTAATTGCCAATTAATTATAAAATTGTTTTTGAGGGGTTCCTAAAATAATAGATAGTTTTTTTTTTACAATCTAGATATGGGCTCATTGAAATATTAAGAAAGTGCTTGGTATACTATTTGCACCAAAGTGGGAATATTACCCAAGCCCTCAGAAGTTAAGTCAATCAACATAATTGCATTAAAAAAAAATTAAGTTTCCACTCAAAATAACCACTTATTGTTGGTGTATGTTTGATATGCTTGTACGTATGTTTGGGGAGCTGTGATTACCCCATGTTTATTCGGAAAGTCCTTAAGACATAGTTTTAGTGGTATCATAATTTATAATAAATAATTTATATATTCATGCATTATTATTTGTATAATTTATTTCTTAATAATGTTAAATATATTTTTAAAAATAAATAGTTATTTTAGTTACTAAAATACGTCGTTATACGAGTATATTAAAATGCTTTATATTTGAAATAACCAAATACATTATATGAACATTTTGATATTTTATTACTTAAAGTACTTTACAAGAACTTATTTTAGAAAAATTAACTATTTTAAATTTCTAAATCTTAAACAAAAACAAGAAGTTTAAATAAATAAAAATTGTTTCGTATATTTAGTAGAACCGTTTGCATTAAAACTTACGAAAAAATGCGTGACTGAAATTGATAAAAGAATTTAGTTATTCAATGGCAGCAGCGCCACGTTGGAAAGAATAAAAATATAAATTTGTACCAACTGAACATAAATATAAATAATATATAAAATATAATAATTTATAATTGCTACAGATTATGATTGGTTATCGAACGAAAATAAAACAGTGTCAATGATTGGGTTCAGTGATTTAAGAGGCCAAGGAGGCAAACAATAATAGTTATAATAATAAATACCATTGTGATAAATCATAATTATAATAAACAACGCACATAATACTTAGCTAAAATATCGGAATGTAGCAAGATTATACAATATCATAATGATTATTTCATATTACAATCGTTATGCATTATGAACAAGTTGTTTTATGAAGAATGCAATTAAAGTATATTTAAATTTTAGGACTGTTATTTATTATTTACATAGTTACATTGATATCAAAATTGAATGTTCATAAAATAAGCACTCGCAGGAGAAGTGTTCGGCCGATTACGTTGTGCCTGGTAGGACAACTTAATCATTTTTCAATTCACGTCCTCGGACGTCGATCGGACGATTATTATAATATTTACAACCGTTCGCTTTTGCGAATTTCGCGTAGGTATGTGCAACGAGTTCAACTCGAATGATTTTGTGCCAAGATCAAGTCACAAAATTATGACGAACAGTATATTGTTATCATTTATCTGGTATTCTGGTCACCGGGCAAATAGGTGAACACCCACGCAGTGAGACAATGAGTCGGCGAATTAAAATTATAGGGAGAACGGAGACTTCATATTACGATAAATAATGCGATATTTTTTAGATAAGATTATGTTTATATTTATTCTGTCAGGCCAAATGTTTTGCATCGGTGCAATCGATTATTTGCTGCAGCAGTCATAGGTCGACCATATACAAACGGCTGTGTTTTTACGTTATTAGATATTATATATCTATGTCTTATTCCGATTCAAATTTAAACGATACGCCTATACAACCAAATGAAAGTGCGGTCAATTTTGACTCTGCTAAGTATCTAGGTTAAATAGATTGTCTTCCAAATAATAACCTAAAAATATGATCCTAAATAACGAAAGATCTTTTTTTCGCATTTATTTCGTCAAAACTAGTTTTCCCCGACGATAGTCATATACAATATTATACACTTACCTATTTAGGATTTGCAAGAAAAGCGAATCGTGATAATTTTTTTTTTTTGTTTTACATTTGAATAATTTGTACCTACCTATTACCTAATATTTTTACATTTTATTTTATTTTAAACGAATTGTTGTTTTTATAATTTACAGATAACAGACAATTTCAATTTCTGCACAATATATTTTATAGGTAGGTGGTAAAATGCGAATAAAAAAGAAGAGAGTAATAGGTACATTTGTTTTTCTTATATAGTTTAGAAATTTAGTAGAAAATTATTTCACTACAATGTCGGTTATCTATTCAAGTATACTACTGTAATTTGCTTATGAAAACTTCACGTTATTAAATTGTTGCTTTTTTTTTACTAAACATAGAACCACGGGAATTATTATTTGATTTATAACAATTTTGATATGTTACTATAATTTTGGGTCATCTAAAGTACTTATACAAAAAATAGAGTAAATATAATACCTATAATAATCACAGATAATTCTTATGTAGTTATATATAAATCATAACTACGTTTGAAGTCACGCATCATTTGTTACGGCTGAAGTACAATATTTTAGTGATTTGTAAATGTCTAAGAAACAAAATCTCCAAAGAAATGAAATTTACAATTTTTTACAGTGTCCGCGTGATACATCTTCACATCGACACATAAACTGTCATTCTGCACATATTTTTCATGTCGTAGGTACCGTCGTAATTATTTATTTATTTATTTGTATATAATTATTAATTAACACAACTAATTGGACAATTTTGACAGTTTAGTTTTATAGTAAAACACATTACACAAACTCAAACACAAATAACAGTCGTCATAGTGTGTGCGTCATATTGGGTGGCAAAAAACTACACATGTATAGATTTCGAACTCGTTCTATAAAAAGAAAGAGCTGATTGAGGGGGAGTTTTAGACACGCAAGGGGAAGACAAGCGAACCAACGGTGTGACGGTGTGTTGGTAAACTCGTAATCGTATACAGGTCACAGAATAGGTATGAGGGATGCATCATAATATGTAGTATTAATAATTATAAATTATATGTAGAAATTTTCATTTGACATCAACTCTTCTGTCTACCAGGGCGACTAAGCATAATTTATATACGACAGCCGACAGGATCATAGTCATGCAATTGATGGTTGATATTTTGAATGTGATTATTGCGAAGGAGATGAAGCACTTTTGTATATCACACTACATTATTAAGCGTATATATAAAATATCTACATAATATAATATAATGATTAATTGTTATTATCTGGCGTGTTGTATCATTTTTGTGCTGATATTAAATTACCAAATGGTGTAAAACACATTGAAAATCTCTGGCTGCCCTAACAGAGTCCGCCTGCTCCTGAGTCCTATAACGTAATCGATGTCTATACCGTCTTGATATTTTTATTGTACCGACGCTTGGTTAGTTCCTAAAATTTAAAAAGAATACCTTAAAAATAAATGTTGGTTGGAAATGAAATTTTATTTATCATTATAAAGTTTCCGAAAGTTGTATGTAAAGTTTGTAATCCTCCACTACAAATACCAAATTTTACAAGGCAGCTGTTTCAAATATTTAAATAATATTTTTTTTTAAACTCATATAATTTATTTTATGTTATAAGACTTAATTGAATATTTCGTTACTGATTAGTTTATTTAATCCTTATAGATCTTAACACTTGATAAATACTTAAAAACATTTTTCTATAATGAAATTGGTCTTGGATAAGTGGTACCTAAATAATACCTTTTTATTTTTATAATAAAGCTATATGTGCAAGGTTTTAAATATGATATACGAAAAACACTATTATAATAAATTTCAAATACATATGAGAAAATATTGCCAGCTGCAAACAATTCACAGTAAGTATTAACCACCGTAGACAGTAGGATTTTCCATATCACGAACATAATCCTCAGAAGTGGAAAAGTTGTCACCATATAAATTGTAAGACATATTAACAAAGGTATTCCAATTATCAGAGACATACACAACTGTTGTATTTCGGATCTCCTGGCATCTTTCTTGAGTCTTATATAAATGAAGGGAAATTGAACGGAAAAGGCAAGCACCATCACCGATAATTGGTACAACTATTTGAGATGTCAACATTCCATTCACTGTAATTTTTTCAATAGATGACATTTTTTATAAATGAAAGTAAAAAACTGAATAATAAATAATATCTTATGCCCATATTATATTGCCAATTAAAACCTCTAATCAATAATAATAATAATTTAATAATATAAATAATTAATATAATATTAATAATATTAGACATTGCTTGATAGATAGCGCCACTATTGTATACTTACAACCACTTAATTTTACCTTTAGGGGTTTAATTTCCAAAAATTCTTTCTTAAAGCACGGTGAAATCATAATATTAATCCATCCTGAAAATTTCAAGCAGATCTGCCCTGTGGTCTGGACTCTACGGTGATCCTTCCGGAGGACAAATTTCTTTATATAATATAATAATATACACATTGAACATTGTTGATTTTATAAATATATAAATATATTGTTTTTACATTGATGTGATTTATTTATTTATTTTTATCTGTGTACAGGTGTTACAGAAGAAAAAATGCTTTGAGCTTTAATTTTGAGTTTGGTTTCTGATAGAAAATTAATCCAAGTTTTGGCATTTTAGGTCATAAAAAGTTAATACATCAAACACATTTTTGATAAATATTTATGCTAAATCGGTTTTAACAAAATCGATTTTGTTTCCTCGTTGTTATTAATAAATATTAACTGTAGAAACTTGAATCATTCCATTATTACATAAATTATAATTTTATATACTGAATATATTTTTAAAATATTTAGATTCATTTTAAGCAATTAATGAATTATGAAGATATTTTAAATTTTTAAATTTTTTTAGTTTTTAAAAATAAATTTTATTAAAAAATGTTCTGTTAAATCGAAGAATAAAAATATGATACGTTTCCACTTTTATTCATTTTCACAAATATTAGTACAGTGCAGTTATGTAATAAATTACGAGGTACACTTAAAACCAGCTATGCGACATCCCGGTTTTTTTATTTATGTTTTCGTAGTGTCACTTATTTTTTAATACTTGTGCCATATAACACCAGAAACGTTTATTTTATAATACCTTTATTATGTTTTATATTATATACATTACATATGTTTTATTTATATAACTTTTACCTATTTAATACACGTATTATAATAACATAATATGTGTCGACTGACTGGTAGCTATTTGTATATGAAAGTAGTAGCAAACGGAAAAAAAAGTTATAAAGTAAAAACTAACCTGATGGTAAAATGTGAAAACTCATCAGCACTAATTCTATTAGTTATCAGTATATTCTTTTGAAAATCTCAGATTTGAGAAATATATATTACATATATTCCCATTTCGATCGTGCATTAATATTGTCTACTATACTTAACCGGTGAAACCATGTTTTATTCATTCTTGTCTTAACTATAAAGATACGTAATAATATGTTGGAACTACATATTATATTAATACATCGAGAATCTTATAGTTAATCACTTTTTATGTTTTATCATGAATATGCATCAAAATATAAAAAAAACAAAACGTTTTATAGTAAAATGTACCTATTTGTTTATAGGTGATATATTTACCACATAATAAGTGTAATGTACTGACTACTACTTAGAAAAATTAATAAGATATATATACCAAAACTTAATCCCCATCCATCAATGTTTTATTTTAATTGTATAAAGTTTATAATAGTCCATCGGTCAAAGAGGAAACTCGTTGTATGTATACTTCTTAAATAATAGTTACAAGGACATAGAATTACTGTTCATATATCTTTCCCAAGTTATCATTTTATTATATTTTTTATTGATAGGTTTTATAATACTGCGCAAATGGCGGTTGCGCTTTTTTTGATTTTGAATACGACCCTTGGAGTTTTTGTATTGGCTGTTTTTCGAATTTTCTCGACATTATTTCTTACGCACAACAGGGTGCACCGCGGCTGTTGCGGTTACTATAGAGTGTTTAGCCAAATATCGCATTGCAGCAGTGCACACCGATTAAAACTGTTTGATCAATAACAATATTGAATAATGCATTAGGTATTTAATGTATTTACTTATGTTTTTTGTGTACACTGCGCATGTTTAACTGCATGGTCAAAACTCAACTGCAGTTATGAAGATTGTTTATATATAATATTGTCTTAAGTATTTTAATTCGATAAAAACAAAACGACCTCCGCCAGTCGCAACGCTAATTTTTTTTCACAAAATGCTAAATTTTGACAACAAAAATAATAATATATACAATATACTTATACGTATTCCTATGTATTTTTTTTATAATATACAAGGGGTGCTTATCTATTGGGATATTTGTTATATTATTTAAATGTAATTTTAATGTAAAATGATCAAATCATTCAGTCATACACCCTATAATCTACATGCACCATGCACGCCCATCACGCTCGAGGATAACATTGGGAAAACGTGAATAATTGACCACAACAGCTTCAAAATATGACTTGCACGTATGTGAATACGAAATAATGTGTAATATAATAATAATATGGTCAATACGTGTATATAGGACAAGATAGATACGCTTATTATAAATTGTATAAATTATATTCATATATTAAAATATCATATAGGTACTACTCACTACTGCAGGAGCTTTGCAGGACACGAACAAAAAGGAATATTTATAATAATAGTATAGGTATATACATCGTTACAATTTTATTTAATACGCTCTCGGTTGCTCAACGATTTTCCATTCAGCGTACACATATTATAATCATTGACCCCAGAAGGTCGTATATGCATACCTATATATTTATTAGTGCACCCGGCGGCATTTCTGTGTTTAATATTATTGTATTGGCGAGTGAATCATTTAAAATGTCGTTCCTATATAAGTAGCAGTACGTGTACGTATATACGAAAACTCGGCCAATAATATACGCAACGCACGCAATACTGTTTAATATAATTATTGTATCGTTCGACTATAAAGCATATTAACCCGCTCGTTTCACCCATAAGTTTTCTTTAATATATATAGGTATATATATATTATTATTTGGCATAATATTTTAATGACCATTTTAATATTTTAGTTTATACGTCTAAGGACTAAATAGCGAGATGGATCTGAGCTTTAATACAATCGTAACTCATTCAATATATTATTTCGTTTAAAGATGTTTTTTGTTGAATGAAGAGTAAAACTCTAAATCACAGACTAAGAATTTTTTATTTACTCGCAGTATATAACTCTGTATCTCACTCTCTGGCTGTGTCTCTCTTTACAAACTGTCGTGTCCACAGACGTGCTCAAACTTCGTGTTGCTTTTTCAGCTGTACCTATCTATTTTACATATTTCGTCTGTAATATGTTACCGTGATGGTAGTATACTGGTATATATATATATATATATTAGGTATATAGGTACCTATCACGCATGCACAATATACTATAAATAATGCGTGCGCTTGGTTTGGTCTGATTTCATACTATACGATGGTTGTAGCAGCACAACAATAACGCGATAATGTATACGGTTCGTTTGCGACTTCTGCGGGTCCAGGAAAACGACAAAGCTTATAATAATATTCAAGCACGATCCGCGTCAACCGAAACAACCACCGTGACAGATAAACGAATTCGCGGCTTAAATAAACTAAAATATAAAATATTATAGTAGATATCGCAACGTCGCCGTAACAAGTATATTATGTATACATAAATCATCAATATTATGAATATTATATGACAGACGGTACGAACAACGAGGTTCAAAACATTTCTAAAATCTAAAAACCTTGTGCAAATGTAAACTTCAGCGAGTTTCCAAATAATTTCTTGACTTACGCTCTCTTTAACAACAGCATAATATAATATAAATATATGAATACGCTGACAATATCGTATAATAATATTATACGGTAGTCACTGTATAGCCGTAATAAACATTGCACAATAGACGCACTTCCACGTGAGTCTCTACAGACAGAGAAAAAGTTAATTAACTTTCTTTAGCTCTCCGTCCGGTGAAATAATAGATTTCGTTTAAGATTAATCGGTTTTGTATAAATAGAAGCGAACTTATTGTGTGCGTTCGAAACTCAATTTATAATTCTCGCGTACACTGCAGACGCGCACAAAGTATATACGCATATAGTTGTTGTTGTATCTGATTACGATTTTATTTCATCGTAGGAATACACACACTACACGTAACAATATTTTCCATTCAATCGACTTTATATGGAGATTATTGTAGGTATAATATTATTATTATGACGGAGATAAAGTTTAAAAAATTCCCAATACGTATTATACTCTGTACCACGTGTACCTATACAGTGTAACGAAACGAGTATTGAATAATGTATTCTAAATAATTGTCTATAAAAAATGACCAAGACAATTAACGAGTTATATGTACATATAAACCTAAAATTAGGTTATAATTATAATACCCGCGAGTTTGAAAACTAAAAGTAAAAGGCGCGTTTAAAGATTTTATCGTGTGTATGTGATCCACGACTTAAATTATACGTTTTGAATTCACAAGAAATTCACTTACGAAATACAATACAAAAGAAAATAATAAAATAGTTATCGTAACGAAAAGTGACGTGTTTAAAAGACGCGTATAACTTTAATATATACATATTATAATGTACTATTTGAAAATGTAAAAAAAAGAAAAAACATTTCTAATACCCATAAGAATTTGACGAGTGTATCACTACAATATAATATTATTAATATATTATATTTCTATATGGGTTGTATCAAACACTTAGATCTGTTTTATAATAGAGAATGCTCTCTTATGTCGTTTCTATAACGTATCTCTGTCTCTCGTTAAAAGCACCCCGTTTAGGTCACAGCATAATACTATTTCATATCAGTTGGTAGTTGCCATGTGCTGCACAGTTTTTACGAGGACGACCGAATCTACGGTAGCGATCGATTATATACATGCATATAGCAAACCATATCGTACGCGCACCCGGATCTGGAGCTCTGACACTCGAAATGGACTTTATATAGGTACTTACTCTGTCTCTCTCTCTTCCTTCGATTGCTGATCTTCTCGGACACAGCGGCATGCAAATCGCTTATGTACGACATTATAATATATTATAGTGTATGTGAGATGTACGGTTTTCGATAACCTCCCACCTGCAGGGAAGACTCTTGTGCAGACCTCACGATGAACGTTCTAATATCATATATTCGTATTATATCGACAACGACAGGTTAGCAGGTGTTAACTTATACGTGTATATATCATGTATGATGTTTGTACCGGATGGTCATCGGCAACCTGGTGTGGTAACTAGTAAGCTGCGGATAAGGCTCCTACGCACGCGATAAAAAAATAATAATAACAACAGCTGTACGTCGGTCGAGTATATGCATACGTACACAACAATGTCTTTTATTATAAAATTAAAAATTAAAATGAAAACGAAACGAAACTCGATCACGATCCAATTATTACTGCATGCAGTCTTATAATTTTTTATTATATATGTATAAGAATAGTACTTACTCTGCAACTTCTGTCCAGCTATACACATACACCGGATCCGTATGAGCGACGAGGATTTTATTATTATTGTTCTTTGTCAGTATATCAAGGACATTGAGTCCAGTCCGTTTATCGTACCGACCGATCCGAACAGATTTCTCTTTCTGGCGTGGTCATAACGACTCCGCGTCCGGGTCCGGAACACGACCTGTCGAACGGGATGTACGAATTTTCTTATTGTTTTTAATTTTTTTTTTTAATGATATATAGTCTGCAGAATGTCTGATTTGTAAAATGTATACTTATGGAACAGTGCACAATGTACACAACCGCATCAATCGATATAGGAACGATAAAATATAACTACTGCCGCATCATAAATCATAGCTGAAAAAAGCGGGAAAGTGGATATCGTTCTGCTGTACAACAGTAGGTTACAAGTGGGTTACTGTAATGGATGGAATTAAATTTGAATCCAATGATATTATATCATTGTATGCGAAAAACGATTCTGAGCGGAGGCGGTTGAACTGTCTAGGATATAACATAGATTATCAAACATTTTCAAATCTTAGATTTAAAAAGAAAAACATTTATGAATTTCTATCTAAGATAATTTGAATATTGCCGTAATTTTTACGTATTTAGTCAAAATTTGAACTTTAAAGGCTTATAAAAAAAAATCATGCCCTATGTATTTTTAATGTTTTTCAATTGCTATTTTAACAATATGTTGGAAGCCTTATATTAAATTTTGAAGCTTCTTGACCCAACCAATAAAATTTTATCGATATTAATTTAAAAAAAACTAATTATCATGGAAAATTGCATATGCCTATAAATTTTTCAAATTAAGTCGAAATTTATTTTGTTGAAAGTTACATGGAGGCTAGAATATTTTTATATAAACGTTCGGTGAGAATTTCATGTATCTATGGTCATTTGTTTTAAAGCTACATCAAAAACCAAAATCGATTTTGTCGAAAACTTTTTGTGCATAAAAATTCCCGGTTTTTCCTTTTTTTTTTAGTTTGTTTATCCCAATTATTAAGAAAAATATTGAAAATTTTTTACTTTTGACCCCTCAAAGCACCAACTAAATTCACTTTCTGATCTAACAAGTTACTGAAGTCAAAATCGAAGCATTTTTTACTGCCTCAAAATGTGATGACAGACACAAAAAAAAACACTCATCATGGTAAAATCAATATATTCCTCGCTCTGCTCAAAATCTAAATTCTGAAGTTTGGCACCTTTTAAATAATTTTTAAATCAGGAAATTTGAGACGAAAATGCAATCCAACTCTACACATTACAAGCTTCGCAAATTGTTGTTGGAAGTATTCATCAAAGATATAATAATGACAATAATGTCTATATATAATATTGAATATTAAATATGGTTGGATTTTAATGGGTTTTGTAAGTGTATGAGCTTTAAATATTGTCTACAGTTATACTTAGCATTATTAATTGCTAGCTGTGTGCTAGGCGACCGCGGGTCGTGACGTTGCCGTTGCCTGTTTTTTTTATGTATAAATTTGTAAAAAATTTATATATTATCTAATAATTTATAGTAATCTAACAAATTAACAAAAAAATTATTCCTTTTTTTTGTAAGCTGAAAATGCTTATGTGCTACCCTTTAGGTACCTATAGATATTGATAAAATTACCTATATACACATCATCTAAGTCTCAAGGAGTTTATTGGTAATATATTTTCCCCATTTTTCTTTTCGTGAAAACCTAATTCTGAATACTACGGATATTAAAAATAAAAATAAATGATCCAAATCAATCCGTCCGTTCTCAATTGAAAGCTTTTAAATCTAATTTAAAGTTCCAAAAATCAGAATTTTAATAAACGTATTATTAAAGAAAACAATTATGACGGATGAGTGTGTAAATCACTCTGTATTCCTCCCAAAAATACAATATCAATTATGATAAAAAACATCTGTACACTTACACTCAACAATATAATATTATTTTATTATTTTAAGTGTATAGGTACTATTATTGTATAAGTACCCATGTATTGTAATAGCTGTATACCTCATACATCAAATTACTACCTAATATACACATATATACAATACACGTTTCTATAATATGACAGCCCTGACCGTGACCAAAAAAAATTCAATAATAATAAAATAATGGTAAAATATCAATAACCTGTAGATATTATTACGAGTATATCTCGCAAAAACGATAATCTCATAAGCCATAATAATTTCTGGTCCTCGTAGACGATACAAATTTCAAAGTTTTCGGACTCATTAATTAAATATAACGTCGATGATGACAATAATAAAGATTAAAGCTCGCAATTACATATATATATATATAATATAATGATCAGGTGGTGTTGAGAAAGGGAAATTGGAACAACCTAATTATACATGCACCTACAATACTACAGCTAATAGTGCCTAGTATATTATACTCACACACACACTCACATTAATATATTATATATTGTACTGATTATTATATTTGTATTTATATTGTTTTTACGTATTTCCCACAGCCCAACCTAACCTAACAATGATAATGCAACTTGTGCCTATCCATTTGGATTGTACAATAATTATGGGATCCAAAAACTATAATGCAATAATTAAATAAATTACCAAAATTCCGTCTATATGATCAAGACTGCAAAAGTTATTTTTATTTTATTTAGTCCGCCGTGTGCGAGTGTAATAATTATAGTATTATAGACTCCTTTCTCTCCCTCTCTCTCTTTTTATCGTTGTACATTATATAGGTTAAAAATAAGTACGAATATGTACAATGCTAGCCTATAAACTATTAATCCGTTACCGTTTATTTGTCCCCCACCCACTCACCACCCCCTACGAATTCGATGGTCGAGAGAGTTTGCGCTCTCTCGTATACAATATACCTACTAATAATAATACAACGACAATAAATTATAATAATACACTCTGTACGGCTTGTGGAGAGTTTAACTTACTCGGCGGCGCCGATATATCTGGTAACCGGCAAATGGCGCGCAGAGCAAAAGTAAAATCCGGTTTGGTGCCCGTCGCGTCGTCGTACGCCCTGCGCTCTCGCGTCCTTGGCAACGGATATCTTACAGGTGGCGTCGTTTTCCGACCGTTTTTTTTTATTTCTCTCTATCGTAGGTATTCTTTACGTGTTCCCCAAGAAAGTGTTGCAAGCATCGGTGATTTACCGGTCCCCCCCGCGAACGATATAAATCAGTCTGGCCAACTGCAAAAGAGACGGACATTTAATAAAAAATTAAACAAAGAGTATAAAAGTACAGGAAAGGGATGTATAATAGAATATATTGCATACATATAAATTATAGGTGTATGTTGTAATAATGAGAACAAATAGGCCACCGATGTCCAATATACATATTATTTACATTTAGATGTATATGAGCACCATGTCTGAGGATTTATAAGTAATAAATTATTGTAACTTAGTTGTAGCGTGAATAGCAGCTGCAGCGCTAAGTGTCATGTTTTTATTTTTTATTGATTCCATTATTTTTCCTCGTTCAATTCAACGATGGACATCGGTCATAATATCGGCGCGTTAATGTTAACACAACATAAAATTATGTTGTATATTGTTTGTTATGTATACCAGAAACCAGACACCAATACACCATTATAATTTGTACTGAAGAGCAGAAAAAAATACATGTATAATCGTATGATACGCAAAAAATGCATTTAACTCGTAAGTCAGCTAGGCATTTTTGTTTGATACAATGAAGTGAACTTAATAATTAATAATTTGGTTTAAAACTTTATAGAGTAAAAATCCAATTTTTTTTTTCAAATATAGAGAATAATATAAGTAATCTTGGGCTTAACGATTTGAAATTACTTTATTTATTATGTGTACCACGTTTATACCACTTATTATCAAATCATGTGATTAAAAATATAGATCTGTCATGTTTTTTGTACCTACCCTATGGAAAATATTAATATGCAATAAAATATACAAAAAATGTTTGTAATAAATGCAAAATCTCACGTGACCAAAGCAAATAATTGTCATGCCTAAGACATGAGTCATGACTAAAACAAACTCGTTTTAAAAACTGTTACAATTTCTGCAGCAGGGTTCATCCACGACTATATGACGCATAATTTCATACAGAATATTTCAAAAAAATTAACCCTTTATACTTTAGTGACACTATAAAGTATATAAAGTATAAAGTATATATCGTATATTGTGCGTAATATCAGTGTGCAGAAATGCACGACAATTATATCCTAACCGTTTATGTTCCCACTTTGATCTTACCGATTTACCTCACTGCTATCATGTAAAAGGTATCTGTTGTATCACAATAATAATAATAATAATAATAATAGTATCAATATAGATATAGAGGTCCATGAGGCCCACGCGGTAACGAAAACAAACGCGTTCGTGGTTGTCCGCCGGCATCCATTTGTCGTGCTGTGCCCTCGCTACGGTTTTTGGGTCACCGTGAGTCTTTCACTTTCGCGTGGCAGTTCGCTATAGTAATAACTAATAAAAATAATAGTGTTCAGTGGAACAGTTGGGTCAGGTATAATATCTAGGTATACGCCAAGGACTACTGGATAATTTGGGATCGCCCGCTTCCCATCACCAAACAACAGGGTGGAAATCCTCCACCCACGTCATCTCTGGAGTCTGGTTGTGGGACGTATCGATCTTGCTCAGATTACATCAATGAACGACTCCATCAGTACAAGTAGTTTTGAAATCGATTCTGCCAGCACCTACATAAATTTTTACTTGTGGTCATCCCGCCAACCTGGTAACTCTTCAACTGTATTAATTATTTAAAAATAAATTTACATTTTGACCAAATTTTTTTTTAGAATATACTAATGAAATAATAATAATATTTTATAAAAAAATATGTGATTATTCATTTCTATACATATTTTAGGTAATCAACAATGGCATATCTAATGCAGGTTTAAATTTTTGGAAATATTTTCTGACATCTAGTAACGTAAAAAATAGACACAGTATAGTCATAATCACAAAAATGTAATTAAATAAGGTATAATAGTTTAAAATTTACAAATATTGTACAACATATAAGTCATTTTTTATCACGCTACGTTATTTCCACCAGTATTGTCATGAAAAATATAATTAAATATAATAGCTAATTAAGTTTATCAAATAGCATTTATGGTTTGTGTCGTTTGTGGGGGGGGGGGGGTAAGAGACAAGAGTATAACTACCTATCCTACGTTGAACATTCCTATTTATTGATTTTCTTGTTAATGTTGACGGTGACTACTATAGTGGTGTTTTAAGAACCAGGTAAGGGGTTGTCCCTCAATGAGGGTGTACAATTGTATATACGTATAGTATAGGCAAAAATTGTAGGTCTTGCCTACTCCCACTACCTTCTTTAAAACCAGCGCACGTGACTTCTTATATATGCCGTTGTGGCACGGTCGTGATACAATATATTTTATTGGTGTGGATGCATTTATAAAGAATTAATTATTAATAATGCACACCATAATGGCTTTATCGTGTACATAATATTATATAGATTAAAACAGCGCCCGTTATCAGAAATTCCAGATTAAAAAAAAATCAAGATGCATTAATTGCACGCGTTTGATTGATGATAAATCCAAACAGGTGATCGATTTGTTTAAAAATAATATCATACATTTTAACTGTGTAAAAAATATCACATTCCTGCTAACTATCCATGAAAAGATTGTTGTACACTAATTTTTCACCAGGTGGGTAATAGTAAAGTAATAATAACTTAAATGTAGACAGCGTGGTGGGTGGACAAATGATAATATTATAATTTATAACATATTATACTCCTAACTATTATGATTATAAGTGTAACTAGGCCTTATGGAGTCTTAATATTTTTTGATTACTAAAATAGATTTAAATAAAATCAGTATAATGTACAAAAGACAAATAAAAGCGTACCTACAGAGATCTATTAATATATTATATTATAGTAATCGGCATACAGTGATTATTGATTAACGAGTGTCCACCAGATAAAAATACACAATATATTGATGTTTTAATTTTTATAATATTATTATTATAATTTTTAGTTTCCAAAAGTTTAAAATTGGGATTTATGTCACTAAAAAAATGTTTGTTTTGGCTTAAATTATAAATATTGAATTATTTTTAGTTTTTAAAATTAAAGTATAATATTATCTTAAAAAATATGAGTGGGCTTCAAGCAATTATGGTGAGATTCAATTCAATCATGGGGACTGACGCCAATTACAATGATATTAGTCGAGGTTTTTAGTTTGTTTTGCTTGACCGCATAAAATATGAATAATCTGATCATATATGTTTCAAAAACATTGTGTGGTCATCGTTACTCGAAAATTTAGTTGATTGTTAAATATTTATACATAGGTACGAGTATAAATGTTAAATATTGCGTAATGCGCTTAAACATGGCCTTTAACTGTAACTACAATTTAGAAAACAAACGTAGGAGGTTCGCTATTTTTAATTAACTATACGAACTATATTATTACAATACGCTGATTGATCGCACACATATAACATTTATTATAGATAGGTTTATTGTGGGTAATATATTATTAAGAAGTGACCTCAAAAAGAAACATGAGCTGTATAGTATTTTAGTATTTATGTATTATAGCTGATATGTATTGTTTTATTTAATTTATACATTTTAAAAAAGAAAATTATATACGTTTATATAAAATGAATTACGCAATTGGTCGACGACAACGTTACTAAACTAATATAATAATAGGTAATAATGAAAATTGGGATTCAGTTAAAATGACGACAGTTAATGAATTTAGTGAATAACTTGACAGTTTTGATAAAATGGACTTTAGGTATATCGTGAAATTCTAAACATCAGAATTTGAATAAGTTCACTATTAAAGGAAAAAATTGGGTCGAGCATGCTTAAAAATCAACCTCTATAATGTACCTATATGATATGTTTATGTATTTTTAAAAATAATTCCATACATTCGATCGCACAATATATTCAACTAAATACAAAATAACAGGTATGACGGCTGTAAAAAAAGTGAAATGCTGACAAAATAACACGTTGCTAATCATTTTCAAAATAATCACTGTTAATAATTATTACAATTATAAGGCCCGCGACAACTGTCCAGTTCAACTACTATACATGTAGTACACGGTATTATGATATATAATTTCTCTAAATATAGAAACCGAATCGATTGAACTCGTTACGAACTAACAGAAATAGTAGAAAAATATCTATGAAGTTGATGTAGGTGAAGACGTGACAAATATTGGTGGGTACTGGGTATAGGTACAGTTTTCTGATATTATGTCGACAAAAATCATGCAATTATTGGACTGTACTAGCCGACGACGTGTAACAACAAATCCATAAAAATAGGTCGCGGGATACTCAATCAAGGCAGTCTTTCCGAGAATTTAATTTCAAAATATTACACTCATGCGTATACATAATAGTATGTATATAATAGTTATTAATTTATTAATTATCGACCTACTAAAATTAGTGTATAATAATACAATAATTATCTGAGTGCATTATCAACTGCTCTGCAAAATTAATCGGCACGGTTGGTATTTAAAACGAAAACATTATAGTATGTATCTACTATAAAAATTAACTATTTAGTATATTATTATGTTAATGTGGCCTGGTTTGAACATAATACTACTACTCGGCCTCCATCGGATCTTGTCTTGGTCTATCGATCATAATATGCTCATATAAATATATTATGTTTAATAATATTATTATGAGCCCCACGTGAATACGTGATGATATTTATTACTCAGCCCCCTTTCCACTGCATCGCTAGAAATACAAATAAAAAATGTACCTAAGTATATTAACTATTAGGTATATTGTTTGAAACTGATATTAATATATTACACGGCACTGTTCATTCTGAACTACCCCCACGTGTTTTCTTCAAAAAACATCAACTAAATATTTGCATTTCAACTACATGCGGTTGACAACCTAATTTTTAAAATATTTTGTCAATATTCTAATAGCAAACGAAATTATCCACCAGTCGTCACTAAAAGTATAAGTGATGTGGAAACTAACTTAAATAATAAAAAAAATGTTCGAATACGTTATGTTATTATTACCTACCTATAATTTATCAACCAACCACTTCACTCGATTACAAACTTTAAACAGTTTAAACGCTTATGCAATCAGTAACAAACTATTTAATCGGCATGATACTATAACAGCACATTTTTCAGAACAGTAAATTATAAAAAAAAAAATGATTCAGTGGTTACTTAACCATTCAAATATTACATATAGGTATAATACCAACAAAAGTTATAAGAAGTACGCGAATTCCACTTTGATCACGATTGTTTCTCAATAGTCTACGCGGATGAGATTGATAGATTTTTTCATATTTACTAACACAGAAGAAGGAAAACAAAACAATACAGTTGTATAATAATTTATCGTTATTATAATATTATAATTTATATGTGTACACACACTGACACACTACACACAAAGTGTTACAAAGTTATAACTCGAGTTTATTATCATTTTTTGTAACTATAATTAAATAATAATAGTGTTTCAGCTGTTGGTATTTTATAGTATAAAATATGTATAATATATACAAATGAGTTAACTTTGTTGTCAGTGTCACTGCGAATGTATTGCTAGTATACTTTTGACTGCAAACATATTTTATAAAAAAGCTTAAGTTTTATTTTGTAGGATTCCTTGTTAATGTGAACATTAGGAATTTATAATTTCTGTTGTGTTTTATAGTACAACGAAAATATGTTATTAAATTATCATCAATAATTATTTAGTTGCTATGATAAACGTATATAGATATGAATACAAGTTATTAAAAATATTAAATAGGAATCACATTTTGGTTAATGAGTTTTAAATACTTACGTGCATATTAAATACCATTAGAACATGAAATTAAAAACATTTTTTATTGAATTAAAAACGAGTTTTCTTAAATTTAATTAATTTTTTATAGTATTCATATTTACATAATATTATGTTGTATTTATCTATCTATATTGTGTATCATAAAATATGTTGCAATGATATTATATTATTTCGCTCTACTTTTTATACAGGGTGATTCATGAGGCGTAAAACACTCATTATTTATAAAAACTATTGACTTTTTCAAATTTTTTTTTTCAAAATTTTAGATCTATACTGTTCTAAAACTATATACATTTTTAATATTTGTCACCCTTATATTTATTAGATAAACCACTATCAACTTTTGATTTTTAAATGGCAACGTATATTAACAATATCATAAATTAATAAAACTATTTTTTTAATGCATTTTTACGTTTAAATTTTCATTTTTCGTTTATCCGTTGACAAGATATAGTCTCCCAAAGTTGGATGGTTTTGGGGTGGTGTAGTTTGTGTATAAATGTGTTTTACCATGTCAGCACCGCGGTCGCAGCAATTGGGATTTTTGTACTCTAGCGTAAAACATAATACACTTTTCAAATAAATTCAGTAAGTACGATAGTTAAGCCTAAGTTGTGCCCTAAAATAGGTGGACATATTTACACAGGGCAAATACCATCCAACTTTGGGAGACTATATCTCGTCAACGGATTAAAGAAAAATGAAAATTTATTTAAAAATATAGCCTTATTAATTTATGATATTTTTAATATAGGTTGCCATTTAAATCAAAAGTTGATAGTGGTTTATCTAATAAATATAAGGGTGAAAAATATTAAAAATTTATATAGTTTTAGAACAGCGTGTATCTAAAATGTTGAAGAAAAAAAAATTTGAAAAAAGTAATTAGTTTTTATAAATAATGAGTGTTTTACGCCTCATAAATCACCCTGTATATAATAAAATATCTTCCAAAATGTCGTATTTATGTATTCAAAGGATTTTTAAATATATGATGTACTTACTTCAATACGTTTCTGTAGTAAGAAATTATTGAAAAATAATAAAAATAATAAGACTTTAATAACTAAATAGTAAATAGTCTGTATATAGTAATGTAATGTATTGTATATAGTATGTAATGTTTTGGTATAAATCTAAATTTGCTTCCAGATAACTGTACAGGTTAGATAGATATGTTATACGGTCAAAATTTAATTTTTAACAGATGACAAATAAATAAATAAGAAATAATCAGATTTTTTTATATGATATGATTAAACTTCTCAATACAATTTTATTATAGTGCATAAATACTATTTGTAGAAAATAAATAAGTATTGAATAGGTAGTGTTTGTTATTAATTGCTTTACTGTGATTGTTGAATCTCTCGCGGATTGGTATATTATTTGCAGTTACATTTGTCTATAAAACCCATTAATGTTAGTTTTATGAATAATCGTTTTTGACATTACGATTTAAATTAATAAGTTAATTTTAAAGATACAATTCGGATTTAGTCTGCTGCACTGAACGATGTTGTACGGTTATCGACAAAGCGTGCAGAGAAGAAAAAAACACAAAATATTTCTGGTTAGTTGTTCGTGTTCAGAGTGTTCAGACAATTGTCGAACCGAAATATTAGAATCAATGACCTCGATGGTCGGTACGACCGTATTCATCGCACTGATAAGATGTGTATTTCGGTTATCAGTTATCACATTCGTCCGAGCTTGTTTTCGAAGGTTTCGTACGTTTATCCGCATTCTCCGGCGGTGAAGAAATCTCGCGGATGCATAAACACAGTATTATGGTTTTCGTCATACTATATACGAAAGTATCCAGTTTCCCAATCCCCGTATTAGACTGCGTAGTGGATTTTCTAGAAATCTGTACCTAATGCACGTTTGTAATAGTTGTAATAGTAATCACAATAAATAAGACAAAAACGTTTGATAACATTTACAATGCATGTCGCAACGACGAAGCGAACGGCGTTACAGTATTATTGTTATCTCTCACCTACCACAATAATATTATAATATTAATGTACACGCGTGGAGGACATTATCCGAGAACCTGCACCAGTAAATGCAGTGCGACGATAAAGGATAATAGTCTATTGCTGTAAATCGAAATCACGTGTAGTATTAGTTTACCACGTCTGCGACATTATGTTTTTATCCTATATAATAGTAGTATAAACTTTATTTTAACATTGACATTATAGACTATGTCTGTCGTAGTAATTATTTAAAATCAATAATACGCATAACCAATATTATCTGCTCACGTTATTTTACGTATATAATTTATTATGATTCATGGGTACAGGTTTATTAACCGCCAGGGGTATGTGTTACGTATGTGTGTCCGCTCGACCAGGCACTTGTTTTATAGGTATTTTGAGGATGTCGAAACTAGATCGGGTCTTGTATCTTACACCAGGTATCACAGAATTTCCAATGAAATCATTTTAAATTCGTTCATATTTTTGATTTTCGATCACGACGTTCGATGGATGCAAGATTATATTATCATACTAGTTTATAGTTGCCTAAAAATGAACTCAATTAAGTATAACGTCTAATGATTCATAAATACATCTCATATTATATTCACGTGTATAGCATTTGCATAATATTTATATAGCTTCACTGCGTTGACGAAAATTATTATATTTCAATGCAATACAACTTTTAATCACTTCTATTTCCAAAACCCTAACTAACTAGTCCAACTCCTTCAGTGGACGTGATGTATTTAAGTTTAAATGGAACATCCGCATTGTAAAAGTGCATATAATGATTGCTTTTATTAACTTATAATTAATCCTGCTTAAAAGTGCAGAATACATATTAAAATAATACAATCTTATCGACATTTTTTTTGAAAAAAATTAATAAACCAAGAGAATGTCATATCTCTATAATACTTTAAATTTATGACGTGGCTTATTTTGTTTAATTAAGACATTAGCTATAAATAATAATAATAATAATAATAATAATCTAATATAAACACATACATAATAATGTAATATTCTATGTATAATGATGTATTTAGTAGGTATATGCAGGTGAACGGTAATATTATTATCACATGTTAATGTAAATAATCTCATTCTTCAAAGAATCTTATTTTCTATACCTATATATTATATCGATTTAGAAAGAGTTTCAAGAGACACAATATAATAATATAATAATACGTTAAAGAACTTTCAAGTGTTTAAGCTGTTTATCAATGTAATCTACAGGCATAGTATATAATAGTATATATATACAAAAATTATGAGTATTTATTCAAAGCTTAAAACGTGTAACGTGCAACGTGCAAGTAAAATATATGACGTAAAAATGCGTTTTACGAGCGAATTATTTGTTTTCTGCATTATGGTTATTTGTAATGTTGAAGATATCGATAAATGCACGAGGTTCGTTAATTGTGTAGTTAATTCATTGTTCGGTAAATGGTGACTGTCACATCTTATTATAACAAATTAGTGAGTTAGATAACTTTGAATTCATAGAAAACTACACTCGTAAATATGCTTATCAATAATCGATGAGTGTATTTACTATGTACTGCAACGAGTGCTGTTGCCTGCGATGAGCGGACGTCTACTTTTCTGAGTCTATAATTTATAGTTACATCGCGTTTGAGACGAAAAAATATACGTGTACTAACTGCATTAACGTCAATATATAGATTCATCAAAATACACAGTTAAGAATTTCCTCTAGGTACATCATAATATAAATTTATTACAATATTATATATATTATCATAAAAAGAAAGTAATGTTTTAGATTCGAAACGACCGCGACCTTCGAAAAACGATCGGGTCGGTCGTACAGGCAACATAATAAACATACCTAATAAACGTTTACAATTATTAAATTGTATGTAAAAATACATAGCTAACATAAAATTCAGCTACGTATAGATAATAAAATTTGTATAGAACGCTTTACGTCAGAGTAACGATTAATTATTTAGCCCGGTCGCGTTGATGTCGAATCTGTGCACGAGCATTTGGGTGGTCAATTATGATTATTATAATACCTACTGCCAGTTTTGACGGAAATGTCCGAAACAAAAAAACACGATATCCAGACGCGTCACGAATTATGCCGAGATAATTTCTAGATTTTCGCGTTGTAGGTAATAAACCAGGAGATATACACGAGAGCTATACACCCCATGTGGATGGAGGTGGTTCCGGTGCCTCGTACAATATTATTATAACGGTTAACGACGAGTCGGCGTAGACATGTTCGCGACAAAACTGCCACTGGTTAAAATATCATAAATACCTAAACCATCGTTTGCGTCGCAGGTCGGCGGTATAACATATATACACCGTTCGTGTACATTAATTGATCGTATAATAACAGACGACGACGTTTTTCTCGAGTTTTCTACGTTATTTTGCTGAGGCCCGTCCACTCGATCAACGATCTGCGTTCCGGCAGAAAGATAACATAACATTATTATTATTTATATATAATAGGAGGACGATGCAACCGGTCTTGACAACCGCGGCGGCGAGGTAAACGTCCGGCGATCGCCATCAAGGTCACACACACTCACTCGTACACACGGCCGCCGCCGCGCGTGAGTACACGCACGACCTTACAAGGTCGTCTGCGTCTGATCGGATATGCGCACCACCACTACCACTTCCACTGCACGCCACAGCCCCGCGACCATAGGTATACACACACGTTCCACACACGTGGGTCGTATACCATCAACCCCTTCTTGTACCCCTTTCCCACCGGTCGGTGGTGGTATAGTTTAAATTATATTGCGTTCCATATAATATATACGCATCATTATGTTATTAGATGGTAGGTTTTGACCCCCACGACCCACCATTAGCGACCTGAGATTTTTAAATTTACAGTACACGATAAATTACAGTTTTGAAAACATAATGCATAATAATTTTGTACTCACGTCAATATAATATATTACTACAGTAGACACCTTAAACTGCCCAAAAATAATTAACAGCAGCATGAAAAACGATATTCGTCTATAATCTTAATAATATATAACAGCATATTATTAAAATACCACGTTTTTATCACTTTATTAAAGAACAAGGGTTCCAGCCCATATGTGACTAATATTATAATATAAAGCGTACTTAAAATTTCGTATAGCAAATACCACGATCATGATGGAGAAGAAGTATCTTACGCAATTTACAATAAGTATTAAAAAGTTATTTAAACATTTCTGTATATAAATAATACAACCTTAGGTACTTAGGTACAATCGAAGTTACGATAGTTTTACGTGCGTCCGTTATTATAGTCACCAGCTAAAAGTATACATAATAAGGTCTTGAAATTGATTTGTCATTACATTTTTTGACCATTTTCTAATAAAACAATTATCTTAAGTTTATATAGGTGATTAAAAATGTTAAGTGGTTATGCGTTGGATCGAACCAATAATATGTGAGTACTTTCGATCGTGATTTACTCGAATATTTATTTTTTTATTTTTTGTAATCCTATGCACGCTTTATAACATTTCCACGTTAATGTGTTATGCTTTTACTTTCACGGAAAGCCCACCACTACATATTTCCTTCGATCCCACGGCGGAATTGCACCATGACTGTATAACATCATGTAATCGCATGTCTATTATTCGTATATACGTATTTGCATAGTAATCGTTTTTAGCCTTTTAGGAGAGTCTTATAAGGAACAAAGAGCGATCAGAGACCATGGTATACGATGTCACGATGATATCGATTTATACATAACATTGGTGACGAAGATGGGATAATATAGTAAAGAGTAAATATCGTTTTATGATGCCATTCTGTATAAGAATCAGAAAAAGGACTAAAATACCATTACATAAAAGGGACCACTAACACGAATAACCGATGGAAAAAGATTTTGTTAATTCGAAGTGGACATGAATCATGCGGTATCTCACCGCGTGCAAAACAGGATACGAACAAAAATTTTTATCCGACCGGTACTTATTGTTGTTGCAAACGACTGTATACAGCGTAGGTTATAAATTATAATTATAACTGTTCCACAAGACGATATTATTCAGACGGTCATATGCACGTAAGCGCGTTAACAATGATCATAAAAGGTGTAAATATCACGTTATTAAACTTGGAGTAGGCGGTTCATGGGACCACGCAATTTTCGTTGGCCCCCATCGGCCGAATCAATGATACGTGTGATTAAGAGTAGCATATTAATAGATAGGTATAGACATACTGTACTACACTGTAGTAAGTTGGGACACCAATCGCAATAACGTGTGCATTTACGATATTTTTACAATAAAATTGCATTATGTATCCTCGCAGAAAATTGTTTTCACCATCGTGAAAATCATATTCGTCTCACCAGTACCACTCACTCAAGTAAGTTATTTTTAAGCAAATGTTATTATATAGTATGATTATCAATAATCACATAACTAATACTATATATAGTATATAGAAACAATATAGAAAAATATGCCGTTTGTACGAGTTAAGTAGGTACAATCATTTAGGGTTTTAAACAAATGTACTTACCTATTTCTGTTTTATCAAAAGTAGAACGCACTCGATTTTTTTTTCTCTTCTTACATATTAGTATATTACTCATATAGTGATAAGTGGTAACTAACAACTGTGTATACGTAAGATGCACCGTTATCGCTGATCAAGGGTTTGAATTATTTAAGTACTGTCATCTATTTTTATAATACAAATCATAATATTATTTTATCTAGCTGGGTAGTACCCACCTCCTACTAGTCCTACCACTCCTACCTACGACTAAGCTTACAATGTCAGATCTCGCCGAGATCACCTCGGCGTAAAATAGTCATTAAACAGAATATAAGTGGTAGTCAATAATAATGATATAACATCACCGGATGGAATTTTTATGCGGGAGGTCCGTTTGGAGAAAAACTATCCCGAGGTTAAGGCCTCTCTAAGAATGTTGCATATATATATGTAGGTATGTATGTAGGTATGAATGTATGTATATATGTATGTATGTATGTATGTATGTATGTATGTATGTATGTATGTATGTATATATATATGTATAATGTATATGTATACGATATTGTGATTGCAGTTTTGCGTTCTAATGCAATTATTATGATTGCAATCAAAGATAATGTTTCTAAGAAATTAATATGACGACTGCGGAGGCGTTATATTATTCTTTTAGTATAAAAAAAAACCCCGACACAAATAATTAATCTAATCTAATCTTGTTATATAAATTTAAAAAAAATATCAGTAATACATTAAAATATTATATTCATCCACGTAATACACTACATTACTACAACGATCGAATATTAAGTATACAATATTAAGTATAAGTATACATTATAAGTATAATATCTTCATATTATATTAAATACAATGGTTTAATAATATAATTATAATTATTTAAATATTAAATATTGTTTAATACAATTGCGAACGAATGCGGGACTAGATTGAAAGACTCAAATCCTTTAATTAAAAACCTTTCCTCCCTCTCAATCCCTGGCAGTCCTCTTAGACGACTATAACGTAAATGGTGCAGAGACCTGTTACAAATTCCAATATAGAAAAGAAAAAAAAAGTTTGAATTAAATATACAATAATTCATTTACTTTATAACATCAAAATTAAAGTGTCATCATTGGGTGGCTTCTTTACTCACTTTTGTATACTCATGTTATCTGTACCTATCGTTATCATATATGCTTATTATGTATTTATGTCATCTGATATAAATTATATATTTAAAATACAATAATTATAAAATTAAAAAAAAAAAAAAAAGATTGAAAGACTAAGAAAATATTAATATTACATGTACTACCTAACCTATAAAAAAATATTTCTAAATGTTCGCTGTTACATTGATGGTACTTGCATTATTTTCATAATCTAAATTTAAATAAATGCATTTTAGCTTTGCCTTGAGTAACATTTATTTTACCATCACACTCATCATTAGCTTTATAGCTATAGTATATTCATACCTATACTTCTTGTTGGTACAATCGCAATCACGTGTTATCAGAGAATAGAGATAAGTTTTCGCTTGTTATAATACTTAGATGTATTTATTTTTTGAAATATTACATTTTAAGATTTCGTGTTATATATATTAATTAATATTTGTGTTAAATTTATTTTTAATACATATCATAATATATTTATTATACTGAGGTCTTATATGTTAATATTGTATTTTCGTATCATAAATGTGAAATGTTTTTTTAATTGGTTCTAAAAATTATAAAATAACAAAAACATATATAGTTACTTATTCCACGGCTGCGTATAAAAATTGTACAAAAAAAATCTATAAAATATATCAAAATTCTAAAGAACAAAAAAATATTTAATAAGACAAAAATAATATTTACTGTATTAAAATATGTTTTCTCATATTAACGCTGATATAATATTTACATAAACATAACAAAATAATGAGATATGACATTTGTCACTTGTCATTATAATAATAGTACAGTAATGGCGCTGTTACAAAAACTTAGGCCTTTTGACTTTTCACGCAAAATATAAATATGCATGTATAATATTATATATGTATAGATCATTTATAACCCAATACGGGCTATAAAGCTATACAGAAGTATATTATAGACGTATATAATATGACTAACTCGTTCAGAGGAAACGTGAATTTTCATAACTTTCCACCCTTGATAAATCATAGTGAAACGAATAATATTTTATCTTGTTAAAAAGCATAATGCATTTACAAATCGTAATACATTAGGTATAATCATCACGACAAAACGCTATTGAAATAATTTCAAGCAATTATTGCTTGTTCTGTTTCCCGTCATAATCCTAAACGGCTTTACATAGAAAAATGTTTCCTCCTTTATTAGTTCACGCGTTTCATTAATTAAACTCCTTGCTGGGAACGGATGGAATCGCGCATAAAACCTTTCCCATGTAGAACCAATTAATAATATACCTGTATTATTGTAGCTGTCTTGAGGAAAACGTAACTGCGTTATCCTGTGATCGGTTCTCGTAAAAACCATTTAACCTCGTGCATACCTAACATAATAATAATTAATAACGCTCTGCACTGTATAGCATAATGATAATTTACTAAATCTTATGTATTATTTTATATCCATGTTGCACCATATGGTATTCTGCTACTGTGTTCAACGTTTCGAGCAGGCATTTCACTTGCAACGGTGACACGAATATTTTACTTATTTTAATGTTAGATATGGTCATATGGAATATATTAGTCACATATTATATTAGCATTATATATAGAGAGATTCACCAAGCATGCTCACGGCGTCAATAGCGTTCGAGATAAAACAAGAAAATATGAAAAATAACCAATATATTACTATTATTATTACAATAATATATGCCAGCACTTGCATATAAATTACTATAAATACTATTTTATATTTGATTAGGTATAGTATTATATATTGTCTTAAAACTGCATTGACTATATTTTATATATTATTTTAATTTTACAAGTGAAATTTTACTGTGCAAAAATTGCAGCGATACCGCACTTTACTTTTTGAAATCCGTTGTATACCTAATAAAAGATACGTTTGCGTAATACTTACATTTTTGCCATTATTATTTGATCACTTTTGATTTTTAAACGACGAACTTTTCTTTTTTCCTTCTGTACAAATTTAAATTACTCAAATAACAATAATAAATAAAATCGCAAGCTAACTACCTACAAATAATATTTTGAGTTTATAGTAGACCGAAATGGCTCGCGAGTTCACCTAAATTTCGTGGGATATTCGTGTTACAATCACTATCTAAATTAACAAAAACTAGTTACGTTTACGATACTTTTAAAAATAATGTGTACCTATGCTACTAAAAAAATTACTTTTCACATAAATCTCACATGTGTATTCATTTATTGTTAACTATTAATGCCACTAGAACGTCATATCCCTAGTAGTACATACGTATTATTATATGGTATAAATAAAATCGTGATACGTTTCTTTTTTCACTGGCGGCGATCGCAATGATGCACACATCTTTTGCATATATGATATTATGTATTATCATAGGTATACAATATACATTATTATATAAATTGTATATTATCTTCATATTTAGCTCATGCGGCGAGAGTTTAAAATGTTCTCATGATTTGCATATATTCCAGGTTAGATTAGGTTAGGTTAGTACCGATGTATTAATTTGACACAAAAATCGAAATCATCTAAGAGCTCAGAAGAAATATTGAGGATGCTAAATTACAATTATATCCATCTGATGTTTATTAACGAAGATGTGACTTCATCACATTATCATCTTATTCATCGTTGGATCGGTAATTGTTAAGCTGAGGCTTATAGATTGAATCAGTCAAATACAGCGAGGTATTCACATGTTGAAAATTACTCGCATACAAGATGAAATTTGTAAACTTTGTTTTTTTTTTTTTTTTGGCAGATATATCAATTATCAGTCTATAATAGTCTATACGCTTTCTATTCAGTATTCACCTCATCATCCTCATCGACAAATACATTTTTCGAGAAAAAATGTATTTAACAGTATAACTGTATAATACATAAGTATAGTATAGGTATTAGGTACTTAAACATATTAATCTTCACAACAAATTCAGAAATACGTCAACGCACGCAATATGCGACCAAAAATGCAATATGATCGGGTTTTTATGGCTTCTCGTTATCCCTGCAGTACCTATCTATTTATTTATTTCGCCTGAATAATATTACACTAATATATGCATAAAATATTATAGTCGGATACACGATTTCAACATTTCAAAAACTATTTGATTAAATCAAATTTCATTTTTGAATCAAAATTTTATTTGACCTAGAATATTTTGGTTTAGCAAAAGTTCGTACAACAAATAAAAATTTAAAAATGAATTGTACTTACCTACATTAACTATTTATCACCACGATTAATATATTATGATGAAGATTAAAACACTTTGTTATAAAAACAATGTTAGAAACTTAACAATTAAAATGACCGCTTATAGTTTTTCCACACTTCATTTTCAAAAACTTCATAATAGCAATATTGCTACAACAAATAATTAATTAATTAACATTCAAAATTTGATTTGATCAATTTTTTACGTTTATAACATAAAAAGTTACTATCTATGTCAAAAAATTAAATAACTCAAAAACTAATCGTTCAAATTTTAATTTTGTACGTCGTAACTTTTCAGAAAAATTATTCGATAAAAAATTTAAATTAGATAAAAATTATTTTAAAAACGGAAGTTTATGTATATCCATAGATCAATCCTTTAGTGGTACAAAAATCCTCAGGAATATAATCTTTAGGTATAATATTTAATAATTTCAAAAAAACAGAATTTGAATAACTGTTATTGAAAAATAAAAGAGCATGAGTTTGCTTGCTGAATCATCCTGTATATAATGGATTTATTTTTATTTTATATACCTAAATTTTTTTCAATGAATACGATTTATTATCAATATCATTTTTTTCGGAAATTCAGATATTTAACAATATTACATTTTGTTAGATTTTATGTTAGTTATTATAACATTAAGATGTAAGATTTAAAAATATCATATATATAGATAATTTATATAGTAAGTGCAACAGATATTTTTTCAATAAAGCAATCACGTATATCAAATAAAATAATATATTTCTCGTAAATGCACTTAACAAACATGTGTGCCGTGGGGAACTTTAAAATTCTTGATTTTTAATATAAAAATAAATATTATTTTATTTTAATATAATAATCTATAAAACCAGTTTGAAAACTCTCTAAGTTGGTATCTAGCACTTGTAAATACGGAAACTGAACTATAATAATTTGCATAAATTCCATTGCTAATGTAACAAGGGAACACGCTAAATGTTTTTGTACATTTTATTGTTTAAATAAAAGAAGATAATTTTTAATGCAACAGTAATTTATTATAAATTAATAATAATTAAATTTATATTTTTTTAATCAATTAATATACGTCAGTTAATAATTGTTTTAATATTTTTTTTGTTCAATAGATTACAGTGAATATACATTAATATAAATACAATTATCAATATGCACATAAAGTATATAATATTATGTGTAAGTACCAACCTGCGAGGAAAATTCACTATTTTATAATATTATTATTATTATTAACCTAAGCCCACTTAATTTTATTAACCTAAACCCACTTCGTCATAATTTATTATATTGGTACAATACCAAAAAAAGTTAAATAAATTCTTGATTTCTGATTCAAAGTAATTGAAATGTGTTTTTAAAATTAATAATGATTAATGGACGTTTAATTTAATACATATCTAGCTCATCTGAATTATTTATTTCTAGCATAGCTATATATTGTGTATTTATAATCATATACACATACATAATATATGTGATGTACTCGTATATTTCAAAAGATGTAATGATGGAGGTTTTGAAAATAGAAATTTGTCATACAAAATATTTAATCACGTCAAAATTTTGCACCATATAATATTTTTTGTTTTTTTTTAAGAATAAAGGCTTCAACATCTTGAATTATTAGCTTTCAGTCGTAACGCAGAAAAAGAAAAGCTGAGAAAAATAGAATGAATTTCTTTCAGATGTTTACAATTTATATTTCTTAAATTTACGGACAAATTTGTATATTACTTCGGCGATTTCTCCGTTGAGAGCTGGTTAGTTGGGTTTGCTAAAGATTTTCCATGCTTCGTGGTATTTTGGACATCTACAGCTGTAGGTACTAGGTAACGTTGTGGTATTATTATTCATTATTATTATTATTATCTTTGTATGCGTCATACAGTGGGATAGGTTATTTGGTGGTGAGGAAGGAGTGGATGAGATGCGTATCGTCTTTTCCAGTTCGAGTTATGATAACTTCATCTTTTTTTTTAAATTTCGAAGAGTTTGCTATTTTTGATGGAAGGCTAAATTGTTCCTAGTTTATTTTTAAATAGGACGTCGGTTCAAATTTTCTCCTATGTTTTCAGAATTTTAAGGTTGATGGTAACTATAGTCTTAGAATAAGTGGCCAGAATTAGTTTTAGGGATTTTTGGGAAAATTTCTTTGCATTATATTTCGATTTTATTTTTTGGTTGGTATAAAATTTTCTATAAAATAATAATAATTTTGTAATCAATCATTACGAAGGTTTTTATACATAAAACGTCATCCCAAATTGTTAAAAAATAATAATAATAATATCCAGTCAATTCCACATTTTCACGTGGCTGTCGCAGTGCACAAGACAATTTTAAATCCGTCTTATACTTTGTGTAGAAGAATTAATGACAGTTATGACACCCACGTCACGATAGCTGATGGTTGCGGACATGCGATGTACAGATATGCATGGCGTTTTATGTAATAATTTGTCGGAGTTTGGTAACGTGCGGCAGTGTGACTAACCGCCCGAGTATGTGTCCTCGCGAGACTGTTTTTTTCCGCTCGCCGTTTTACAGCCAAAAATTCTATGCTGTCATCAGAGCCATTTTGATCTGACGCAACGAAAACGTTTTCTATGTTTCGGTGTGCCTATATGGTATATTGTACTGCCGTACACCTTGATCGTGGAGTTTCCTCTCGTCCAGCGGTCATCAGGGTCCCGACTCCAGGGAGTCAATCCGGATACATTAGGTCCCTGTGTGAGATATATAATAAATTTAGACGTTTTGATGGCAGTCGATTTGTTGCGTTTTGGTTTCAGGTCGGCACGTCTTATGTTGTCATCAATATCGATGTTATTATAATCTGCAGTAAGTTTAGATAGATAGTAAACATATTTCATTATTTCACATTTTACGGTGATTGATAGGTTATTATTGCATGTACGCCGTGTTCGAGCAAAAACGTGATAGCGAATAGCGATGGTGATTGAAAGTCTACCAAGAAAGCATACCAACGTTCGAATGTCTATTTGAACAAAAAGTTTGACGCTGTGTATTAAAACATTTGAATCAAAAAAAAAAAAATGCTCACATTGATCGTATTAATAGTTACGTTTGAATCGAAATGTGTTACGTAAAATAAATATAAAAACAATTACGATAAAACATAATAATTAAATAAGACTGAATTTACTAATAAGTATATTAATAATATTACCAACAAATAAAAATTAATACCTATAATACAATATTATAATATTAACATAATATTACAATATTAGAAATAGGTAGGTTTAAATAACGTAATTCTCATTTGTCGCATACGCCTAACGATTCGTACTTATAAATTAGTATCAATTATAATTTACTTATATTGTATGGCACAAAAAAAAACTCAGCAATATGATTTTAACGCATATATAATGAAATTCCTTACGATTAATTAGATTTTTTAATAACTATAAAATACTTAATCATATGTACATACAATTAAAATACCGTATATTATGTGGTACTGTGTTAATACAGATTTGTGTATATATAGTAATAAATACAACTGTACACACAAATAAATTCGACCTTCAATCGTAAATATTTATCATATTATACACTATCAATGCCATGATAATGCTGAATATACATATTATAATACATGCGTTCAAAGAAATTACTATACACGTATCAATTTGTCTATCGCTAAATAATTATCGAAAATTACGCTCACGGTTAGAATGCGTATGATTTATCGATTAATTTTTTTTCGCACAACAATTTGTTTCACCTCACACTTTCGGTTTTAACGAATAATAAACTCATACATTGTATAATATAGTTGTTTTGTAGTCATACACCGCATTATTCAATTGTCATTCCGCCCTACCGATGTCAATTAATAATTTATTATTATAATTCACGCAAGCGCATTGCTAGAACTTTGTGCCCAGCGGGTGTAGGTATGTATAGGTATCTACCATATTATTATACTCATTGAGTTTGGATGGCATTTCAATTTGGCAACTACTCGACCTAAATTTAGAGCACTGCAGGTACAGATATGCGGTCGAGATAAATTATTGCTCGTCCTACGGAAGAATCGCGCGACACTTATGCAGCATGGAATAAAATATGTGTATGACTTTTGTTTTTTCTTTCGCTTACGCCTAAACACAAGAGCTGTGTGGGACATAAATTATTACACGGTTGACAGGTAGACGGTCGTTTCGAGGCAAACGTGTTTAAATTCAGGTAGCATATTAGTGTGAAGTCATTGAGAAAAAAGCTTAGGAAAAAGTGAAACACGTTGTTAGAGTACTAGAACCTAAATTTATGTGGATATTTATATTATATTTTGATAAAAACAAATCAGTCACTATATTATTATGATAATATGCTAATTTGGTATTGATATTTGTTTGGCTTTACAAATTACTTTAATTATGATTTTAGACATTCTAATAATTAAACGACAAAGTATGTTAATAATTCTATAACCTACTGACATTGAATCCAAAATGGTATAGCTTTATAGTAGATATACGACAACGGTAATGCATGTTAAATTATATGCTTTGATGCTTTCCTAAAACCCTAATAACAGTTTTCTAAATTTAAATTTAAACTTGACCTCGATAACTTTTTTTATTTTAAATAGAATAAACAATATTTACTAGTCTAGCGGTCAACAAACCTTATAACTATAATTACATTTATCAAGCTAAATGTCGAATTTTTTCGTTTTACATTTTAAGTAGGTAATGATTTTTTTAAGAAGTACCTATGTATAATTTACGAAGTAAAAATATAGGCAAATCTAATAAGTAATATTCTTATTAGTTTTTCCTGATAACTGATAAGCATAAAACAATTTTGGTGAGTGCCTATTATAATATAAAATACATTACTACCTAAATATTAACTTATGTATTATACAAACGAATTTTGGTTTCAGTTATAATATCATAACAAAAATAAGCATACGATTAATACAACATGATAGTAATATGATTATTCTGTCATGAATAATATTATACATTTGGGCGTGTATCAATTGCGCCGAAATTATCTTTTTAACTGTAAAAAATCTATTGACTGATGCCGTGCATCGACTCCGCCGAACTTTTTTACATATTGATTCCGCTGGGCGCTGACTAACCAATACGCTGAATATTTGTAAAATACAAATTTGCACTTGTAACAAAACAAGTTAAAATAGAATATATGAAATATATGACCAAATACGACCAATTGATTCTCTTGTTTGAAACTGGCTTTAAATCACTATTTTTTACCATACCCATACATCTTACTTACCTATATTATTCTTCACGACAATTGTATTGATAATCGTTTAAATTACTTGAAATTAACTGGTTTTTTTTTATTATTTTGAATATTATATTATACAAATATATTTAAAAATATGAGATATTTGAGTTATATTATGTTATTGTTTTAATAATTATTGTCCTTTTTATAGATGACAATGTTTGAATTGTTTTTATTGGTTATTGTTTTATAAACAATCGACGGAATCAACATAAACAATTATTTGGCGGAATCGATATTAAAACGACGGAGTCGATAATACCCCATACATTTACCTATATATCTCAAAATTCAGGAAGATAAATGAATAAAATTTACTAGCCAGAGCTTGTCATGCCTAGCATTATATTCGTAAATTGTATATGCGCATTTTAGAACTATCATTTTATTTTCCTAATACGTACCTAAATATGTAACACAAATTATGTATAATAATATTGTATTATCCATTAATATTATGTACTTTATATATTAATTATTTACAGCCGACTAGCCGTAACCAGAATAAACACGACCGCCGATGTGTCCGTTCTCTTTCGTGACCACAAGCGACAACATATCGAATATAGAGAATATGATAGGTATAAATGTATATAATATTAAAAATAATAATAATATAATAACCCATTTCTCTAATGTCTCTTAAACTCACCTCAGAACCGGTCGATCGCGCATTTCAAATCGGAGTGCATTTCGAAATTTCGATTTTCTAACTTGTGTACCTATAGAACCTATATACTATAGTATTTATGCCTCGTGTACGTTCATTTGGTACGACGTTATATTTTATTAGTTACCAATTAATAATGTGGTAATGGACATTTTTCAAAACTGTTTTTATAAACCGTAACAAAATTAATACCAAAGCACCTATCGAAAATAATTAATAAATAATAATAATTTTTGTTTGCCGTCCAACGCTTTGCGAAGGGGTCGTCTACAGTAGCACATAAGGGATCGATGTACACAACATGTGAGATAAATAATAATTGCTGTGTCCCCTGTTCTAAATTATCATTCAAGCGACATAACATTGTATAACTAGTGTGCAATATTTATGACAGTATGGACAGAACTCAAAAATCCTACTCAAAAGTCAAAATACATTTATTATTAAACCCCGATAGGTATCAATTATTCAAAAATAGCTATGAAATGATGCACTTTTTCGTGCTACATGGTTACCACTAACTAGTAATTATCTACTAATCAAAACGATGATAGTTTTTCTTGAAAATGATTTGTGATATAATTACTTTTTATATTATTTCGTTCGTAGAAAAGCCAATACTCAATATTGATACAATGAACTTGAGTTAAGCTAATATAAATAATTTGTGTATTCGTTTTAATTGCACTAATCATCTTATTTAAATTTTAAATATTATACAACTTAATATATAGAGAAGATACTTATGCAAGTTGCGTTTAAAGTATATACTTGAGAGCTCAGTTAACATGTATCAAAACGTTTGATTAATTACATAGGTACCTAAATAGTTAAATGTAATGTACACTACAATAAATACATTTTTTGGTTCAGCAAATAATGCAATCATGCAAATAAATAAAACACGCTTCCTGTTAAAAAGAAAATTTGTCCAACGACTCTCATCAATATCACGTGATTTCTATTTTGGCCTTGCAAATTCATACTGACTACGTACTAAATATTTGTGCAAAAAAAAGTCAGATTTCTGTGATGGACTGATGAATCCTCCATGAGTAGTAACTTATTTTATTTTGTTTTATAGACAATTCACTTTAATATATTTTTGATAGTATATCGTAAAAGTACCTATACATTTTCTTCGTAATCCAAATTTGCAATGGTAACTGAGAAAAAAAAACTAAATTTACAACTAGCGATAAAATTGCTTTACAAAGTATATGCATTTTATAATATACCTACCGATATCATCGTTTGTCTGTCGTCGGACAAAAGTTGGTTATTCTCGCCGATCCTAGCTTTTATATCATACAGATACATCCATCGATTTTTGTTTTCTATATTCTAATTACGATTCATTGACGAGTCGTTTTCACACCCAAAGTGCCGCCCGTAATATCAGCAAAACCCACACGTAGATTATAATATTCATTCAAAAAGGAAAACGCTTTCGGTGTGCTCTCGATACGCCGCCACGAAATAGGTAAACGCCCGTTAAAAAATATTATTACTATATTAATAACATTGTCTAGGCGTGGTCGGCCGACTACTATGTAATACGTTTATGCTGTAGTATTTTATATATACGGCTAGGTTTATACCTACTCGCGAGTACACCCTAGGCAAAACAAACATTTTTACTTGGATAAACAGCGCATATTATGACGTATGAATACACGTTCGCTGTCCACCATAATATTATTATACCGCTGTTGTATAGTGTTCGTCCAAAATGATGTATTGTTCCTACTAAACAATATATTATAATAATGATGTTTGTGATAGGACGAGGTAATTTTTAGTTTTTACCATTGTTTGTGTAGGCCAGGCGGACATTAAATATATGGATATACGAAAATGATAGTATAAAATAGCGATCCACGAGTTTTGGTCGGAAGTAAATATATAATATTATATTATCGATCATCAGAGCTCAATTTTAATGTTTGATCACCTGTCTATGTATGAACATGGTTAGTATAGTTATCCAATAGGTAATCTTACAACAGTGTTAGTTGTTCTGTACGGGTTAAACATTTGCTTAATTTTTCTTCATAATAACCAATATTTTTTCAATAGATTCTGTTATTAATATTATTATTTTGAAAATGTTGATGGTTAAATGGTTAAATCATCAATTTTGATTTACTTCTTCATTAACTAGGTACAACCTACAGACTTATAGTTGTAAATTCATAAAAAGTTTCAAACTAAAATTATAAATTAATTTTAATTTTAGAGTACTTTTTTATAGGTACACGTAAAAAATTAATCAATAGAAGTACATTTTTAATTGAATACCTTTATGACTATTAGTGGGTATATCTTTTTTTTTCCTGTTAAAACCGATAGCAGAGGAGGCTCTGCGTGAACAACACTATACTCATTTACTGTCATCGTTTATGAATGTTTAATATACACTAATACAGTCATACACTCAACAAATTATATAAACAATTATGGTTGCTTCGCCGTACAAACAAAAATACTAATATAGCATAGTAAATAAATAACAATTATGCTTCAATAATCCGTTAGGTAGTCTTTTCGCGGTCCGCTATCGCGTGCATCTACGACCTACGTATTAGGACTCATTCTATCTGGTCGGCTGCCAATGAATTGGCTCTTCCTTCGGCCTCAGCTATCCTTTCATCCTGCTCGTTGCAGCTTAATATTTTATCAAACATATCGTAAAATGACCGGGTGGCACGTTGGGAGGCATCCTGTAGTCGGTCGCTCTCAATGGTCTGGGCATCGGAGGGCCCGCACAACAAAATATCCTGTACGTCGCTCGACGATATTTCGGTTACCAGCAAACATATTCACTGGCAATCGAAGCAGATTCCAGTATGCACAATTAAAGATTTTGTGTTCCACAGTGTCCTACGGGTGTTGGCAGTTTAGGCAAGCCGCATCAGGCAGGTAATTTCTGAAACACCCGTGTTCCGTAAGGGCTTGCGTTATACATGAAACGTCAGGTCTTTGGGACGTCTTCTCATCCATACTAGTCGGTATACCTAGGTACTTTATAGAGTTTAATAATTTATTTGTCATACAATTTAAAAAAAAAATAATAATATTTTTAATTCGTGAATACATCGCTATCGCCTAAAACTAAAATCAAGTACCTAGGTAAATCGTTTAGTTTTGCTAATTAATATGAGTCAACATAATATGACACATCTATATCATGCGGCTTTTGTTCGCCAAACTGCCGTCAATCTTATTGATATATTTAAATCAATAGGTAGGTATGTAAATAAAAAGTAGATTGTCTGCGACGGTTAAGTAGAAATTCTGAATTATTCCATAGGCGTGTACAACTATATAGGTAATAATTATTGCTAATAGTATTTATGTATCAAACAATTAATTTAATTCTTTTTTAATGTTTAATTCACCTTTTGTATCATTATCGTTCTATAATGTTAAACTTGCGGTCAATAAACGGATTTGATAAACGTTTCATTGCAACGTATTTGAAGTAGGTATATGCGTGAATATAACACAATATTATCATAACATTATAGTAATGTAAACCAACAATCGTTTAAATTATTGTAATATAATAAGGTACTTTTCGGTTATCGTACCACAACGGTCGGCCGGCCGACTAAACCGATTCCGTTCTCGTACCCCATTATATTAATGCTTCCATCATAAAAATATTTTTTATTTACAATAATTTTTTTGGTACTCTTATTATATTGGTACCTAATAATACTTTATTATAATTTTTTTTTGTATTGATGTTTTATTACACTTTATTGGTATTCATATTTTATTATAATTTCTTTGTACTCATATAATTTTATTAAAATAAATTATATTTTTGGCAATTATTTATTTATCCGTATGGCAATAAAACTTGACAATATTAAGATAAATATAATGGGGTACGAGAACGGAATCGGTACCTATAGGTATCCCGATCGCCGCCACAGTCGGCCGGCCGACCGTTGGGGGTACGATAACCGAAAAGTACCTATAATAATTTAACTATATGATATTTCAAGAAGGTACGGATAAAAAAAAAAAAAACATTATGACCATATAATAATTCAGTGTTGATCGCTCTGTAACTGCAGTAAAGTGGCAGACCACTGCAGGTTAGCAGTCGGTGGTGACAAATGTACTAAACTTGAGGGAACAGTACTTAATAGCGTATACTGGACCAAAATATATGTAAATAAAATAATATTGTGTAGGAACTTAAAGTATTAAAAATGTTATTATTAAAACTGAGTGCTTAAAAATTATAATAACCATCATCACAAAAAATGACCCCTATAAAAGAAGGAAATAGGTTTTTACGTTTGATGAAATTCTATACTATCGATTAAGTATCATTAGACACGCGTACAATCACATAATATATAGGTACCGTTCTAAAGTGTATCAAATTGGACGAACGCAGTATACCAAACATATCGTAATTACTTACCAGTTATCACAATATGTCACAAATGATTACTTTTGAAGCACATAATTAAATAATTTGTCTTATTTCTTTTAAAATCAATCATCCAAGTTTGTAGCAAAAACAAGTAATAAAATAAACTAAGAATAATAAAAATAAGAGCCATACTCGAAGAGTTGAAATTTGAAAGTATAAAATTATACCGTAGATCATGGAATTTTGCTATACGAAGTTTTGATTTTGTATTAACTAAACTGAAAACTATAAGCAATACAAGTAATTCAAGTAGTCGAAAACCATTGACAAAGATTTCCTAAATGATAAGACGTTACCATAGACTTATAATACATAATTATGTATATTAAATTAGGTACTTTAAAATACTATATATTTGAATATTAAATGTATTAAAATATTAATATGTAAGTTTATTATTATTATTATTTTTTTTTTTTGACTCATTGAACTTCATTCGAAAAATATTTTCAATTCTTCAGACATGCGCAAATATAAGAAAGACATTTTATATAAAAATATTATGGATTGACGTATTAATTATAATTGCAGTTGAATTCTTAGTGTCACCGTAATACATCCTGTTTAATGAATATACTAGTAAATAATGCTACTACCTATATTAGTGTATAAAAATAATCTTTTTTTAAATCGCATAGACCGATGATAAAATATGGCGTTTATATAATAATTAATAATCATTTATCAGTGACATTTAAAATCAAGGAACAATAAAAAAATATTGATGTTGACTGTGTGATATTATTCTTTTTTGATTATCTCTTTCTCTAAATAGAAATTAAAATAAATTGAAGAACAAGGAATTTGTTTGTCTTCAACCATTACTCCGGCTTGTTTACTCTCTCGTACAATTGGCAAGGATGTCCATTAACATAAATTTCGACGTTCGTTTTTGCACATTTAAGTAGGTTATGTAATGATCAGATACCTATTTATATACAGAGGCGTCGTGGGATTAAAGATCAATTAGATTGTGATCTTTTTCGATTTATCATGTTGAATAAGTAGGTACATTTAATAATACGAAACGTCCTAAACGAAAGATATCTACGTTGTCATATTATTAAATATTAGTAGACTGACCTTTTGTATCTACGGCATTATGTATCAGTTAGAAACACCATTGTATAATAAATTGGTGAATATAAATATTATGAATACAATATGATATGATTAAAAACTCTTCATAAAAAAGGACCTACTAATCAGTAATCACATATTAAACGGTATCTGTACTGATGATTAACAATACCGAGTATTTAAGCATTTGATTACTGTCAATGTTATAATCCTATTATATTTCTAAGGTTTGTGTTCTCGGAAATAAGTCCCATAAATTGTGTTCTTTAGTATCATAATTTCATAATAGGTACATAGTTATACAAGTTTATATTATTAAGGTCTAAGTTCTACATTATTGACCTTAGCTACCGTGCGTGCGGTCAGACCCCAATACAATTCAATATATAGCAATATAATTCTATTACAATACTGAGATTTTTAAAGTGTGAAGGTTGTGAATCACGACCTAGTTAAGTCAATACAATTAAAAATTAACTTGTATAGTATCGACATATTTATCATAATATTAAATACATATTTTATACTGAAAATTAAGCTGCACGATTTAAATTTACAGCTTATTGTAGCATACCTACTACCCATACTTATTTCAGTATTGACTTCGACTATTTGCATTTTTTCATATTTCGGGATGAAAATGCATGTCAGTCTATTCCGACAAATCGCTTATGTGCAGCATGCAAACGAACATAATAAACGATGGCTATATTGATGTAAGTAAGTGATGACTGATGATATTCAGTGATTTTATTATCATTACATATTATATTATATATTATATAATAATGTTATATTAAACGCTGTTGTTTAAACAGCTTTGTTGCGGATCTAGGGGAGCCTAATAACGAATTTATTCTAAATAGAGTATAATAATAATCCAAGTCGAACGTTGCACGTGTTAAGTTTCGTTGTCAATAACATGAGCGAACGAACAATACCATATAATGTATATTTATACTACGACCGCAGTGTTGTGTACGTGGTGAGATTATAGCAGGTACCTATATATATAAGTATATGTTGTATTATTTATAGCTGCAATGATTACTGTAGTAGGTATTTAATTTACCGTCGATGGCCTGCGTGTCCTACGAAACGTATTTTAAACCGGGATTTACGAAAAGACTTACGCATAAAAGTGTACATTCGATTCAATAATATTGTAAGTGCACGTCCGTTTCGTTCGAAACGAATGGGATGCATCGCGTCTACCATTTACCACCCTTATCATATATCATTCACGTGCGAATAACCCTCCGACGTATCGAATTATTACGCGATAATCCCGTAAAAAAAAAAGACAATCCTTTTCGACCCCCACACAATATTATTACGCGGTTGTGTATTATATTACCATAGATGGTACATGGGGTGAGAAAGTTCACCCCCGTCCGATCGCGTCCAAACGTGCACTTGCAATGGGGAGTTTACTGATGCACTTGTTGCCAGATGCCCGTGGAAAATCATTTGATGAGCCCTAGATTGCAGCTGATCGTGATTCGTGATCATAATTTATTATATTATTATTATTATTAATTTTTTTTTTTTATGTTTATATATAATAATATACAAACAAAAATAGAATCAGATGTTAGATTATGTTATATTAGAGGTCTGCACGTATTGACAATTTTACTGATATATTATTGTATAATAATTGACCCAGTAAAAATGTATTAATTTAATTAAGGAATAATGTTGTTTTGAATATGTTTTCAAGATCCTGTTTTTTTGTCTTCATAAAAGCGCTAATTATATGATGATATGAATTCATCGAAACTCAGAAGTGGATGTTTATAACTTACGAATTATAACCATAATAATATGAGACATTAATAGAACCTATTACGTACCTATGATGTATTTTATAGCGAAACAAAAAATCAGCAGATCATATAGATGGGTGGTCAGAACTATTCAAGAATAATTACCATGAAGTTTGAATGATGGACAGTTATAATTTATAAACTTATAAACGATTAACTTAAAAAAATAATATGATAATAAATATCATTTGGATATCAGTTTTATTTATGAAATTATTAGTAATATTATATTACATTTTGAAAATAAAAAGTACAAATTCAATGTTTTATATTTTTAATATTAAAATTCATATTTTAAAAATCTCAGTTTTTGCTTATTAGTATAATTTATAGTTTCGGTAGTATACATAGGTTAGAAATGGTTTTTAATTTTTATATTTTACAACGCATTACAACATCAAACAGTTGAGTATTTGAACAAGTAATATATTAATTTTCACATCAGTTTTTTTTTTTCATTTTGATAGGACTATTATAGTATAATATTGTACTAATTTGGTAACGAAAAAATAAAATCAAACGTGTTAATCACAGTGAAATGAATGATTTATAATAATATAGCAAATGACATCACAGAAACTAGAAAGTACTTACTGGCTACTGCAGTGTATACTGAACGATCGCATAAATCAAAATTATTATTCTAATAATGAAGTTCAAATTATCTTAATTGTCGTATTAATAATAATGATAATAATTTTTTAAACCTACTTTATTAAAAATTAACTACACATATTGTGCTGTATTAAGTTGTGTTATAACTTATAATGTAATATGTTATATTTTGATAATGGTTGAGCTATCATAGTTGCGCTATATAGAAGCTAATAAAAAAAAAAAAATATATATATAATATGTTTATATTATTATTGTATGGAACACCGAAAAGGTAATATACGATTCAAATGAGCATATAAAATGGGTGGTCGAACGATGAAAATATATATCATACTATATAGGTGTATAATAACGAATCTAAACAAAAATGGTATGAGATGTTGAATGATTCGATAAAAATTTGTTTAGAAAACATAAACTCTTCGTCAATATTTCGTCTGATGTACTTTAGTGAGTTGCGTAATATGTGAATGTATAAATAAATTCGACAATTTATTATTCGTAGTTTACGGTTTTGATAAAAAAAAAAACCATTTGTGTTACTGTTTATTATATATATTTTATACTTATGTACGTGATATACATGGATTATAATAACATACGGGTTGTAATAAATTTTTAACGAAATGTTTTAATTAATAGTAATATAATAATATTTTAAAATATTAAGTCCCTAGCTAAAGATATTTTAAACGTTTTTAGCTTGCCATTTTTCAATTTTACAAACCATAATAATTCAATTTAGTTTTATTCTTTAAAATAATATCTTAAACATTTGAATCATCATTATTTATTGTACCGAGTGTTGTATGCGCTTACAATTTATATTGAAAATGCAAGAGTGACTTACGCGTTTTATTAACTTTAACAAAATAAAACAAATAGGTAATGTTAAATTCCATAGCAAATAGACTATAGTGAGTAATTTGTATAATTACTTACTTAATAGTATTATTATTTTGTTAAAATAAAGGTAAATAATGAAAAAATATTTATTTATTATTATATATATACAATATAAACATATGTTTTATAGTTAAAATGAGTAATATAAAATATAACAAATTGGTTATAGTTTAAATTTTTGCAATATCTGTGAAATAATATTTTAAAAACTAAATATTATGGCGTTCCAAAGCCACAAGGGCAAGAGGCTACAACCTACAACCATATTCAATTCTTCGTGTATTATGATTAATAATCATAATTAATCAAGTTTACGATATAATAACATTAAAATAAAATAAACCAACTGTAAAAATAATTCAATTGTGCAATGTACTAATATTTAAATATTAAATGTAATAATTATACAGAATATATTATTTGATGTCCCCAGGAAATATAATATTTATTATATTTTGTTCCACTCATTTGGTGTGATTAATATATTTAGATACATGGAATTCAAATGAATAGATAGGTATTATACTTTATTATTATTATCATAGGCGTGCGCAGACTTTATTTGCAGAGTATGCGGCTGATAAAATATGCCCCTCTCCCACAGATATAAATGATCCTAAAATTAATGAGCATAACATTTCATCTTACACTTTTGGTTACTAATTTGTTCATGTGCTCCCAAGCGTCTGACTGCATACCCCGTGCGCATGGCTGTGATTATTATACATAATAATAACCGAAGGACTTTCTGGATTAACAAACCCTCTGGTTTTAATGATCTAAAATATTATGTTTGATATTTATATAAAAATGTTCATAAAAAAATAATAATGATAAACTTTAAAAATAACACAAAAGAATGTTTATAATCATCATAATCGATTCTTTGTACAAGTACCTACATAGGTATACAAAAGCTACACGGTGGGGCTTACAATAACATGTTTTTTTAATAATAACATAAAATAAATAAAAATGTATAACTAGTTATACTTGAAAACTTTAGTCAGCTTAATTTATTATGTATATATATATATATATTATAGGCTAATTTGAAAATATTTATGGCATTTTTGCAATTTAATAATTATAACTCTCGCGCATTGCATGTTTAGTTAACCGTAATCAGAACCGCTGAGCTGACCCCATATTATATCATGACGTATTGTAATAAATAAATAATCATCATACTTAGCGGCCAACCGTCGAAAGTTTAGTCTAGACTCAAGACCGAATTATGTGATGTAGACAATATAAAATCAAGTTAAAGTATAGATTGATGTTATCAATTCATTACGTTGTTCAATTGAATTCAAGGTTTTGGTGCCCCTTAATGTAACTATTTTTTAATAACGAGATTCGCATAATAATTGTAATTATTGACATTAAACAGAGTGGTTTAATTCGTTTTTCGTAGATGGCTAACAAATTAACACGCGTTCTTGCGCCGAATTGGAATTATTGTCCTAATGGTAAAATGTATATATAAAAATCGTGCGCTCTTATAATGAAACATTGTGAAACAGTTTACAAGGTTTCCTTATTAAAACCAAATTATGCTGCATTATTTATTACAGAAGAGTGCAGTAAGTTCACGTTTAAGATGCTCTAAATTCTGAAACATTACGAATTCAAACGAAATATCTACCACTCTATGTCTATATTCATGTAATACGTATTATATTTTTATATTATTTTAATATTCGTGATAAATTTTGGAAACAATTATATTTATATTTCCAAGGTTCATATCAACACAAACAATTAAATGTCAAAATTCTCAAAATGAGTCGTATAATTATTATTGTTACATGTACAGTGTAATTCTATATTTTTATAAACTATTGCTGAGTATAATATAATATAATATGACGAGTTTTAATTAAAATATTTTTATTAAATTTTTGTTTGTTTTGTCCGTAAACTTCATGTTCCTTTTTCCACTCTCCAGTCTCCATTTCATGCAATAAAAACAACTAGACATCAATACTCTGTGGATAAAAATGTAATATGATACATATTTTAACCGACAACAATATAGGGAATAATGATTATATATAATATAAAGAAAATCCAATAATTCAACATATATTATAAAGTGATCTATTGCCCTGACTGGCCTGACTCTTGACTGTTAACTACTGTGCATATTATATCATGATCCATGAACAATATTTATAAAATATAGCAATCACTCAAAGAAGACAATTTTGATTTAATATAAAACTAATTTTTCATAAAATAAATTAAGCAAAAATTGTAATGCTATACAAATTGTCAGTCTAAATAAAGTTAGGCTTATAACCGTTGTCTGTGTCCTGTGAAGCCTATATACAATCATGTAGTAATAGTAATAATAAGGAAATTAGTTTTATTTTTCACTGCGATAAACACGTTAATTTTTTTTTATTAATTAACCAGCGGCAACATAGGCCATTGGGTGTGAGGAGGATACTGTAGGTTTTTAGGTTGGGTAGGTTTAGTACCCGTGAGTGGTAAGAGTTTTGGCAGAATTTTGAATTGGACACCCATAGATTTCTGTCATGCCTGGTTGGTTAGGTTAAGGTTTATTTAATTTATGTATTTTTGTTTCTCTTCTTGTGTAAATTTAATATCACTAAACGTAAGTTTCTTCCGACATAGTCGCATGAATATTTTTTATACGATCAATTGGTAATTTTTCAATTTTCCCTGTTTTTTGGCATAGATACTATTATTTATTTATTTATTTTTATTAAGCTGAACCCGTATGGTAATATTATAGGCCATTGGGTGTGGGGTGGTTCGGTAGGGGTTATTTTTGTTTGTAAGTTTTATAAGTTGGTAGGGTTGTAACACGTGTTTGTGTATGTGTTGCAAGGATATATAGCTAAAAATCCCAAATGGTCACCCATCCGTAAGCTAGCAACTGCGACCGTAACGTTCAGTGCTTTTCTGCAGATTGAGCGTAAAACTGCACCTCGCCAAGCCACAATAGTTTATTTTAGTATAAATGGAGTACTATATTTATCAAAAATAAATAAAGAATACCTACTTGCACATATTTATTCAAAAATGTTTTAAATAAATCGTTTATTACATTATATCAATAACCATAAATAATTGTATTCACATAGTAATTACAGTATATTACATTGTTAATATAATAGCGATGCCGTATGTGTTTTATATATTTAGAGAAATTAGTTTTTGATTAATTTAAACAGTTTTTTTTATTGTTATATAACAATATTAATCATTTTTATGTACAATTATGTAATTTTGAAAAAACTGTATGCCTTAAGATAATAATTAATAAGTTAATTAATAGTAATAATTAATAAGTTATACGTCTTCATTACAGATAAGATTATCTGATTGTTGAAATATAATAATTACAGTTATATGATATATTATATTATGCACTTAAAATCAATAGTATTAAGAATGGTAATTATAAAAAGATTATTTTTGCAAGTTTTTTCGTGGATAAAATACTACACAATCATTCATCAGATGAACATATTATATAGATACAAAATTCAATAATTATAGATTTAAAGATTATTTAAAAATTAAAATATTAAACATATTTTAATTTATAATAATATATTATTGATTATAATATGTCAACTTTAATTATATGTATTTTTCAAGGATTTATTAAATATTGTATCTTAATAATAAATTATATTAATAGGTATATAGTATATTCTTCATTAATTGTTTTAGACTATAATTTGTATTTGATGACCTCTGTAGAACAGTGGATGTCAGTTGAAAATAATACATTATAATTTCAATTGAACAATAATACAATAATTTTAGTATGATACATAGTATAAATTTATTACGTTTAATAAATGCTTTGATTTTAAATGTAGATAAAGACGTATAATTTATGCTTACAATAATTATTTATGGTTTGAATTTGGAACATATTACATTAAAACTACATAATTCATTTTGTCACTGTTAACGGTTTTAACACACTGTTTTTAATGATGCTCAGCCTGCAGTTGTACCTATATTTTTTTCTTCAATATTTGTATTCTTATATAGTTATCCTACAAGTACAGGGTGGTTCTCCAAACATGCATATTCCCATTAATTCCTTTGATATTAATTTATTCTAATTCTAATTTTTGGAAATAATAAGTATATTTATTTTTTTAATGTAGTATAAGTTCTTAGATTTTTTACTATTAACAATTAGTGTTGTATAGTGGAACCACCTTTTTGTTTTTTAAAGAGAATCACTCTTTTTCCGCTAAATTATTAGTTTGTTGACACTTTTGAAAATGTTGATGTATTTAAATAAAAAATCGGAAAAGTAGTTTTTGAGAGCTATAACTCTGTGTTCTAATGTCAAGAATATTAAGTTTATGATAACGGATATAGAAGATATTATGGAGGCTATGTTGATTTGAATATTAAATTTACTAATATAATTAATCTATTGACATTTTATAATTTATAACAACTTTTCAATTATGATAAATACTAGATCCAAGATTACATGTTTTATATTTTTCTAAAACCATTTTTAAGGGCAATTATCCTAATTAATTATATTATACGTTTTAATAGATTATAAACTATTCGATTGAAGTTTGACGTGGTAGCATAATACTAATAAGAAAAAAAATATGTTTGAATATATAGTACTCCTATATAAAAACCTAAATAATATATAGTATGTTTCTTATGTATAAGTATCATATAGGCGAAAATTTGATTAATAATCTGGGTGGCTTCAGACATTTTCGACGGCTAAGCCCTTGCTAATTTATGACTATACTTAATAATTTTAAAAAAAAATTAATAGAATTTGAATAAATTAATAAGGAAAAACTGAATATGAACGCGTTCAACGAATAGTCTGTATATTTATGATATATATATATATAGGTATAGTCACTACTTAAATGGATACATCTAAAAAAACGTCATTAATTCTCAAAAATACATAAAAAAAAATCGTATGCTAGTTTTGTACAACTAAGCGTACATCTATTTCCTATTCGATCCCTACATTAATAATATCTAAAAGGTCCATTTTTAACGTATCGATAGATTAAAAAGTCCAAAAATGTATTATTTTAATTTTAATAGGTTATAAAATACAAATATAATATTATAATAAAATATTGGTATATTTTTTTCCATTATGAATATTTGCATTTTGCAATGACAATAAAATGCGCTTATTAATTATCATCCGATTAATATTGAAATAATATAATATAATTGAGTATACTATATAGAGATAAAATCACCTTATGGAAAATAACTTCTGTGCTACATGTTATATAAGCTGAATAATCTACGATCGATCGCAGTATACGTAGGTATTATTATAATATGCGCAATACGCGTTTAGCCTTAGCTTGCAGTAATATTATAACAACCATAAGACGCATATTATTAAAATGTGTGAAAAAGTATTAGTAGATAAACAATGTTTCAAAAAATTGTCGTCCCTGGCTGAACCATATTATACGGACGTCGGTCAAATATATTTTTGTTTTTCGGCATTGAAAACCTACACGGATCGTTCCACCATCGGACTTTTGGTGATGAGGCACGGGTCAGTCGTCATCGTAATCGCCGATTTTTTTTTCCGCGTATGAAATGCCATTTATACATATTATAAGACCGAAGGACGAGTTCCGGACGAGGTCGCGGACAGCTCGGACACCGTTTTTCACGTTGACTACAAATATATCGTCGGTGCGTATACAGATACGTATTATATAAACTGCTACCAAAAACGACCGTAAGAACAAAAAATCACGGGGCCTATAATAATATTCTACAGACGTTTTCCTCGACCACACTACTGTTATAATATATATATATATATATATATACGTATAGGTACGTTTATAATAATAATAATATGAGCGCTGTATAGTTCGTCAACGGTGTCATCGCACTCGTCACACGTACGGTCGTCTGCTACAGCGTTATCCACCTCTTCCGGTCGGAAGCGAACGACGACGATATTATTTTGGACGGGGAAATAATTCGACCTTCCATCATTTGGACGAGGGCCTGAGAGCTGTACAACCCACCACCTCGCCACCTCGGTGGTGGGTTGAAAAAAAAATACACGCGGCCGACACAATCGACTGTTTTGGTCAATCGGAAGCGCGACGTCCATTCAATGCTAATCATGACATGCTGCAGAAAATATATTATTTTACGTATTATCATATAAATATAAATTATGATGATATTTATGAAATCCGTTTGGGTGACACATGAACCACGATGAGGAGGTTAGCTGACGTGCAGTGTACGGTAAATGTGATAATATTATTCCGTCGATAAAACTTATCATATTGTCATTAAGTCACGACTCGAGTGCTGCGTGTCTCCATGCCAATTCTATAATGTTCGAGCAACCGGAGGAGGATGAATCGCGTCGTGCCCCGAGTGATGATTGTTTCAATTTGTAACAATAACTGTTTATGAAGTGTTCTTTTTTTATAGAATGGGAAAGGGACTGAAATCTTGAATGAATAACAGACATGCAGCACCTACGTTGGTTTAAAAAAACAATCCAGTTCTATTAAATTGAAAATGTCTACTTTATTAAACTATAGCGATTTTAGTTTTAATGTAATTTATGCATTTATTTCGTATACAAATAATGACAATACGAAACGATCAAACACAATTATTTCACAGATAAATGACTTACGTAAATTATTATCAGTTTTAGTTACTATAAGTTTTCAGCGATATTTTGGTTTTCAGAACCATTTTTTTTCGGTATGCTTAGAGTCCCTATTTAAAACATATAATATCATACTATTATTATATTCAACGATTCCAACAATAATATTTTAACATACAATGAAATTTATTAATTTTAAATATAAAACATACACTTACCAATAAAATACATAATATCTAGGGTATACTTACCCTAAACATATTAATTATTAACTTTACACACAAATATAATCTTTGCCATGCAGTTACCAATCCCCTGACGTAACGATAAATATGAATTTTTTTCACCCATACTGCCGATATCCAATGCATATACGTTTTTTAAAAATTAGGTGTTATGACTTATAAGCTTATAAAATTATAATTCACTTACATAATAAATAACTATTTCGAATCCTTAAGGCACGAAAACAGATTGACAAAGAAAACAAGAGCTAGATATACTTGAAAAAAAAATCATATCGCGAGATATGACATCACTGCTAATAAAATTAATTTTGTCGACAAAACAGTACTCATATAGTCATATATCATACGTCATACTTCTGCAAATATATTGTTGAGTGAGCTATTGAAAAGCTATCCAGTTATGTTTGCCTATATTATGTTATGTATAATGTTCAGAATGTGTGGTGAGTCATCGTTGTTATATATTGTCAAATTGACATACATAATAATTGTGTAAAATAACCATAGTCACTATAGGCAGTGCTCTCCAGCGTTAAATAAATCGCGTAACATTACTTCGATTATTGCGACAAAATTATTGAATTTTATTATTGGATAAAAATAATAAATAGGTAGTATGCGTCATTTAAAAAATCAAAGCCTTTAATTACACACTATAGTACGCTACTATAATATTATTATAATAATCAATTTTAATTAAACATTTTGGCGATATATCGTCCTTCCGCATATAATATGTTATAATAATATAATAAATGCGCACCCAAAACACAAACAACTCATTTAAAGAAACCAGTTTTTTTTCTGTCAGATTTACATAATATTGTATTTTATTTGTTTTCATTAAATATCGTAATAGCAGTATAATGACAGTATTAAAATACACCGGACGGAGGGTATTATGTAGGAGTAAAGTGTAAAAAATATGGATCCAAACAATACACTCATTGCAGTTGTCCAAACAGCAGTCACATTTTGTCTATGCAAAATAAAAATCAACTTAATGCGTTATTTTGAAAATAAATGTATAAAAAATATTATAGTTTATGAAATTAACACTAATAAAATTTCTTAAAAGACGCCGCTACAATATTTCTTATATAATATAGGTATATTGTGTATACGAAATTACGAACGTGTGAATTTTATGGCAAAACAACTCTTTCACGCAAACATTTTTCATATAATAATAATAATTTGAACTGATGGCCAATAAATTATATATATTATAAAAAAAAAAATATCTACATAATATTTTCGATAAAACTTCATTATATAAATCATTATAAGTAGCCTTTATATATTTTTTTTTTCTGGTGACCATAGTTTATGTGTTTATGAAAAAATCTATTATTGAAAATTAAGCATTCACCAAAAAACAAAACATATAGATCATAGATGTTATAATTTTATAACAAGCAGCTAACAGAATTATTTTTTTTAGGTATTTAAACTCTTAAATTATTTACCATTCTTTCTCTGCAGTTGACTTATAATTTATATGATATATATTATATATAGGTAGTATTAACATGTTTTGCAATGTCACATAAAGATAGATTGGTACTCGTATTATAGTCGTTTGTGATAAGACAAAGGTAATAAATCTTGGTACAGTGTCCTCTTAATCACATATGAGTAGAACACATTATATGAAAACTGAGTTGTTATTTTTTAGATTTCAAATTTATACATAATAAAATATCTTATTAGTTATTCTAAAATAACTTATTTATTCATTTTACTAAGTGTTTGTAGTTTGTAAGAATATTATTAATATTATGTACATTGTACATTTTATATGTTTTATATTTTCATGTCAGTACTGCATAGAGTATATTTTATAAGACCGACTATATGTAGTATAACATCGTTCTGTAGTGGTTACATCTTACATGCGTATTTCAGTTTAAAACTGCATAGGTAGTTTAATGAACCAATCGACAATAAGTAGAAACTAATATGTTGTATGGAAAAACGTCAAAAATGGGTAAAATAGTATTAAAAGTTGAAATCAAAGTATGTAAAGGTTAATGGAATTATTTATTTTTTCTAAACTGTAGCTTTAAGAATTGTAAAAATAAACCTATACACTATACAGAAATATATTATTTTTAATTCCATATGACAAAGAACAAAGAATTATGGTGTCGGTAACTGAACTATCACCTACATTATACAAATTAATATTGTATGTAATATGATTTGAGACAGAATGGAAATATTGTAATATAAAATTAATCAATAGGTATAACTAAAGAATAAAAATAGAAAACTACGAGCTATAAATTAGAATCTGCACGAACGACATTTGAAATAAAAAAGTCATTTCTTTTATCAGTTGTAATTTGTAGCACAAGTATGAAGTAATTCAAGATTTATTTGTAATATTATTATATAATCCAAATGATAAAAGTAAAATAAAATTGAACTATAATATAATGATATAATTGTATATTTATTTGTACATTGACCCGTAAGAAGTAGTGCTCTGATACGAAGAACAAAAACGACGAAGCCTATATGATTATAATAATATATTATTTGTTCAAGACTACGAAACTGACTCTCCCATCGTGTTTACTTGAAATGAAATTGATTTTGATTCGTTTAATTTATTTCAATCACATAATACCGCAGCTTACTGAACGGAACGACAGGATACGGGTGACGATGACAGTATTATATTCGTATATTATATATAAGCGCTGAGGAAAGTATGGGAAGGATTTGTAATAATAAATACAACGCACATACGTAAAGAAAAATATCGAGTCGACATGGGAATAAACACACGGTATATAACACAAGTACAGTGTTTTTTCGTATACTTATGGTTCACGGTTTTCAAAACGGCATTATTCTACAGCTTATACAACGGTTCGATCATCCAAAACGGAAAATTTGTAAGTTATAACGCACTCAGCAGTATAATGTATTTTTGTATCTATAATTATTTGTACACAGGCAGTGACGAAACATGGCAAACTGAGGTACCTACAGTGTAATTTTTTTGACAAAGGGGCCATGATTTAGTTTTTTCTAGTTTTACGCTTTTAACTATATTTGTAAACAAAATTTGGAGTCGATTAATAAAGAACTCTAAAATATTTAATGATATTATCAAACTAATATGTATAATATAATATATTTTTAAAGTAAAATAAAATAGAATTTCCCAGTTCAAGGTTTTAATTTTTGTTGCTATAATATTATATACAATATGTCATTACTATAAATAACTTTTAATTTAACATTTAAATTTTAAAGGTGTTTTTATTGAAAGAATTTTTCGATTTTTACATGTCTGTATTGAAAAACAATGTATCAAATGGAAAATGGTATTTTAAGTACTAGTAATCTAACGAAAAAAAAAATAATTCATCATAATATTTATTTTATTTTTATTCGATGTATTTACTCAGTTCCTTTAGGAACAATAAAAATATATGATAAACGTTAGTCTTTTATGAGAGGAATCACCTAGTGGTATTACTAACATTACTTATTTTTAAATTTTTTATATATAGAAGATATAGTAAAGAATAATCTTTAGATTAATCATTTAGAAGATTTAAGCATCAATTCCTTTTGAGCCTTCTTGGGGGATTTTCAAGAATTGTGAGAATGACAAGGTTGATATAAGGGGTTGATATGAGAAGGAAGTTTGGAGTAGAATCGATGTATCATAATATATAATAAATATTTGAGTTGAAAATCCATAACCTCAATAAAAAAGAAATCCATAACCTGGATAATAACTAATTATTAATTTTTACCCTTTAAAAAAATATCTATTATGTTTATAACTTAAGAAATAAAAATAGATGATACATAATATGTGCTGTAAATAAGTACCTACAATATATGAACACTGTAAAATAATATAGTTTTCAAAGTAAATTCAATCCAATGTAATTAAAATTTTGTAACCCAATGGCCTATGTTGCCAATGGTACATTTTGTTTTTAAAAAAAAAAAAGTACCTACAATAGTATCTGAAGATCAGAATAATTAATCTTGTAAATTCACGTGTACCGTAAAATTGTAGTGAATCCTTTTAAAGAAAAGCACTTCTAGAAATATCCAAAAATGACTTCCTTAAAGTACGAAATAAACTTGTACCTAGGGATATATGGGATAAAATATTTATTTTTTTTTACTTCTTATATGAAAAATGTATTAATTTTATCATTGCCTCATGCTAACATGAAAAAGTATAAACACCCAAATTCAAAAATATTATAATAATTTTTATATTTGTTATGCAATGTGTAATTTATTAAATACGGAAATATGTGCTACAGTACGATCCCGGTAATCCGACATATATCAGACCACGCTGCTATCGGGTTAATGAAAACGGCGGATTAATGGGGCCATGGGGGTTCACATAAAAATGCATTTTTACTTATTGAATTTTACATTTTTACTGATACATATAAAAAAAATGAATTACATTATGTATTATTATTAATTAATAATTACTATCGTAAGAATAGGTTCATACGTATTACTTAGTTGTATCTAACATTTTATCGTTAACGATAGTAATTTTATATATGAATATATATTGGTACGTATAGGTTAAAATAGCTGGACGTACCGGATGATTATCGAACGGCCGGATTACCGAGATTGTTCTGTGTTATTGATTTGGTTTAGTTGGGAAATATTGGAGCCCTCAGAGATCGTCACTTCCAATCTTCCCGGTAGTTTCTTCAATGTACACTGGAAGATGATGTTCTACATATCTAACGACCAAATAAGCACTTGTCTTAGAACTCGTAAGCCGTAGCGTATATAGACCACGCTTTTTGTGCATTCATTATTCAACGTTTAAGACAATACCAATTTGAAGTTATTGTCAAATCCTTGAGATGGTGGTCGGTGGGAAGTGGGGAGATAATAACACTGAAATTAATCAAGAGCGTGAAAAATCAATGAACCAATTCATAGATAATCAGACGAACGGCTGACAAAAAATGTTCACGCAAATTTTTGACTCGTTTGATAAAGCGAAAATGGGTGATGGGTGAAAAGTATAAGTAATGTACAATATTATGGTAATAATAAGCAATACCCCGTCATATCTTACGAAAGTACAGCCAAAAAATTGCCGAACGTTGCGAAAACAGTGATCATTGTACATTGTACTCGTATATAGTGACTTTATAGTTTATACTTAAACATTAAAGTAAGTATAACATTATGTAGGTATACCAAATAATATAATCATTATTGATTGCGTTATACTACATCAGGTTTGTGGTCGAGAACAATATTATCTTCATCGAAAACCGACGCATAAAATCGAATTGATATATCAACCCGACCGAGCCATCTCCGTTTGATTATATGATGTATATCATATTTATATATCTACAATCTACATAATAATATATGTACCTAATACTCATCGAAACGAGGATGACACGTCGAATAATAAACCTAATGTTAATGTATATATCAAGCGTACGGTAAAAGAAGAAAACGATCCGATAATAATAACAGTACGTGTCCAAGTGATCATAATAATAAATAATAATAATAATATTATATTGTATATATTGACTTGACGCGTCATATACCGTTTGCTTTGCATCGTATCGTGACGAAGGTTTTACTAAATTTCAGACTGCCCGAATAATAAAAACCGAAAAAAAAGAAGATTATCGCTTCACTATAATAGGTATGTATTATATTTTTACATTATCCGCGGTAATCGTACTTAACCTATCCGTATTACATTAAGCCGTTGCGGTACCTAACTACATAAATATAATGTCACGTTTAGCGTATACATAATGACTTATGCAATCTTCGAATATTATAATGTCCAGTCGGACGGGAAATATTGTATAGGTATTCAGTACATCATTACGCACTCGTTTTATTTTCAAATCTAAATTGTTGGACAAAATAAATATGCAATTATGTGTTTTGATGATTTTTGATTACATAAACATGCTTGCCCGTGTACAACGCGATATTAATTCTTGTGTAGATATATTTCAAAAATAAATTGATTTTGATCGTTGACACTTTTGCACTAAAAATCTACGGAAAATTAATAATACTGACTGAAACGGATATGATACGTTATAAAACAATATATATAAACATTTATTTTACATGTGGGACGTAGGTATGTCGACACAATTATTATTATAATCATACAATGTTATATACATAGGTATAACAATGTGTTTTTTCAACAAATTTCTAAACTGTTTTTAATCATTATTTTGTTTGAGGTACCTATATATAAAGTTACATTTATTATTAAGATACAAATAATGCAATGGCAAAATCAAGATGATATTGACTTAATATCAACTATTAACCATTGATCAAACACTATCAAAGATTTTTTCAATGACATCTATTTTATTTCTATCATTATAGGGTCTAAATATAATGATAAAAAGCCACAAAATTAAGATAAGGTATTTCACTGAATAATTGAAAAGAAAAAAATGTCACATACAATAATTACTTATAAATTAAAAGTGTATGCGTACCTTAGGATAGGTATATCAAAAAAATTGTGACTACTCGGAATGCACACGTCTTACCGGTTTTAAGTCACAAATAATATTGGTTATGTTTTTCCCCATATTCTATATTCATATATATTTTTTTAAATTTTTTCTCTTTTCCGTAACCATAGTTAGAACTGCTTATTAACACGTTTTACAAGATAATATAAAAACCAGCTTAAAGCGTGGCTGTTACTGTTATGCATTTAAATTTTAAATTTCGCAATAATTTTAAGTTACCCCGCTCACAATGTTTTCGTTATTCCGTTGGATATTGTAAACGAAAATGCATATTTATCGACACCTACATCATAGGTCATGAGAATTACATTTTTATTTCCATTTGTTTTTCAGTGTTTAATTTCAGTCTGCAGTTTATAGTAATTTAATATCTTATAGACAATAATTATATACCAATAAATTTAAACCCATAACGGCTCGTTGGGTTTCCTTTTCGATTTTCAGATGATCTGTATTGGCACCCATCAAATGCACTAAAACAACAACGTTGTTTTAAATAATATATAACAATGATTAAGAATAATTTTAATTATTATTTATGTAGACGTGTAGAGGGCCAAAACTAAAAAAGTTTTTATAAGCTTACATTTTCCAAATAGGGTAAAGGTACCTATATGATCCCTATTATAAAGTTGATTCAACTTTGACTACCTAAAGATATTGATCTCATCAAAAGTGAAGTTAAAACAACTTTACACTCAGTAACCACTAGGTATTGAAATCGTGTATGATAATATCATACTATTATGCTCAAAAAACACTATACCAGCGTTTACCAAACATTTCCTCCACCAGACCTCTTAGTGTAAAGTAAAAATAATTTCGGACCCCGTGATAAAAATAATTCAATCTAAAAATAATAAATAAGATAATTATAATTATCAAATTCCCTTCGGTATATATGTGGATCCTTAGTAGTTGTCCACAGACTACACTACTACAGTTTGGGAATCGCTGCACTAGAAAATATACTTAAATTTATCATGTTGATCATATCAGGTATTATAAAAACAATAACATATATTTTTTTAATCTTAACGATTACAACTAGATTATGGTAATATCAAATTGGTATTTCGGGATTTCATTCTAAAATAGCTATTATACGCGGTAGAGGTGTAGAAGTAAATTCACAGTCTACCAAAAAATTTGTATTAAATGTTGACGAAAAACTGACCACAGAAGTTGCATTAACGAAAATGACTAATCAGTAATCAGCTAATACAAAAAAAGGGTGACTACAATGTTCGACTGAATATAAAAAATTAGTATTCCCAACACAATTGAGTAAGGTATTATTTCTTTGATAGCTTTTATTGATTTGCGACTGAAACATGTACATAATTGTTACAGTAAATAAACTGATCTAGTAAAAATTTAAGTCTAGTTGTCCAAATCTATGTATGATAATACATTATTAAAATTCAATTTGCGTGCCAATAAAATATACCACACACGTCAACGAGGAATCGAAAACGACATAACATTATTTTAAGTTAGTTAAAATAGGGGCCACCATGCGCCATTGTTAGCAGTTCTTATGTTTTATTATATTGTATTGCATATGCATTTACTGTAGTTCGGTAACAATACGAATTATTACAATAATATTAAAATCAAACTACGTCCACTTTGTTGTCAGCCCTAACGCCGTCAATAAAACGAATTCAACAAAAAAATCACGAAATTCGTTCCTACCCCCTTCAACACCAGTCCATAATAAACCGGTACAAAACCGTTTCCGGTGTCCGATGAAACGCGTGCAGAAATCTATTCAATGCTAATGAGAAATGAGTGATGACATAGCACTGCTGTTCACGTTTATGTCTTCAGGGTTCAGACCTCAAAACATCAATCATGGTTTAGAAAAATGTCATGTGCATAATTAATTATAATTAATAACTAAAATTCCAAATTAAATAAGTATAAACATCCATACTTGATTCATATAATTATACATTAATAGTATAAATTCATCATTATGGACCTCATAGAATGTTATAATCTCAATTTAATCGATGTGTTTTTGAATTTTTTACATTGATAACTTTGGTTTATATTTTAATGTTTTGTATAATAATGGTTTTGAGACTTACAATAATAAATATTTTATGATTTATATCTAAGTAACCACATACAATAAGTGGCGACATTTTAAGCCTACATATATAGTATAATGAATACAGAAGAAATTATACATTTTATATTATTATGTATAACTATTATAGTATTTGTTTTCAATTATTACACTAAGTAGATTAGTAGAATATAAATTTATGATATATTGAGTTTAATAAACTTTGTACTCATAAGAGTATAAAAAATTTATTGAATCAGGTTTTTACTTACCCAAAGTATAAATTAGATCCATTTTCCTATCAAACGACACCCTCATTTTTGAAGATTGAAGCACTCTTACTGCTAGGTAGTAAAAATTATATAATGTTTAAGTTTTTGAAAATACTGTATTGTACCTAGTACCTAATTATAGTGATTTATTTTCCTTTAACCTTAAATCAAAATTATAGTTTGAATCCAACTGTCGTGTAAAAGATTTTATGGTATTTATACCATATATTACAGGAAACAATATGCTATATAAATTAAATTTTAAAGAGCAATTAAAAATCGTTATTAAAACTGTATTAGATTTTTGAAAGGATGAAATCAAAATGACGTTATATAACATTATCCGTATTAGTTGATGTTTCGTCAAATAAAAACGTCGTAACGATACGATTATAATATTATGCTCTGATAAAGCTGTCACCTATGTGGCTATGCTATGGCTGATAAGTACTTTAATATAGTAAGTACTATATTATACCGACCACTAAGTATATTTTATTATATTACTACACTCGCATTCGATGTATACGATTAATTGTTTTGCATTTTCTTATATTTGACTCTTATTCTAGTGGCGGGTGTCGGTGTTGTTATCCAGTGTACACGGCAGCCTCCTCGGGCCAAAATCAATGCGAGTGTTTGTTGAAGCAGGCACGACACAATTGGCAAGGTCAAAGACATCGACGGTTATATCTTAGGTACCTACCTGAAATAGCGAAGCGGCAGCCCGGGCACGGTTGACAGTCACGACCGCATTCGGATATTCTTGTTTCAAATGTGTATTGGTTGGTTTACTCGTTACGCACGAAATATTTATTGTATGTACATGTATATAAAATATATTATTTATTATTATATATATATATGTGTGTATTCTAGAATCATGTTTTTTTGACGAAAACAGTACTCGAATGATCACTTATATCTATTTTTGTGTGTTGAAGAGAGACGGTTTCAAACTTGACGGTTTGTTGGTAATTTTCCTGCCAAATTTCCTTGACACATGATAGTAATGACTATATAATAATAATAATAATAATAATAACAGTATCACTATTATGATATTATGTTAGTTATGTCTTATGATCACTCGAGGACCTTGTCTTGATGACCACGTGCTCGCATAACAAATAATATACATTTGATTTGTTGAATTGTGAATTCAGGTGCGCAAGGATTTAGAAATGCATAATATATCGAAAATAATAATAATAATAGTTTTATTGTATTTCTCACTTTAAACCCAATGGCCCATGTTGCCGAGGGTATTATTAATAATAAAAAAAAAAAATTTATTGCACGCCCACGGCGCGCGTGAGTCTCGAGCGTGAATCAATTCCGATGGGTATTATAATAAGTATAGAAGACCAGGAACCTCCAGGTGACTGCAGAGACTTAAACCTTGGCTGGAAAAATTCAATTATTATGGTTTACCTAGGAAAATCGTTCCGTGTTTAAGTTTCCGGACTTCATATTCACGTTAAAATTTAATTTTCATTGTTGATCATATATAAATATAATATAATAATATAATTACACATAATAAAAGGTATCCCATAAAGTGCGAAACTTTTAAAAAATTAATAAAACAGTTAATTTATAGCACAGTTACACTTTGTTGCTCAACAGAAATTTATTGTGCATTGCGTTCAGTACGATCTTACCCATTTGACTTTGCAGTTGCAACAGAACCAGTTGTTTCGAACTTTTTATCAGCCGCATAACTGTAGACTAGTTGGGTGCTTCATTCTTCCCGAAAACCACACGAAATCGTATTACCGTTTCAGTCCCACTTCTATATGAATGAGCCTATTTAGAAAATTACAACTGATAACTAAATCAGAGTAATAATAGGTATATACTACAAATGATAAAAACAGGGCTGCAAACAAAATATTTAAAAAATGGCGACAGATTCAAAAGTTGCGCTCCTTATGGGACAACCTATAATAATCAACTTTTTAAATTCAAAAAGCTCGAATTTTTCTCCCGGACGTTTATAGTTTATAAAAATACCAACAGATAACTCAAGTAACTGCAGATATTCTCGAAGTCGGAGTCCGGTCAATTGTCAGTACGAGATTTACAATAAACACAGAATTTACAATAAATTACCCAAAATAACCATTTCATTTATCTCCAAAACAATTTACAAATCTGCTATCTGCATATTGAGACTTATTGAGTCTATTGAAATTTTACTGATATTTAAAAAAAAATAATTTATTTATCGATGATATAAAAAATAAAAAATCGGGTGTTGTTTAAAATTAATTTAAAAGCATATTTCCTTTTTATTTCAATGACAATGATCAATTTAATGACAACTCTTTTTTTTATTTTGAATAAAATACTATCATCTATAAGATAATTTATTGATATTTTAACTTTATATACTTTTATTTACTTTTATACGCATTATTTACGTTGTTTGATAAGCAATATTCTAATATACTGCAAAATATTATGTTTTTTAATCAATTTATTACGAATATTTACAATAGACATAACTTTATTACCTTATTACCATAATAGGTTATACCGTAGTTTTTGCGAGTAAATCTTAAATAATATAAATTATTGACTTAATATTTATTGACAAACATAAGATTTATGTTATCTAGTTTTTAACCAGCTACATTACACATTAAAAATCTACATTTGTATTCAAGGGATATCAGACGAGTGTAACATTTTAATAAATTTTTTTAAATTATTTAAATAAATAAATAAACTGCAATTATAATTTTTATGTACCTACATTCAACTTAAGTGGCCAGAGGTCTTGATAATGGAAACAACGGAATAAAAATACATTACTTTATATATTATTAAACTTACAGTGGGGGTGCGAGTGCGGCATTGTTTTTAATGATGAGAGGGCGTACAATGTTCCACCGCGTGGGAACGTATCTTCAATCAGCAGCATTAAGTCTTGAACATTTATGGAAATTAAATCGCTGTAACCAAGGGTAAACAACAAATACATTTTCATCAATTTATTATAATATTGTATTTATTTTATTTTATTAATTTATATATTTTTTTATTGAAATCGAAATGGAACACTCAAACGCGTTAATGAGTATAAATAACATTTACTTACTCAAACTATTATTATACAAAAAAGAAAATGAATGTAAATTACAATAATTCAAGAAAAATTCATTACAAATTTCAATATTCTTTAGTTTAACAAAAAAGTAAAAACGATAATCAAAGTTAGGCATAGGTATTTAATTATGTTAGTGTAAGATTTTTTTTATTAATTATTTAAAATACTGGTAGATTAAATGATGCAATTAGTGTTATGTGCATAGAATCAAAGCTTGCGCTAAGGAAATATTAGAGCTGCACATCCTGTTTGTTTTACAGAAGTGAAAAAAATTAACGCTCACTTCGCTTGCAAATCATAAATAATGCATACTACTCGTATTATATATAAATATTTAATTATATTATATTATATTATACATCATAATTTATATAGATATCAATATATTTAAATACAAAATCCCTTTAATGTAATTTTAAAATGATTTTACATTTTTTAGCCCATAGGGCCATAGACCATTGGATGTGTGGTGGAAGTTGGGGATTATTTTTTGTGTATTTTTGTTTGTAGGTTTTTGAATTGGCAGGGTTGTTAACTTGTAACACGTGTTTGTGTATGTATAACAAGGATAAGTTGCTAAAAATCCCGGATACTCATCCATCCGGGGACTAGCAACTGCGGCTGGTACGTACTACGTACGCTCATTGCGTTTCCGCAGTTTGAGCGTACGAACACTCCTCTCCAAGCCAAATTTAAATGTTTTAATCTGTTGATATTCATAGATAAATATGTATTTTTTTTTTTTTTTTTTAAATTATCTCGCGGCAACTAAGGCCATTGGGAAGGGGGTAGTACTGTAGGTTCTTATGGAACTGTAGGTTGGTTTAACACGTGGGTGAGAGTTTTTGGAAGAATTTCTATTGGGGCACCCGTAGGTTTCTGCCATGCCCCGGAGTGGGGGATGGCGGCACTTGTTCTCCGGGCAAGTCACAGTGTGACAAAAATGCCGCCCGATGGTCGAGGATCGAACCCGGTCCGGCTGAGCCACAGCCGACGCGGTAGACCACTCGGCCACCTCGTCCCCCAAATATGTATTATTAATGTTTTAATTGTGTAATACGTCCGACCATAGTTGGTAAGATAAGGAGCGCCCGACTATAGTCGGTAATAAAATGTACACCCGACCTAATAATCTCGGAAAACAAAATGTTATGATTTTATGAACTGCATATTAATGCAAGCTCTGCATAAAATAATTTCAAATTTAAATTTTAAATCGATCTATCTACAATACCTACTTTAGTATCTTGTAGTACTATTTATTTTTTATGGATCTTTCAACTGGGTCACTGAAATGGCTCCATCGAAAAAAAAATAATATCAAATAACAATAGTTCGATTTTGCAGTTGTAATAAATTCTATTATAACAGTTGTAGAATATTATATATTATATTATTATATTATTATATTAATCGATAAAACCTATAATAATAATTCGCACGTACACAGAGATGATGTACTATGGATATTACAAGGCTAATAATATAAACGATTACCTAGAAAGAAAACAAATCACACAATGATGACAATCGGTCTTCGTCGTACGTCGTTAACGAAATTCCATCGTATCATTATGCTTATAATAAACAGCTATATACTTTGCGTTTCTATTATATTATTTTCGCCTCATCCCCGTTACCCCCCCAAGTGTACAAAGATGACTGGCCGACTAAAGCCTATTGACCTCGAGCCAAGTCAGTTCCTCTATGAAATAATAAATAATAATAAAAAACTTCACGAACCGGGATGCTGATGGTTACGACCGTGCCATAATTATGTCGAACAATTATTACAGCAGTTGCGGTAAACGACGGTTTTGATAGCGCGCGAATGTAAAAGCATAAAAAACAAAAATAAAAATAGGGCGCTTTCGAAAGGGGGACGAAAAAATTCCATTACGAAAAGAATTTATAATTAAAAAAAGTTGTAATGTATAACCGGATAATTAGAGTCTCGCAGCAAGTGTACCTAATAATATGCAAATGTCAAATAATAATTGTTTTACAAACCGTGTCTACCTTTCTGCACATTCCGCGCTGGGCTAATCTAATAACTGCGTCATTATTATAACTATTATACACTAATGTCGTTCTCATTGAACTATAATTCCTAATAATAATATTATATTATATTCGCATACCGGTGGGCGGGTTCCTTGCCATAATTCCCGAGATTGTCCACGGCGATGTAAAACAAATAGGTAGGTACATATGCCATAATACATGTATATATTTGGTACATACCACATACCCAAAATCCGTACATGCACATATTGCTGATGCAGCGTAAATGTCATAGTGTACGTAATTCGTATGTGCAGATTCGTCTTTGCAGTGAAATAATGGATGCTGACTGAAATCGTATGAGGTGAAGTTGGATGATCTGCAACCGTGCAAAACGCAATATTTAATTTATTGAATAATAATAATAGCATCACCGTTCTCGTGTACTCATAACTACGTCTGTTTAAAATAAATGTAACAAAATCGTGAGTCACGAACTACTTACATAAATATAACCACTTGTTAGCACCTAATGTATACTATAGATCGGTCCGATCGATTAATTTTGTAAGCCTATTATAGGATGTACAATTATATTAAATTATGCGCGTACGTTTGACAGTGGCGACGTTTTATATTTAGCCTATTTAGGTATGTATTTGTTTCCGCGAGTTCCTTTTGAATAGTGGTGTGAAATGTGTTCGGAATTCTTAAATTCTGCTTTCGGTCTGTTTGTATTCATCGTTTTCAGTTGCCATAGGCCGTGGGTATAAACCTAAGGTAAAGTCACCCAAATAGGTAACAGTCCAATTTGGTACAAAAACTACAAACCAATTTTCACCATTTGGTTCCAGGGTTGGTTGGCCCAATATTTTGCCAATATTGGTTGTAATAAACGCTGTACCTAAAAACGATTTTGGGTTCTGATAACAATTGACAAGTGAAAAGTCATGTTTAAATATCACATATTCATATTATATTGAACACCAATAGATTCGGTTTATATAATATAGACCTATTGTCTATGTATATAGCACAATATTAGTTATTGCTTTCATTTGAGGTTAAAATAATAAAATGTTATGATGATTTATAATAGGTAGTTCTGGTTTCAGAAAGTGATAACTAAAAAGAAATAAAAAAAACCATAAAATAAGTAATCTACTCGTATGTATATACATTTAATTTAGAAAACAACTAAGTTCCAGAATTAATTTTAAACCCATATGTGAAGTGATAAACGCCTTCCTAAACTTGGGTATTTAAAAGTTAATAACTCTTTGGCATGTAACTGTTTAACATTATTATGACTACATTATGTGCTTATATTATTTTTACATTTTTACCACCGATTGTTTGCCAAACACTGCGATATTGGAAAATAAAATAAAACTTACTCGTGGAAATAGAAAGAAGATAAAGAACACGACTATGAACCTTTTTCTTTGAATAAACATTTAAAGGTTAATAATATATAGGTATGATTTTTATTCAGGGCCGTTAAAAAAATTCAAGAGGGTCTTGCAATTTTCATTTAAATATAGTAAAAAAAAATGTTTATTACATCTTTTTCCATCCATTCTATTAACTATAGCTAAGGTAAAGTATTTATTTATCCTACCTATTATAATTATTATCATATTTTAATAAAATGAATTATATCAGAAAAATGTGATGTTAGTGTATAATATTTACAGTTTTTGTATATTTATAATAATTTACAATTTATATACATGTACAAATTAGTAATCAGTATTAATGATGTTGTAAAAAAACACAGATAAGTGACGGTCATCCGTCAGAAAAGACATTCATTATACCAGTACCTTCTACTCTATATTGGAGTTTTCTACTATAATATTAGTTGCATGATATTTATATGATGAAAATAAACAAAAAGTTTTCATTGATCCAATTTGAATATGTTATTATTATATTTTTTTATCAGTTCAATGAGTTATGACGAAGAAATAAATAACGACAGATCTAAATATATGGAGCTATTCTTAAGTGTGAAATGAATTTGCATCATCTCTAAAAATCATCAATCATTGCTATACAGGTATAATGTATTTAATATATGCATTATATTGCATAATAACTACAAAGTACGTTCTTTATTTTATCGTAGGTATGCAATCTAAAAAAAAAAAAATATACTTAAGCATTGTGATTGTTTCAAGTGTTTATTATTTATTAACTACGAGAAGGTATATATAGGTAGTAATTATCAAAACATTTGCTTATAATATCCATTGTGTTTGTATTATATAATATTAACTAATATTATTATTTATAGTATTGAAATTAATTACGCATTCAACTATAGTTATACGTATACAATAAAATCTTATGAATATATAAAGAAGATCAAGTAGGTAATCCAAAATAAAAAAATAAAAAAATGCGTTAGGACGTAAAAATGTATTTAAAACATAACACGAATAAAAAAGATAAAATATTTTTAGTTTTTTGTAAATATTATGTAATATATAATACATATGTACCCAGAGAACACGTGTTTTGCCTATAGAATGTGTTAAGAAAGAATTGCTATCTCTGAAAAGTCTCTTTACTTCTCTCATTCTCTGCAGGGTTAACTGAGGTAACCGAAAGTGTGTAAGTATAACTAAACAGAAAGGTAATAGGTGACATGTATCGAAATATGTCTTTGGTCTTCCACTTCATGTTATGACTGATCCGTATCTAAATCAAAAGGTTATTTTTATGTCTTTAATTAATTAGGTTTCAAAATACATATATAATATATATATAGGTTTATACATATATATATTTATCCACGTATGATATAGTTGAATTTATACGTGTTGTAAATAAAAAACTAGTTTTTTATTTTATAAAAAACCGATGTAATGACCCCAGGATCCATTTTAATAATAAACACTTAATAACATATTATACCATAATGGTTATCATGAACGGATCACGAGTGGGTAGTAAATGGGTATCGACATTATGTTTTTCGGGATTCAGGAATGTATCGATTAACGTTTGAATGGGAAAAAATCAAGTTTAATTATGTGGCCAGTAAATTTATGTCCTCCAATTCATTGATGGTCATACTATATAAAATACAAAACTATATTGTATACCTATCACAAATATAATAATTGTCAAGCGCAGTGGCACATAATTCTAAATTAAATGGTGTAACAACAGGATTTTTTAGACCCACCCATGTCTTTATATAACGTTTGCAGCCACGGTCCATATTTTTCTTCAAATATATACAAATAAACCTGCGTATGTCGTATATCTATATAATATACTTCAATTTATATTTTAAAACGTGTTGTGACTGCTAGATACACCTTATGGTATTTGAATGAGCGACACTGATCACCACATGGATATGACATATATGGATATTAGTTCTGAATAGATCATACTGCCACAGAATGTAATGATCTACTAATATTATAGGTTTCGATCATCATGAATTTTAATTACGTACCTATTCAATAAAAATGAAATAAAGTTCTAATGTCCATGCATACATACAATATATGATATAATTGTATTTTTGAATTTTATATTTATATACGGTATGTTAATACCAATTTGCAATAATAATAATATATATTATGATATTGTATTAAAAGTTTTTAGTTTTTACCGATTTTTAAAGAATAATAGATCTATTAATTTTATGGAATCATTTAAATAACTCTTATACAAAACAAATTTGAAAAGAATAACTCGTAGTCTTACAACAGGCTACATGTTAAGTGTTAAGTAAAGCGCTAGTAGTTTAATGAATAATGTTTTACATATTATAATATATTATGGATATGTGTTACTATAATAGACAATAGCATTTATACCTACACAATGTATATGTGTTTGTTTTTCTTAAACAAAAAATGCATTCATGAACTTCTAATAGACCTATGCGATGTTATTATCATTTACCTATTAAGAAAGTGTTTTAGTTATGTATAAAGCTATGCTAGAAAAGAAAACAAGAGTTAAAAGCTAAAACAATAATACTTTACACTTTACATACACTATACATTTTAAATTTACATATTACATAGAATGTGCATTTCTTATGTCGTAAACTTCCTTTATTTATGCTACTCCTTATTGTTGCACTTAAAAACATAGATTATGTAAAAATTGTGATAAATTGTAAAATCATCGAATAAAATATTATAACACTAAGAGTAACAACTCCATAAACACTTATGTATATTAAACCAGATATTTACAAGAGAAACTAAGTTAGTAATTGTATTTTATATACGTAATCAAACAAAAATTAGTTTTTAAATTCTTATTTTCTATGAACTGATGTCAATAACTATTACCTTTTTAAAATACAGAATGATTAATTATTGTTAAGAAATAAATCAATCGTTATTATTAGCTTGAGAAATGAGTGTAATATATACCTTCATAACAGGATCCCACTCGGATACATATCCTCGTTAATTTTTTTTTTTTAATTTAGACGCCACATATTGTTCTAAAAATTAAGTCTAAAATATTTATCTTCGTATTCTTTGGATAGCTATTATACTCAAAATGAATATGTTAATGGGTGTTATTTTTAATATATAATGTATCATAATTCATAATATATTATAATAGCCAATAGGTGCAGCATTTGAATTGGACTTAATGACTTATCACTTATCGACAAAAGAGGTTTCAAGAGTACAACCCACACAATGTAGGAACGTAACATAATATACTTTAAAAGAGCCCACATAATATGGATTACATGTTATAAATGAGTACATAACCAATAAAAATGTAACTTTATTCCAGAAAAAAATGCGCATATTAACATTTGATCTGTGTGATTAAAGTACTTAAACGAGTATCTTATATATAGTTATATATACCTATATAGACACAGTATAATATTATTTTTAGTTAAGTGTTTACATATTATATAATATAATTTTAATAATAAACTAAACATTTCAACAAAATTTTACTGTGTAGATATTGTTATTGTCTATCGATCGGACATTTAAAATTGGAAGAAGACACGTCGGTGAATTTTGTTTTTAATATGATATAGTCATAGAGAAAGCTAAATATATAGATAATTTCTGATACTAAACTATGGATTATATATATTATGTAAGATGTGTTAAGTTATAACAAAATAACAGAAAAAAGTTTATTACGTGGAACGTATAATCAAAAAATAAATCATAAGTGTGTTGATATTTTTTGTAATTCGTCGATAGTTTTCCCTTACCTATACGTTGTCATAATGTCATCGTGTTACTGGGAAACCAAATGATGAAATTAAAAAATGACATCTGTAAATAGCGTAGGTAGAATGTATAGGTATAAATGTATATCATTGAATATTTATTTTATTTATATTATATATTTATACGCAGTATACATAAACTGACTACCTAAATTGTATTTAAAACCAATGTAGATAAGGTCATGTGATGGCAAACTTTTTAGAGCACTCTCGGAAAACTATCTGGAAAACTGATGACAAATAATCGAATATATGACGATGGAAAAAAATTAAAACTCATTGTAGGATGACATGCAATAATTATTAACATTAAATAATATTTTGTATTATTATACTCCATCCGCTTCGTTCGTGGCTATTAAAAAAAAAAAAAAAAAACAATTCATACATCTGGCACACATCCCGCAGTCGGTTTAACACCACCCCCGTTGCTTCATTATTTATAATATAATATTATGTGGATAGAATTCTGAACGATTATTATTATTTTTTTTGTATTATTATCTTGTTGTTCATGTATAATACCCGCTTAAACAATGTAATATATCATTTATACTTTGCAGTGGTTTTAATATTACGTACCTACATTATATTATCATATGTATACCTATACATATATATATATATATATATATATTATATTTTACATTTGTACCAAATGGATCGTGGGGGGCGTTTTGGAATTTCACATCCGTTCAGCCGTTTGCAGCGTGCGCACATTTACTTCAATATAAATATCTACGCAATTCCAGCACGTGGCCCGAATCTCGTGAAGGGGTTACACACTCACTTGTATCTATTATTATTATTTTGGGGTGCCATTCAACCCCGTGCACGGGTCGACCGTCTGCATAAGGCTGACGTGTCTGGTTATAATGCGATAAGGCCGTCACCGGTCCAGAGTTTCCATACTGGCCGCCAACGAAACGCGCGCTATACACATGTGAGTATGTGACAGAAAATAAATTACACCTATATATTTTTATTTTTTGTGATATCTAATTGGGACAAGATATTATTTATCTACTATATCAATCAGTACGATATGTAAGTTGTCACAATATTACATCGTTGATAAACTTTATGATTATGTAAAAAGTACTATCTAATTGCTAAATAATATAAGATATTCACAAGATAGAAAATTTTAATTTATTATACGATATTTGTAAATTTGTAATACATATTATGTTAGATAGATATTACCATCTCAATATAGCAATACAATAATTTAAATTATCTAACTAAATTCCATAGTCGGTATAATGTTATTTAGTAATGAAAGTGAAATGTCCAATTGCAAATTCGTTTAATACACTCGAAACTTAATATGTAATATTATATTTATATAAATAGGTATTGTGGCTTTCTTGAGTTTTGCTAATGTGGTTAATTCTTAATGTGCCGATAGAGTAGTATTCCTGTCGAGAAAATGCAATGCCTGAAGGAACGATGATGGTAAGAAACGAACCAGTTTAAAGGATATAATATTGAGAAACCGGACGTCTGCGCTTAAAAAAAAATACAGTAAATAATACATGGTCATCATTTGGATTAAGTTAATTTCGTTAACAAATAACTCGATAGATTATGTATACTTGTTCCATCACCATTTTGTAGCTAGAAGTAAAACCATAAGAACATTAAATATTTTATATATATTAGCTTAGTAGTTATGTAAATACTCAATACTAAATAAGTAGGTAGAATATGTAGAATTATTTATCCGAATCACAACAAAATAAAGAATGACACTAAAAATATATCACCTTAATGTCAATAACTGTAAGTTATTATTGTGGAACGTCTTTAGATTTCTCTAATAATAATATTTAAAAACTATATTGTGTCAAGTGTAATTTATACTAAAATAATAATATTATTATTATATATTATTTCAAAAATCAGGTTGGGAGCTGATTTAGTGTGGCCTTTTAAAATGCTGCTGCAGTATTGATATTAGTTAAACTAAAACACAATAATTCTTATAGATAAATTATTTTACGTATATATCGTCTTAAATACAATATATTATAATATTTAATATGATTTTTTAATTCTTATATTTTTGATAAATGCTGTAGTTTCATTTTAATATATCGAAGTATATAAAATAATAGTTACGGCAATTTTCTTGAAACGGCGCGGCGTACATAAGTGAATTTATAATATGTACTGCCTACAATAACTGTTTTGTAAGTTTGTATATTATAAATTATAATACAAAAATGCAGGCAAAACTGCAAAAAAAATATATAAACACCGTATAAATATAGTAAATTTGTTGATGTAAATAACAACCTAATGTAACCCAAAATGCAACCATGCAACCCAATGGTCTATGTTGCCGAGGGTAATTAAATACAAAATACAAAAGGAATTTAAAGTAATAGCAAAAGTGTATAATATTAACCATGTTTGTCTTGTGTCCTTATCATATTAATATATTATTATGTGCCTATATATCATAACTACGTGAAAAAATACAATCGTAGGTATCTTGTGTGCATTGTAAGTTATTTTTAATCTATATATTGTAAAAAGGCACATAAATAAGAGCCAAGAGGTACCTATTATGTATTGGTATATAAATACTATAAGAGATTGCAGGAAAAGTTTATCATTTCGCCATTTCCCTTCCAAAGTTTCAAACATGTTATTCATATTTGTGCTACCTTCAGTATAGCAAATTTTTAATTTTAGTAGATTTAAAGAAATTAGCAGTTAAAGAATATACAATATATCACGATATTCATAGCAGGGGCGTATTCAGTTCTTCTTCCGGGGGAGGCGAAATTTGAACTTAAATCATAGGTTCTTATAAAAAAATTTATGTCTAATAAGGTTGCAGAGTGCGGACCATTAAAAAAAAAAATAATATAATCTTGTAAGTTGTAGACGATCACAATTAATATTTATTATAGACATACTGCCACAGATACTACTAAAATAATAATTATTGTATAAGTATATCTGTGATTATAGCCACAATATCTCTAATCTTTTAATTTTAATCAATCTTAATTTCATTCTTAATTTATTACAGGTTTTTGATAACCATTATCCATTTATTCCATTTCCATTAAGAAAAAAATATGCACTGTATTTTTAATTTTTTAATATAATATTATAATAAAATATGTAAGCACCTATACATGAAACACATTCAACAATGTCCAGGGGGGGGAGATCGCCGCTATCGCCCCCCCCTTGTATACGCTCCTGATTCATGGAAATATAAGTACTTTTCTATAATATATAATAGTACAATAATACATTTGATTATATTTATAAAATATCTCTTCAACTTGTACAACAATATTATGTATTAAATAAGTTTATTATAATACAGCAGTATTTTTTATAAATCAAAAATATTTTGAAGTATTAAATACATTTTTTAAAACACATTTGTCAATAAAATAAATAAATAATAAAATTTCGCCAGTTGAATTTCTTTACCCAGTAATGATTGTTATAATATTAATTATTTGTATGGGTACTACATTGATAAATATTTGTATATTTTTGCAATTTTATTATGAATTTGAAAAAAAATTAATCAAATGACACGCACATAATATGTTCTTGAAAAAATTCATGTGGAGAAAGTGACGAGTTTAAAACCAGTTTCAAAATTACAATAAAAACACTTTATACATTTTCGAAAAAAATCAAAAATTGTACTATTGATTAATAATCTGTAGCTGATTTACAATATCATGTAGGTATTAACTATTATTACATGGATATGCCTTGTACGTCTTGTTTTTACCATCGATTTTTGGTAATATAATCAAACCGCAAAAACCTGTAACATCGTTTATGGCTAAGAAGAGCAGGGGAAAGGTTGTGCTCTATCGCTCAAGAAATTGAAGGGAATTGTAATAGAACCTTGTCGATAAGACGTAGAAATAAAAGTAAGAAAGTAACTGAACAAAACACTTGAATGTGTAGTTTTGACGAATACCTGTAAAGTATTAATATAATATTATCATTTCTAGTTTTAGTGTTATCGAAAATGCATGAAATTTTTTATACTGTATAAATCATAATAGTCACAATAAATTGTGATCTCACCATATATTTATAGTAGTTCCAAATTGTATTATTATCTTAAATTTTTAAAAATTTTACAGATGACACCAAAATAAAAAGACAGTTTACATAGGTAATATACAATAGCATAAGGTCAAAATATTCTAAAAATGTTTTATTTTTAGTTAAATTAAAATGTTTATGATAATATTCTTAGTTGGGGTTTATTGAACCTATATAGTAATATAAATGTATTAAGTATATTTACTAAGCTAAATACAAATAACAACCACAATTCGAAATTCCAATTTTAATTTATTGTTTAGTGCACTGCGAAAATTGTTAATACAAAAATGTAAAATTCCGATTTGTACAGTTACACACATATTACTATAGATCAGTTAAATAATGTATACGTTATAAATTAAATAAATGGTTTTAACAACTCGATATATTGATAATTTACTATATAGTAATACTTATCAGTTTATCACTTTATTACGATGTGAAATTGTGAACTGTTAATTCGAGTAAAATATAGTATAATGGTTGTCTGGTGCCTATCTACTTTTATCTTAATATTTTTGATTATTATTATCTATGACTTATGTACTATTGATACATATTTTTATAAATCATATAATAGGATACCTTATTATCAACTTAGTTAACCATTTCATTATCAATAAGAGACTTTAAAAAAAAATTAAGGTATGATATTAAAAATTGTATGTTGATGAGGACATTGATATTCAACTGTTTAACATCTATGGATGAAGCCAATCGACATTTAACAATAAATTTAACTATATATTACCATGCGTGTATTTCATGCTTATTATTTGTTTAGAAAACAAAGTACACTTTTGAGCTCATATATAAATATTACGACTTATTATAAATCGGTTCTTTTTATACCGGTCTCGGTGTTTCAATCTGATAATCAGGGCTGTGAATTTAATGCATTTGCAGCATGTTTGTTTTTGCTCCATTTATAAAAAAAAGGATTCGGCCAAAATTTGTTTTGACTTATTTGTAGTTCAAATACCAAATTTTCTTTGCATATTTCATGGGTTAGGGCATATAAATGCATGTTTTAATAATTTTTTTGTTTAAATGCTTTTTTTTGTAATATTTACATTTTTTCGGTCAATCTTATTGTATAAACTATAACTTTTATAGTTTTATCGAGATTATTCTATTTTTACTCGGGTAATTAACGTGTAATATAATTGAATATTGTGCTATTGAAGTCGAGATTAAATTAATTTACTGATATCAACTCGACGAAGACCAAGACAAGATCAATAACTCATATACTCATACCAAGAAGTAAAAATACTAATATTTAAACTAAAATTAATAAAAAAATTATACTAATGAAAAAAATAAAAATAAAAGTTTAATTTTTGTAGTTTTTTTTTGCATATTTTAAGAATTTTTAGAGCACATTTTGTCAGATTTTAGTGCATATATGCGTGTATATTTAATAGTTTTTAAGTGCATTAAATTCACAGCCCTGCTGATAATATAATAATTATATAGTTATATCTGAAATCGGAAAGACTATTAAAAAGTGAGAAAATATCAATTCGTGGTTGTGGCAAGGGGCCATAGGGTCGTAGAGGGCTCAAATGAGTGTCGAGTGATGCGTAAGTAGGAGAAAACCTTTTTTTTTTCATGACTGTGTGCGTACAATAATTATGGCGCGTCGATAATAATATTGTACAGACCGCGCGCGTGGTCGGATCTTCGGCGGCGGGGGAAACGAGGAAAAAACCGTTGCGGGCGCCAGCAGCTGTGCAACGATCCCCCCACCGCCGCTGACACCTCCACCACCACCGTTATTACCACCACCACAAGTTACCGACAACACCGACACCGCGTGGTTCGCGGCGGACGTTCTAGAAAGGACCGGCGCGAGGCCCGCGTTAGCAACCGCTCCACGGGGCACTCAGACCAGTCGCGGCGGCCATTTGCGGATGCGTAGTCGGCGGTACCGGTTGTAAGTGTCGTGTTTGTGTGTGCGTGCGTGTGCAGTCCTCACCGAGTGCGACGCGGATATTCGTAATAATATTATCATTAATTTTTTTGTGTTGATAAACGATAATATTATCCTTAGTTTTTGATAACGCGGAAGATTTTTGATTTTATCACTCAGATTATTTGTTAAACTCGTCAATACCGCCCGTTTTTCGCATCCGTGCAGATTACTATTACACGATCGTCGGCCGACAGCAATAAATATCCGTTCGTTGTATCGTTATCGTTGCTGTCGTGTTCATAGGTGTATATTATGCGATTCCTGAAACTTATATTTTTATTAAAATTAATAACGGAAAATAAAATTTACTGTAACGTTTGATTATCCGCTCCGATTTGCGGCAGGTGTTAACATATATTTTTTTTTGTTTTCGGTCGAAAAGCCGCTTGGATCGTAATATTTTTTGTGCGACATATTTCTTTTAAAAATTTTTTAATTTTAATTTACCTCACGGGTGGCGTCACCCGTACACGCATTGTGCGCGTTTCCCAAAACCGCGCGTCGGCATGAAGGAGGTGGTGTCCGTTAACCCGTCGCCGCCGCCGCCGCCGCAGCTGATAAGGGCCAAACAACCCGGATACTTGGACCTGACAGCGGAACAGATAGACCGACTGATTAGTAAAGATCCCATTGAAAAGGATTACGACGTAGAATCTGAACCGTTTGCGAGGTAAGATTTGAATTATAATTTATAATTATCGATATTTAATATTATTGTTTATTATCCACCAAACATTTAGTTGCTGACATTTTTTAAAGTCGCAAAAAACCTGTATTAAAAGAAACAACAATTTAAACTAGAAATTTGTTAGGCTAAACCCGTGGATGCGAAAAAAAACGCATATTTCACCATATTATTTACATGCTTCATTATCCTTGTGTTTGAATGTGTGATAATTTTAAACCGGTTCAGCCTATCGAATTTCTAGAATGACAATTGTTAGCCCGTTTTATCTGTGTATCGTGTATTGTATAGTATTATAGATAGCACCAACTAGAAATCCTACGGCTAATATTTACCATATTGATTATTATATAGGCTTTCTAGTAGGTATCTATCTTTCGACTGGGTGTTAATTTTTGCACACGTGCGCGTCACTACACGTACTAAATATACTATTGTTTCTAGCGACTTTGAATAATTTATGATACGAGTAGATATTTTTAACGTAAAACAGACCAGTATATACATGTTATAATATTTTATCTGTAAATGTTACGCCGTGTGCCATAGTATGGGGTACTTTTTCAATGATATAACACTTATAATATGCATAACATTATAGCCTTGAATGTAACGTTTCTTTTGTGAGATTAATGCGAATTTTTATTATTATTTTTTTTTACTATTCTAATATCGCGTGAGTGGATTCGAAACACACGCATAAACTACACCTTGTACGTTTCAGCAGTTCTGTACACGTTTGTAATAAAATTGATGAGGTTTAACCCATTCATTCTGCTGTACCGTATACCTACTGCAACGCTACAACTGCTGTTGTACGTTATGCTTATGACTCATGCCGCTTTACTCACACACTGGTCCGGCAGGTACAGTGCGGCGGCGTGTCTTTATCGCGTTTGGGATAATATAATAAAGTGTAGGTATTACTACTAAACCATAAGTGTTATTTATGTAGGAGGGGAGAAAAAACGGTTATTCTGACAACAAAACATTACCTATTTTTATTGCTGTATGTGTTCACCACCTACGCGTCTTGGGGGTGGTTAATTAAAATCTACAGTATTCCAATTTCAAGAAGATTTGTTAATATTTATTTAAAATACAGTTAAATAGTTTTTGAATTGAATTTCTGTTAAACTTGTTTGTTTTTTTCATTGCATACGTATGTTGTGTGTGTATATCGAGCAGCCCCTATAGTTGGTACTCGTAAATCTTCTTTGGAATTTCTATATAACCACCATTACAAAAAAAAAAAAAAATAATAAAAGGGTGGGCGGCCGACACATGATTGTGAAAGTTAGTAAATATTATTATTATGATACATAATATAGGATTTCGACTTATAAGAATTAAAAATCTGTTAGGGACTCAGATTCCTAATTGTTGCTTGTGAGTGGTTTGTGACTTTATGAGAAGTACCTATATAGCTTTAGTAAGTGCAAAAATTAACTGTAAAGCAGGTATGCTCATATAATATATATATAATATTTTTCATATTATGAAGTAAATACAGTATTTCGTTTTTATTATAATATAGTTATAAATTGCGTATTTTTTATTAAGAAATTTGAATTAGAGTTCTAACCGAGGTCCGAATTTCTAATAAATAAAACCGAAATTACTATAGTGAGGGGTGGTGGGGAAATTGCCTCTTACCCTGAATAAATTTCTAGCTTTTGTAGTCTTCCTTGGCTTTAATAGCCATATTCTTTTTTGTTTTACTGGGTTGACATAAATGTATAATTTACAGTACCTAAAATAAAATCAGAAATATTAATCGTATTAGGTACCTTATCTATGTAATAATAAGCATAACATGCATATTGTATAATCATAGTTTTTGAGTATTGTGTGTTCTGTAATTTTAAGAACAATAAAACAATTAGTATTTTATTAAGTGATTATTTTGTTTGATATTAACATAATAAACGTATTTGTTTAAGCGTTATGACTTTTAGTTTAAATTTGTTTTAATAGATTCATTGTTCTGTTTAAACCAGGGGTTATATTATATCATCACGATTTTGAAATTTTTTTGGATACCATATATTTTAATTATATTTTAATAAATTCTACATTTGATGTATTTACTTGAATTTTCAGTTATTTACTTTGCGTAACATATTCTATACTTTTAATATCATAGGCACCTATTAAAAAAAAAAAATTAATTAATTGTTCGTGTTTACTATATAACTAAGTCTTAAAGGTAATGTAACATACACGAGTGTTCATATTTTAAAAATGATACGTTGGTGTCTAAAAGTCACGTATATATTCACGTATATATAAATAGATAGGCAATATATGTTTTTATTTAATTATCAAATTTTATATATTTATGTTTTGACCTCTGTATATAATTATTAATATTATGTATAGTATCTATATGTCATTTTGATAAATTCCTAAATACCACTTGAAAAACTTTTTAATTTGATTGCTAGTATATAAAATGCTATGTAAAATGTTTTCTATTTCATGATCAATCATTTCGTATATAATATACTTAAATTTAATTAGCTTATAGCATTGAAATTAACTATTGACTGATACTGATTATAAACTGCGCTATTACCCAAGGATACACGTTGTAACTATATGTATTATCTCGTGTATTATAGTTATTGGTTTTGTTTTTAAATAATTCTACTCGCCTTCTAGTTGGAACTAGTAAAGTGCTGTAAAATCGACTTATTAGTGGGTAATTTTCGTTATTTACACTGGAATAAAAATAAGTATAGGTTAAGTTATTATAGTTTCTTTGCATAGACCATCTTAGTAGCATTATTTTAATTCATATCCCTACCTATAGATTATAGATATCTATGTTTATTTCTACTGGAATGATATTATTTAAGATAAGATTATACTCCGCTTCTGCCTCTACCTATACAAACCCGAAGACCACAACCAACTCTATACTCATTGTTTGTAAAAACCTATAACGATTTTACATATTATATGCCAACAACCAATATTCGTGATCTCAAAACACTCATTTTCACTCCGTATGAGCCACTATGTCGACATTATATTCTTTAGATACCACACAAGTAGACGTGTATTATTTTTATAATTTTATTTTTTTTTAACATAAATGGTATTGATTTGTTTTGTGCGGCGTGCATCTCACGTCGCATTGTGTCCGTCCTTGGCAAGGTCGCTGCTGTGCACACTCGAGTTGTATGACACCCCAGCGCGGGCGCCCTCCGCCATCGACGCCGTTCGATCCCCCCGACAGACGCCGCCCTAGAAGCCATAGCATATTATTTCCCATTATTTCCCATTTATTCCCATTGCATATTATTCTCTGCGAACTCTCCGTGTCACCGTCGGTGGGAGAGATAATATGTAAGATGGAATACCATCCGTCGTCGTGAGTATAATATATTTGTGCGTGTCTGCTTGTATATTAATACTATGTGTGTGAACGTTTATGCTTGTGTGTGCATGTTTCCTACGCGCAAATCGACTTAGCAGCACGAGGAATGCGGTCCGTTCAGTGAAAGCACACGCGCAGCGCGTATACGTATATTATTATTATATGCATTGTGGAGACAAAAAAAATCGAAGAAAAAAACTGGATGGTATAACGACTTCGTTTCACCGTCGTCGAGCCATCCTCTTATTACAGCTCTTCGAATCCTTCCTTAGGCATTCGCGAATTATTATAAGTATTTTTCTTGGTACTTATTTTTAGTATGTATCTATGAACATAGGTTGGTACATCAATTTTGGTCAACTTATTAGTTTTTCGTCCCAAATCTTCATGGCGCCATTCAAAACAATAGGCGTTAAGGATTTATTTTTAACTACGAATCATGAGTTTTACAAGTTCTGTGGGTAGATCTACTATATTCACCTGAAATATGTGAATCGAAGTGTTACTTATTAGTTATTACTATGTCTGCTGAAATCATTGCAGTTATATTGCAGCGATAATCTGACACTAGACTCTGCGAGCCACGTGCGTTAATAGGTTCCCAATCAAACGCTGTGGGTCACATTAAACAATTAATTAGTTGCCTTATAACACGACAGTATTGTATTTGTATAAAATGTACCTATAGCGCGTAGTTGGTATTATATAATATGTACGCGTACATTATTATGTTTATTATTTGGTTTCAGCGTTGCATAATTCTCGACATAATGTGATCCATCGCGTTTTTTGGAAGATTCCCAAGTTTAATCGTGTCTTCAATTAAATAAAAACGTCACACTGCCTCCACTGAAATTGACAACATTGAAATCAGCGTAACTTTCTAAATTCTCTTTCGACCGTATTTTATTTTATTTTTCTCAATTTCCATATGTTAACGAAATATGTGGCAAGGTCTCTTTTTTATTGATTTTATGAATTAAATTCAAATTCAAAATGTTTTCAAATTATATTTTGTGGTATAGGTACCCATAGTTGTTTCAATTAAAAATTGAGTCATTTAAGAAACGATATATATTTTTCTTCATTTATTTATATGAACACTAGATACATGACGTTATAATGCCCACGATTTTCTTTCTAAGAGTTAAGTCTAGGAGTTTAATTTACATTAAAAAGCGAAATATGGAAAAAGAAAATTATTCAATCGTAAATACAATATAGATACATAATATGTCGTTGGTTTTCTTCATGGCCCAGTATGCATCAATGTACGGAACCCAAACACTATGTTTAGTTAAACTTGAATAAGTCTTGATGTATGCTAATTAGTTTAATTATTATCGTCACATAAATTAAAAATACTTATATAGGTAATATAGTTCTGACGGTAGGCGGAAAAAAAGTAAAAAAAAAACCCAACGGAAAAAAAGCCTTGAAATATAAGTAAAACTTATACACCGTTTTACCATTTTATCCTTACAACTTTTTAAGTTTTTACTTTTTTGAATGACAACATAGAGTTTTAATTTCATATTATAATTAGGGCTAGTAGTTAAGGAGTTTATACTTATAGTACTTAAAGTTTAGACGATCGGAGTAGTGGACAAACATTTTGTTATTTAAATAATAACTTTAGATAAAAGAATCACCCGGTATATAGATTAAATAAATTTTATATAAATTGAATTACAACAAAATAATTATCATCGTTAGGTTAGATTTTGGCAGATGTTGAACAAGGAATGTCCTATTTGAAATCTATAATGCCTGATACTGCCTTAGATTTAGTTAAATATTTTGTTTCTACTTATGTAAATGGCACTTTCAAGCGAACGAATTGTCCGATAAACAAAATAAAATTTAAAAAGCTCAACCAAGGTTTTTTCCAAGTGTCTGGAATGTCCACGAAGTAACGTTGAATGATGAACATATAGAACTAACAATATAACTGAGGGATGGAATCATAGGTTCTCCATTCTAGTCGATAATAAACTCATAACCATCCATAAATTTGGACTCTAATAAAAAAAAATGAAATTAGATATATAGATATGTAGATGATACCAAAATAAGGCAGTACAATTTAGGTACAATTCAACCAGTAAAAAGAAGAAAACTTATAGTAAAAAACCTCGAAAAAAACAAACTACATTTAATCAGCTATGTGTAGACTACAATGAAAGAAAAAGAACAATTGAAAGTTTCTTAGAAGCTATTTCATACAACACATGAATTAAATTAGATTAATTTTGCTAACTTTATGTTGACTATAATATTACAATTAAATGCTTGATTATTGAATTATTTTATGCAATTTATTGTATTAAAAAACGACTGACGAGTGACAACTTAGTTACAACTTACAGAGTTCACTCACGTGTTACTAATCACAATTTATTATTATTACTAAAATGATTATTATGTACTGATATCAATTATTATTATTTTACAGTATTACAGTATACCCAACAAAATATTTATACTATAATTATTGTTATATTTTTACAGTCGACTGACCTGCCGTGACTATTATTATTATTATATGACTATATTATATACCTACTATTTTTGCATCTGAGTATCCGTAATCCGTGTATAAAATTGCCTATATTTGTTATACATTTTTCTGCGATTCAGTTCTGACATTTTATAGGTGGGTATACCTACTAGAAAAATAAAAGTACCTAATGGAAGTCAACAATTTTCTCTTGGATAGTAGTTCGATTAAAAGTAATGAACGAGGTAGTAAATATTATTTTCGATAGTTAATAATAAATCTACCATAAGCTCGTCGTTATATCATCGAATTTACTACGTTTTACTCTTTATTAGCTAAACTCGGCAGGGTTTAAATTGGACGTGATAAAATTCATCTAAGTTATTTACTCGGTTATAATAAAATATTATAATATTGGTATCTTTATATTAAAAAAATTTACACATTCTATAAATTGTTATCGCGACCAATTGTTTTCAAAGGTCAACTATAGTAGTTTCGCCAGTTATTAATTATACATATTTTTTATTCAAGTATGTATTCTTTTTGTTAGATACAGTAGTACTACTTATTATGCTTTTGGATTTGTGTTCTAGTATCATGTTCTTGGCATTTTTTATTCAAATTAAACTATATAAGTACAGTTATACCTAATGAAATGTTATTGATAAATTATGTATAGGCCCGCGGTATACTAAAATAATACAGAAACCCGCTTTCAAAAACCACGACTTCCGGTAAAGTTTGAGGCCGGCGGCCAGCGCAGTTTGCCAGGACATAAACAGCAACCTGTGCAGCAGCGCTCATTTTTATTTTGTTCGAAACTCGTTTTCTTATGCTGATAAGTAATTATTACCTACATAAAATTTCTTTTGATAAACTGATATTTTACATACTACACATAGGTATTATAACATCTTAAACGAAATAACTATACATTCTGAATGTATGTACTTGGAGTATGCATGTTAGTGTTTCTATGCCAGAATATCCAGTGATGATGTTGGTAATTCTTTCATGACCTTGATGTCTTCCCCTCACGGCATTTCCGGTAATCAGTAGTTCAGCAGATGTTCGTTTGGAACTTTTTTTAACCAATGATTCTCATCCCCAAAAGAGTATACGACGTGTACACATATTAACATATTATGCGTAGATTGTCACAAAACGAATAGAAAAGAAATGTTAATGTATTTAAAATAATAGCTTATTTTTTATATAAGTCGGTTATCATCGAATTTCTTAGTTTTTTCCTGCATGGCTTCATATAATTATAAAACTTAAAAGTTTGCATTTATACATGTATTAGTCAATGGGCATTATTAAAATTCTCCCTAAGATTTTCTATGTGTTTATTGTGATTATATTAAGTATATATTATCGAATATACGTACATTTCACTCCCAAGTCTAATATATTGTATTGATAATATATAATAAATGTGTTGAGGTACATTTGATTTCTTTGTTCCCGCAAATTATAAAATACTATCTTATTGTGTTAACGTACGTACATTATTTTAATGGATAATTATGTTGTTATAATTTATTTACCCTCCGTTCTTGATATTACATTTTTTATATAATCGATATTGATATCTTTTCAACGACTGATTAACGAATATCTCGCGAATATGTTACATGAATATAATTTTTTGTGTACCAATTTCGCATATTTTTTAACATTCTGTGTAGGTACTAGGTTTTTTTTCACGCAAATCAGTCGCGCCCCCGTTAAATTGATACGGTTGACGACAGATGATAAATTCGTTTCTGGTCTGTATCCAATTAGACAATAAGATGCGGCTAAAGAAAACCCGATATAATCTTTGTATTTAAGTAATGCGACATTGTGGTAGAATAAGGTCATTGCTGATATGCTATCAGTTAATCATATATATAATCATATAGTATTTTCAAACTAAAGATATTAACTGTTTGATTTGTTATATTATTATGTTTAATGTTGAATTTGTAAAACTCAAACTTGCTGCTTAAATAACGATTTATATTTCCTAAATAAAATATTTAATTTTTGACTTAATATTTAACCAGATGAAGAAAAAAACAAGGTTTACAATGTTGAAAGGCTGGCCGCTGCCTTACATCTACTCATAATTCATAAATAGTTGTTACTTATATTAAACTGATTTTTAAACTATTATGTTATGAGTTGTTCAGTTTTAATTTTATAAAATAATTAAAATAATTAGTGTACAAATATGAAAAATATGAAAATTACGTTGTTTAATATTTAAACAATAACATACGTATAAGTAGGTATATGAAACTATGAAACTATGAATGATGATGCAATTTTCGTATGTACATAGTATTTTTTTAAGCTTTACTAAAATCGAAAATAACAATTACTATTGTAGCAATTTAATTTAGGTACATAGTTGTTCATCGGATTATTCAAAGGATTGTTCTGAGATTATTCAAATAATTGTTCAGTTTTTATACATATTTGCAAAGTTTGTACGTAGTTACTACCAGTTATATCTTGACTTATAAGGTTTTAAAAAAATGTATCAGAATAGTTTATAATGAGAGTGCTATTAATTAATTTTAAATTATACACATTCAAATAGGTCCGTATTATAAAATAAACCATTGTTTTATAGTGATCCGCTCATGATATGAAGTACGTTTATTTTTCCATCACAATTATTCTGTGTGAAATATTATTCAATTGTTAATGTTATAATTTGATTTAAATTTTTATGAATACCTACTTTATAGAGCTATCATGAACACTTAAGGTGCTAATTATTTAAAATATCCATTGAAATATTAGACGAAAGTATCATATCTATCTATTATAGGTATAATAAATAAGTACATTTTCTGGGGGACTTGTCGATTCCGCCAATGTAGCATTGATTCTTGATTCCACCAGTGACCAGTATCGACTCCGCCAGTTCAGGTAGTCTAAAAACAACCTATCAATTCTGTCACCTTCCAAGTTTTACCTCAGCCTAGAAAATGCTTAAAAAAATAATTAAATAATTAATTTTAATATAAATTAATTTAGTCAAATATATTTTTTATAATATGATGATGAAAAACTAATGCAATGTGAATTAGTATATATATATATAAAATAATACAATATAGTTAAATAAATAAAATGTTATAATAATAATAATATAACTATCTACAAAATAATTCAATAATTAATTTAAATATAAATTAATTTAGTCAAATGTAGTTTTAAGTTATACAATGGTATTGTTATAATATGATGATGCAAAACTAATGCAATGTGAATTAATATAATATATATAAATAATAATACAATATACATAGTTAAATAAATAAAATCAGTAGGTTGTTTTTAGACTACCTGCACTGGCAGAATCGATGCTGGCGGAATCGATAAACCTTATCCCCAAGTATAAAAAGGTCTGGCGGAATCGATGAAACCCCAATTTTCTGGTCATATGCATTTAAAAAGTATAGCGTTTGATGACTGTTTGTCAAAATAAAATAATGTCGAAACTTGTAGTGTAAGTATTAATTCGTTCATTACTAAATGTTTATCATTCATTGCATTTAATTTGACCCACGCATTTTTTGTTAAAATTGCCCTGAGATGGACCGTTTTATTAATATGTATTGCTGTATTGTCTAAAATAATTTATCTATTGAATCTCGCCGTGTATACCGAGATGTATAAGTTGTACTCCGGGTTGTACCTATACAGTTAAATTCAGTTATTTTTTGTCTCTTATTTTTTAGAACAGGTTTTGGGTTATTAGTACTTTTGCGATTTTTATCCTTTTCTCAATGCAACGGCCTTGCCTTATATATATATATATATATATATATATATATAATTTGTTCGCTCATGTTTATATCACTGTTGATACTCACCATTCAACAATCATTATAGGATCATTTGTCTGATAATTATGTGCGCGTCCGCGTGGAAAAGAATACCGTTTGTTGGCCTGTCGAATCGCCATTTTCCTAGTCCTTTTGTTTGGCAAAGTTAATAGCATTAAGAACACCCAAGAATATACATTTTGTAATATGTCCGTGATTCCGGTTGGTATTTTTTAATATCAAAGATAATGGTCGAAAAACATAGAAACAATTTTTAAAACAAGATATACTTGTGCGTTGTCTTTGTGAGAGTCAGTTTTAATTATTGTCAAATCAATGATTTCTATACAATTACTATTAAAAGTTACTGTGATTTTCAATTCACATTAGTGTAAGAAATATTTCATTTTTACTTTTTATTTTGGGGAAAGTAATTTTTTTCATTTCAAGAGGTGAATTTAGTAAGCGTTTCTGCTGTTGATGAAATATCTTGAGGCGTCTGTAATGAATGTTACGGAATGTTATATCTGAAAATTAAAACTTCCTCGAGACTTTAGAACTTAATTGTATATTAAATGTATAATATATGTACTCTGTACCAAATCATAATATAATTTTCATATTTTTATCCTTTTGGTATCTATGAAATAGGAAATTCATATTATTAAGATAATATTATAATTAGAAGATAGTTAAATTGTTCAGTTCAATATAATATCGTTCAAAAGTATAAATTGAAAATGTTTAATAGTTGTAATAATACCTAAGTATTGAATTATGTACAAATTCTGAAACTCTATATATAATCTTGTGTAAAAATTTGATATCGTACATCATGACGTTTCTTCTTTATAAATTACCTAATTAATTTAAAATAAAATATACATGGTTTATAAAACAAAAACTAAGTAAGTACTTATATTATGATATCATTACGTTAAGTTATCCGTGCAAACTATTTTCAGGTAAAACAATTGAATTGGAAATATGTGCACTGCAGCACGTCATTAGTATAGATGCAACATTAAAGAATAAAGTAAAAATAATAATTAAAATTCAAATCCAACTGCGATTAGTTATCTGTATTTAGTGTTTACAAGTATATGCTCGAGTTTATGTTATATCATATTATGTAAAAAATATAAAGACGTGAATAATGTGTAAGTATTTGTCGACCGTGTGAAGTTATTAGGTACATATTTTATTATTTTATCTTACACATGTTAAGCTGTGTTTAAAAACAGTTAAAATCCCATGTGCCTTCCCCCCGTTATCGTTGATAGACGGTAGAAAAATTCGTGAATCGTGCCAAGGAATCCAGTGTATTTTCGACCGTGACGGTCATTATCCCACACCTCTTAGACGGATAACGTATAAAGAGAAGAGGTCACTGGAGAAAACCGTTCCTTATCCTACGAACTTATAGTTCTCCGCCTACGCCATGCCACTGGTGTACATACTAGTACTGTAATAATTTCGAGTGACAATTAATATTTAACCTATTACCAATATATATTAGGATCTATATGCTTTCAATAATGTAAACCTAATAATAATATAATTTCAAAATCCATGAATTTGAAATTAAAAACTTAAATTAGTCAATTTTAATTATATATCTTGTTCTTTGCAACCGCAGTGTTTTCTTTTTTTTATATTTATATTAAACTAGGAATTCTCAGCTGAAATTAAATGACGAAAGGAGGTAGATACTCGTACATGTTTAGGTAACTTTAAAGGTACCTATTTAAATGGTATTCATTTGTAGTGACATACATTTTTATGACCCTAAGTTCTTGAATATTGTATATTTTTATTTATTAAATATTAATTTATTATTCACAATAAGTTAGGTTGGTTTTTGATGGTATTGTGCTGTGAATACGTGACGTATATTTGTAACGTTCTGACAAAACTGGATTAAGCCATAGTTATCGTAATTACATATTAAAATCCGTGTTGAAATCCGCTTTTACTACATACAAATAAATTAAAATTGTGTTATTCAAATTGATAGTACTTAATAGTTGTTATACTTATAGTAATAATAGTAATAATATATAATATCTACAGATTAGTTTGAACTTGTGTGTTGACAAAGCCTTTTGAACTTATTTATTTATATACCCCCAAAAACAGTCTTTATTCCCTTCTCTTAATTTTAAACTTTTAAATATACCTATCTAGGTCTTTATTGCTTATAATTAGTAACATACCTGTTTCTCTTATTTGAAATCTTTACACAGATCACAAATTTCAGAAAACCGCAATGCTGACAGTTTTGTTAGTGTTTTATTTATGTGTAAGCTTATGTAGCAAGTGCAATTTTTTTTCGGTTACCATCATCATCATTGTTATTAATGACGTCATAACTATAATATAGTAAAACAATAATTAGAGAAAATAGTATTCGGTAAAAAATTGTCAAAGATTCGTTCTGTGACAATTTAAAACTTCAATAAAGTAGTTATCATAATTATTATTACCTATGTTGGAATCTTTAAATATAATTATGTTATTGAGAATTCTGTGGAATTCAATAAACTCAAAAAATGTATTAATTTTTATTGTTAAAAGTATATATGTGTATATTGCTTATGATCAAAATTTTATATAATTTTAATTAATATTACGATTGGAAAAAATGAATGTTACACGATTAAAAATGAAAATTGGCTGATAAATGTTTTATACTTATACTTACCTATAAATCAAACGATTGCGAATGAACGTTATCAATAAATTGTAATGTTCATATCGTTGTATAGATATATTACATAATATTTTAAGTTTTCTGTAAACTTATGACTGATAATTTTATTGCGCGCATCCCCATTCCCCGATACATGGTAATATTAATGTCGGCATGAAGAGGATGCTACCCGCATGACGTGTTGTCTTAGTATTAAAAAATGTGCACAACATAGCAAGAATATTGTTTGGATTGGGATAGAAACCACTGATAGTTAGACTAAGATTTCAAATTGATGTATAGTATAGTTGAGAACATTATCTGTAAAGTGTCGTTTGTAATTTTTTTATATCGTCTTTTTACAAAAAAAAGTTCTTTCTGTTTCATAATCCATTATTTTAGGTGTTTTCAAACTTAAATAACTTTTTTTTGTAGTTTTGATATCGAAAAAATAAAAACAATGTTTCACAGTCAAATTGTTTCATTTTATGTGATGAAAATTTCGTTTCTTAAGTATGACTGTAGCCTTCTTGGTTCTTTCTCGCGCAAAACAGTTTTTGGTATAGCGTTTACTTCAGGAAACTTAAACACAAACCGTTGGTCATTTACCTTAAGTATAAGTAGTCTAAATTGATTTTTTTGTAATCAAATCAATACACAATCTACCCATTTTATTACAGAATTAATATTGTGTCGCGAAGCCTTAAGGAATTTATTGTTAAATTTTATTATAATGCTATCTTGAGTAGAAACATGAATTATATGTAAATATATAATGTATCACTATTTATTCTTTGTTTTACTAAATCGGGATTCTTTACGTCCTTGAAGATTGATGTTACAGTAGTATATAGGTTTGCATAGCTTGTTAGTCAATATCGATAATTAATATCTGAAAAAATTGGAAAATTGGAAATAGGTACATGAATTTATATTAATAACATGTTTACATTATTACATATTAAAATCATTTTGGAATCATACGATAATTCGTTGCATTTGTGCTTTTATATCTATTTCTACGTCCTACAGATTGTCACATAAATCGTTTCGGACCTTACCACCTACCATTACTGTTATTACTGTTTTAACGGTGAGCCAGTGGTCACCTGCTGATTGCAAGAGGAACAAGGGGAACGTTATGATTATAATAACCGATGACCTCCATATAAGGTTTTTGTAACTCGAATACATACATATTCGGGTTACAAACTGTGTGGTCAAAGATGTACCGACGCAAATTATGTTTTTTCTCCAATAGTCCACCACTATGATCACCATCACCCGTCTGTCTACTCAATGGGTAAAAAATCCGTATAACCTGGGTGTTTAAAGTATATGAACAAAATAATAATAATAATAATAAAAGATATTAATTTACCTAACCGGTTTTCTAGTGCCGAAGACCTCCTACTATATTATAGAATTATAGGCATATCGCTTCGTCAATGCTAACCCATCAAAGCCGTAACAGATAAAATAATATATAGGAACTCGTGATCCTACATCGCCGCAATATTTGCCATAATAAATCCGACTTTATAATGTACAGGTATACGTTCAAGTGTTCGAACAATATGAAAAATATAAATATAGTGCAACAGTACCTAAACAGTATATATATTCTAAAAGATAGGTAGGTTACCTAAGTACTATTTATCACGTACGAAACGAAATCTCATTTATTCGGATCGCTATTGGATAATTAATAATGTGAAGAGAAATTATTGCACAGGTGTGCGCAGTGATTCACTATGGTAGACATACCGAATTTAATTTAGTATTCTCCTCAACAGCCACCTCTAGGGTCTTTTGAAAATTGTTTCGCATTCAGTTCGGTACCACCTTAGATGTATAGTTGTTGCCAAGAAAATACTGCTTGGAAATCTGTTGACATACATTTTTCGTTAGGACATGTGGTATAACATATAATTTAAAACTCATAATCGTCGAAATTTATGCTCTAGTCATTTTCCATGAAAAAATGCTAAACTTACTTAGGTATTTTAATTCATAAATAGTTCTTACACCTTTCATACCTCTTCCTAACCATTATTATGTAATTTTCAGTACATGCGTATTTTCATCTTTGATATGAATACTTGATTTATGTTCAATTTTAAGTGGGTTAAATATTTAAGCATTTATATTTATTTAGCTTAACTAAAAATAAACTTTCTCTTAATAGATGTACCTTTATAATCGTATAAAATGTAATTTGATAATCATACTTGGTTCAAATAAATATGTAGTAACTAATAATGATTAACCTTAAATTATGAATGAAAATAATATACATATAATGGATTTATGTTAATTAACGTTTTTGTAGTATACTTGATAAGTAAAAATCTAATAAATATTTAGGAATGTATTTAGTACCTACTTAATATATATAATATCTTAAATAGAAAAAGCCATACACAAGCATATTCGTGTGTGATACGACCCGCATGTGTTGTCTCCGTCTTACAAGTGTGTCCCATTGTAATAAGTGTTTCGCGCGGGAAAGAACCGAGAAAGCTACAGTTATAACTAAGAAACGAAATTTTCACCACATAAAAAGGAGAATTTTGTCTGTGCAATATCGTTTTTATTTTTTCGATATCAGAACTACAAAAAAAGCTATTAATGCTTAAAAAAACACAAAATTAATATATTATAAAACAATAAGAATGTTTTTTGTATATGTGATATCGAAAAAATAAAAACGATATTGCACAGACAAAATTCTCCTTTTTATGTGGTGAAAATTTCGTTTCTTAGTTATAGCTGTATCTTTCTCGGTTCTTTCCCGCGCGAAACAGTTTTTGCAATATTACGCACTTGTAAGACGGAGACAACACATGCGGGTGTAGCGTAGTCCTCTTAATGGATTATATATTAGCCAGAATTATTGGCTATTCTTTTTAAGACATTGTTGGAAATTTATATTGATGAGTTTTAACTAGGTACGTTTCACGAGTGTGTGTCTATCGTTAATTCGTGTAACCGGTTTACTATACTGAAACATAAAAGAAAATTATCAAAAACATAATGATTTGCAATTATAGATTGTATAAAACAGTCAACTAAACTTTGTTTAAAATAAAAATCGCAATTAGAAAACTGGATAATCTACGTTTCTCTTAGTGAAGAAACGAATAATTATTTTATGTTGTCCATTACATATTCCAAACTAACCTAACCTAATCTTCTCGTTTGTTTTTGAATCACATATCAATAATAATAATAATAATAATAATAAATATTAAATAATATATAAATTGGAATAATACTCGTTTGAACTTCACTATTATAACTTATGATTATCATTGTTTCATTAAAATTATAAAATGTTATGAACTCTTTTGGCGACTATAGGTGATTTTTGTGAGAAAAATTTAAAATACATATTGCATTATTTAGCTATTGACATTGCAAATTACAATATCATACACAACAATGTTGGGGCAAACAATATTATCGATAATATAACGATCCTCGCTAAACTCGGCGATCATCATACACAATATACTGGTATTATACAGAATTATTAGTAAATGCGTGTCGTAATAATTAGAAATCGTCATCGGAAATTAAACTCACGGGTTAATCTTCTTCATCGTCGTTACGGAATAATCGCGTGTATAATAATAACGTCGCTGCCGCGTGACACGGTCAACCGATTCCGTTTGCTAAACTGTTTCGTAGCTGCATAATATAATAGATTGCATATTATTAAATTCGGTATCGCTATGATTACTTTCGTGAACATAAACCACGAGTTTTTTCGTTATCATGAGATTACTTAGTATTTTTAAATAACTGTACATTACTGCTGGGTTAATTAATAAACGATATTTCATAATAAACGCTGCACACGAGTGTATGATAATCTTAACATGAATAATATACAATGTGTGTTGTACCATCTTCCTCTTCCGGCAATTGCACATGCACTATATTATGATCGTTTCACGAGAAGACTCCGTTATGTATAGTGGATATGTGCAGGCTGGGTTAGGTGTATAATGTAAAATGTACGTTCTCGGGGTAAAAAAATAAAGAGAAGAGAAAAACTTATTATCTTGTATAGCTAATTTCAGTCACGGCGAATACACTGCTGTCTGCTATATTATTTGCGCTGCCGGCCTGAAGTGATTTATGTATCGCCTGTATGTGGACCGGACATGGTAACAATGGTGTATGAGAATAAAATCATAATGTGGAAGTATATACCGTGATATTACGACGACAACGATGACTCAGTACCGTTTCTGTAATAAGAGGTTGGAAAGATGCACTAGACTTACTTTTTTAAATATACATGCACGTATCATAAAATACATAACGAGCTTGTTGTCTCTTAAATCGTAAGTTTTTAGTCGACTGCTGTGTTTACTTTTATATACAGGATATTATTAAACAACAGTCGACTTAAAAATGAAATTAAGGTGTTAATGTAGACCACTAATCTCAATAGATGTAAATAGGAAATAAGAGCTTTTTTGCCATTATCTATAAGTAACATACAGGAATCATATTATCTGATGTTAATTTATTTTTATTTTTTGTATAATATAAAAAAAAATATTTTTAAATCATTTTACCACATTTCTTAAGGGATAAGAACCTAGATACAACTATTTAATATGTGTTATGGAATAAAACAACTTAAAGGTAGACGTTTTAAATAAAACAAATTATTTTTGTTGTTATTTATAATGTAATTAAGCTTAAGAGGACGCTACACCCGCATGTGTTGTCTCCGTCTTACAAGTACGTAACATTGCAAAAACTGTTACGCGCGGGAAAGAACCGAGAAGGCTACAGTCATAACTAAGAAACGAAATTCTCACCACAGATAAAAGGGAATTTCGACTGTGCAACGTTGTTTTAATTGTTTTGATATTAGAACTGAAAAAAAAGTTATTCGATTTTGAAAAACGCAAAAATAATGAATTTTGAAACAATAATAACTTTTTTTCTATTTGTGATATCGAAAAATTGAAAACAACGTTGCACAGTAAATGTTCTCCTTATTATGTGGTGAAAATTTCGTTTCTTAGTTATAACTGTAGCCTTATCGGTTATTTCCCGCGCGAAACAGTTTTTGCAATGTTACTTACTTGTAAGACGGAGACAACACATGCGGGTGTAGCGGCCTCTTAACAAATTAGTAGAGACATTCTGATAGTTTTGACTTTTAAAGTAGTTGCATACGATAAATATAAATCACAAATGATTAATTTAATAATTTATGTACATGTTCAATGTATATACATATTTAAAAATTTCATATCTATAGATTTAAAGGTATATTAAGGTTTATTTAAAAAAATTCTAATGAAAATTATAAAGCAAACATTTTTCTTTTTAACGCGTTAAATGTTTCCACCACTCTATCGACCTCTTCCAATCATTGTCCATTAAAATTATCACCTTGAATATGCAAAAACAATGGTCGTGACCTTGATGATTAAAACAATATCATGTTTTAAACACCGCCTGTTTGATCCAAAAATACGTAATTTACTTGGTAGCCCACTCGAAAATAATGATAAATGATTCATTTGTTGTGTCATGAAGGTGTTTGTTTTGAGACACTCTGTACACAATTTGCATGCATTGTGCAGTTCAAAGTGAAATTATGCGATTCGTACATCGTTATAATCGTAAAGTATCACATGCTAAACGAAAAGATACGAATTATTTTAGAAATCATTTTCGTTTATTCAAGCAGTCGCTTAAACTAAATAGAAGTATACTTTTCTGCTGACCATAAACCTAAGGGCATTGATAATCTACATCTTAAAGAACGTCTGTAGTTATATACTCTGCTAATGTATCATATTGTGTTAGATATACCTAATAACGACTTTTTGGCAGTTTAAAATCGTGATAAACGTAGATACTTCTGATTATCCAAAAAAAAAAATGTGGGTCACATGCCTAAGTCCTTAGGGCACAGATTAAAATTTACCAGAAATGTATATTGGAAATGAAATCCTTTCTCGTTAAAATTTGACTAGAATATATCTATATTATATTCTCACCTTTCGTTTCATTATCCTGACTTATGGGTTATTAGAAATCGTGTAACATTTGTTTTTTCAGTTTGACTAAAATTTGTTTTTGTAATATTTTTATACTACCAGAAAAACTACATGAGTACTGGTCAAACTTTGGTTTTGTCGTCAAGCTCTTTAATAAGTTGAATAATTTCTAATGTTTATCATTTAAATACCGATATTTTATAATCTATTGTTAGGTAAATGGTATTATTAGAATATAGTTTTGTGGTATTATTTCCATAACATCAAGCATAATAATACGTATCAAAAAATTAATATTAAGTAGTTACACGATTTGTTAAGTAAAATTACTTTTTATGGTTTTAATACCTATATTGTTTTTAATTATATTATCAATGATATTTTAATACTTATATTATGATCTTATTGATTTTCTGTTGTATTTAGTAATGTTGAAAGTATTCAACGTTAGGATTTAGCAGTTATTTATAAACCTACCTATATAACATTAGGTTTTCAAATATTATCTCTGTTTCATGTTGTTTAATGTAAATATGTATAATTATAATTCTTATATGAGGATTTCATGAGTTAGAAATTATCAAGTCCAAAGAATGTGGTATCTGCCACTCTCTTTTCTGTGGGTCAGCATAGGTTTATCTAAAACCTATTGTTGTATAGGCAAACCAGTTTCTAGCGATTGCCATATTTAACGATTTACCGAAGTTGTGCGTTTCAGAAATTGGTAGTTATTACGTGGGTATAAGTGTACAACGCGCTAGGTCGATGAATATGCGCATACGAAAAAGCGTCAAAATATATGCTATTTTGTATCAACAAATGATTACTTTCAAACGACTTATCTTTAGTTTTTTTAAAAATATAGTTTACGAATTGATAAACTACACCACAGGCCAAAATGTTGATCGATGTAAACCAGTCTGACGTGGTGTTTCGTTCGTTAGTGGTGAAATTCATCAAGTCTTGTCATGTGATGTGTCTTTATAATGTCGTGATACATGTCAAATAGCCGGCTGGTCGATCAAATCAATCGCTGCCAAAGGAAGTTATAATTTAGAAATACATACATGTTATCAACATATAATAATTATAATATTGTTCTGAATATGTAGTACCTATACAATCTACATATTGCGTTAAGAAAATTGTTTATTGGTGACATATGTAAATTGTGTATCACTATTATTTGATTAAATCGACTCACTTTTTTTATGTATATACTTAATACTTATATAGCCACACCCCAAAAGGAACTTCTATTTCTGAACGTTTACCTAAATACATCTATGTTCTCCTCTCACATCACTATAATTCGTGTGTGTGTATAGTTGTAAATATTATTTGGCCATAGTATGATTCAAGTCCATCGCACATCGTGTTAGTTACATATATCTATGTACAATGCATATTATATAAACGTCTCATGACAACGGTCTTCGTCGGCAGCAACTAACAAATCTCCCGCAGGGACTCTGCTGGGTCTATTCTAGTCACCGTCTGGTCGTAGCTGCGGGGGGTAGCAGCATCGCCCAAAGGGATGCGGCGGAATTCCGTTGTTGAATGCATAGGATTTTTCTGAAAAATAAGGGTTTCAATTCAGTGTGTGTAAATTATAGGAACATGCCGACCGCCTGTATAATACAACCACCCACCGGGTGTTCGGCATTCAACCCATGAAAAATAGATAAAATATACACACTACATGCCACACTACGATGCGACTGCCATCCATCTTTCAGACAATGACATTTTGTTCTTCAACGCAATCGGTAAGCGTGTTTTGTCCTTTTCTATGTACAAATTTAGAGCGGTATAAATCATGGACGACAACAATCAGTGTTTGTTGACTTTATTTTTTTCCATGTTGCTTATGCTGCAGATCCTTAAATTTGTTTTTGTGTTATTATTATTATTGTATTATTTAAATTTATACTTTTAAAAACTTACAAAATGTATCTTTGTTTTTTAAAATATTTAATTTTTAATTTTGTAATTGATAATAGTTCTATTTATGAAAAACAATCCGTATATTTAGTAGGTATGATATATTTGTTGAGTTTTACTTTTAAGATTATCATCTGCACGTGTAATCTATACACTCTAAGTACCTAGTCATATAATGTATATTGATAAATGGTTTATTATTCACTAGAAATCTTATTTATTTCATAGTTTTTATTATGTATATATTGCGATACTATATATTTATGATACTGTATCGGTACCTATATAATATTTTTATCGGTCTCGTATAGGTGTTTTTTTTTTTTTTTATATATATGGCTATATTGTAACAAGATCATTGATTATTTTAAATACTCGAGGAATTACATTCTTTGGTATAGTAATAGATATTAATAGGCAATTTGAGTCAAAATTATGATTCGAAAAATTAAATTAATTAAAATTTTTTTTTTATTAGGATTAAAGGCTTTGTTTGACTGCTAAGGATATCTACAAGTTTTATATTGGTTGACATTCATTTTTTTTTTATATATTATGTATTATTTGTATACTATATATAGTATATAGGTATAATATTCACATTTGAAAAAATATTTTTTGTCTCACGTGTATACTGTATATATTATATTATAGACGCATTACACAAATTTAAATATTAATTTACTTTAAATCTGCAGATTATAAAAACGTCTTTAATCGTTTTAAGACAATTTAACGTAAATTATATTTTTTATCTCACCCATAGATAAAAATATAAAAACATAAAAACATAAAAAATAAGAACATAATTATATTATTGTGCATAAATTTACTCGTATGTGCACGCTTAATCAATGGAATATTTGTTAAATTAATTGTTTGTGTTTGTAATTATGTACTTACATTTTAACGTGAGAAATGGAGTAAAATGCCTAACTAACTACATAAAGTTATATAGGTAATTAACAATAATTAACCTCAAAAAAGTATGAATACATAATATCCTAGAAATATGTTTCGTGCCCACAATAAATCTATAAACAATACGGCGTATTATATATTTTATTTTCTATTGTATTATGTCGGTCATTTCGTTGTATGTAGGTATATATTATAGTATCAACCTCGGCATTCCTTGGTATCGATGGTGTTGAAAATACTTCTTTAGCCAGTCAAAAAAGGTGCTCATATTCCCACGTTCTTTTTAAGTTTAAAACTGCTACTTTATAGGCAGATATATATTACTCATAGGTATGTAGGTATTCAGTTTTTAGTATAAAATCTTTCCATGCACATATTCGACACATAATATTACTGTTTTTCGAGGTAATGATTACACTTTTATTTAAACTTCGTTTGGGTTAATTTTATATAGGTACTGGTCAAATTGGAGGGACAGTGAAATAAGTCAAGGGTTCCCCGTTAATTCGACACCCGACGTGTGTCCGTATAATATACAATACCATGGTATCTACATATATAGGTATACTGAATTACATATACAGGTACAACCTCGTATACAACGAATGCCTCACGGGAGATGCCTGCTGGAATCCAAAATTCTTTTGTGTGCTCGCCCCGGTGGATAGTTATGTATGACGGTATAATAACATCACTATATGCGGCTTACAGTATTTTAGTGGTACCCTAATAACATGGCCGTATAATGATAACTCAGCGGCAACGACCTTGCCAAGGTGGTTATATCGCATAACAAATTCATATGCGCTCCAAGCATTAAAGTGTTTTTTTAACGTTTTTTTTTTTTTGTTTTATCATTATTATTATATGTTTAAGGTATATCGTTTTATTTTATTTTTCAAATGAACACCATAAGAGTTTTATTATTATAATAATATAATGTGTATAATTTTTAGCAGGAAATCGAGAGTTATTTTACGTAAAACCTACTCCAAATGCAACTTTTTATTTTAGTGTTTTTTTTTCTTTATTATTTCAACCCTACTATGGTGAAAATCAATTAACACTGCATATGTATGTATTATTAGTGCATATATATATGATGTATGTGTTTAAATATTATTCATAAATTATACTTGTTACCTAGTGGATTTGTTAAAAATACGAACTCATACTGTATACCATTATATTTTGCTGTTTGAATGTACTTATTCATGAGGTTTTATATATATACAATATATATATATATATATATATATATATATATATATATATGTATGTATTAGGTGTTTAAATATAATATATAATATACAAATGTAAATATTATAGATGTATGCTTTAAGTTTTTTACAAGTACTCTATTAAAAGCAAGACAGTTTTAAACCGCTTTACTAAAGAAAAAATATCTAACTGATTAAAAAAAATTTCTGAGACTTCTATCAAAGTATCCTTTCCATTAACTCTATTATCTAGCTGTTTTAATATAATAATTAACAACTTTATTTTATTCAATATTGTAATAGTTAATGGAATAGAATACTAATCTTGAGATCTTTTTTGGTTAACTAGCTGTTTCAATTACCTATTTAAACTTTTAGATTTAGAATACTTAAATTTTATAATATAATTTGCTTTTCATTTAATCTTAATTCTTGAGTATATTGTAAATAAATCATTGTACATGTCTTATCTAAAGTACCAATATATGGCATTCTTATATTAAGTTATGTATATTATATTGTATAATTCATAAGAATTAAGAAACCCCAACGAAATGTATAATATGTATTATAGTGTACATTATAAATAATAAGTGTGTTCACCTAGGCCAACGGTATTTATCATAATGTAAGGTTTTGTTTTCCACTATACTTTCATTAAAAAAAATTCTAATGCATTTTTTATTGCTTTTAATTTTCTGCATTCCCTGCAGACGCGTCAATATACCCGTGACCCGCAAAATTGAGATGAATGCTACGCTGGCCCTGAACTATTGCCCTTAGCGATGTGTGTCCGGTTTAGTTGCAGCTATAGTGTACATACACTTATTTTTTCTTTCCTCATTTGACAACAGTCGACTCACGGGTATAGGATCCATGGATATCTGTTTATTAAGTAAAAATAATTCATCATTAATAAATATATTATTTTGTATAATTGTAAAATCCGCGTCGAATGCAACATTATTTTAATCCTATAGAGTATATGATTATGTGTGTAGATATCATTTAATTAACTTGTTTCAGTTGAATCTTTATTATTTTTCTAAAAAAATTAAAAATTGTGTTCTAAGTAATATCGAATCTGTCACGTATTGAATATGGGTATTAGTATAAAACCTACGTATGAACTCTAGTGTTAGTATACATTCTGCATAACTTTTATGGTTTGAATCCCCATGATATTTCTGTTCCGAAAAATGTTATGTATATATATATATATATATTATATATATATAAGATTATCTTGAAGCCAACGGAATATATTAACGTCATTGAATTCTGACACCGCGATAGAATCCATAGTAATGTAAGTAAAAAAAAGAAAGGGCTGATCAAAACTCAAATTTATGGAAAAACAACTAAATGTGTATAATTTGCGACAAGGTGTAACACAATGTGTTAGCAAATGTTAGCGCACTACCAACACGTAAACCCCCCGATACCCCTTGCGTATGTATAATATTATATGAATTCAACCTGAGGGTACATTTAACATTTTCTCTCCTACTTATTGTTCTTTTATATGTGTTAATTACAGGTCAGTGGCATGTAACCAATAATCATAAATTTGTAGATTTCCTATGTATTATATATTTTTTAGATTGGTATTTATATTTTAATAATTGCGTCGGAGCAATTAACTTCGAAACGGCTTCCCGGCGAGCCGACCCAGATTTTTCTATTCACGTATACTTCGTATACCACTATAGTATAATATACGTATACATGCGGAGAGGGCTCTTGCAAACATAATCTTGTTCTACTGCTGTAGGACGGCAATACATCGTGACTACCGTATTTTTTTTACCCCGGGCGGTACGTCACCCACTTGTGTAAAATACCAATACATATATCATAATAACCGTCTTTTCGTTTGAATATTAATAATAAAAAATAAAGACAAAAATCTATGTCTATTGTAGAGAAAATAAACTAAATTATATAATACATCATAAGAATAATATTATACCTTAGGTATATCTAGGTTGTTTAATTGCAAGTAAAACATGTTTTGCTAGCTGTTTTCCTAATGTTGTTTGATTTCAATTGTATCGACCGCTTAAAATTAGAGTTTTTTTTTCTTACAAATTTACTTACATTCTACCTATAAGTTTACATTTTTGTTGGTAAAAAATCGAACAATCGAAATATAGCGTTTCAATAGAAAAATAAATCATACTAAATTATGAAAAAGTTTAACAGTTTGAGACCATGTTGAAGTATTTTAAACTCTTTTCTCCTCATAGTAAAATATTATAAACTAAAAAAAAATATTGACTAATTCAATGTCCAATAAAACATTTTCCATTAAAAATGCAATTGTACGTTACTGGATATCTATATTAAGTTATTGTAATTACATTTTGATAAACTGGGTTTTTTGAAAGTTAATCGAGTTAATAAGATTTTCATCGTTATGTTAACAATGATTGTCGATTAAAAATTAAAATAGCGCTTCACCATTGATTTATCTTGGATAAGAAACTATATTATAACATTATATCCCCTCGTGTTTGTCGCATGAATTACTTCCGAGTGTCACATATGCGTTTAGAATTCTTTACATAATCGTTTTTGACGCTATAAGATATAAGTAATATATCCTCCCCCCACTTATTCATACATTCCTGTATTTCCTATGCAATAGCAGACGTTACTAATCGCTCCAAAGAGTCACACGTGTCCTAATTTGTGTGTACTCATCGTATATACGTTATTTAAGATATTCCATGTTTTATATAAGTGTGTTTTTCTAATATATTTATTATTTGGTTTGTTACAGGTAATTAAAATTTTTCATATGTCAGCTATATATTGTTTTATAAGTAATGTACGACTTCGGCGAGTGAGTACAATCACATTATTATACTTATACATTCTAATATTTTAATCCTGTATAATCTGTGAACACCTGGAAAAGCAAACAAAGTAAGATAACGTTTACACGGTCATTGACACTCGTAAAACGTTACAAATAATTATATAATATATAATATTATCACTCGTAGATGCTAGTCATACATTTAACGACCTTCCTGTGATATCCATAGTAAACATGTCTCTTTGTCAAAAATTATTATTTTAACATCTTGCCAAAACAATTCACATTATAAATTGTCTGGAAATTCATACAAATCTGACGATAAATAGTTACAAATCGTAGATGTTCTATTATTTTCTATTACTATTATTGCGTGTAACTGATTTGAAGATTATTCGTCGATCTAATTTTGACGTGTATTATATTATATTATACTCACTTTGAATGTCTTTTAAATTACTAAAGTACTAAAAATCACAAACAAAATTACTTTACATAATATATTTATGATGGGCTGTTAGTCGAACACGCAATGAGAGTGCAAGTTGGATAATGAAAAACAATATAATATTGAAAACGCCGACGACTTTTCAGTGTAGTGGAGGGGTACGGCAGTGAAACTGCATTGGAGATCTTTCGCGTCGTCGTTTGACCGCGTTGCGCTCGTGTCCGGATTTGTATACCTACCTATATTACGTACGGTTGTATGTGCCACTTTATGGGAAACATATTGATAATAATTTCGGGTCCCGTTTGACCGTTCACTGAAGGAGAAGTACTAGCTAGGAATGGCTTCCGGCGGCGGTCATAATATTCTATCGTGCGGCCCTAATCTGCAATGCCGCTAACGGTATAAACGGCCCATTGTAATGTATAATAATATAATGAATGTAGTGTTACTGCAGCCGTCCCGATCGACAGTCCATTTCCGGATACTGTTTAAAGTAATATATGATGATATTACATAGATATTATATTATATTGTCAAAGTTCTATTCTTTTGTTGTGGGTGTAAATACCGCCGCACTCAAAATTCATAAAACCTGTAAATCTTCATATACCTACCAATTTGGATATGTAGTCAAGTTTTTTGGCCAAATGTGCAAGAGATTATCAAAAAATATTCTGTCATTACAGTAGAATAGGCTCCCAATAAACACTAATTTTCTGGTTGAAATGATACTTGAAGTTTGCTGCGTACATAATATGGACAACAATATTATAATATTTGTTGTCTTTTTATTATTATATTGTATTATTGCACACGCTTAGTTATATTTTTCATATGCTATTAAAAACACTAATTTTTATTGTACGTACAGTATAATTTTGTTGTGAAACTTTTAATTATCCAATCAATATACTATTCTATTGTCATCGTTAATTAGATGAATAGTGATAATGATATAAGTAATTCATAAATACACAATGTGTGTACTTCTCACATATACATTCAGCATTCAGCCTTTTCTACTTGTACATATACAATATACATATATGAACATGTACCTATGTACTAGTGTACAACTACTGCAGTAATATCGACATAACTGAATAATTAAACTGTAATTGAAACCTATGCGTGAGGAAAAATATCAATGTGTGCGGGTGTATAAAATAACTTGATTTAAGTAACAACACAAAATACTATAATATATATTATATATTTTTATACCCTTTTTGTAATTAAAAAAAATATTTTGAATTCAATTACTTTTAAGGAGGGTGATATCCACGATGCGTTTGTTGTTGTACCATCTTGATCTTACAAATGTATGCCATAACAAATTTTCGTTCATCATACTTTTAATAGTGTGCTGTTAGTTTCAATATTAAAGTAAATTGACTTACTATCAAACTTTTAAGAACATAACCTGCTCTTTTAAGTAATGGACATTTTTTGATATTTTAATTTTCTAATAAGATATAGGTATATGTGAAATACCATAATCTAAAGATGTTCTTTATATTTCGTTTGAAAATTAAGATATTGAATAAAAACCTACGCTCAAGCACAGATAATGTTCTTAACTAAAAGTTCGATAATATGACAATTCACTCTAATACAATGACTAAAAGCACACTATTGAAACTAGTGAACGAAAATTTGGTGCGTCATATGTGTGCGTAAGACGTAGGCAACAAATGAACGGGTAGCGTCAAGTATATTAACTCAGTTTTTTAGAAAAGTCTACAGCAAAATCGTCATTTTATTTGTCGTGTCTTTTTTCGCGCTCTGTCTATAGTTGAATTCCGGTTGCAGTCCTAATTTTATGCGTGTTATTCCACGTTCGGCCTGTATTATATGTTAATACATCTATAATGAATTGAGATTTTTGACTCGATCGTGAATACCGGTGAAGTCACGATATGATAACGTGTTGTTTCTATAGAGAATTTAAAATTTAAAAATCTAGTATTATATCAGATGTACGTGCTGAGGCAAATTTTGACCTAGTATAATATTAAAATATATTCTGAAACTATAAGGTAGCTCTTATTTTGCAGTTTATTTAGACTATAATATGATGGTAGCTCTTTCAATGCTCGTGCACACGTGAACATTTTATGCATGTGGTTATATTACGGATTGTATACATGATGAAATCTATATTATCTAATAATTTTCTGTTATTTGTACTCTATTGTCTTTCGCTCGATACATTATATTATGTACGTGTGGAGTGCATAATATCATCTAATGTAAGTATTGTTTCCTTGTCGTCGAACTGTCAGTTAATCGTTTAATGCTTTTGAAAACAGTGACGAAATTTTCATTGCTTTGAATTAGACCTTGACTCGATCAACTAGTTAGTATACTGTATAATTATATATGCTAAAATCGTGATTCGGCATTTTCTCCTTTGATATACTCCAATACTCATATCCTTAAGTATAAAATAGAAAAATAATATAAAATTCTTACCACATAATAAAATATATTATATCGTATGTATGTACGTATTAATATATTAATAATATTAATATTACATAGATGGATAAAGCATAGAGTAAATCATTGAATATTCATTTATCTAAGTATATTATACGAAATTCCTAATAATAACTCGAGCTATACGTTTAATTGTTATTATATATAAGTTTTGCTTTAAGTTATATGAAGAGTAGAAAAGCGAATCGATGAGACTACTATAATAAGGCTATTATAATAGGTAGGTACATAAAAATACATATTATTAACATTATAAAATTATTCGTTTTTTAATTTTAGTGATTAAAACGTATTCTTTCATAATTTTAAAATAAGTTTTGATATTATAGATTCTTAAATTCAGAATATAATATGAAACCTCCAGTTGTTTACTAAATCCGAAGTGGGGTGATAATTTAGAGGCGATGTTGCAATGACCACATTTACGCTCTATGTATACATGTGTAATATATAACACTTTAGCAGAAAACCGTGCTAAAGAGATAAATCATCATTACTGGGTTACGCGAGTGATATTATGTATACATTAGACATATTTTACACACAATTCGTATACATATACCAAAATTATGTAACCTTTATATCGTGTGTACTATTGTATATGAATATACCGCGGGTGCCTATATGGTCGCTTAAATAAGTATCTATACAACGTGCATTTTTTTGATCTTTTTGTTGCCACGGCAATTACCTAAACCTAAATACATTTTTCGTTTGACATTAGCTTATAATGCACAATAATGTATAAGTATTATGACGAAGTATGCAGCTTGCATCGGACCAGGGGTCGGAGGTCCTCTTTTATTTATTTATTTTTTGCGCACATAGCACAGTACATACGTTACTTTATTATCGTTGCATAACTGCCACAAAGTTAAATTACATTTAAACGAATTTTTTTTTTTATATATAATCGTGGTGATTTTATTTTAGCTTACAAACAGATCAGTAGATCAAAAACTCTTAGTATGATTTATTATATGCAGAGCTAGAAAGATGAGCGACGTTTCTCCAAAACTATAACGGGTCACGATACCTATTTTGGATGATGTAACTCGCGTGTTTATTGCTGCACTGAGCCTACACGAAATCGATCAATTCGGACTAGTGAATAGTATTATAGTTGCGTAATAATAAATAACGCATGAATGTTCTTATTACAAAATTTATTTAATTTGAAAAATAAAACTCAAAAACGATGCCCATTCATTGTCATAGTATTAATCTACAATATTATTTATTAAGATGAATCATGTTTACGAGCCTTCTGCATTTTTAAGGGTTATTTTATAACGGTTATGATTACAACTTCATATACACCATATACATATACCATATTGGTACGGTATGTATAATAATTATCGTTAAGAAATCATATAAAGTTGATATATAGATAGGTAAATAATTATTTATATCATTTTATTATATTTATGCCATCGTCAATCGTCAATCAAAGAAAATTAACTTTTTTTTCACAAATATTATTAAGAATATTAGTTTCAGGTTTACATTAGGAAAAATATATTAAATACTTATCTCATCTTGGGTTTATAGGTTGGAAAAATTGGGATATAAATGTTCAAGATGTAACTAATCTACTATTGCTTTGTAAAAATGTTTTTACAATGATTAAGTATCTTCTCTAAAAACAAAATGTAATTTTTATTGCACTTAGTTTTATCTTGATACAGTCAATTATTATACAATTTATCATGTATAAAGTATATTAATTATCATCATTATAATAGAATAAGTTAGTTACTACAATTTGCTTCGAAACAAATTTAATTTGATAATGCAACAATGCGACATACACATTTAATTTTTTTGTATCCCACGTAGGTAGTTTGAATTTATTGAATAAATTTATTCTTGTCACATAATTATTACTGTTGCAATTTAATACCTAACTCCAAATAAGTCTGAAGTGAAATAAATAACGTTTCCCAACTAAGGCGTTTTATTAATTGCATTTTTGTTTCCTAAGACTAATTGTATTCACAAACTATAATGTAATGTTTTTTCTACTTTATAATAAGTACTCTTAAATTCAACACTTTATTATATTGCTTATGCAAGTTTATAGTCGGGTTAAAAATTGGAATTAATTATAATTAGCTAGTAGAAACTTCATATTTATACTCATTACCTGTATAATATGTATTGCCAGTTATCCTTTTCTAGAATACTATCGTAGATTTTTTATTATATTCGTATCGTGTCCTAGTGATCCGATAAAATTGTATGACCTTCTGCAAAAACCAGATTTGCTCATCTAGAAATAGGGTGACAGATGGGAAGGGGAAAGAAAGTCACTGAACTGCGGAGAAATCGGAAACAGCAGCCGAGATATGCCAGCTGTGAGTGCAAATATATAATATATATATATTATATCGCGTCTAATAACCAACATCAAGTAACTTTGTTATTGGCATGATGGAAGATGTGTGTAACAGTTTTTCCTAAACAGTTAGTTTAGTATAGAACCGTGGACAGAAACATATATTCCGGTAAATAATGTGGAAAAATCTCATGATTATCTGTCTAATTTTTGTATCATAATTGAATATTAAATTCTTGGATATCATGTTCTCGTGCAAATCTGCAGATAGCCTAATAGATGTTTAAATAAACTGATTAGCGTAAACTTTATGATATTAAAACATTTGAAACATGCATTCGAGTAATGACTAATTAATATATTACTTTACAGTTTTGTGCAATGATAACTTTACAAAATTACATTGCTATAATATTTAACTTCTTGAAATTGTGTGACAGCTGCAACGAAAAGTTCAAAAAGTAATTTTGGAAATTTTGTTCAAAACCTTAACTTTTATAATCTCTGATGAACGGATGCTAGCTTAAAACGAATATAGGAACTGAGAGAAAATCAATTCAAAGGAATATTGTATTAGTCGTTTGCTGTATCTACTGATTCTACTGTGTTTATGTTAGGTAAACATTCAGTTTTCATCTGTAGCAACAAACTAGCTCCAAAAGAATACAATTATTTGTGTGGTGTGATTCACCGCACTATTGTTTCAAAATAGACCTGATAATAATGCAGCTGTGAAGATTATAAGAAAAAAAAATAACAATACTACATCAGTTTGTTCCAATTATATTACCAATCGTTGTTATTTTGATAAACCACCATGTAGTTTAAAGGTTACACGAGCGTTCAGCCTCAAAATAGAAAAACGATATACTTATCGGTTTACTGCACTATACACATGTGGGTCATGTTCAATATTGTTTTTGATGACAGTGAGACGTCCTTGTCATGTTATTCCTTTAAAATACCGGTAAAAACCGTTCAATAAATAATTAATGACAACCGCGATTGTTTTATCGTAAGTACAACGATATTCGTCAAATACCGTAGTCATTGAATGACTGAAATATTATTTCCTAAATATTCATAAGGAGTTGAACCACCTATTACATTAACTATAAATCAAATGAATATAATAGGTAATATCACATTTTTGGGGGATCACTTTTAATACATAAATTACCTATTTTTAATTGTCTTATAGACATTTGAAAATAAAGAAGTTTATTTTCTCGGGACTTGATATGGTTTTTGTCCAATTTTACGTTTTGTCTATGTGTTACTGTCGTCGAAATATTTGGACATCCACGTCCCTGTTAATATACTGTAAATTGATAAATAAAAAAACTATGGAATTTGACATTTCACCATATTAGTGGACAGGTCCCACTCAAAAATCAATCATACTATTTTTTATAAGTCATCGTATTATATGTTAACAAACCTGAATAGTCTTCTCGTATTTAATGGCATCTTTATCATTAGGTAATATTTTAACTACTGATATTATATTTAAAAAAAGTAATTAACTTATATTCTATGTTTAAATATTTTGATTGTAATTACCTACCTATTTTATATATACATTCATACTAAATAAATCATAATTTTAAATTTCCAACATAGGTAGTAAATTAGTTCATATACATTGTACATAAATTAGTAGGTATCACATTTTAATTTCGTTGGTACATAATGAATCACATGATAAATGTTGTAAAAATGTAAAAACACTAAAAGAAATAGTAATTATATTGTAGTGTTCATTAAAACGAATAGCCAATCATCAAAATAATATTCTAATATAATATAATAAATAACTGGATTGGTGTGTATTCATTGAATTAATTTTAAAAACCGTTAAGTCAAAACACCGCAAATACCACAGGATGTAGTCGTGTTCTTTCGGCAACCAGTCCATCTGTTGCAGGTGTGAGTTCACAGATGTGGAACCAGCAATAGCCCGTCTGTTTTATACTCGTCCAAAATATATAATTCTATAACATATATAACAGTATGCCCCCATAACTACCACTTACCAGTTTACGTATTTTTATAAATAAATTAAAACTCTAAATTATTATTCGAATGACGAACGATAAACAAATGGCGTGTGCCAACAAATAACTACACCTCTATTATAAAACTACACGTATGTTATAATATCGTTGTCGATCATATTATTATAATATTATTAATATGATTATTTTTTTATTTTGCGTATCGGTCAACCAGTCGTAATTCCCGGTTGCTGCTGCTGATGTTGTTGCTGACACCTTATACGGTTAGCCAGACGACATTGCGAAAATGTTGGATCACATACACAGCCGGGACGACCTTGCCTAGTCAACAATATCATTATTTTATATAATATACATACACAATAATATATGTTCTATTGTGTTGTTGATGCAATTCACAAAACTGTTTTTTTTGAAATTATTTATTTTTTTATTTTAAATAAAATGCATACGAAAGTCAATAATATCCGGCCATATAAGTTCTATATCATTATGTAGGTACGCATATAATATATGGTATATAAATGTTAAACAACACTTAAAATATTTAATATTTTAAATATTATCATCTCCCTTTGTAATAATATAATAATTGTTATTATGTTCAATATGAACATCAATTCAATTAGCGTTTTTTTGTTTTATTACCAAGTATAATTCTATAACTATTTTATTTAATTACGTTTTTTTCTTCATAAAAGTACTTACCTTTATTGTTTTATTGTTTTTGAATCAACGTTTTTCATTTTTATGCGTATGTAATGTACAGAAATAATTTATACGTTACGCGTTAAAAATTACAAGTATCTACGTTTATAATAACAATAATAATATAATATATCCATAAAAATAATTAGAAAGTTTAAACTCGTGTGTTATATCAATGAAGTAGTTAGTTATTTTCCGCAGGGTCAGTGTTTGTACTGGTCGCAGAGTGCAGACGTTAATATATACAGTATTGAAATGACCAGTGGACAGTGGTCGACCGATTTACTCGTTTACTTTGTTTTGGTAATCAACGCAAAACTCCTACAATTTCTCTTTGCGTCAATGTTTTTCAGATATTCTTTGTTTGAAGAAATAAGTATAATATATTTTTATTTATTTCGCATATAGTCATAACATTCATAACTCACAAACAAAATATTTACTGACCTATTTAAATTATGTGTAGTAAATATTTGATTTTAAGTATTGTATACATAATATATTGGCATGTGTAAATAATCGAATGGAAAATATAATTTTTTTTTTTTAATCTAATTTATTCCATAATTTGACTCAATTCGATATAACAAATCCGTCTGTTGTACGCTATTTATATACTTAAAATTTTTTAAGCCGTAGTGCAACGCGATGAAAACAATATTATTTATTTATTTGTCTGCATGCTTAGATAAGCCTTCTGCACAATATTGGTTAAGTACGCGTGCGATAATGTGTGATTCGCAACTCCTCGCTACGCAACGTTTGTACTATATTTTATTATTATAATCATCTTCATTATCGTTTACGCTTTTATAGAATAAAAATATAATCCTTATAAGTAAAGTTGTATCAACTACGGATTATTTCGTCGTATCGTTCGTCTCAAATATATGTGTATAATTGTGTGAGTAATATATGATAATAAATAATAATTTAGTTTTAACGTTGCACTCCAGAAACCGGAGATGACGCACAATTTCCCGCATTGATACCATGCACTTGTATTATACGTATACGTATTATAATATATCCACGATGATTGTTACAGTCTATAATTTTTGATTAAATTGTTTTTAAAGGTCTATTGTGGGGCTGATAGAATGGGAAAAATCACATAACATAATGACGTATTTATAGTAGTCGTGAGGCACAGTCGGTGTTTGAAACTGATTTTCAGTTTTTTTAAGAGATTTTATGTAATTCAAAACGTTTTAGACATAGGTGATTATTATTGTCATATTGGCGTTTAACTAGTAATCGAAAATCGAAATTCTAATACACGCTGCTAAACAGATTTGTCTCGAACGTCGCCTACTTAAATTACTAAAAATATTTTTTTTTAAATTACTACGTAATATCATGTACCTTTATTACAGAATGAATAAATCAGAAAATGCGCTGATTAACAAATTCATAATTTTTTGGAGGAAATCAGTATAACTATTTTACTATTATATAACTTTATTGTGTAATATCATATATTATTATAATATTATTGTCGTCGAAAAATTTTGCCGTTTATTATCGATAATATTTTATAATGTCTGGTGCCTGCCTTTACATCCTATCGCCGTAACATCGGTATAGTTTCTCTCATGAAATTAGGAAATTGTAAGGCCTCGTTGTTTTGACTGAATCTTGATTACTGCACGTGCGGATTATTATAACTATTATTTACTATCATTTCTTACACTAAAGTTTATCTAGTCTTTAGTCTATTTGTGTCTTATGCGATGACTGTATTAGTCCCAATCTATAAATCTACTGGAAGTTTTGATTTCCATAAGAATAAAAATGTATATTTTTCAAATTATCATTATCAGATATGCGTATCATTATAAATATTTTCGTCTCCTGCGAAAAAGTTTAGTTTTTCACTCTGCTCGCATCGATATCCTGTGGTTCTGGCAGGAACAGGTTTATTCTCTTTTCTGTACATTATTATTATTATTATTATTATTATTATTATTATTATTAATACTAGTATTTATGTAATACCTACGACCGTTTATCGTCCGGCCGTGACATTATAATTTTACATCAAAGTCTCTCGTTGTTTTACTCCGTTCAGAGCTCCGCGGTCCTTTTGCGCCCCGGATCTATTAATAACACCTCTATGCGCGCATGAATTGTGGGTCTCGTCGGTCGCTAGTGTTTTACAACAACACTTGGTAAGGGGAAGAAATATATTGTATTACTTGTTTTAAAAAATAAAAATAATATCCATTGCAAACATGGACAACGATTGTATTTGTATGTGCTATTAACTATTCATTAAACATGTATATAATGCACCTCTTGTGTGTGTATCGTACTGCCGCCCACGCCAACTGGTTCGACGCCATATAGTCATCGCTTGTTGGTAGAAATGTCATTCGTAATGTATAATAGGTGCTCTATTAAAATAAAGTGCAACGGCCGCGCATGTTGGAGGGTTATTTCTTATTACCGCCGTCTGCCATGGGATTTGACGTATGATAAAATTACAATTAGGCCAAAAAAGGGTAACATTTATTTCGGGGCGTGATACATTAATGGCCTATATTGACCTACGTAACAAACGTTTAGAAAAGAATCCTGTACTTCGCCGACTAGTCGTTTTTTTTTTACTTTATAGAGTTGAGGAATAACTATATTTATTTACAGTTTTTTTTTTTTTTTTATCGATCTTTATATAAACTCGACAGCAAGGGCCATTAGTTAATCTCTTAAATACTAATTACAATTTTTACAATTTTTTTTAGGTTTACATTATGTTACATATCTTAGCAATTAAAATTAGGTTAGTTACGGTAATACGGTTGGTTAGTTTGAGGAAGGTTATAATTTTCGTGTTTTGATCCGGGTTTGGTCCGAAAATTTCATCTAGTGTTTCCGTCAAGTTGCGTTTTGTATTATGTACAGTTTATATGTTTTGAATGTTGTTGAAAATAATTACTCATCAAGTCACATTTCCATCATAGACTTCGAATTGTTTTGGTTTGTTGTGTATGATATACTTATACCTTGTCGTCTAATAAATTTCTGCCTTAGTCCAAATCTTGGGATGTTCTTTTTTCAGGATTATTTTTATTAATATTTTGAACACGTACTTTCACGTAATATCTACGTTACATAATTGGTTCGTTAAATGAATTATATAGATTAAACACGGAAAATTGCAGCGTTTTGCAGACGAAAAATAATCCCATGTCCTTGTGTTTGAGTATGTGTGTTAACCTTTATGAGTACACTAGACGTACCTATACATAATACTGTGTGTGTGATCCAGATCTCGGTAAAAAAAAATATACATTGTTGTAAGGAATAAAATAAAAACAATATATGGTTCTATATGATGTGTTTTTTTTTTTTATAATATGGTAATGCGTAATGCATATGCAATAAAATTAAGTGAATACGATTAGTGTAGAATGATAATGTAATAATTGTTGTTGTTACTTGTTATCCATTATGCTAAACAGCGGTGAATATACTTGTTATGTCTTTTATAGATATACGTACAACATATATATATATATATATATATATATATATATATGTATTTAGTATTTATTAGACAAACTGAATTTGTCTTTTAATAAACACTGCAGGTACATTTGTTATGACTTTATGAGTGTTATGCCATTTATCGAGAACAAGTAAAACGAGTGCATCACGGTTTGCGCCATACCATTTTTTTTACTTTTAAATAATTACTGTAATTGAATTGTTGCATCCAATTATGATATTCAAGTGACAAGAAACACGCCTATTTATGCAATATACATGCGAACATAATTTATTAAACAAAAATACCATAATTCATCATTTGGGTCGAAAAATATAGACTGCTTATTGTATATTTTATACACAACCTATATTATAATGCACGTATATATTTATATTAAATTGATTATAAATATAATAACATTATTGTATGAAATACCATAAATTATTTAAACAATTTTGTCCGCGATTTGTATATATACAATCTCTTATAATTCAATAAATAATATATTTATATCTCTGATCAGTGGTCCCCGAGGTGGTTCCCAAACTTTTCATATTAGACGTGACCCACTTTTTATTAAAATACCATTTCATGGCTCACACTTATTTTTCAGTTTACGTTATTGGTCATATAGGGAATGGATCAATGAATATGATATTATATAATACGTTTTAATAGTAAAATACCAGTAGGTATGTGACTTATGTAGGTAGTATGATTGAAATTTTATAATCCGGCTGCGTGTACTATATCTTAATACCTTAACACGTAAACGTGAACTTCTCGTTAACGATTATTAAATAGGAGCAACGAACTAATATTATACATAACTAATGCTACCTACCTTATATAGTATGTGTAGATTGTGTATAGGCGTAAAAAAATTTTTCAACTAGATTTAAATAAATATGATCATTTTTAAAAATTATTATGATATATTATAATTAGGGCACAGGATTTGTAGCATTTGCATATTTTTTTTGCACAGTCACAAAAATAGCAGAGTGCGAAAGAAATGCGTTTCATGCTACCACAAAACTAGTTTTGAAATTTTATTGTGCTTATAAATGCATATTTTGCGTTTTTTTGGTTTTTAGGGCATATTTTCCTTTTTTATATCGTTTTTATGGCATATTTTGCTTTTTTTTGGTTTTTAGGGCAAATTTTTTCCATTTTATACTTTTAGATGCATATTTTAAATAATTTATAGGTTTACCAATATTTTTTCTTCGACGTTTTTATTTATTTATTTATTCATACAAAATAACGTTGATATTATCGACCATATTTCTCGAGATTTGCCGAACTAATGCCGCAATTTGTCGGGTTATTAATTTTCTTTAATTTTCTCCTAACCCAAATAATTCAAATAATTAAATGTAAGTTGTTAAATAAAGTTGTAAATAACATTTTATCATAAAAATAATAAGTACCAACAGAAAAATTCTTAATTTTTATTCAAAAATATCCACTTTAAAATGCATATTTTTTATACTTAAGTGCATATTTTTAATGAATATTTTGTATATTTAAATGCATCATATTTGGTGACTTTTTAGAGCTACAAGTCCTCTGCCCTAATTATAATATATAAGATCGGTAATTTAAATGTTTTTTGTGCTATCTTGACTCCAAGAAACTTTGTTGTCTTCTCTCACACAAGTTAAACGATTTTGGCCATCAACGAATTTTATGTATTTAATGATCGACTTACAAACATTTTGATGTAGAAAACGTACAATTTTTGGCGAAACAAATGAGATAAAATTACGCATAATTAGCGTGACAATTAAACCATTATGACCCGCACACAGTGAGTCGATTAGGATGCAGTTGAGGGGAGGGGGGAATGTTTGATATTATGTTACATTATTATGGGCTATGGTTAAGTGATGCTTATGCATAGTGAACACAGATAGTGTCAGCGACCGGGAATTTTCCGGATACGCGCCGCTACCGTTTCCGGGCTGCAGCACATTTCCTCGCCATGTCCCACGGCAGTGCGCGCAACTAATTTCAATTAGTTGGTGCGGCACGTGCGCACTGCCAAAATCTAATCCTCGTGTATGTAAATGTTTGTAGGTAGATTGGTCATACTTAAAAGTATTATACCCAACTTCATATTTCCTAGCTACCCGGGGTGAAAACCTAGAAAGATTCTCTGTGTGTCTCTTAGTTACACCTCATGAACCGCGAACCTGAAAAAAAACTATGGTTATAATAACTACATCGACTTGTTTGATAGTTCTCGCATTGTAGCTATATTACTATAGGTATGTTATTAATAATTTATTATATTATATGATTGTATTACGAGCCGTGTTGGACTGTGTATAGTTCCTATAATAAAATATGTTATTATTATTGTTTGCGAAGAATCTTTATAATAACAATAATAATAACAATGGCGGGTTGCGATAGAGGGAAGGAGGGTATCTTAAGTTTAAGTGTGACGGCAGTAGATGTGGTGGTGGTTGCGGAACAGGAGGTAAAGTCAACGTCCTGGTGGCGACGGCGGCGATGTGCGACCATTGGAAACCGCATCGACAACGGCAGCAGAAACGTATAGTGTCCTTGACCCGACAACAGACGGTCCGATGTCCTTTCGGACGTGCAAGTCTCTTTCTTAAATACACACATATATGCGATCTGTGTATGTGTGCAAAATGATTGAACAATAACTGTCATATCTCTCTATCTGTCTCACTCTTTCTCTCGCTCGCTCCCTTAACGCGTATGAGTATATTTTTCGTACAGTATAGTATACACTAGCACAATTTTAAGCACGCATTTTTCACATAACGTAAATAAATATATAAATATATTTGCAATGTGTGTGCGTTGTGCTTATATATATATATGGTTTATGTACGCAAACGCACAACTTTTTATTTCAGCAGTGACGTACAAAATTGATAAAGAAATAAAATTGAGTGTTTTTTTCTCTATTCATACGTATACTGATCCTTTGTGCATACTGGAGTCCTGCCGTTAGTCCACTTATTCCAAGCGCGATAAAAGCTATAACCGTAACCAATTATGAGGAATATAATATTGTGTGTAGGTATACTCATATTATCGTTGTTGAACTTGGCCCGCTGTTGCAGCTTCTCGTTATTGCCATGTCGCGGGTATTTAATGCAATTATTGTATCACTTTGTACTATTAAAAATCGTAATTTTATATAATATATTATCTAATTATTATTATTCAACTCATATGCTGTAGCACAAAATTCCGTGTTCGTGGAATACGGTTGAAATAATTAAATAATTACATATTATTAAAACGTACCCAACAGGCCGAGACTGTGTGCGATGTATCGAATTCTTTAATAACATATATATTTTTTTTTACATCAGATGCATTGATTGAATATGCGTATAAAGGTATAATATATTAGGTAGTACCTGTATAGTACTGTTGTATTTCTCACATCTATTCTACAATGCAATTGTCATTGAGTATGGTTTATGTTCGTTGTTGCCTGCTGCAGATTTAAAATTTAATTTGTTGTTAGTACCTTCGAAAGTTGTGTATTTGTGCCTATATTTATCTTGTATTTAATAATTTATTGAATTCGAACGAATATTATTGTATTCATTCTTAGTGCTTCAATATAAAAGCTTCTTGTTTTAATATAACATATATTTTTCTACAAAATTATTACAATAAATAGCTTAATACATAATATAATATACACGTCACACATTTTCAAAAATTAATTGACACGTAAATCATGCAGTCTACAATATAATATAATTTAGATAATGATCTATTATAGACAGGTACTTAAAACTATTAATTTAATTATTTATTACCTACAATCGCTGTCGAAGAATTAAAATAATCACTTGACTTTGAGTGTGAGTTCGATGTAATATAATATTTATCACGCACATTGAGTCCCCTTCCTCCCTACTCCACAAGTCGTGACGTATGTCAAAAGCTGCAAATTTGCCTCTTAGCATTGTGTGTTTAAACCGCAGCGGATAAACAGTGCATTCAAGTCTCCGGACTCTGACAACTAGGTACTTCCAATTCGCGCCCCTGTGACAACATGCGCCCCGCCTCATTTCCTGTCGGGCTGTCAGAGCTATATTACGTAGATGAGTGGGCGGTCGCGATTAAAATAATAATAACAACAACAAAAGAAACGAAATGTACTACAACGACGACAGTGATGTGTTTGCATAATCATCAGACGGAATGATTGGCATCGGCGGTCGCGTACAATGATATAATAATACTGTACTATCATTTATACCACCGCAATGATTCAGGTGTAAAGTGAAAAAAATAGAACAAAAATAATTTTTTAGCGTTCGGACAAGGACAATGCCGATAATATTATATAGTAGCAGTATTATCCGTAGTAGTGTGCGTAAAATACCACGTGACCGTTGTCGTCGGACGACTCAATTTGCCCGACAAAACGCGGTCAACAGCCGTGTGTGTATATAATATATTATTATGATGATAATAATAATAAATTGTTTTCTTTCCCTCTCGGACGGACCTAAACGCTGAATGACCTCATCGCCTAATTGCGTATGCAGGACGCGCTCTAACATATACCGTTTTGCCGTCGCATGTATATTCCTGTTTGCTATAGAAGACTGTGAAAAGGTAGGGTCACTTCAGTAGCAATGACAATAATATATATCATAGAACGCCTGACCGGGGAAGGTCGTTTTTTAACGATTATTGTCACGAACTCGCGGTCTGTGAGCCAGCATGTATAGGTATTACCGTTGACGATATACAGCCATGATATGAGGTATAGGATCTGAAAACAGGCCGTGCAAAAACAAAAGTCTTCCCAAGAGATAAAAATGTTACATTCGGTAACTATATTGTAGATATAGTATGCTAATAACTTTAATTATATAATGCTATATCAAGACTGAATTAAATTCTTTACGGAAATAATTATATAAATTATCGCCTTCGATTACTATCATTGAACTTAAAGCAATGGATATTATAAAATGTTACTCAGAATGTATAACCATCATGAAGTGCGTATAAACTATAATACCTTATAGCATACAATTTTTTAAAAGTAATAATCAATTAAAAATAACACAAGACAGTGTCATATAATTATTTAAAAAACTTTGCATTTAAAATATTTGATATATTTTTACAACTGTAGGTCCCTCGGAGATGTGCTCCTCGGCACCCCTTAATTCGGGCTTGCAATGATGTACGCGTATATTATAATCGCCAGTTTGGTGTCGGAGATCCTTATTCTCCAATTCCAATCGTTCGTGGACGACGCGTTGGTAATAGTTTTTGATCGATCAAACCACCTGTTCGCGTTTTTATCAAGTATAAGTAAAAAATATTATAATACCTACATCGATCGCAGCCATACATTCGTTATCGGTCGCGCTGAGACATTCTCGTCTAGAAAGTGCACACGACGCGATAAAGACCATACGGTCGAGACCTAATTCCGCGTCGCACAGACAGACGTACGCTCTGTAGCTTGTCCGTCAAAGTTTTCGAGTGTAGTCAACCTGGTTATTTTATTATTGTCGACTGCAAGGGCGACGCAGTGTGGTGTTCGAAACTATCGATTAAGTCGTAAGTCGTCATCTGCAGTTAGTTCGATGGTCAGTTTAGACACACAGTGTATTAAAATATATAATAATATACATAATATAATATTCTATGTAACTATAGTGGCTAGTGATGCCTATATACAATAGTTTTAATAAGTCATATTAGTTTTTTTCATAGTTTATAATATACATCTACGTTTTCTGCGTAGTTAATTATTATACTATATATATGACATAGGTATATTATCTTATATATACCTGGGCTCAGAGACCGCATAGAATCAATCATGAATTTATATTGTTAAAAAAATATGAATCATGAATCGTATACCTATTACGTAAACCGAAGTATACCCAACACACATAATGGTCATGCCTGTTACATTCTAATAAATAGTATGTGTTTAAAAATTACTTTTCATCATTTATTATATATACAGTTTAACGCTGTGTTTATACGCCCATTGGTTGTCGTAATTAACTGCATCATTTCTACTCGGCGTGTCCGGGGTGAAATGGTTGTTTTTTTCTTCTTATTTTCGAATTGAAATATATAACAATAACACTATTATAAGTCGATAATATTTTAGTCGAGTGGCGTCATTAAAAACATGTCACGTTGACAATTATTGCATTGAAATTACTTTTTTTCAGCAGCTTCAAAAACGTCTGTGTTTGTTCAGCACGTGGACCCATAAATAATTTTGACTTTGCTGTTAAAATAACGTATAATATTATGAGGTACACACTCCACATGTTATATTATATCTCACCTAAACTCTGCGTGTATACGTGATGATAATGAACACACATTTGTATATATTGTTATCAACGCAGCGTTATTATGAACCAGTGAAAGTGTATATGCACAGTTGAAAATCCGGCGACAATGTAACGTTGCACAATAAACCGTTTTCTATAATATACGTATAATACTTGTATGTAATATTATGTGTGTTCCATTATAGGAGTTTGGCGGGTACGTGTTATTATTATTATTCGGTCATCATAAAAATATGTTTGTGCGACCGATCTTCATTGCGACGCGCTAGACACAGCTATTATGTTGTAGCTAATATAATATATACATATATATATAATATGTGAGCGCTATGTAACCAAGTATTTTCGTTAGCGATTGTTTCCATTTTATAATAACATATACGGTGTTTAAAAAAAAAAAACACTTGATTTGTGATTATATATTATAAAGTATATATACATATTATTTATATAGGTATGAAGCAATTATATTATTTCCTCGATAATAATACTTGTTTGAATAACTGTTATGCGTACTTTATGTACGCCCGCCGACGATTCTGCATTTCTACCTAATAACATATACGCGTTAACGTATATTATTTTATTGTACTATAATAGGGAGCGATATCAATCTGCGACACGGTCGGTTCGGTTCTTCGAGGTGCTAATAACATAATTATGTATTTATAATAATATAGGTATGCTTGCTAGTCGAATAGAAAGTCGAACCGATATATAAAAGTCAACTTTCAACCAAAGACTAAAAGTGTTTTTTATCGCGCACTTGTCCCAGCTATTGTTATACATATATTTATGATAATATGTAACCATACTGCATGCAAGGATACTGTTCGGTCGTCGCTGCAAAAACAACAGATTATTCATATAATTCATAATTATACACTGTATGAGCGTGACGAAGGGGTGGTTTGGGATTCTAACCACCTCCAAATTGGCATTTTTAATTTTTTAAACTTATATTTTTTATAACATAAAAATCATATATTTTATTTAAAAAACTAAAACCACTTGAAAAACAAAATCCTTATTGATACGCCTCTGTTATATTATGCAGTAAAATAAAATGAAAAACGAGTTAAATTTTAACTTCAGCATTATTAGGTTCAATGATGTACGCATCATATACAATGTCTATAAATTAGAAGAATTCTTATTTTATCCTAAACCTGAGCCATAAAGTGTTTGTTGCTTATAGTTTCTCTCATGTGCATTTTCTCTTGTATTTGCAGTTATTAAGTGTCGTTTACTTATAAGTAAACGGCATGGATAAAGTAATGGCGTTGCTGCACGTGTATACGTCTTTACGACGGCGTTGGGATGTACTTAAAAACAAATTCAACCTTGACACATGATGAGGTGAAAAATAAATTTGTCGCGTTCGATCGTTTTATGGCTCTGAAGCGCGTTTGTACCGACACCGCGGAGGTTATAAATCGCGTCGATATGTCCTCTCAATCGTGTCTGCAGTGCGGATAAATGATTTCGTGTTATTATTATAATAATACTCGTATAATATATTATGTATTATGCTCGTTTTCCATGTGGTGCGTTTGTGTCGGAGGCAAAATGATACACTAGATTAATATATATATATCAAAGATTTCGTTCCGCTGGTAAAACGGGGTTAACGCGTGACGAAACGACGACGAGTAGTTACCTCTAGTACAAATATATATACTCCGACGTGAGAAAAAGTCCATATTTCAACTTTATACCGCTGACAATATAAGGTGTATTCGTATATACGCCACATCTTAGGTATGTATATATTATGATGACACGTATCTCCTATACATATATAAGCAATAGGAATTTTCTTGAGAATCGTTCGTTGATATACCGTTTCAATGTCGTGAGCAGAAAAATAAAAATCACATTTGCGATAACGAAATAATATACAAACTACGTCTTCTCGACAAACGGTGGCAGTTATCACGGCATATTCGTAATATAGGTACATATTTATTATATATTCTACTACTATTATGAAGTATATATATATGTCACTACGATCGTCTTTGGCGATCACACAATCATGCAGTGCACTATTATTAGTGCCCAAAATTTTTTATTTTATTTTTTTAGTGTAAAAGTGCAAACCGTACAGGTCAGTGACATATTATATGCTTGAGTTACAGATAAATATAAGTTTAAGTTTTAGTCATCACTGTTAACTCTTTCTCCATCGTATAAAACCTAACTACTGTCACTGCTGCAGTGCGTTGTACATTATTGTTTGATCCATTCGATTTACAAAATATGATACTACATCTAACGTTACTGTTTATGTGACGGAATTTAAAACTCGGTAAATAATTTTGTTTATATTTTACACGCGTTACGTTTCGGTGTAAACTTTGCGCCTGGGGTTTTTCCAAAAGTGACATATATAATATATTTGATGGAGTGGTCAACTTTTATCTTCGTCATGCGCACTCACATCCTGTTCCTATATGTATAACATTACTTATTGTATCGCAGTAGTCTACATATATATGTATAGTGTATACGTATATTAGTAGGATGTGCGTAAAGCGGCCTTGATTGGCGCCATCGGCGCGGCTATACGTGTCGCAATGCCGCGGCCGTTTCGCCGCACTCGTTAAAAGAAATTTCGCAAATTCCTATTTATTAAGTTTTTTTTTCTATTATCATTATATGGTCTCCGCAATCGTATTACATAGGATGTTTCGAAAGACTGCAGGACGAGTAGGAAGGCGAAGAAACTGTTTATGTATATATATATATAATCAGTAGTATATACGCACTTCCGATGAAGTCGGAGATACTCTCGCGCGCGTGTGGCGTTTCTTTGTACTCATACGAGTTTCCCATTTTGAACCATTGCTTCGTTTTATCTGCAGCAGAATATCTGCCTGATTAACTTCGTGAAATAACGTCTCGGTGGCGATATATAAGGGTACATGTCTATATGGTACGCAGTCGGATTATGTCTGAATTGCTGGGAAAATCGTCGAATGTCGTACGGTTCGTAATGATGGATAGTATCGTACAATTTTTGTATACGTTTCTGAGGTGTAGGTTAGAGTGACCCTGCTAGGCGCGTCCGATGTTTATAATCGAAACGTCCAATTTAAATTCGCACGCGTTTCTCCAGCAATCGTCATTGTCTTAAAAGGTGTGTGTGCCACATTATTCTAAATGATGGCCGCGGCCCCTTCATTATACGTCTCACAAAAACTTCCTGTCGTCGCGACTATAATATACAATATATATATATATATATATATATATTTCAATATAATATATAACTATAGATACCTCTCGTCCGAATCGCGTTGTCGTTGTGACTTGTGCAAATCGCTCGCCACCGTACCTGTATAATAATATATTATACGGTTTATATTATTATTTCAAAGGCAAGCAATAATGACGAAATCGACGTCCGGTCGCGGCGCCCGATAATCTTTGGGGCGTGAACGTTCGGTATAATATATACTTGTAACTATATTAAATACGTATCGGGTGTAACATCATTATGCATTATTATAATGATAAAAATTCTGCAGATTATCACCGTTGTGTTTCGCACTGGTGACGAAATGCGCAATAACCGAAAACTATAAGTATCTATCTATAACTATAATAATGGTATAATATGCTGCAGTGTTTCGCGGATTTTGGATTTTTAATTAATAGCTTAGAGAAAAGTTAGATGCGCATTGTTATTATATTATTCATATACGGCATAATATATATCAACCTACTATGTATAAGTGTATAACAGTGCAGTACCTACGCGTTATTGTGAACCTTACGTTTTTCATATTTTATGCGTTGCATATCATTGTAATATTTACCGTTATCGTGTTATGCGATTATGTAAAATAATATATTATGAATACTGTAAACTAACGTTCTTGGATTTTTTTTTGTCTCAGGGGCAAATATGCGACGGTCAGAAGATGTCGAGACAAACAGACCGGTAAACACTACGCGGCAAAGTTCCTGCGGAAACGTCGGCGGAACGCCGACCTGCGACCCGAAATCCTACACGAGGTGGCCGTGCTGGAAGCATGCACATACAACAGCCGCATCGTCAACCTCTACAAAGTGTTCGAAACCAGTACTGAAATGATATTGTTACTAGAACTGTGAGTACAAAAGTTAATATGATATATAACATACGACATTATGACATTATTATATTTGTTCCTTATACATTATTACCTTTAATGGTCGCAATAGATCATTGAATATAATACATGATTTTATTTTACCTACAAAAATAAGTCTCAACACGCATGGCCCATCATCCAACGTATTATTTTATAATACATAAATTATTGTTTTAATTGTTAATAATTTTTAAACGTACGACGTACGATTTTTCTTACAAACGTGTTGGAATACTTTTTTAATTATACTTATTGTATGTTGTATGCTGTGTATTTGATGTGTGTTGTGTGCATACCTACATAGTATATTATGCATATTATATATTTTTTAAATAGGTCTAAAAAGATTGGTCGACATCTAAAAAACTGACTGTACCTATATATAATATTGTGTGGTTCGAGTAAATAATGGTTAAAATTGTTTTTTTACGATATTTCTAGTGAAAATACGAACGAACTTGTCCAATATTCTCAACAAAACCACTAATAAATTAGGTGTAATATAGAATATACTTTAATGCTATACGTGTAACGCTTGTAATGAAAATGTTTGTGATATATGTTACTATTAAGTATTACGGATAACTTTATTTTTGCTATAAACCAAGGAACATTAAAAATATACGTAGTTAATTATAGTTAGAACATACTCGTGAGCTTAGCACATATATTGTTCCCGGAATTTTATATCCGAATGGCATCGTGAATTATTATTCATAATATTATCTTTGTTGTTAACAGTTTTTATCGTTTGTTTTTTAGTGCACCTGGTGGTGAGCTACAAATGGTTTTGGATAAGGACGAAGTGCCGTCTGAACCAGAGGTGGCCCGACTCATGCGACAGATACTCGACGGGTTACACTATTTGCATACTATAAATGTCGCGCATCTAGACATCAAGGTAAGGGCAATAAAAAAAAATATAACTAAACGACGAAATCAATTTCTCGGAACGTTTTATTTTAATAATAGTACATATATTAAACCGATATATACATATATTTAACCATTATAAATGTTCTTCCTGTATGACCTCCCATAATATAATTGGTGGTAAAATACTAAAATCGTTATTATTAAAATGAATCGTACATAGGTTTACTACTGATACGTTGTTTATGCTTTTGGGTTTTTTTTATTTCACTATAATTTAATCATTAAACCACAGGATCCGTTAAACTTAGAACTGACGAACGGTTGTAAAACTCTAGTGCCGCCACCGGACGTCTTGTCAGTTGATAAATAATATTATTATTCCTCGCCCCACTCTTTTGTCTGCATTCGTGAAATATTCTTATTACAATATACGTGTGGGACTGGTGCAGTGTATGGTGATGAATGAGGTTGTTGAAATGCGTATTGTGTGTGCATGTGTGTGTGTGTGTGCAGATGACATTCATAAACCTCGCAGCTAGAGACAATGTGGCGTTTTAAATAATATGTATTTATACATAATATAATAACTCGATTTTTGACTGTAAAAATTATTACCGGAAACGGATAAAAAACTCGTCGTTATTCGAAAAGTCGAATAATCTCACGCGTACAAATAACTGCATTTTATGTTTATAAGTTATAAGTATCGAAAAACAAATGCGAAAATGTGTGTATAAGGTATAGAATTTGTAATTGTTATTGTATTTTGCACGACTTTACTTTTTGTTTTCATAATTATTATAATAATAGTATCGTGCCTATATGATTCGTATGGGAAACTATTCGTATCATATTGCTTTTCAAATGAACACAACAAATCAATTAGTATTTCCTGGGAAATATATATCGAAAGAATACTCATAATTTTAATAGTCATTAATTATAGACGTTTATGTTCCCAAGACCATTATCCTCTAATTAGCGTGTCTGACTGACAAAAAGTTTTAAACTTCTATATGTTCTATAGTTTTGTAATCTCCTATCCGCCGATTAATGGGTATTAAATAGGACTTTAATTTATGGTGTTTTTAATCGTTCGAATACCGTAATAAATAATATATTATGTTATATGCATTAATAGTATAGTACAATAATGTACTCATTTTTTAGTTATTTTCTTTTACTTTATTGCATGCATACATAATTATCCTCCTACTATACTATACACAAAGGGAATCGTAGTTTAACCTCCGTAGTGCAGCTGGTTAGGTCGACGTTTAAGTTGTCAAGTCGCGTTAGTCGCCCGTTATTTGTTTTGTTAATTAACCGCACGCGAGATATCTACGACACCATAAATTAATTACCGACGTACGTACAGCGTCATTATAATTTATATATAATACTATTATTATATAGTCGCGCATATTACACTTAAAAAATCATTGGCTGATGTGTGTTTGCCGATGACAGAAAATTATTCTCGTTCGCACACTATATAAATGTAATGGCATATAAGAAAGATGTATTGGTTTTTATTCTCTTCGAATAAGACAGGTGATTTTTCGGGACGTTCGACGAAAATGTACGGCGTAAACGAGGTAAAATTATAGGTATACGGAATAAATTAAATTCCAATTCATTACATAATTTCAGCCTTCTGTGGCTGTACTTATAGTGTATTATTATATTATACTTGTACAAGGGCATGTTTTGGTATACAAAATCAGTCATAGGCCGGCGCGACGTATTTCTCCTGTTCCTTCCCTATAATAGCATATACGTATTGTATACCTGGTAGCAGCACCAGTGAGAACTGTGGCAGGATATGAGCTCGGTCCTGCGATGCAGCTATGTTAATGTAATAATTTAATGTGCGGGCAAGTGATTGGTATAAAAGCATTGTTGTCGGGGTTAGAATTTATATACGCGCGACGATGGAAGTACTGCCATTAAATGACGCATCCTGGTTCTCATGTTTTAATATTCACGCTCCGATGGGTTTTTTCGTCCGAGAAAGCAATTAAAACAAAAACTCGAACGTTGACTACAGGTTTGCACTGCAGTGTGTCTGGAATTCGGACTAGATCGCTAGAAAACAGTAGTGTCACTACTATAATACAGCAATATAATATTATAAAGTCGGTATAACGGCGTCTCCGCCTTATATGTAAACTTTCCCAGATGTTGTCGCACCGTTTCTAAAAATATGGAAGTATTCGAGTACAGCCAGATATCATAACACACCGTCGAAATCTTGACGTTTCGGGTTTCAACATGTTTAAATCTCGACTCAAGTGGTTCAAATGCTTATCGGACAACGCTATACGCGATATGTGGTTTATCTTCATTGATATAGCGTTTTTTCTAGTTTTTGCGAGTTGGCAAGTAAGTCTAGAGAGCGAGTAAGCGGTCGTGTTGGTTATTTTATACGCAGAAGGCCTTTCTGATTCGATGGACGAATTTATATTCCGTTTATATTACGTCCCCTATTCAAAGTTTAAACTCATATATTTAAGGATTGCACATTATTATTTTTTTTTTATATATATATACGTTTTTGGACAGATGCATCTGACGTCTGTACTACAGTACATAGATTATCACAATTTTATATTAGTATAGGTTTCACGTCGTTGATTCGAAGTTGCAGAGTTGCAGACAGCCATACAGCCATATTACCATGTATACAGTGTACAGGGTGGCTACGTTGATTCTCTTAACAGTAAACGCTCATTATTTATTTGAACAATACAACTTTAATAGTCGCTTCAAAACTTTATTACCTTATTGAAATTTTAGAAAGATATTTTACTTTGGTATATATAAAATAGAAAATGTATGCTGTTATTCAAATAAGTTAAAACTTCTATTCTGTAACTATGTTTAACAATAATTAAATATTTAATTAAATTAAATAATTTTCAAAAATGTTCATAGTTCTCGAGTTATTTATTAACTGTTGAAGTATTAACCAATTCGTTAGCACTTTATGACATGGTTTGCCATTTGTAGGCTATAACAATGAACTATGAAAAATTTTTGATTATTATTATCAGTTTTTAATTATTATTGTCGACCAGATTAGCTGTTTTGTAGACTGCAGTCTCGTTTATAATATTATGTACTACGTGGATCTGTAATCTATTATTTTCGTCTTGGACGTCTATATAGTTAAATAATAATTGTTATACCACAAAAATATAATAGGTATACCATTATTTTAATAAATTTACCGTCGCTCGCTCTATATCTGTTCATCGCTCTTATAACTGTTGTCAAAAACTGCCTTTGGCCACAACCCGTTCGCTATATCTACGTAAAAAAAATATGTCGGTTATCTTGTGCGATAAAAAAATTGACAAGCGTGATGGCCCTATGCACCTAACTCCTAGATTCATAATGCCGTAATTATATTGATAATCGCCATTTTCCATCATCCGTAAACTGCTCAGTGTTATACTGTTATATAGTTACGGTGAGCTCTCGTCGTCGATTTCCTCGTTCGGTCTGGTAAATACGCACGCAAGTAAAGATGGCGTCGGTAGATGACTGTGCGTCTGTGCATAATGCGTTTCAAAGCGCGATATATTATATACTTATACGACGCTCACGCAACAAACGAAAATGAAGGTACTTTACGGTCATCGTATAATATTATAGTAGTGCAGCATGCAGTAAATTGGTTCGGAAACAAATTGTTAAAAACTCGTCCGATTTGTTGTTTCATGTGGCGTGTGTCGAGCATACAACATAATAATTAATAATACATCATAAAAATATAATGAAAATCAATATAACTACGCCACCACTAGAATATAATGATAATAAGTATTAACGAAAACAACGACCAGAGCTGCTAACGTGACCCGTAGAACTATGTAGTAGGAATCGCGTTTTTTGACAAGACAAATCGGACGGTGTTCGTTTTCAGCCGATTAACGTGTCGATGCACGAGAGTTAGGATTTTTTTCCACGCAGGATGGTTTTGCCTTTTTTCTCTCTTATCGAACGAGACTATTTTAAACTCGGTTATCATGGCGCATCATTTTCGATTGTTGAACGATTCGCATCATACAATCGCACACACGAGGATTATAATATAATTTATATTTTGATCGTCATCGAACCATCAGTCTTGCACTACGTAGTTTTTGCTCATGTGTGTCTGCCATCGTTTTCAAATGGTGTTTTTAATAATACTCCTAAATTTTATATACACAGTGTGTGCTGTTCATAATTTAATATTTCTCAAGATAGAATCTCCAGAAATAACCACTACTTTGTGTCTCTGTGTCCGTACTGTTTTTAAATTGATGAAAATGCGTGCTTATCGTCCGTTCTTGGAATTAATAAAAAATTAAATTGAAAATTAATCCGTTGATATTATTATGTGTATAGTGTATGATAAAGAGTCACTTTGCGTTGAAAAAAAATGCGATTCGCAGCTTAGTGTCTATTTGTCGTTATAATATAGTGTGTTAAATTATTATAATATATACCTTGTAATAACTCGAAATATGATTTAACCAATAAATATTGGTGATAAAATTTTCAATTAATTTAAGGTTAGTCGAAAAACAAAGTTCCAAAATTTTATTTTTCAACTGATTTTACCATCGCTTTCGCCTTTCTAATTTGATAAGTAAACCTCACCCAAATGATTTCTGTCATTTAATATTATTTTACAACTGTAATTTATTTTTTATCACTATCAATCGCTATACTAAGTATTAAAATAAAATCTAATAATCTTGATTGTATGTTGCAGCCACAAAACCTTGTACTGACTGCTGACTTTCCAAACTGTGATGTAAAACTATGTGACTTCGGCATATCCAGGTACCTCAGCGAAGGCGCTGACGTGCGAGAAATACTTGGCACACCTGACTATGTGGCCCCCGAAGTGCTAAACTACGAACCGATCGACGTGCAAACCGACATGTGGTAAGAAATATGTCCGAGGGTGTTTAACGTTAAGAAACTACTACGCGACATTACCTAAGCTTTATTTATTATATATTTCCTTGATTATATGCTAAAATGTCTTGTTTTTCTTCGCAGGTCCATTGGAGTCCTATTGTACGTACTGTTGACTGGGTGTTCGCCGTTTGGCGGCGACACAAAACAGGAAACGTTCTGCAACATATCACAATGCAAGCTCGATTTTCCTGAAGATCTATTTCAGGATATATCTGAGGATGCTATTGATCTCATGAAGAAGCTGATGGTGAAAAACCCTAAGTAAGTTGTCCTGGGTGCATATATGCTTATAAGTACCTAATATAAAATATAAATCTGTTGTTGTGATCAATATAATTTTTAATCAGCGCGATAGAAAAAAAATATGTCATACACTCGTACTTTAGGAATATGATAATATCGATTTGAGAAGAAAAAAACATCCGCCGTTATGTCTGATGATATTCGTCCAACCAGTTATAATATAATATGGAGTAGATAGATACTTGTAATTACTTATTATTAGTATCCGTTCACGTATATTCAGTTATATACGAGTATATTATATAAATTATAGTTTACTCCTAGGGGTTATGTAACCATCGATAAGTGCGATGATTTGAATGAAAATATTATTTTTCATTCTGAATAGATACCTATCCTGTAAAGATAATATTATTTGAAAAAGATGATTGACTCAATTGCAGCAGCAATGCAATAACATAACTAATTGACCAATTATAAACGCGTTTAATTGGAATAAAATAATACGTTACAGAACAGTGAAATCATCGATTTAATCCGATGGGATTTTCTTTTAATACTTAGAATCGACTTGATATGACGTATACGAATTATTACTTTTATATTGCCGTTAAAATTGGCTCTGACGATGACATTTTTATTATTAAAATAAATATATAGTAGTTAGTATTTTCATGTTCCAATTTTCGTTCTTATTTTAAATTATTTGTTGCATAATATGTTTTATGTCTCACAGAAGTTCAACATGGATATATTTTACTTTTTTTCTGTCAATAGTAAATTAATATTTCAAATCGTTATTAGATACCTGTCCTACTCTGGGTCTCTGTTTTACAAATTATATCATGAAAAACCGTTGAAATATTAAATTTAATATCTGGCGTTGTTGATTCCGTCTTAATGTTATGATTTATATTGTATATATTATGTAGGAACCACACAACTTTTAGTTATAAAATACTACACATTTTCATTTCTATATCGTCATTGAACAGAGTTGGTTATATTTTATCATCCTATTAAATATTTCAGACATTTTGTGAAAGTTCAAAATGTCATCGATTTTCATTTTCAAATAATATGCGTAAACTAATCTTTATCTGACATAGGTACATTAGCTAAACCGATTCGCGTAGGACAACTGCAGTAAAGTGGAGAACGATTAATTTTTTATCCTCATAATTCTTAAACCTTATATAATTATGCAAATCCGAAATTATAAATTATACCACCTATTAAAATATTATTATGATTTGCAGGGATCGCCTCACTGCCAAGGACTGCTTGGAACACGGTTGGTTTCACAGAATGCTGACAACGACGACAGCGACGTGCACGACGCCCTCGAGGATATTCAGTGGACAAGACGGCGGCGGGAGCAGCAGCAGCAACGCGTCCGATTCGTCGATCTGCGCAATAGTGACCAACGCTCTGTCAGACGTCGTGGATCACGTCACTGCCGCCAACACTACCCCCGTGACGACTGCCGTCAAACAACACCACCAACACCAACAACAGCAACAACAACAAACACACCACCAACACCAACAACAACAGAAAAAGTTTGCCGCCCTGTCAAAGAGCTGCGACAACTCGCCCGTTCCGGCGATGAGCGCGTCTCGGCGAAAGTCTTTCAAGGACAACATGGAGTCGCTGGTCAAGCGGTTGGACCGCGAACTGGCCGACAGCTACGAACGGATGGTCAGCGAATCGAATCCGTCTCCTCCACGCACCACCAACGCGGCCGCCCCGTCGGGCCGGACTCTGAGCCGTGCCAACGGCACGCAGACCATGCCGGTCGGAGGACTGGCGCGTGTCGATGGCCGCGACATGGTGCCATTTACTTTCCGCAGGGTGTACGTGGTGGATGAGCCATCGCCGCCACCGTCACCGTCATCTCAGCTACTTCACCACCCGGAATACCACCACCGGCCGCGAGCACCGTCCACGTCGTCGACGCCCAACAGCAGCAGCGCTGACACCTCGTCGGTGAGCGACTGCAGCAGCGATACCGTCAGCGAGTTCTCGATCGATTCGAGCAGCGACCGGTCCAGCATCATATCGCTGGAAGACTCGCTGGACAATCCGTCGTCCTCGTCCTCCTCTTCGTCGTCGTCGTGGTGTCGACCGTCATCCGCCGACCTGTTGCGGCAGACCCGGAGGCTGGGTAAAATGTCCGCGTCCTGCTTCAACGTCTGGGACACTTCCGGTGGCGATCGCAGGAAATGGCCTAAGGAGTGCAGCGGCGCCGTGGCCCGGGCAATGTCGCAGTTCGCCAACGGGTGCGGTGACTGCCGGCCGGCCGCTCGACTGCGGGTGTTCGACGACAAGACCGGCGCCGGTGTGGCGAACGGCGTGTCTGGACCGCGGGACAACCGGTGCGTGGGCCTGGAACTGATGCGCGAGCGAAACGGCAACGTGGTGGTGATACGCGAGATCAAGGCCAACGGCGGCAGCGGCCGATACGCCCGGTGCAGCGAGCTCAAGTGCGAAACGGTCCAGTCGCGGATACGCAAACTCCAGGTGCATCGCGCTGGACTCGCCGCCCGACCGGCGCTGGACAAGTCGTCGGCGTCGTCGCCACTGTCGTCGTCGGACCTTTTCTGACGGCCAGCCGCCCGAACCTCCGCCGCATCTAGTCCGCAGCAACGACCTTATTGTTATTATTATTATTATTATTATCACACGGTTATTTTTCTGATTATTTTACTAATATTATTATTGTTATTGTCCAATTTGTGGCCGTCACTGTCTTTCTGTTCCCCTTCTTCTACAGACGGCGGTGGCGAGCTCCGAATTCGTTTAGACTCTCATCCCCTCTTGTGCTCGAAAATTGATAATTATACGCGTCTTAGCCTACTCGTTAACTATTAAAATATTATATGGTACTAATAACATTTGAACGTAATACGTTTGTATGATTTAAATTATATTATACGATTCTTCGTCTATTTCCTCTTAAACATTTCAATAGTCTCTTCAAAAACGTCATCTATATATAAACAAGCGTTTATGATTACTATTTATTTTTTTTTTTTTTTACTATTCGAAAACAAATTATGATTTATGATATTATCAGCATTGTGTTTATAATATGAACTGATTTTTGAAAACTATCTGCACATGTATATGTTTTTTCTGATATAATTTTTTTTAATTCAGTTAACTACTTTTTTTGATAATATATATATATATATATATGTGTGTGTGTGTGTATGTGTGTGTGTGTGTGTATGTGCGTGTAATAATTTATAATTCCAAGTGAATAATGATTATTATGTGAGAAAATGTGATAAATTGCTCAAAACATAAAACTTTAACGTTTGTTATTTAAAAAAAAAATACATTGATTTACTTGAACAAAGCAACCAATTTATACAAACGTTTTTGTTTTATTTGTTTTTTTTTTTTTTTGTATATGTACATTGAATCTAGCAAAATTCAAAATTAAATTTAGATGAAATATGTATTATAAATACGATACATAGACTTTGTTTTTTTTTTTGTACATTGTATAAATATATAAGCCAATTTAAGTTAACTTTTATACGTTTTGTATTAAATAGTAATTGAATTCAAATTTGTTCTTATTAAAATTTGTGTAAAGCTAGTCAAAATAAGGTTTTTTAAACAAATAATATATATTACATAATAATATATTATATTTTTGTTTAAATTCATTGTTTTAAGTATTGTCATTTTATCGTGTAATGTATGATTATGATTATTATTTTCTCTTTTGAATTTAAAATTAAAGAAAATCATCAAACAAAAAAAAAATGTGTACTTTTTATAACCAGATTAAACCAAGCACAATATCCTAAAATTGTGTGAAGTAAATACATTTTTTTTTTAAAGTGATTCCTTTAAAAATTGTACTGTATTTGTATATTTACTGTAAGGTTTCTACACCAAATTCATAAATTCATTTTATCCCCATTGTGATATCCATTGTTCTACTCCCTAATAATTTATACAACAGTTTTGCATGTTGTATCATTTAACATATACAAACATCCACTGTGTTCCTTTGTTTTTATTATGCTCACAAACAACATTTTCAAAATGAATTTAAGAGTTTAATAATTGATGTAATTATTGTTCAATTTTTTAAGTTTGATGTGTCCTGATGATTATGTTGTTTATAATTATTAGAAATCATAATGTATTGAAAATGATCATGTTATTAAAACTATTCAAATATAATTGTGTGAAATAGTATACAATAATAATGCATTGGTATATTTGTGGGGGAGAATATTGATTATTATATTATTAATATAAATCCCTGTCGATATAAAAATTCAATTTTTATTATTAAATTTTACATTTAGGAATGTCCGTAATAATGTTTTTAATTTTTACATTATAATTAATTTAATCAAAAGCTAAGTCATTCTTTTAATTTTTTAATTTTTACTAATTGCTTCTATTTGGGTGTTTTGGTATTTTAATTGTAGTTTATTATGATTTAATTATTTTCATATGATTTAAGTTCAAATAATTTCCAATATTTTTTAAATCACATTTTATTCAATTATAATAAATTTGTTTTCTATTTGATTTCATTTATGTTTGTAAGCTATAAATTATAATATTGAAAACGTGGTTGTGCTCAAAAGTGGGACAAAACATATTTTTATATGAATATACTTAGTATAAAGAAATGGTTGTACCATTTAATAGGTACTACACATTGAAACAGAATTCCATAAATTAATGGTTCAAAATTAGATTTTGTGTAATAAATGTTTAATAACTTAAATTTCTATTTTGTTTCTCATTAAATAATGTTCCTATTTATAAATTGAGAACTTGCAAAAAAATTAATGGCATAATATTATAGTATCATAAACAATTATCTATTATTTGCAGTTGAATATTTGTGATATATTTATTTCAACTTTTTTGTTTTTAATGTTATAAGTTGACACTTTAGTCATTAATATATACATTTAGTATTATATTATTATGGGACGCTTAATAACAAGCACTCCCTGGTACATCACTAATGAATCACTACATAAAGACATTTGCATTCCAAACTTAAAATAACCTTGCTACGCTCACCTACAAAAAAAAAAAAAATACACAAAACTTTCAATACTCACTACACAAATCATGAGATTACTCATCTTTTGTTCAAACATATCTCAGGTGCGTTTAAAAGAACTGGTGTAGAGAGAGACTTACTCTCTTCCTAAAACAAGACCACTATTGAGCGACTTCCCGTTCCTGTCGTTAAAAGTCATTCGATTCACCTATTGTATAACATTGTAAATAAAAATGTTATTCAAAAATAAGAATAAATTATCATGGAGTATTACCTACGTGAACTATAGGATTATAAACATCAATGGTTATTCAGGAGATGAATAGGAATTAAATACTATAATATTATATAAAAAACTTTATGTACGGTACCGTAATAAATATGCTACAAATAAATTTTCGATCGATTCAAATTGTTCCATTAAGGAAATGTGTCTATATTGCCTATACAATGCGCCGAATCACGATAAATTTGCTAACGTAACATCACTAATAACCAACACGATTTTGTGGACATCCATAGTCGGGAACTATTTATTTTTTTTCAATTCAATAGACACATCATAATGGTGCGTTATTGTTGTATTCTCAAACAAAGAAAATAATAGGAAACACAATTACTGAATTACGATCCAGTGGTTAGATGAGGTGGCATGATGACGGCAATAAGCCAAAAGTCATGACTCTTGTGGACCCTTCTAGAAATGTCATGAATCTAAAAACACAGATCACTATTAAGTATATTAAGTATTATTAAAAAATTTTAAATATAATTGATCTTTAAAAAAATTATATTCCTGTAAAATTTAATTGTTTTAAAATATATTTTTTTTTAATAATGATTAATGACTGACAGATGCATTTATTTTATAAATCACAAAAAAGTTTTATATGTTAGCTGTGAAAAACGAGATTTAACTTGTCGACGTCGCCGATATTTTAATAATTTATTGTAGAACGTTTAAAGTTGAGGTTATTATTTTAGATGAACTAAATGGTTCAAAATTTATTGAAAATGGTCAAAAACAATTCAGATTGAACAATCGTTTTAAAAAATTATTATTTTACAATGTCTAAATCTGGCGTAAATATCGGATATCCTGGCTTTTATTCTATTGTACTTCAAAAAGGTTGGTCGTGCTGGCTATTTGGAGAATGAATATTCATTGCTTTCGAGAAATGTATTTTTAAAACAACCCGTTTTCCCATTGTGGTTGGAAACACATATGCAGTAGAAGGCATTAATTTAGTTAATTAATTTAAGTTATAACCTAATAAGCAGGGATAGATTTAGGAGAACATTCTAAGAGCGAGTGAATGTTCTTCATATTGGCTTAGGTATTATAAAAGTAAATTTTTTTAAAGTTCTGTTTCATGTTAAACTGAATATTTAATATTCTAATTTTGAACTGTTTTTCTTTTTCTAACAGTAAAATAATCATATGTAGTTTAATTATCAGTATCCAGATTTTTTTAATTTTATATATTTAATTAAAAATACAATTATTATGTAATATAATCAGTTAATTATTTTTTTTTTTTAATATGTCTCGTACCTCCCTGGTAAAATGTTATTATTACACGATAATAACCTACCTACTGTCTCAACTGCTGAGTATTAAAGTGACACCCATTATACTTAAACTTAAAAAACCACTAATATTTTATAAAACTTAGTCAAATAAAATAACACACTAATCAAACAATATTTAAACGCAGTGATAGGCATAAAGATGTTAGGTACAATACATATTTAAAAAAAAAAAAATTGTTGTTTTGAGTAGAGATCCTATAATTCATAAAGCATATCCACTAAATAATACACCTCGCGTTGCTGTACTATATTATACATAATATACCCATCATATGGCATAACAGTGGCGTGCAGACAAAACACAAATGGGGCCTGGGCCCCACTTGAATGTGGGGTGGGTGTGGATTTATTTTTATTTTTTTATTTAATAAATATTTTGTTTTCATATAACTGTAGAGAGGCCCTTAATAAAACATATATTATTTGTAACTTTTAGTTTTAGGTGGATGGTGGGTGAAAAAAATTAGCTTTGCCCCACATGGAAAAAGAGATCTGCACGCCACTGTGACATAATAGACTATAACTTTAAAACAATATCAATAACATTAATACTACCTATATGAAATATTTATTTTAAGCTAATTAAAAAACCATGATTTCGAAGGTTGACTTAATTCGTAAGTATACCAACATAATCCTAAAGAACTTTTCGACAATCCTTTGGCCTTTGCACACATCCTTTTCGAGGTAATAAAATGGTTGTACTGATTTCAATTTATCAGATGATTGAGTTGCACATAGGTAATATACATTTCTGTTTAAGACCACTATTAAAGGTGGTGTTAAATAGACAAATATGAAATAATTTATCTTATTCTATCACATAGCATCCTCTTTGATTACTACCGGTTGACGTTCAATTAATTTATTATCTAATGATAATATTTTATGCTTTTGAAATAATCATTACAAATTCAAATATAATTTATAACATAATTTAATTAATATTTAATAGTTAATAGTACTATAGTCTATAGTACCTAGTATATAAGTGTGTAATATACGCTAATATAATATATAAATCCAGGAAATTAATAGAAAATGCTCAAGTAATGTAGATACCTACTAATATTTCTTAATTTAAAAAAATTATATTTATATAGTGTCATTAAATATGTTAAAATCCTATTAGGTAGTCAATAATATTTATCAACGCCAAATTATGTTTAAAAAGATAAGTCTAAAAACTAAAATAAACATAAATTATATTTGCTTCATTTAAAAAGACACTGGGATGACCACTCATTTAATTTACACAACAAAATAATTGTAATTGTTACAGGCTAATAACCTCAGGAGTTGAAGCCTTATTTAAATAAATAAAAAAAAAAATTAATAATAATACAATTTACGTATATTATAATATGCGAAAAAATAAATAACATAACACATTATGGATATATTATTATGGCTACAAGCTATTTAAAGTATTTATAATAGAATTAAAGAACTTACAAGTTTTATAATAAAACCCATATCTACCTCCTCTGTAATAGAATAGGTAGGTAGGTACCTAATAAAAACGAATACGTTTATTTTTTTACATTAGCGCTTGTCCATCGGTGCACTCTTTGAAGTTTTTACATCTAGTATCTGGAAATTAATTTTTTTAAATCTCCTATTGCCTACTATTTTATTATCTCAGTAAATCACTTTTATTTATGGTTGCGGTTTTAGTTCGTGGGTGCGACGTGTACATTTATTTATTTAATAACATACATATTTTGTTAATATATTATGATATTTACTGGACAATTGTGTGCAACATATTTAACTTTGGTTTATTTAGTAAACAGGCGTTTAAATTGGGGACATTTTAATGTAATATAATGCGATGATTTTACATTTCCGAAAAGCGTGTACCTACTCTATAGTGCGCCAACGTTGGATTTTAATAAGATTTTATAGCATTTTTCCCCGCATCGCTTTCTAGTGCTAACATTTTACAGTATATTATTGTTATTATTATTACATTAAATCCAAATATTATATTGTAACGAAAATAATAAATAAGTTGATAATATCCTTGTATGTGGGTAGTCACATTTTGGGTGGGTCGTCATTTTAGGGTTACGTACGTATGCAAAAGATTTATGTTATCAAGATAACGTAGAGCTAGTTAGTAGATGTGTGTGGTATAATATTCCTATCTGGCTCTTTGTTTGAGAAAAAAAAATTGAATAATTATAGGTATTAATATATATTAAGCTGGTGCGGCTTCTTTAGAAGTAAAATATATAGTATTTTTGGAGAATTTAGTGGTTTTGAGTTGTATACCCCGAAAAAAGCGAAAAGTTAATTGTTTACGAAATTTATACTGATGTAGTTCAAAATCAGATGATAAAAAAAATTATTATACTATAACATAACTAATCAAAATGGCATAATTAATCACATAAAACAACATAACAATTTTAGGCGATTTATAAAGTAAAATGTATTGATCAAATTTCATAGAACATTTACTTGTACAATGTCAGATCTCGTGCATAATTAAATTATTCATGAATTCATAGTGACGCTATAGTATAATTATACTGGTAACTTCGCGGAACAGACGACGTCAAATCGTTATTATATAATATGCTTTTTAAAAATATTTTCATTTAGCTATAAAAGATAAAAACATGCCATCACAAACGTCAACGAAGCAACACTTATTAATAACAATAATTAATAATAGGATGTCGGAGTTGTGTGGACAGTGTTACTTAGACACTGAAAATAAAAATAAAAATAACGATTTTATAATTTTAAATATGATTTACACTCACCTGAGGAGCACACGTCGCGTAATGACAAACTCGATTTAAGAACATGATTCAACAATTAAAATATAATTATTATCGTGTTGATATTATTTTACCATATTATACGTCTATCAATACGCAATCCATTGATCTCGTTCCGATGTACAAGGGCATACTTTAAAATCAGAGATACAATTAGATTCTTAAGGTTTTACATCAGCGTCAACCAAAATAATAATATCGACGTATAAATATATAACATATCAGGGGCGTATTTATAGGGGTGGCTGAGGGGGCTTCAGCCCCCCCCCCCCCGAAATCCAGGAATTGTTTATGAAGTCTGCTTATTATGTCCTATCAGATGTACATTTACTAACTCATATAGGCTGAATTGAGAATTTCAGTTGGAGAAAATACCACATCCCCCCCAAAAAAAAATCTAAATACGCCCCTGTAACATATACATATTGTTATACATATCAGACTATCCATCTAACATAAATCCAAATTTAGAATTAGTAGTTTATGAGTTATAAGTTTAGATGAGTGGAGTAGTGAACCAAAATGTTGCAGGATAACCGCGTACCACTTCACTCTGCTCATATAAACTTAAAAGTTAAAATAGGTGCTTATAACTCATAAATTAGGTACTCGCCTTGAATGAAATTCTTATGACATATTATCGAAATACTTAGAAAAATCAAAAATATACTGAATTAGAAAAAAAAATTAAAACTGTATGTTGTCTGAATTTAAAAACAAAAACAAAAATTTAGTTTTTTGACTAGAAAAACTATGAAAAAACTTTTTCAAAAGCAGTCATACTTTTGAAATATGGAGACTTCATAATATTTAATGATAGAAGATTCACCCAATATAAGTATAGCATATGTTATAAAATTTAAGCAAACAACAATAAACCAATCAACCAAATATAAAATATTTTAGTAAATACAATAATAAGTTAACATTATAATATGTAAGATACAGAAATACTGGTAAACAGGCAGGTGGTGATGGAGATTACAAAATAAAGAACGAAGAATGATCACGAGGTGGAATGAATATTATTCACCCATGTCCCATATACGTTTAAAAATTTTTTTCTAATTAATTGATCACTATCACCATGTACATAATGTCATATGGTTGGGTAAATTTGATCGTATTTGTATTTGTTTCAATAATTATACAAATTAATGAATACACCATACACCATATTCGAAAAATGCTGAGACCGGTTCATAACAACTTTGATGACATCGCACATAAGATTATTATGAAGATGTTGAAATAATCTGAGTGCATATAACTTATAAGTACGTAATTGGCAAAATTAATATTATTTTTATACAATGTAGGTACTTGCGTTGTTGTTTGATCAAAATGGATATAAGAAAAAGTAGGTAATGTAAAAAACTCTCGCATTCAAATACACAAACATACACGCGTCATGTCAGCACATGAATAAAACTATATGTAATAGGTATGTCCATGAATTAATCATGTTATTCATAATTACCGTTTATGTACCTACTCACAATACTTATATCAACAATCAGCAAATAATTAAAAATTGTTTACAATTTATGTAGAATTTATAAATTAGGTATTATACCAAATGTATTTTATAAACGCAATAATAATAGTAGAAACTGAGAAATACAAAACTATTCGTTAAGAAATTAATCTACCCTCCCGACACAAGAAGAAGAGAAGAAGTAACCGTCACTCGAGCCAAAATAGGTCATTCCCGCTGAACCTATGTATATCTAATAAAAAAAAGAACCAGCACCAATATGTGGTACTCGCAACACAACATTAACGATTGAGCACATTGTCATCACCTGCCCTAAATACACTGAAGCACGCGAGATACTTCAAAATCCTGCTTATCTGCACCAAGCCTTCAAAGCTGAGAACACAGCTGCAATCGGTACATTTTTCCATAATATAAACACTAAAATATATCCACTGTAAATAACAATAATAATAATAATGCTGTAAAATTCATACTAAATTGTAATGTATACATAATAAATATTCTTTTTTTTTGTTTAACATTTGATTAAATTAGGCTAAAAATCTGTGTTGTTGAAACCTTAATAAACTATAAAAAAATTAAATAAAAATAAATAATAGTAGATAAAAAAAATATTAGTTTTTGATGTTGGTCATCATATCAGAATTATTTTTATACCTATACAATTATATAAGATTTGATGAGTCAGCTTTTGACTTAATTTTGTAGTATTTTGAAATGCAAATATTAAAAATAAATATGCAATTTTGCAATTTTACAAGTGAACACTAACGTCCAAGATTATCTATAGTAAATTACTATAAATAAATTCAGGTTCTTTTTGCGTTGTTTAAAAGGTGAAAAATGAATTGAGAAGTCCATACTTGCTAAAAATAATTTGTTTAAAAGTATTTATTGTATTTGCCTCAATAGGTAGATACTCCAATTGTATATATCTTAAATTGTGTGTAAATATGATAGATTTAAAATCAATATTTTACAAATATATTGTGACGAATGATAATAGTTCATAATATATAAAATATATTTAAATTTATATTTTGAAACATTTAAACGTGATTCACAAAACAACCTTTAAAGGGTTAAAATACGTAATATTAAATACTTTAATGTTAATTAGTTTTATTGGAATATAAAAAACACAAACGCGTTGGGTCAACATTTCGAAAGCAAACAGCAGACACCTATAATAAAATACGATTTTTACGTGTTATTGAAGGTTAAAAAGTAATAATTGTATTTACACCTGTTTCATTTATTATTTTTTTGTTCTATTTGTTTTCTTGCAGATGTCAGTGAGGACAAAAACTCAATATTCTTGAAGAAATGTGTATATGTAGGATTGGCCTAAAATTATTCTTACAGTTGTTGGCCTCGAGAATATATTTTTAGAACATAATGGTCATTGACCATTTTATCAATCATAATATTTTTGACATGCATATACCTACTTATCTTATTGCTAACTGACAAAATATTTTTTTATCATGACAAATTGACAAGTATCAAAGGTATCATATAGTCCATAGGTATACCCATCTATGCAATATACTAATAACAAGATTTCTTGAGATTTCTCAAAAGCATCAAAAACATACACAACATTGCAACCTTATATTATTACGGCTATTAAATTTAATATTAACATACTCTTCATATTTTAGTAATACTTAAAGCAATCAAATAAAACCAAATAATAAGTAAATATTAATTAAACTAATAGAAGTTGAAGAACAAGTGATTTTAGTTATAAATTTATTTCTTATTTCAGAAAAAAAATATAAAACACAAGTTGATTCAAAAACAAAAGGTTTAAAAAATCTGGAATGACCGATTATGTAATTATTTCATCTGCGATAAGAATTAATTTTTCATATACAATTTATTGTGCTAGTCATATTTAAAAAAAAGTTTTCAATTTTTGTCAAACTAGTTTGAACAAAATATATTAAAAACAGACTTTTTAAAACAATCCATCCCTTACGATTTTATTTTATGATAATTTTGAATAAGAATTTTGATGTTTAAATATTTCTGAGTTTATATACTATACACAATATACATGGTATGTTGTGGACGTCTTAAATTATTTTACCAAAATTTTATGAATAGTAACTTGTTTAATTTTTATTGATATTTAGGTCAATCGGAAAATTGATCACAAAATCAAATATATTCTGAATACTTTACGCATATATTAATTACTAAGTGATAATAAAAAAACTTTATGCCTAAATTGGTATTTAATTTCCCAATAATTTTAATCATAATGTATGATGTGTAAGGAACTATAAATATATATATATATACAAAAAACCATTCGTAACGAAACTTATAAATGTTTTCCCGGTTGACGTGTTTTCCTCGAATGCTATAAATATAATATGCAATCATAATAATACCAATAATACCTATTATTAAGCGTTAATTATTATTTTCAATCATAATTATTATAGTTTATCATGCCAAAAATCATATTATAAAATTATTGTTCATACAACCACGATACTTACACGGAAACATTTTGTTAATCTTCATATAGTACAATTATTATTGCAATATTGAAAAATATATTTTTTGAACAAAAAAGTTTTATATTGTTTATCACATAAAAAGAAATATCTAGAATAAATATTTTTTGTAATATATTAATACAATTTTTTCTGTACCTAACGAATGGTGGCAACTCTCTTCATCGATGCGGTACAAAATAAAATTCATGTACTTATATAAGCTACCTCTTAGTAAAACTTGGTAAATTACATTTTACTATGACAAAACTGGCTTTAAACCTTTTAATTAATGCTTGAATCAAGAGTATAGTAGGTATAAGCGTATACTTTCATTAGCAGTGATAAAGATAAAATAAAAATAAAACTAGAACAAAAATAATCATTTTGTAATATTTTTTTTTTTTTTTAATAATAAAAATAGGTATAAAAATGTAATATTTCCAATTAAAAATAGTGGGTGTCCAGCTCCATCGAGTTAAATAATCAAATAGTCTTAATTATCATGGAGGGTAGATAGTATGTTTTTCTAATCACGTCACTATAAAAACTACATCAAAAATAAACTAATATTTGCGAAATTTTTAAGGGATTCAATACAGTATACTGTATATAAGTAAATAACAATATTGGACATTTAATATTAATTATATCAACTGAGATTCCGCGAGAGCGTCATAGCTCCGACATATTATACATAGATATATAGCTTTATATTATACACGTAGATGGATTATATTACACTATTGTTTATTTTACTACCAGTTTTATTGTACCTATTTACTTACGCCGAACACTTAATACAAAAATATAGTATTTGAAACCACTTGTGAAAACAACGAACAATTATGTGCTGACAATATAATAGCTGGTAACCTAATAATCTATTAAATTTACTAATAATAAGTTAACCTCTGAATGCTCGCGATTTGTATACAACCTTTAGTATACCAAATTAATTTAATATAAGTTTTCAAGTGCAATTATACGTGGAAGTGGCAATATGCTATATGGAGCAGTTGATATAATGCATGCATTGGACATAGGTACCTATACTATAATATAATAAGCGTATCAGAAACTTAAGGTAGATACACATACGATATAGTATTATTATTATGACTATATGCGTGATTTTAAAAATCTTTGATTGTGTGCGACATGCGTTAAAGTCGCCTGCGATATAATAACCGAAGTACAATTAATAAACAGACTATCACCCGTTCCACCCTATAGGCAATAATACGAGATAATATAGGCATAGCTGAGCAGTGGTCGTCGTGAGACCACGTGGGAAGTTCGTTATACACTAAATAATAATATTAACGATAATAGCCAATAAGTACGCATATATTCGCTGACTTAAATATTAATATGTTTAAACGACGACCAAGCTATACCTATATAGTTTTTGCGAACTATACGAAGAGTGACGACGAGTGATGTATGTATAATATTATTGTAATATAAGTAGGTACGCTATAATACTTCCTACACAGGTCGAGCCCCCCGGAGCACAGCATGTATGTCTTTGAGTGTGTGTGTGTGTGTGTTGCGCGATAAGGGGCGGAGTTTGTGGCCCTGGGCTGAATTTGGTACATTATATAGAGATGTATGGAAAAAAAAAATTTTTTTCACGAACGCGAGTAAATTTTTTTCGTAAATATTCATGGGAAACACTGCATGCACGCATTTTATGTACGGATAAACGGTCGCGCTCGCTGTATATCTTATTACGTTTGCAAGCACTATCGATGTATCTATGTGTATTTTTATTTTTATATTATATATTTATACCTACCGATATATATGCACGGATTTTTGTGATACATCATACGTCATAAATCGTGTCTGCATGGCGATTAAAAAAAAAAAAAAATAAATGTATAAAAACATACACTTGTCCCACGCCCATATTCGTCGCGAGATTATCTAATTATATCTAAGAGCCATTTGTGCACGCGAGAGATATATAGGAGCCGAGAGCGCATTTAGAGGGACGCGAATCGTGTATATGTGTACGTACCTATGTATATATATATATGTATTTAGTATTACATGAATTATTCGAGCGTTGGCCGCGGGCGGAAAGCGAAAAAAATTGGCGTTTTTACGCGGAGGACTTGAGTTGTATAAAAGGACATGACATTAAGATAAAATTGAATAAAATGTACAAGATAAAACGATGTAAATATCCATTTCTCTCTCTCCCTCAGACCTATTATAAAAACATAATAATATATTATATTGGCTCTAATATGTTTTATGTATATATTAATAGCAATGTACCTATATTCTACAATATTATACATATCTTTAAATATGCATTATATGCGAATATTTTACTTAACAATCGGTTAACTCAAAACTCTTCCTGTTCACCTACACGCGTATCAATATCTTTTTTTATACTAATTAATATATCTATTTAAAACATAATTTCAATAATGTAATGTAATGCTGTAGTGGGTCTGTATTAAAGTGTCTCAATTCAAAAATTATTCTCAACTAACCAAAATCAGATCAACTACGTTATTATATATTTCATTCGAGACGAAAAAACATCGTAATACTTCATTAAAAATCCTAGATAGATAGAGCTAATTTAAATTTATATTTTAAATTAAAAAAAAAAATAATTAGTAATAATTATCTTAGAATTAATAGCAGAAATCCATCAGAATAATAATAATAAATATATATAAATGTATAATACATAGGTCACGGAAAATAAATGCTGCAACTAAAATGTCTGTTATTCAGACTTGTTATGAGTGATTCCCCTTAGAAATGATAAATTTGAACGTTTTTCTCGTTCAGCGTATTCTCTGCGAGTTGGATTATGTGCTGCAGCCCTTCCAGCATAAACTATATTTTCAGCGCTCCGTTCCATTTGAATTTGTCTTTTTTTAATTATTTCTATAATTGTATAAATACCAACATGACATTTTCCAACAAGGGTTTCAAAACGCCTATGCCAACCCTCTAAGCAGTTTTGAGTTCTAGGTATCCCTAATTCCATATTCGCTTAAATACGGACCAACATTTTGGTGGAAATAAAGGAGCTATGCGACTTACTTTACCTTCTCTCATTATCCACACACTGTATCTTACTGTGAAGTATCTATTATAGCTATAAAGTACAGATGAACAATGTACTTATCAAATAGTATGTAATTGCAACGTGATTGAATGTACGCATCGTCCGCTGTGACTAGTTCCGGATGGATGATAACTCTGTTTCCTAGTGGAAAACTCCATATCATACATACTCGAATTTCAAATCAACCATTACCTTCCTCACAGTTAAAAAAACCTACTCAAAATAACCAGCCAATGGCCTATGTTGCCGCGGAATGATTAATAATTATAATTAAAAAAATACTTATATCAAATAATAAACATTGCACAATAATAATTATAATAATAGAGTTCCATTTATTTTATTATGTGTACTATTTTGTGTAGTATTCCTACATTTATTTTTTTTTTACTGCAACAAAGTATTATTTTTATATGTGCTATTATACCTACGACGTAAATAATATATGGTACGTTTGATAAATGTTTAACAGTTTCTCTTATCAATTGATTAATATTGTAATTATATTTCATCTGTTGGGTGTGTATTTGTATCATTGTAAAATAAATTATAAAATCTAATTAACTTGAACTACTGTAAATGCGCCACGCGTAGTCAAAAATTATAACATACGCTACAGAATGACAGAACACAAATTTTTGACAGTGAACGTATAGGTAATAATAATTGTAAAAATACCCACGCGTAGTTTCAAAAATTGTGCCTGCATTTTAAAAATCCGGCATATCCTCTATAGTCTATATTGAACGATAGGTACATATCATTATTATTATTTTAAAAGATCAAAAGTATAGTAGGTAAAAAATTGTCGGATAATTCGGATAATAACTACCTATTTAATATAAAATACTTATGTTCAATGTTTAATGTATTTATGTATAGGCTTGTAACATACAAAAATTATTAAAATGTATTTTATAAAATTATTGGACTATAAGTCAAAGGTTAACTTTTAATCATCTACAATATTTATTACCTATCAATAATTTATTGCCCACGTAAAAACGTGTACCTGCTTTTCCAATATTTTCTATTTTTACGTATACTTACATGATTAAAAAATCAACTGTGACAACAATCTTACAAATTATAATTATTATATCCTGTTGTTGAATATCAGAGATGGCTATTCAATATTAATTATCTTCGGAATATAATTTGTTTGTACTTTGTTTCGTTAAAAATAAAACTAACAATATCATTTAATTATATATGCCACGGTGTAGTGTAACAGTGTAAGTATATACATTGTTATAATAGATTGATTAGGATAAAAACGTTTTCCATAAAATAATCGAAATCTAAACGCCCACTATAATTGTTCAATTTAGATTTAAATTTCGAAGGCGTTATCATGATTTTTAAATTGAATGTGTATTATTATATAGTCGTTTTTAAATAGTTACCAAGTCACATAATATGCAGATAATCGTGGAAAAAACCAAACGAGCAAATTATATTCGCACTTAGCGCGGTGTTATACAAATTCGATTATAATGTCAATGATTTATACATTTTAGCTGTACGTATATTATACTTAGTACAGACAGATATTATAATATATTTATTATATGTTCTGTGGTCAAGTTCGTCCCACACTACTCAATATAATATTATGTTATACTGAATGTTCTATAGGTTGGCAGGCACCTATACTTTTTGTATTTTAATTTACACTTTCTTTTTTTTTAATTAACAGGTGCTCATTCGAATTCGTCCGATGATTTATGTGTGCGTGCAAAAATATTTAATATGTTCAAATCGATTTAAAGTCAGTTTTTCCTACGCAACAATGCGCTAATCACATATCAAATGTATAGTTATATATATTTATATATATAAAATATATATATACCTATAAACTTCTGCGGCAGCGTTATAACTTATAAGCGATCATGAAACGGGAGTAAAATATAATATTTATTATTTATTATAACTACTTACTCGTCGTTTCTTATACGTTATATTATTAATTCAAATATTATGCTACACAGACAACCATGTATTATAATATTTTACTGGTATCCATTTAGTTAGTCCCAATTCTGTATTTTCCATTAAAAACTTAAATTGAAAAATTGTTTCTTTTAATTACTATACATATATGTTATTTATAGGTATACAGTTAAACCTACTTATTCGTTCTCACCAGTTATATTAGCTATTCCTCTAGAAGAAATAAAAATTCATAACACATTACATTTCACATATTATATTTATCATAGATTGATTATAGATATTGATTTTTTGGATATTAAATAGGTACTATATTTGAACTGTGTACCACGCGTTTAGTTACAATGCGACTTATTGCTATTTATTTGAAGAAAAATTAAATAAAATAATAAATTAATAACCTAACTCATAAATATTAATTATTTTGTTCATAAATCAATTATGCTTCGGTTTTTCCAACCAAATTATCAAAATGTAAACTAAATTTTAAAAATTTATTTATATAATATATTCACAAAAGTAAAAACCAACTATCATAAATATTCAAATAGTAGGTAGCTATTTGAGAGAAATTATATTGTTTATTATTTCGTCATATTCAAAACGTACAATCTCCCTCCCACATGTAAAAATGATCAAAATTTGATTTAAGTAATTAGAATGTAATTACCAGCAGTAAAAAGTTAAAATTATTATAATTATTTTAATATTATATTTAATAATGATATTATTAAATAAAAAGTTTTAACTTTGAAAACATTCTATAGTTATATTATATTCTAATGTATTATGTTGCCATAAAATATTTTTCTTTCAATAAAATAAGAATTTTTTTCTAATTGATAGTCATGATTACTTACCAAAGTTTATCATGAATAAACTTTATTATCATCGTCAATACCTATTTATAACGGTTGTAACTTCAATATTATATTATTAAACGTTGACTATTCAAACATAATATATTTTCTTGTTATTCTCCCACCCATCAATCGTTGTAATATAGAAATGATTTAAATTTATTGGTACTTGTATGAATCAAGAAAATTAACTATTCAATAAAATAAGGCAAACAGTTGACATTTCAAGAACACATATATAGACGGTAGGCGTTTCAATAAAATTGACTATTGGTTATGGGGAATTTTATGAAAGATTTATAAAAAATGTATTTCATTATTCATGTATTTCCGTCATCCAAAAGTAAATTGTGAATAAGTACTTGTCTAAGTCACATCGAAGATCAATGTCATATTGCCGTAATACAATAATTATCAATTGTTTGATAATATATTTTAACCAATAAGAATAGTGGTATAAGTTTCCTCATCAGTCTTAAGGTCCCTGTAAGCGTGCCATAAACATTAATTTCAAAAATTTTTATCAACGTTTAGATCGCCATTTATTCGAATTGTAATGCCCAATTTGGAAGCTTAAAATACAATCCTACTCCTTTAATCTGATAGGAGGGTGGTGACATTCATCATCCGATCATCAGGATGTTAATTTTTTTTTTTATTACCTATTTACAAGATATTTACAATCTGAATTTGATAATAGTAAAATAAAAACAAGACATTAAGTATATTTCGGAAGAAGCCACCCAATAATGGCACTACCTATTTTGAGAATTTATATGCTAGGTTTCATACAACCTGCAGGTCACGATAACAGTTTCTTAAGACGTCTAACAGGATTACCGGGAATTGTAGGGACTGCTAAGTTTTTTATAAGTGGGCATGGATGATCAGTTAACTTACTGTGGAAACGCTAATGATAAAGTTTTGCTTTATCTTGAACGGAAAAGCATGTTAATTTGGAAAAAGAAACAATGATAGCAATTGAACATAATGTCTAGACGTGACCACACCAATTACTGTTGACGGAACTACAGCGGAACATCGAAGCGGGTTAAAAAGACAGCAAAGTGGACACGAAGCATACACGCCCAAAACCGAATCTGTAGATTTTAATATAATAATATATGCGATACTGTAATTAAAAATAGTCATTCACAAATATCAAATAATACATTTTTGGTATTTATTTATTTTACATAGCAAAGAATTAGATTTAAATGAAATAAAATATTAGCATAGGCCATATTACGTTAAATAACGTTTGTTTTTCTTTTTTATCGAAATCGTTCAATTTATTTGTGTGTCAGATATTGTCTTTATAATTGTTTTATACAATTTAATCTAAATTTCTTGGTTGTTCAAATTAAAGGAAAAGATACGTTCATTAAGATACCTATACAAGATTCACTATACGCTGTTGTGCTCCACTCTGGATTTATTTGTTTGTCGTTATTTGATTTCAATTTGCAGAATACTGAAAGCAAAGTAAATGTAACAATGTTATAAATAGTAAGATAATTTTAAAAACATGAAATTCAATTGATGTGATCTCTTGTACTCTTGTACAGTCAAACAAATAATAACTAAATAGGAATCTTCGTTCTCATAAAATATGATTCCGCGCTCTACCTAGATAATGTAACTATATGAGTGTATCGTGTAGGTTTTTCACATAAAATAAAAAATAAAATAAACAGTGAAGTCATAATTCATTAAAAGTTATGAATTATGAGTTATGAGTTTATGATTTGAATACCTAATGTAATTTATGAACAATGATGTACCAATATTAGTTATAAATTTATAATGACGTGTATTGACTTATTATATTATTCAATATTTATTACTTCATAAGTATTTATGTATAAACGTTTAATAGTTAATATAGCTCAATAAATCGGAAATAAAAAAAATGCATGTATCATGTATCATATATCAGTAGTAATAATGTATTAGTATCACAGAATAAAATTGTTATTAAAAATTACACTTTTTAAAACCGAAATGCTCACTTTTTTTAATAAGAATTATTCTCATTGCTATAATATGTATTTTTGTTAGAATAGATTCATTATAGAGAAACAGTTATTTGCAAATATATAATGCATATGCTATTTTAAAATTATAATGGAAGTACCCTAATAACCCTATACATTTCATAGAAATATGTTACTAATTGTATAGAAAATAATTACAATAGGTACGATCGTTGATCACGTTACTTAAAATGACGTATTCGAGTAAATAGTTCATGTTATGTTATTAACCAACACTGAATATTAAAATATCCATTAGATTTGTATTCAATTATTATATTATACATTTATACACGCGTCACGCATATTGTCACTACTTAGAGGGGAAACTAATGCGAATTTTAAACGAATGTGAATTTTATTAGCGACCACCGCGGTAACTATCAACCATTTGGGACAAAATATACAAATGTATAACTATGTGTGGAGATTGAGAAAACGGCAACACAATAAGTATAATATAGTATTGTTGGTACATAAGATGTAAAACGTATTAGAATAATGTTGATGTACGTTTTATATTGTGTTATGTGCCTTGCTGATGATACATTTATAATATAAATGCAATATACATTATACACATATAATATATTATGTTTATTATTGTTTACTCAATATGTACGTATATACTATATATATTAGCAGTCATAGGATGTACAACCCGCGCGTGTGTCCGGCTCTAATTGCATCGTTAGATCGCTTACATTCAACGATAACAATAAATCGCTGTCGTGACTTGTGATCATATGATATTATAAACTATTATAGTGATGAATGATATTTATTTAAATAAACGTACAATGCAATTATTTATTATGTTTATGCCCATTGCCCGAGCAGAATATCTACCTATAGGCATCACGTATGCTTATTAGCACCATTATAACAATATTGTGTAAAACCAATCGAATATATTAGGTAGGTACTTATATATAAATATATTGTAATGATATGGTTCCCCGCGCTCACTCTTATTACACAGTAGTTAGCACATCATCTGAAAAAGGTCAAGATTGTTGCGGAAATAATAACCACACCGTTTAGCTTTTATCATAATTATCGTAAACGCTTCTCAGCCCCACACATAATTGTATTTTTATTGTTTTTTTTATTTTTATTAATAATTACTTCCTTGGCGATTTGAACCATTGTTGGCTACAAGAATCTAAGTTTAATTATTACAAACCAGGAATTTTGTTACTTAGTTTTTATAAATTAGATAAACAAAGTAAAACGAAAAAGGAAAAACACGATAAACATTAAACATCATATAGCTATATAAATACAATTTAAAATTTGTATAAGTAGTTCAGTTTCCTTTATGAATTATTTTATGGAAATAAAAAAAAAAAAATATATAACTTATCTGTGAGGTATATTTATATACTTGACTATTCATAATAACAAGTATAATGATGCTGTATTATTACAGATTTAAGATCTTGAACTTTTGACGCGTACATACGGAGCGCAGCAATAATTTTTTTGATCTGCAGACTGGAGTAGTATGCATTGAAATTAAATTGAACTAAAATCATTTTTCCATATTATGGTCTTAAGGTGGGTTTCTACTAGACCGTTTACATAGGTAAATAAATGGTGAATAATTGTACATACACACACGTCTTGAAAATTAGATTCCGGTAAGCACGGTCAACGTTGTTTTTTACTCGTATTGCGTATTTTTTCGATTTGATAAAAAATTATATGTTATTAATGATATACATAATGAATAATGATAACGATGTACAATAGTAAGGATGGTACAAACCATAAACTGATAACTAATGTAGCCGATGATTATTTTAAATCTGTAATTGCTGCTATTACCTATAGTAGATCGTTTGAACAGTAATGGATGAAACAGAATCAACTTCAAGATATAACGAGTGGTATACCATGTGGTAAACACGGTTGAACATTTTTGTAAACCAAAATAATACCGCGCTAACCATCCAATCACAGGACACTCAGGACAGAAAGATCCGTGCACGACCACTTAAACGATCAAATGAAAACCCATCACCTTTATACTTATTAACTGCAAGAATAGGGTGAATAATACTTTTATTGCGTAATCTGGAAGTAAACTTATAATGTGATCATTACTTCATTTCCACCGCGACAGCACTTCGTGCACGATATGTATAGTGGAAAAATCATATCAAAAAATATGTAAACATATACGTATCAATAGTCAATAGATGTATATATATATATATAGATATATGAATAAATATAATTATTATAATATGTTATAAATTTCAATACACGATATACATAAAATATGTTTGTTAACTTTCAAAATACCTAAGGCTGCACGTGGAAATAAATCCAAGTTTACCTATATACAATATATTGGTAGCAAAAATAATATATTAAAATTATTGATTATATTATCGTAAGAGCAATCTAAAATTGTTATAAACACAATTCTAGTACAGATACTAAACTCACATTTAGTCCGAACACATAACATTTACTTGTATTAAATTTACAACACAATAATTGTTAAACGAAATCATAAAAATGATATAACTGTAATTAACAAGTTAGATCAAAGATAATTGCATTTTTTTTTCTGCCAAAAATGTAGTTATACACTCCCTTAATCTAACTAGAATAGTATTGAAGTCCGTTCGGAAATAATTCAAACAGAAAATTGAAAGATATGTGAATTTTGTGTAGTAATAGCAATAACAAGTTGCACTGCTTGACTACGTGACACCAAACTGCAAAAAAATTTAATTTATTTCAAATTATTGTTATGTTAGTACATTGCACGTCGAACACATGAAAGGTAAAACACAGTTTAAACCGTCAAAACATCTTTCTTCTGCATTATGATGTAAGAAACATATTTTACAATTTAAAAATTCAACGTACACTGTTATATATGCTATGCATATTACATTTAAAAATATAAACTATGGGTAATATTTTCTTTTTTAATATAATTCCTATACTCTAATCTATATTTGTATTGTTTATTGCCTGTTCAGCGTTGGATTTCCAATAAATTCTAAAACTTTCTTCAAAACATCTTGTGTTCTGAGTGAATGATGTATGAACTAAATGTATAATATTGTACATTGTTTTTTTAATTTGTGTGTTTAATACAAACATTTAGTTGAAATCAACACCTCGTGTTTCCTATACCTGTATTGAGCTTTTAGAGTTAACTTTTTTTTTAACTGCAATAAAGTTGTTACCTTTCATAAGCTTGTTCAATAACTAAGTAAAAATTATAGATGGTGATTTTTAATCCATAATGTTTATCAAAAATGTACGGCATATTATACTGATAAGTTTATATTAGGTATATTGTATCTTGACCCGCTTGATGCATGAAATTTAGCATATAAATACTGAAAATAGGTAGGGCCATCATTCGGTGGCTTCTTTTGTCATACGCTTGTCTTGTCATGTTATATTTTACTATAATAAAACTTGCTCATTGTTCTTTTCTTTGAACAGATTTTAAATAGCATCTCGTGGAGAATAATAATAATAAAAAAAGTTTATATAAATTTCTGAGAGACTTTAATGAACAACTTTTATTAAATATGATATGAATAAACGGACCTGCATGTATATTGCTGGTATAGAAATTCTATTAGGAATTTAAAAGGCTTATATCAAGATAAAAGTATTTTTATCCATCGTGCGCCTGGCTATCGTCCCAACAAAAATTATAAAAAAAAATGTATGTGATCGTGTATTTCTATATATACATTTCCGGGTTTAAGTGTGTTCACTCAGTACGCGCGTTTGACTTCTTTTCTTATGAGTAAAAAAACATATTTCCTAGTGAGTAGGTTCACCAGGGAATGTAATACATACATATAATCTACACCATAAAAGATATCTATTCAAAACCAAATATTATAAATTGTGTAACAGTATAATAATATAATGTTAGACATTATGTATCATATTACAGATATTGTTACTAATGCAGCAGTTGGCATCACGGCCGTCATTAATTTGCTTTCTTGGTTTCTTAACTTTTTACCGGAATATTATCCCACAGATATATCTACATAATTTAAAAACGATATGTTTATTTCAGATTGAGACGCACATATTATTGTAGGCTGAGTTTTAGGTCCACACGAATCTCGTCACGGTTTAACCAGTCCGTTAAGCAATATCGAGACAAAATCAAAATGTCTAAATTAACTGCAGTATTATAAAGCGCGTTTGATTTTGACTCGCCCACCTGACGAATGCAAGGTGGCGCTATCGCAGTATTATAATACTTTATGTATTTTATTATATTATATTTCCGGACAAGTTTTTCGGGTGGGCGCTTGTTTATAGACGATGTGAGTTATCATCATACATATTATATTGTTTGTAGCATACGTACGTGCGGTTATAGGCGTATCATAAAAAATGTATATTATAGTATTATATTAACAACGAATACAGCTATAATAGATGTGTATATCTATAGTAATATAATAATAACATCCTACGACGACGTCGTTTGATAATCGGAACTAGGAGGATATGACTGTGGTGGTGGCTGCTTGTAAATTAATTTCTACGACTTGAATTACGATATTAAACTCTTATATGCCTGAAATCAGAACGACAAATTTTCCTTATTTTAATTACCATTACAGTAACTATTATACTATCACCACATTTGTATTTACTCGAAGTACCGTGATAATAGCATATGACAATTGAATACCTATATTATATAAATCGTTTGCGACAGAATTAAATTAAATCCTTACTATAATTAATATTAGGATAAAACGGACGACTAACTCCTTAGACTTGATAATATAAATTGGTACTAAACGTAAATACTCGTGTCTCGGTAAGGATATCTCGTCTACTTTATTTGTTAAGAGTCTACAAGTATTGCACCTCTACCGCCGTTCGTTCAAGTCACCAGCATCGACCACCATTTGTAGCTTGACAGACGCCTGATAGAGGCGAAATTCTTTATTTAATTATGCAAATTAGCGTTAATTAACCATTATTAATATTATTAACATTTTGTATTTAAAATAATTATTTATTAGTTACCTAGATGATTATTTAAAAATATATTTAAATATTTATTGTAAAATAGTATGTGATTGTATTAAGTATTAGGTATACCTACCTATTAACAGTATGAACTTACTAAATTGCAGTACAGGAATGAAAGGCGACCTTACATTGTTTTCATCAAAGTTAATCTGTATAAAATATAAAAATTTAAAAGATCTTTGGTAATTGTGTGTTTACCGACATGAAAGCATAAATTATTAATTACATGTTATATTATAAACTTTGTATTATACTTTGTATGTTCTATGTACAAAACATAAATAACGTATACTTATGTCTTATTAATTATACATTAATGCTAAGGAATAAGTACGATGCTTTTTTTTCTCATTCGGATTGCTTCGATTGTGTTTGGTCAAATTAAAACTCCGATAACAATCGCATAAAAAGACAATTCAATTATTTGGTAGCGCCTCTAAACCTGCAACAACTTCATTGTGATATTGTTTATTCTACAAACAACGGGGTGCCGCCAACAAGTATTCTGCTATAGTTGTATTATTCTATATCGTGCACAAGATACATGTATTAATCAACCAATGACCCCGAGATATTGAAAGTACGCCAACTGACCATGCCTAAGCATGTGGGTGCACCCATGATAAAACGGTGACATATAACTGGCCACAACCATATTTTCCATTCATGGTTTCTACCAACACCGTTCAATCGAACTGTAATGCGATTTTGTTGTAAATTCATTATTCAATAATACTTACGTATTATAATATTATATTTCTCATATTTTGTATCACGTTTGACTTGGTATAAATTAATTTTTCTGTGTATTACTTTATATTATTGAGTTTCTATCCTACCTGGTTATCCCTCCTACGTCAATTAATTGGCCGTTACATTCTATATTGAAATGGACTATTTAAGTTATTGAATACTATGTCAATGTATTTATAGATAATTAAATAATAATTATAGGTATTTATTAAAAAAAAAATAATATCTAAAACTAACAAAATGATAAAATATGTGTAGGTACCAACTATAATATATTATAAAATAAAAAAAATATATATTACAAAAAAAAAAAAAGTACCAACTATTAAATTGTAGTATCTGTATTATAATAATAATTTATTATATGTATCATACGTTTGATGTAAATATGTAATAAAATTAATCTAACTCTATAGAATCAATCAAGATGAATCGAATAGAGCATAATATACAATTGTTTTATTAATTATGGATTAAGAGATATTATGTTTTTATGATAATAACGAAAAACGAATATTTTTCGACTATACCTAATTTATAAATTATGTAAACTTCAGAATACTTAAGAGTTAAAATAATACGCCATAGTATACCATCTATGTTCTCTAATAAATCCAAAGTATCAATGAGCAAAAAAAGATTGAACGTTATTCACGTAGGGCGTAGGCACTGTCGTATTGGAAGTGCTAAAGTGGGTAGACACATCGGTTTTAGATTATTTTTTTTTTTTGTCTGAAATTTATATTGTAATATAGAATATATAGCTGACAATGAACACATTTTTATGTATTTATACTACCATCGTGGATCTAGAAACCCATATCGATTATTTCTGTATGATTCTGATTCGACTTCAATACATTCTATAGTGTATAGTCTCTATCCGTTTTAACTCACGCGTTGCTATAATAAAATTATGCCGATTGCCATTATAATATTATTACTATATAGTTTAACTTTACGACAAAATATGGTAGACACTATAGATTGCAGGTAGGTAGGTACCCGTAGAATACAAGTAGCTAATATATATATTACTATTATACCTACTGATATGTAGCGCCGGGTTAATTCGATATTTCGTGTCATTGGAAATACAGAAAACCGACCTCCGTTGAAAATTCACTCGTATACCTTGATGTAAAGCAGTTTCAACGTTCTATATACTGATGTGTGTGTGTGTGCCAGCTATGGCCCACGGACACATTCCAAAAGCTGTCTACCAATATACATATAGAGAATATAATATAATATTATAATATAAAATAATCAAGCCGTGGTCGTTATTATAATTATTGATTGAGTACCAATATTAAATTACGTACTCAAAAATAATATTAAAAATATAATAATATGATGGGCACAAAATATTATGATCGTTATAATATTGCCGCGGTGACGACGTCGTCGACATCAAAGCTCCCGCACGGACGTCTCCACCACGCCGTATATTCAGGTCGGTTCTCCCACCACGTGCGCGAGCGGGTCGTCCGACGGCCGCCGCAGCCTCAGCGCGCGCGCGCTCCTATAGATCGCTCGATCAACGCCGCCGGGACTTAACCGCGGCAGTTTGTTTGCGTACGCGGCCAACTGTAGTCGACGTCTTCCGGCGAGGATATGCCGTTGCTGGTGGTCACATACCATTGCAAGTATTGTTTACATGATTGTTTCTATCGTCATCGTAGGTATTACGAAGTCCGGTGAATCTGCAAGTTTGCGCGTTTGTCACTTAATATTGTGATTTCATAGGCCGCCAATACGTATACGTCGAATTCGGACGTTTTCGCAGTCGCGTTCGTCCGAGCATACGCGTAATATATTATTATTATAGTTCGCGAGCGGTTTTTTGTTTTCCTCTCGACCGTCTGAGAATTTTCATTCGGCTGCCGAACAAACAAGCAAACACACGTCCGTGGTCTCCAGGACGTTCCCCACTTGCTAGCGGTGTTGTTTTCGAGACCCGTTGGATCGTATTATTATTTTTTTAGTTTTTTTTTTTAGTTTTCATTAGCGTTTTACGACTTTTTATCGAATTAAATTTTAACCAACCTACCCCGAGTACCGAGCCGGTGTTCACACATATACGCAAACTATGTTGATATACCCGACGGCGGGCAGCGGGGCGATCAGTAGCCGTATGAACGCGTCAGGCCAAAAGGGCGGCCGGGCCGCGGCCAAGGGTGTTGTGCAACGAAAAGCAGAGGCCAACAAGACCAAGAGCAGTAGTAAGCAGACGGTGCTGTGGAAGCACGCGGATGTCGAACAAGGAGTGGTCGTAGTTGACGAGAAACAGTTAATGCGGCTGATTAAGACGGAACCAATCGAGAACTATTACCGGCTGGACAGTGAACCTTTCGCCAAGTAAGTTTCTAGACGTAATACGTATTTCATTGTTTTTAGGTTACTTTTATGCATGTCTTCAAGTATTCGAGATCTTCACCTCTCGATAATCATATTTTTATTTCCTTTTCATTGCTTATGTAAATTTTGTGCGAGAAACATTGATTTAATTCAATAGTATGATTAATTAAATAAAATAAGTTCGATAAAGATGATAAATGATTATTGATTAATATTTTCAATCAGAAGTCATCAGTACACATTATGTAAACTGTAAACATAAGCAACACGATTAATAAATGGATGATTATAGATATAAATAAAAAATTGCTTAGTCTAGTAAAATGTATTTCTGATGATTTGCTTAAATCATAATAAAACTTAGATAATTATTGAGTTATATTATATGTATAACTATTTAATATTTATATTATAATAACTAGCTGTACCTTTAATCTAACTTTGTCCTGAAATAAATGAACCCATATCAATACATGTTGTACACTTGTACAACGATAGCGTTTTATGATATAGATCGATGTTTCCAGTGTTATAGCGTACCTCATGTCACGAGCACATTGGAATTTGTGTACCTTATTATTTATGAATTAATTCGAACAATATAGGCAATTAACTTGTATAGGATTGGATATAGTACTTGGTATTTTTCAAACATTATTCAATCTAATTCTAAATTGTATTAATATATTATCTAAGAACAATGTCTGAAGTTTTCTTTTCAATTTTGGTCTAGTAGTTTGTGACTTATGACTTTATGAGTCAATAATCTACGAATTTTTCGTTAACCAATGGCACGCTTTATACTAACAAAAAATATTTTATTATCATGAGCAAAAACGAACAGTATTTGTAAGCCAAAATCGAACTATAGGGATTGAAAAACTGAGCTGTAAGTACTCGGCGAGTCTTAAGAAGACGTCTAACCCTCATGTGTTGTCTCCGTCTTACACACGTACGACCTAGCAAATTATCGTTTGCTAGTTTCAATAGTGTATTGTCAGTTTTGATATTAGAGTGAATCCCCCTAGTATTAAACTTTTAGGTACCTATAGCAACATTATCTGTGTTCTCTCGTTGATTTTTTACGATATTTTAATTTTTAAGTGATTTATGGACATTTTAAAATATTCATAATTTACATACCCAAACTCACTTGAAAATTAAATTATCGTAAAAAACCAATGAGAGAACACAGATAATGTTGCTACCTAAAAGTTTGTTAATAGGTGGATTCACTCTAATATAAAAACTGACAATACCCTATTGAAACTAGCGAATGAACATTTCCCATGTCGTACGAGTGTAAGACGGAGACAACACATGCGGGTGCTACGTCCTCTTAAGAAAGATATGTGTAAAATTTGGTATCATTAGTACAGTATAGCTTACCAGTCGATAAGCTTCATAAAAACAAACATTAATAATTTGTATATATATTTAGATTAAATAATAGTTATTTAAAATTTGTAAATGTGACCATTAAAAACATACTATAGTGGTGTGACGCCCCCTTGATTTGTACTAATTACGTCTGTGCTTACGCTCACCCAAAAATCATTTTCAATTTTCTTCGTGGTTGTAATCCGATTTGCTCATTCATTACGTATTTTCTAACGTTTGCTACAAAAATAAACGTTTACAACCATTTAGATCTGTTATATGTATCATTATTTTTATAAAAATGTATTTGAGTCAGGAAAGTATTATATCTATCTACATAGGGATGTTAGGACATTTTTTTATTTAAGTTTGTTTATCTTTGGAAAATTAGTAAATAAGTTAATCATACATTGTTAATATTCTCAATACATTTTTTTTTACCTCATTCAACTTCGGGAGGGCTTCTATCTTGGTATCTTACACAGTCCCTTGTAAGTTCGCCTACGATCTCTATTTGTCTTATATATACATAACTATTATGCAATAAAATCATAAAATCTCTAACAATACTAATTGTTTTATTGGATATGATATGATATAATAATTATATTATACGTAGTTTGTAAATTAAATATAGAAAATTACTTACATTTTTTAAACAAATATTATATTTATATTCCATTCATATGCATATATTTTTGTGTTTCTAATTGGACGTGTGTTTAATCGCTTCAATTATTTTAAATTTATGAAACTACTGTACTTGGTTGTATAAAAAAAGTGAATATGTATATTATAAACTAATAACACATCATAATAACTTATTTATATAAAGTATAATTTATAAGTTTCTATCCATAAATAATTTCAATACTTTACGCTGTAAAGCTTACAGTTTATATCGAATTTTTAATATACAATTTAAATTTAAAAAAAAAGTAAAACAAAAAGGAGAATTTTTTATTATGATATAGAGATATATCGTTACGTAAGTCCTATACGACTTATTCATGAATACTTAACACCAATGAAATACGATACTTTTATAATATTGTATACTATAATATATTATTAAGTAACTCGAAAATGATGTACTTCATTCGTGTAAAATTGTTCTACTAAATAGAAATAATTTTATGATGAGCTCTTGAAATAATAATAATCATAAAATTCCAATATTTAATTTATCATGATATTACATAAGACATTATTTAAATATAACTTAAAAACATTTTGTATCTAAGATTGAATACTTTCAGATTTCCTTGAATATTCAACCAAATATATGCTTTGTTTTAAAATCACATTCATAATTGAATTGGATAATAATTAATAATTATTTATTAAATTATGATAATTATAGCGTATTAACAAGATGCTAATTTTAGTATAATTTAGTGTTTTGAAATTTTCAAGTTGTTTTGTATTTATAATCCTATAGTATATAATTTAAAATATGTATATATTATATATTTACAAGGTATAGGTACGAGGTACCTATATAGATTATTAATATCTTGTTATATTTTTATAATTGGACATTATTAATACTTTTAACATTTGACTTTGATTTTTTCTCTTGTACAAAATTTACATGAACATGTTGCGTAGATTATAATTATCTATTATAATTCCTGAAATGGGATAAGGAAGTCAAAATTTTAACAATGGTTGCGTCCTCACGTTCTGGTCACCGGCCACCGTGTAAATTTCAAAATTACATTTTGTTATTTTCAGTATTATACCCAGAGTATACTAACACAAAAAAAGCGTGTCTTGTACTTGTATAATATAATATATGAGTACAATGTTTCATCTTTTTTCTCTTATCGTTTTTATCGACATTTTATTATTATATACTTGGTCGGGCTAATTGATTATTATATGGGATTCGAACAATGTTTTTTTCCCATTTTTTTCTTGCCTTCCGCCCGTGTCGGACACACGACTGACATGCCGAGGACGAAACTGTCAATACGTTATTGCGAACACGTAGCAGGCCGACATATAGTTACGTATGCACGGCTCGATCTCGGCGCGGCAGATCCATCCGACTTTGCGACCTCTTTGGTAATTAACGAAAAACAACTATACCGGATTTTATACAAGGATATATTATTGCCGTGCGCTCACACACACTCGTGCACAATTACACGTACACGCTATTACATTTACTGATATTATACACGCGTACAGCAGGCTGCAACCGTGACCATTATTACTGTCTCGTGCCATGACACCAGGGATTCACCCCGATAACTACTGATGGCGGTTTAACGATCGTGATTATACGTAGTGCGTTTTATACGTTTATGTACCAGGTATGCGAGAACCCAAATTTGGTTATAACTTGGTTATAATCCCTTATACGTGCACGGGCCATAGCATTTGTAGACAAATCGACGTATACCTATATATACTCTCTGTAATGTCTAGACTACACCGCTGCGGGTATATCAATCTCACGAAACACCGGTCTGACTATATTATGCGGACATTAATTGAGTACAACTATATAAATATTATTATAAATACTATAAATAGTATTGCGGTGTCGTCATTAATATCATATTTTATAAGGCAAGGCGCGTTCGACGATTTATATATCGACAAGAAAAATATTAAATATATTTATAAGTCGAGCGAGCGTGACACGCATTAACCCGGGGGTGCGTTATGGACCATCGTGAAATAGGAAGTATTATATTATTATATACATAACAAAAATCATAATAATAATAATTGTATTATAATAAAAAAAAAAACCCCCCGTAGCAATGCCGTCAAGTTCTCTTGTATATATAATATAAAATAGTAATATCATTATCATCGTAATCATAAAAATAATCATGATGTGATGACAATTAGTTCCTGGAAAACATTATTAAGATTCGTCCTTGCAATGAAAACCCGATTTACCTCGTGGCGTTAGCTAGGCGGTTGTAAAAACAAAATGAGGGCATCGATTATAACATAATAATGAATGTGCGCGTGAATATTAACACGTTCATATACATAATAATGGTAATAATGTACACGATATTATATTCAGTATTATAAGTCATATCAATTCGTAGACTACCGTAGTACCGTCACATACTACCCTCGAGCACGTGTGCGGAAGCTGTATCTGTATATACATCATAAAACGTAATATTATATTGAAAACGTTTTATTAACGTATGATGTATTAAACGGTACAGCGACAACAGCGATAAGTCATATGGGCCTGAAAGTTCAAAAGTAGGGGCGATGAGTTGGAGGAAGAGGGGCGTGTACGTATAAATATTGTCATGGCGGCCGTTTGTCCATATTAGCCATCAATGGCACATATTTCAACATCATTATTTTATTATTATGTAATAACTATAATAGGCACTGGTATATTTTAGAACTAGAACTTTTTGATTTTTCGGTTTCTAGAAGTACAATAAATTCCGTTCTGGTTTCATAAGGGTTTATAGAAAAACAAAAATGTCAGATTATATACTTTAAAATTAAAAATATCAGCTGTTATGGTTGATACCGATGATGAGGAAGACATTCGAAAATGCGTTTAGAATCATAATATTTGTTATCAAAATATCGGCACTAGTCTCTAAACTATACATATATAATCAAGGTTCCGGCGAAATTGGGATTTCAGAAACGTTTTGTTTCAATATGGTTCCAGTCCCTGTAATGCATATTATGTATTTATGTAAGATTGTAAGAGCGTTTGAGACAAACGAAAATAACATGATTAATCAATCATCAAAAATCTTTGGAAAAAAGAAGTCATTATTAACTGAATCGTTAAAACTCTGCTTGTTACGTAGACTATTATTGTATAACTTCTTTTTCATATCTTTCGAAAACAGATTTATCATACAACAGATTTACTTATTATAAATAACAATACGTCAATAAATTAGATACTAAATCTAAATTATACTTCTGACTATCACATTGTCGAAAATTAATCACTTACCATTCCAAACTCCAAGAGACTTGTACGCAGTGTAAATTTAATCCATCCGCATCAAATGTGTGAAAATGATGAACATTTCACGTTGTAGGTGTATTCGATAAGTCTTGGACTATTCGCCGATGCGAGGGATAATATACATACGGGTTCGGGTGGCAGTATTGTGCTAAACAGTTCCCACCCGTTTCCGGTTTCAAGAAGGAAAAAAAAAAGGATAATATACATATATATTTTGTGTTCGCTAGTACATAGCGCGATGTACACACCTGTAGTAGCCAAGACGAGCAAATCAATTCGGTCAGCCACGTCGTTATATGTGTGCAGTGTACACTTGCATTATGTGTGCACGTTTGCACATAGGTATATCATAGGTATGTATATTATGCTGGCTAAAGGTGCATATATTATTTCATATATAACTACCCATTTAACGCAAGTCGCGTGGAAGTACAATAAAATATACGGCGAGACGTACCTATAATGTATATTATAGGTAGGTACGTGTACTATTTGTATGCGTCCTACACGTGGCTATACGAGTGAAGTATATAAATGTGGTCCCTATATATTTCATGCATATAAAAAAAAATTTGCGTGTCTTTCCGGCTGCTGTAGCGAACGGGTTTCGGCCTTACCTGCTTACACGTCATATATATTATATATAAATTATTAAATATAACGTATAAGTTTATAATATGTCTTAGTTTTTGGGACCGATAAACTCTCGCCGTTTACATCAGGTACCTACGCTATATAAATATTATGTTATATACCTATATTGTTCGGTTAATCGTTCCAGACCGCCATAGTTCCTTCGTCTTTGAATTTGAATTTTATTGAAATTCTGACAAAAAATAATAAACATTCACAATTAACAACATTGAAAACATATTATAGTTCAACAGAAATTAGTTACCCTCTCCCACGTTGAAATCTATTTAAAAACGTATAAAATATAATATCACTATGAGTAATGCACTGACGATACCCATTTTTTATAAAAATATTAGGTAGGTAGGCACTCACATTCGTATGCTTACGTTTTACTTATAGCAGTGCTACTGAAATAATAAAAAGCGGCTGAAACTCAAATGCAATGTAATTGTAGGGGGTAATTTTGTAGTTTATAATATTATTTTATGAATTACCACTGTACTCACGCAGAATATGCGCTCATTATAAATACGTATATGAATGACGTTGATATGAACATCGATTAACGTGCCAGTGGATATTTTTCACGCGCACAACACGGACTGTATAAAATTGTATATATATATATTATATTATATACTATATACGATTTGATATAATAAAATACATCTTTGTGCGAGATTGTCAACACCATCGTCTACAATGACTAATGATCGACGGCTTACGACAGTACGATACTATATAGATCATTATATACAGCTGATCTTAATGTACTTGCGATAAAATATATACCTATACTCTATAGTATAAATATATACAGGGTGTCCCGTGAGGATTTACCCATTGCGATATCTCCCGAAATAATGGTGATATCCAAATTCTGGTTTTTTAATAAGACTCACAAGGATAAGAACTATAATTATTTCATATTTTAATGTTTTGGTAAAAAAGTTAAAAAATATATATTTCAAAAAAAATTATAGATAGCCATTTTGTTGAGTTTATTTTTCTGAAAGTATTGACGTTTCAAAATTTTATTTTCATTAATTTCTTGATTTTTAATATTTTTTTTAGTTTCGAGAATTAGTTGTGAATTATTTAACACCGTAATGTTATCAAACATGTGACCCGCCGTGCCACGCGCATTCCCATACGGCCGGCCGAATACTTTCCGCGTATCTAATAGTTATAAATTTTTAATCATATTTTATTTCTTCAAAACTAGAAAAAATATTAAAAATCAGGAAATTAATGAAAATAAAATGTTGAAACGTCAATATTTTCAGAAAAATAAACTCTACAAAATGGCTATCTTTAATTTTTTTGGAAATAATTAAATAAAAAAATATATTTTTTAACTTTTTTACCCAAACATTAAAATAAATTTAAAAATGAAATAATTGTCGTTCTTATCCCTGTAAATCTTATTATAAAACCCGAATTTTGATATTTCCATTATTTCGTTAGATATCGCAATGAGTAAATCCTCGCGGGACACCCTGTATATATACATATTTTTTTTATCAACAGTAGAACACTGCGGTGGCATTTATATCTTCAATTATTAAGAGAACGTCATATCTTCTTATATGTTGTCTCCGTCTTACGATCGTAAAACTTAAGAAAATGCAATACATTTTATTTTATATTTAATATAAAAGTTAGTAAATTAACTAAATTAACTTATCAAAAAAGTTAGAGGTAAGAATATTACCTGTGTTATCTAATCGGTTTTTAATTTTAAAACGAGTTATTGGCAATGATTATCGTAGATAAATTTTAATATTTGTAATTCATTTTGAAATTTGAATGTAAAAAAAATCAACACGTGCACAACAGTAATATCCTTACCTTTAAATTGTATAAAAATTAAGTTCACTTTAATGCTAAAGCTATAGATATTATGTAACTAAGTGTCAAAATCAATAGATTTTGCTGAATTAGAATTTAATATGTTATACATTTTTAATACTGAGATAATTTTTAATTTACACACAAAATGTTGATGAGACGTACTCGATACCTACAATAAAATCATTTATTTTCGGAAAACTTAACACACTCAGCTGACCCTTGAACGAGTAAAATATATTACATTGAAATGTTTATTTATAAGACTATAAGTATGTGCAAATCATGAAATTTATCAACCCTGTTGTCTATACACACATATGCACATTATATGATCATGTATGCATGATGTGTAGGTATTTCCGAACACCTCCATGTAGTATAGACCATGCAAGTCGGTGTGTATAATATATATACTATATTGTCTGCACGCGTGCGCAACTTCGTGTAAACTGTAAGCATGTCGCGTAACATAATGTTAGTTTTTTACATACTAAGAATACGGGTTGTGCCCCTTAAGATAAAAATGTATAAAACTATATTTTTCAGACGTTCGTTTTCGAGACTTTTTGTATAGCGGTCTTATTTTCCGAAAATTGGTTTTGATGGTCTCCTCCAATCCATGATAATTCGTAAAAATCAAATACTCATTTGACGGTCTACCTAGTTTTGTTGTGACTTTTCCTTCCCAAATTGAAATGGATATCAGTTCCTCTATACTCTTGGTCAAGTTCATACACTTTCTTCAGTTTTTTTTTTTTTTTAATTTATTGCTTTTTTATTTCTATTTGTTACTATTTGGTTGCAATAACTTTATATAGGGTATTGCGCGTAGACGTTCATAATCTTCTATGGAGGAAATTCATATTGTCGTTGTAATGTGATATATATAAAAAAAAAGTTAGGTTTTAATACACACAAATACTGGGGCATGACGAACAATCTGGGGAGAATGAAAAATAAAATAATTTAAAGATTTGAGGCTGTGGGCGATTGTTTAACACCGCACGATATCTCAACGCCTCCAAATATGTACAATTTCAATTACGATTTTCTGTAACGTGTGCCGAACTGTAATCTTTGCACACGCACGTCGATTTGAAATGCCACTGCCACGGTCATGCGTGTACCTATATACTATATAATATATAATTTATAATAATATTGTAATTTCGACTCTCTGACGAAAATAACGGATACAACTATAAATGATAATTATTACGTTCTGTTGACGTCCTGAGAAATTCGCGAGCCATGTATATATAGTATAACACCTACTCACCTAAACGTATATTATGCATGCAAGTCATATACTGTGTACGCGTGTTATAGAATTATTATTATTATTATTAGCAGTATTATTATTCCGGACGCGATATGATTTCGACCGGAAACACACACACAAATTCCAAAAAATATCGTAAAACAGCAAATGAGTGCCTATGTTAGGTATTGTTAGATAGGCATTATAATACATATTATTATAAATCCTGCAGACACATCGAACACTGCGTATACAGTAATACAGTATGTTTATAAATATGTCATATTACATATTATGTATTATAGTATTATATATACATATATATATATATTATATATATTTATTATGGTATACGTTATGTCTTATATATATAAATATATATACACAGTTGGTATATACATTTTATTATAGTTATAAGCACAGATGATTATTTACGCGGCGCTTGCAGTTTCTCACGCCCATCTCTTTGTTTCGCGAACGGTTTCGCACGAAAAATACTCTGCCCGGTCAGGACACTCCTGCGGTACATATCATAATATAATATAAAATTATTATTATGTGTGTCATAATATTAAATTTTTAATTTCCTCCCACTCGTACGCTGCCGCGTACGAATTATAAGGTTTGTACCGCGATGGCGCGATATGATAATAATAATATAATGAACGATATAGACTATTCAATTTATACATATTTGATTATATATTTTTTTATTTGTGTACAAACATACAATAAAAAATAAATAAAAAATTTAAGTACGCGACCTATTTTGTGTTTTTTTTTTTACGCGGCTCAGTTATTATGATATATCGATACCTATTATTACGATTTGTAATAGTTTTGTTTATTCCTACGTCGTCGTCGCTCCCACATCCGAATCGGTCAAATCGATGTAAATTACTATTCTCAGGTGCAATTACTTCGTGTTTAAAAATAATAATAATATATGTACCACACAATTACGGCGCGATGTATTTAGTATAGTTTTACAACGAAAGCGCGCGTAAATTATAATATTAAATGGGTACAGCATCACTTGACCACCGACTACCGAAGGATGTATATTATACTTTTATTATTATATCGTAATTATACGATATAAACACTCAATAAACCATACACTGGATTTATCTATACATATTATCATAATAATGATAATAATATTATAGTATATACGCGAATGCCCACTGAATTAACATGGTCATGCAGTGTATGCCCACGCGATTCATATTATACTATATTATATTATTATATCAATAATATTATACAATATACAGTGATTATTTTCATATTTCATCCACATTAGTGTTATTATTATTATTATTTACTAGTTGGCTGTCTTAAAAAAATAACACCGTCCACTACCAATAATCTCACGTGACGTTTAGATGGTTTATTTATTATTTTACAACTCAATCGAAACGATTATTATAATAATATTGTTGTAGCGTCGCAGATGTTGACTGTTGTGTAGATACTGATATAATATTATTATAATAATTATTATTTTTACTCGCTTGCGTTTTATTTTTCATAATATACGTCTCGTAATAAATATTATTTATTATTATTTTTTTTTTATTGATTAAAAGCTTCAATTACAAAGATTATTAGCCTAGTGTTATTTACAAACTAAAAGTATTTATACAATATCAAGACATAGAAAACAAACATATCTTATATACAGTAGTATCATAATTTATCATTTAAACCAATTAATTTTAAAAAAATTGAAAATATTTGCGCTGTTGGTTTGATGAGGGCTGCTTCAAGTATTGTAGGATTCTTGAGGAGATGATGTGAAGATGCGTATTTGGGGCAGTTGATGATTATATGTTCGATTGTAAGGAGGGTGTTGCATGAGGAACACATTGGCTTAAATTCCTTAGTGATTAAGTAGCAGTGGGTAATATTTATGTGGCCTATTCTAGTTTTGTTGATTATTTTTTGTTCTTTCTTTGATGCCTTTTCAGGGTATTTTGCAACTGTTTTTTTGACGTTACTTAGTTTGTTACTGGTTGGAGTGTCATCCCAGTGGTTTTGTCATGATGTGAGGATACGTTTTTGAGCTTCGTTGTAATAGATATTATATCACCGATTCACTACGATATTATACTATATTTATTATATTATGCTATTACAAATTATTGTTTTAATAAAATTTTGAATAATGTAAAATATATTTGTCATCACTTTACAATGACTACATAAGAAAATAAAGAAAACATGTATAAATATTACATTGTATATTTGTATCACCCATATATAATAACAAAAACAGAATATTTTATAAGCAACGTACAGTGAATTATAATATTGAGAATAATAATAACGGTTTTTAATTTATAATACTATGAAATAAACTACATGGTCTTATTTTCTACTCGTATGTAGAATGTTTGTTATTTCGTAAATTTTATTCAAATTCCGATTGATTAATTTTAACACTAATGACGAAAAAAAAAAACGATCGGCCATAAAAAATATTTTTTGAAACATAAACGACAATAATATTTTTGACATTTATATTATGTTAATATTTATTGTTCTGGTTAAGTATACTTATATTATATACCAGCCAATATGGTATTCATGCCCAATTCGTTTGTATAACGTGACGGCTGCAGTCTGCATATCATTGGGCTCGTCAAAGACTCATACGTGGTGATGTTTTGAATATTCCTTTATTATAATAGAATTAATTTACGAAAAACACTAGAAATATATTCCGTGGGAATAAAATAATAAAATAAATCTGCAACGTTTTGTTTTTTAATAGATATGCGAACAGAATAATGCCTAACGCTGTAGAGTAGTGCAGACAAATGTTTAAGGTATAATATATGATTTTATATTATACATACGTACACGACTATGTCGCATTGTATTCGGAAAATAAAAAAATTATACGGTCCTCTGAGGCTCCGATTGATGATGAGATATCATTGCCGACGGTATTTAAATTCGTTTTGCATAATAATATTATATTAGATTTTCCTCGTTAGTCGATCGAGAAATGATAAAAAACACAACAAAAACAGCCCCCGACACAGTGGTTATGGTCCACGGCCAACCGGTCCTATATGGCTATATATATACATAATTTTTTAACTAATATGATAATATTACTACCTATATTATATAGCATATCGATAATACGACTTCAGAGTCATAAGCGAAAAAGGGCGGAGTTTTTGACTGGAGCTTGTAATTATTATACCGATACCACACGGTCGAATATAATAATAATATCAACGTGTGCGGCGGTGGCGAGTAACACGATATACCCATAAATAGTGCGATGACATTTCTTTTGAAAAACGCATCCACCGACGGATCAAAACGGTCGTCATTATATATGTTTAACGTAATTATATATATATAAATATATATCGCAACAGTTTAAGTACTTACACGGTCACGGACAGTATACCTATACGGTGACGGTGTGTTGAAAAAATAATAACACACTATAGTCGCCACATGTGTATATAATATCGTGTTATAACAGTTGTGGTAATAGATATGACTCTAAGGAATTCGGTAGCTATAATATAGTGTTTCGTCTTTTACCGTCCGTCGTATTATGATTATAATTATTGTCAGCCATCACTGCATCAACTGTACAAGTACAATAACAATTAATATTATATGCATCGCGCCTTTTTGGAACGTGAGCACGTATACTTGTTTAATAAATATAGGTACGTATACGTTATCATTAAACTTGACGTTTGCGGTCTGTCGGAGGGTTTTTTTATAAGATTTGTTTACGTTTTCTTTTTGATCTATCAAAATACCATGTATATCATTACATACATACACACACACACACGCGCGCGCGCGCGCGCGTGCAGCCGTCGCACACGGTGGCCTATTTATGCTCGTGTGGTCGGTCGGTCGGTTGATCGCTGTCGTGGAGATACCGAAACAAAAAAATATACAACCTCGCCAAGTTCACCAAGACGAAGACGGTGAGTTGCGTTGTTGACGACTTCGGGTGTGTCACGGACTAGGTGTGGGTGCAAAAGCCCCTAGGTGCTATTCGACGGGCATAATATCACGTGCGTGTGTGTGTGTGTGTGTGTGTGTGTGTGTGTGTGTGTGTGAACGGCCATCGCAGTTAGGCCTCTCTTATTTTTTTTTTTACCTCTGATACAAATTAAACAGCTTAATATATTTTGTAAATTTCGTCATCGAAGTATATCATACTATATTCTGTGAAAGCACCCAGACTACTAAAAAATAAAACAAATAATTTTGTTTACCCATCCTTTGTTAAACTCACTTGGATGGAAAAATATATTTTGTTACATGATTTCTCGATCCCTGGTTTTTGAAGGTATTGGTTAAAACTTAAAACGCTTTGAGGTAAATATTTTTACGAAATTGATTGATTACGAATTAAGGTCTCCACACACTGCATTGGTAGTCAGTGGTAAAATTCTTTTGTCTTAGCGGTGCCGCCGCGGTGGCGGTAAATTGTGACCGGCTTAATTTTGCCGTTACCGCGTCCTGCAGCGATAATCGCCACCGCAGTGTGTGGAGACCTTTAAGTGAAATTATTGTATATTGATGATACCTATATTTCTTATTTTGTTTTATTATTTATAAATTATAATCTACGTAAACACTTTTTTAGCGATTTCACAATATTATTTCTAGGGTAAACCAGCGCACCCAGATATAATTTATGTAAGAATATATTGATTATTAAATCGATTAATTTCGGTATAAACCAAACAACGTTTTTATCACCATAACGGTTGAACGTTACTTACTGCACGGCTTTATAATATAAATTTATTATATTTCGATTTTAAAATCGTGAAATGTCTTACTAAAATATAACCGAGAAAATATAATAAATGAATATTTTGGGATTTTGAGTATTTTTTATTCTCGAAAACCTAAATCGTATTGGAACAACAACATAATGTTGTGTTTCATTATAGTGTGATGTGAATTAAAAGTTTTTTTTTAGTTTGTTGAAACATTTGGATAATATACGCACTATAAATATAATGTCTAATCGTGAGATAATTACGAACCATATTTGGCTGTTTATATGCGTTGTCGTTGCGCAGATGTTGTGTGAATTTTAGTGGAGCAGTGAGTAAATTGATTGACAGACATACATTTATATATATATAGTAAATTGGCCTGTGAAGTATTTCGTAGGCAATAAATTATCGAGATATGCAATCATAATTATTATTATACGAGTTTTTATCTTTAATAGTATGAATAAGTGTGAAACGTTTGCGAACCGCGATTTCTTATTTATACAATGTGGACGACATTTTCCTGATTATTGTTTCACCGAGAACATTTTCATTAAATCATATTATATATATAATATTAAGTACATAACGATATAGTTATATATAGATGCCAGAACACTTGCTCACACCCATATACGCTTTTATTATTATTTTATTATTAAACTATATTATCTTATAGTATATTATTATATGGTCGCAAAGTCGCGTATAATATATTTAACACTATAGTGTAACGTTGTTCTCACTTCTCGGCTTCTCGTGGATTTTGAAAAAAAAATCCTATTCCCTCGCGATGTCTTTAAATGTCAATAACATTTGTAGCGCGCGTGTACAATCGCTATACGATATATATGTTATGTTCATGACAATAATGTGTGCTTAGTATCTATACAGTGTTGAAAAAACGTTGCCTTTTATGAAGTATAGGTACATTATTATAACATAACGCGTCTAGCTACTGCTGCAGACGTATCAAATCTGCAGAAACATATAGATAGGTACTTATAAATATCATTATAATAAACGTGAATCTTTCGACTGAAAATCTTATTAAAACAAAACATTTTGTGTTCGACCATACAGGTATGATCAGTCTGACAAAATATCCACTCGTGTGAAATTGTATAGCAATACATTTTTTTAATCGCACTTCGAAAATACATGTATACACAGTGTCGATAATAATATAATAAATCGGGTGGACACATAAGATGGCCATTTTCAGCAGTACGAAATATACAATGTAAAATATAATTACATATCATAAAACGAGACGCGCGATCTCGAGATCTAAGTCTGTTTGTCACGACTGTCCACGAAAACCTATCTGATTTCATTCTACGAGTATATACGACGACCCGAAAGACGTATTTGGTGGAATCGGTGAAGATGATGTCTAAATCGGCGGCGTATATAGGATTTCAGTAAAACGTATTTAGTTCGTCATCAGCGGTTGTCGTGCGGCAGTCGTGTCGACTATACATAATATTAATATATTGTATAATATCTTAATAATATATTACTACGTATACAAGCATATTAAAATATACATGGCGCCCGTTAAGTAATGACATACTATATACGTACGGCTGCAACCGCTCATCCAAGGCCCAAGGCTCAAACTATATAATATATTATAATCATGTATATATAGGTAAAACATAGTCGATGTGTACGTATCAAGCAACCGATGTACCTAACCGATGACATATAGTATAGGCATAGTAATAATGATGAATGATAATATTGTTATACATCGTAATTTGTAATGATACCGTTCGCGATTTATAGGTACGAATTTAATATACATATTATGCGCAACGTGCTGCAGCATAAAAAATGATGTGTTCCATTGTGGTCGCGGAATGAAAATATTAAGTTATATATTGTACATCGTGCGCTGTCATTAAAATCGTATAAATCTAACGACGCGCATTGGTATGCACACGCGATGATTTTTATTATACACGTTTCGTACTGTGAGATTCTGGTAGTTTTCGAGGCTACCAAAAACCACCCACGACCGAAGGGGAACACTTCGGGCGTGACCTATGAGCCGCACCGCGTGATGACCCCAGGGGCCAAGTCGGTGGAACTCATAGGCTTTGAACACGCATTGGCGAATGAACGCCAAAGATTTATTAAAAGGGGAAATAAACAAAAAAAAATAGAACATTAATAAATAATAAGAATACAGAATATTAGGGTAATAATAATAGAGATTTTTTAATAAACATGATGGTAATACTATGGGAATACAGAATTATAATAATATGTGGCTCCCGCACACAATAACACAGTAGTTGATCGTTAATATTTTAAATAACAATTTTGTTGACACATGGCAATTACGGGAATATTTCTAATAGGGAAAAGAATAATTTGGCGCACACGACAAGTGCGTATAAAGGATTAATAAGTGCAAATGTAGGTCGGCCCACGAGGTCCGCCGACACCTAGGGTGCTTTTAATATATATATAATGTTCGTAATAAAAATAATCTGACGACCGTAGGGTTACCGCCTACATTGCGGAAGGTTGGAATAATAGGAAGGACATGGCGCCATGCGCGGTATTATAAAACAATATAATAATAATATAAATAAAAAGGGTATGGGGGGATATGGTGGTATATTACTGATGCTGAATAATGATGACTTGAGCCGTGGAAGGTGTGGTTGTGGCATTGCTCCGCCCGGCATCGGGCCCATGGTGGTCGCCTAGCCCATCATGTTGGTCGATGCAAACGGTGTGGATGAAACAACACGCAGACAATATTATGTCGATTCGGCCGGGTAGACGGGTATATCACGTGGTGACGTAGACAACAAAAAAAAAAACTGTAGTGCAACTTGAGTTGGACGTCTAGTCATAAAGACGTTGGACATAAAAGTGAAAAAATGACCAGTATAGTGAGCCGCCGATGTCCAGTCGCTGGTCGGTGTTGTCTCATTGATATCGTAGCGGGGAAGATCAGGGTAGGTATATTGCGGGACTTTTACAATAATAATACGGATAATTTATATAATTGCACTGCGGCGAGTACCCCGACGGACGTGACAGAGGCACCGACACCGGTGCGCTGTGGTGACGACGGTGAACACTGCTGCAGGTGGGGAGGTCGGGGATCATTTATTACATAACATAGTTCATAATAATAGTTGCATGCGATAGGTATAATAATAATAATGGCTCTAGTACCCAACAGGTACGCTCAATGTTAATATAATTGATAATATGAGGAAAGGTATGTTTAGGGGACTATGATAATGATATTAAGTAGTAACAAAATTCTGTGACGTTACATAACCCCCCCAACAAGTTGTTAAGGTTGTTACATAAGTCAGAACCGAAAACCACTTGTTGTAAGAGAAAGGGCAGGGAATTTTGTAGGGGGTTAGAGATGGATAATTTTAAAGGGATGTGATAATTTTAAATAGGGGTAATGTTTTGTATTAATGAGTATTATTTCAGATAATCATATAGTTTGGTCTGTTACCATACATGAAATAATAACAAAATTTTCAATTGATTAGGAGGTGGCTATCTGGGGGACCATAGACATAAAATACCCGAAGAGGGGATTTACTAATTTAAATAGGGATATAATATTATAGAGACAAACATCTCATTACAGTATACATATTAATAATATAAGTGAAAGAATGATAATAATAGGTCGCAACCATCAATGAATAATAATAATTTAGATCATGGTAAGCATTACTATGACAATAATAATAAAACTTGCACCTGAGTGTGCAGGGCACATTTTGTAATATAGAAGACCAGCACAATATAGTAAAAATGCAAGGGAGAATATGATTAGTGTAATAATAATAATAATAAAAATATAATACAATAACAATCCTACACATTAGTATACAGAACACTTTATAATAATGAAAAACCTACAACTTTTAATAATGGGAAACCTACAACTTTTACTATCCTGACTAGTCCGGGGAGTGATGATGATACCACAGAACCAAAATAAATATCCTAACGGGGAAACCTAACAGGGAAATAGGGACTCTAGATCTGTCTATGCCTTTACTGGGGTCACGACAGAAATAGGTACGACTACACTATGGGAGCTTAGTGTAGAAGGGACAAGACAAAAAAATAAAAATAAATACTATTGTGTACAGGCAAGGTGGGAAATGACCTTACACTGCATAAGTTACTCTGGACATTATTTTTACACACATGACAAGTCATGGTGGGACCTACCGGGGAATTAGGGGGGCTAACAAGAAAGTTCCTGCATGTTGTAGTGAAAGGGCGGTCAAGAGCGGAGTCTGGTGGCCCCTTTACTCCCAGAGGGAGTCGTCACTCCAGATCATAGATATACACGACACAGTGAACCGCAGAGTGATCGACCCGGTCGCGCCTACACAAACACCTCCAGGGAAGCCAGCTTTTACACCAACCGCCCCGGACATGGGTAGACGCGAACCGCTGAGACCAGAAGGCTGCCGCACCTGATCGGTCCAAGGTCGTGTCCTCCCTGGTTCAGGATGTCACTACAACACCGGTTTTTTTACGAGAAGAGTGTCGCAGACTCTTTGCCGTGCAGAGAGTCCCTCTCTGCCAGACGGGGGTCCTACCGAGCTGGGGTGAAGGGGGGCCAACGAATTTAAAGAAAGTACTAGAGACAGAAAATAGGCGGAGTAAAAGGGGACGAGGGGGGGACAACGCGGAAAGTTACGAATTAAATGACCCGGGATGATTGTTGTACGCAATTGCGTGGAGCGAGGCTCGTACACGGTAGTGGTTCCGTGTCAGGCAGGACACACCGTGTATTGACCCCCCAATTAGGGTTTAGTCCCAGGGTACACTAATGCACTTGCATCTGTTTCGACAGACATGGTTATCTTAATTTAGGGATTATGACGTTTGGCGTTGAAAACAGAATTATACTATTGTAATAAAAAGATATATGGGTATGTATTTATTTATTGTTATTTGATGGGAGGTATATACGGTCTCAAGTGTATGATATTATGGGTACCTTGAGGAGTATCATCATCCGGATGGACTAGCTCATAGGCATTTATAGTTTTGATGCTTTTAACCTTATAGGGTCCCTCGTATAATAAAAAGAATTTTGATATTTTTTTATCGATTTTATTACTGAGTTTGTGGGTTTTGACAAGGACGAGATCATTAATCTTGAAGAAGGTGGGGATGAGATGAGATGTTTGAGATTTTTTGCGGGCTTCAGCTTTTGTTAGTTGTACTTCTTGGGCTAGGGTAAGTTGTTTATGGAAGTCGACAGGGGGGTCTTGATGTGGAAATTGTATAAATTGAGCTAAGGGATTGTATTTTGAATTTTGTAGAAATAGAGAAGAGGGAGTTTGGTGGGTAGACTCGTGTCGTACATTATTGAGGGTCCATTCAATGTATGGGACATATTGGGGCCATGTGGAATGTTTGTGATGGCAATATGTACGAAACATCCTACCTAGCTCTCTCATGACTCTTTCAGCGGGGTTTGATTGTGGATGATAAATACTAGTGTGGGAAACCTGAATATTAAATTTTTTGAGGGAGGTCTGCCAGTACTTGCTGATAAATTGTCGACCGTGGTCGGAGACAATATTTTGCGGAACTCCAAATTTTGGGAAATAGTCGGTGGTTAACCTTTTGATACAGATCTTGGCATTGGCTCGCCGGAGAGGGTATAGTTTAACAAAGCGGGAAAAATTATCAACAATAACAAAAATATAAGAGAATTGGAATATTCCCGTAGGGAGGGGACCGTAGAAGTCAACTAACAGCTTGTCGAGGGGTTTGTTGGAGAGAATGGGTTGAGTGGGACCAGCAATGCGAGTGGTCTTGGGTTTACACTTCTGACACAACTCACATGCTTGCACCACACAACGGACGGTTTTGAAGAAGGAAGGGAAGTAACAGATATTTTTTAACGAATGGGCCGTTTTAAGGGGGCCTGAGTGGGCATAATAATTGTGAAATACTATAATAATTTGTTTTACCATGTGTCTTGGTATGCATAGGGACCAGTGATCGTCATACTTGAACTTTCGGGTAAATAGTACATTGTCTTTCAACATATAATATTTGTGCCATATTGGTAAAGAATCTGATTTCAATAAAGAAATGATTTTATATAATTTTGGGTCTTGTTGTTGTTCAACAGAAATATTTTGAAATAATGAAATAATGTCGGGGGGAATTGGTGGGGGGAGAGTATAGTGGAGGATTACAGGGGAGTCTTTGGGAGGCTGGTCATCACGACCGAGGGGGTGGCGAGAAAGAGCATCTATAGGATTTTCTTTCCCGGGGCAATGATATATTCTTAAATCGAACTCCTGGAGAGTGAGAGTCCAGCGGGTAAGACGGGTATTTTTTAATTTACAGGAGAAAAGGAAGGTAAGAGCTTTATGATCGGTGTATACATTGACGGGATGTCCTAAAATATAAATTTTAAATTTTTGGCAGGCGAACAGGATTCCTAACAGTTCCAATTCAGTCACCGTGTAGTTCCTTTCGGCACTACAAAGTGACCTACTTGCAAAAGAAAGGGTGTTGCGGTGGCCTTCACCATCAATTTGAAAAAGTTCAGCACCGAGCCCTATGTAGGATGCATCAGTCTGAATACAAAACGGGATATTGAAGTTCGGGTGGGTGAGAGAGATTTGGAGAGAGAATGCATTTTTTATCTTTTGAAAATCGAGTTTATTTTGTTCTGTGAATGTCCAGGGAGTGTCTTTACATATGAGATGAGAGAGGGGGTGTAGGAGGGAAGAGTGATTTTGTGAAAATTTACGATAGAAGTTACAGAAGCCGAAAAATGATTGGAGGTCTTTTTTATTACGGGGTTCGGGAAAATTTTGAAGGGCGTTAATTTTATCTGGATCCATTACCATACCTTTAGGGGATATGAAGTGGCCTAGAAATTTAATTTGTTGTTTCATAAAATGGCATTTTTTTAATTTTAACGTTAGACCTGCTTGAGAGATTTTGTGAAAAATCCACTCAAGAGTGTCTAAGTGACTCTCGAAAGAAGGGGAAGAAACTAGAATATCGTCAGCATACGTGTGAATGTCGTTCGGAGACATACAGGGTATAGAATAATTATTCAATGCGGCCTCAAGGCCTTTGCCAAAGGCGGCATTGGATATGTTCAAACCGAACGGGACAACACAGAACTGGTAGGAACGACCATCGTATAAAAAACTTGTGTACTGTCGTACGGACTGCTCAAGGGGAATTTGCCAGTAACCTGAAGTGAAATCTAATGAAGAAAAAACTGATTTGTTATTAAATTTTGCTAGAATGTCATCAATAGGGGGAGACGCGTCTCGCGTGGGGAGTATAATTGTGTTTAACTTCCGGGCATCTAGACATAAGCGTATAGAGCCATCAGTTTTTACCACGGTAACGAGTGGGTTGTTATATGGAGCGTCAGATCGTTCGATCACCCCCCATTGAATCATTTTGTCGATTTCCTTTTGAACAGCGGGACGACGAGAAAAGGGTACAAGATAAGGCTTTATTTTATATGGGTCGTGGGGTTTGACGTTAAATTTATAAGAGAAGAATTTATGGAGTCCGGGTCTGTCTTGAAAGATGTGTTGATGTTTTTGAATAAGGGAGGTCATTAAATTTTGCTGAGAATTATTGAGGGGAATGTCATTGAGAGCGATATTTTTTTCTGTTTCAAACGGGATAGGTTGGTATATTGAGTTGGAAGGGGCTTCATGTAATGAGGGAAACTCGTCAGAGATATTGATATTTTTTAAAGAGTTAACCAGACTGTCTGGGTTGTGGTCAGCGATTAATTTAAAAGGTATATTATTTGTCACAGAGGGGAGGGAGATTTCTTTAGCATTGTAGTCTATGGTCACCCCGTTTTCAAGCAACCAATCAGTTCCTAAAATGATAGGTGTAGAAAGTTGGGGTACAACAAGAAAGATACCAAAGGTGTCATAATTGTTGATAGAGAAATTTAAATAGATTTGAGATTTAATTTTGACTGACTTGTTACTGAGAGCTGTTGTTAAGAGTATACCAGTGAGAGGGAAGAGGGGAATTTTATGTTTAGAGGGGTCTAATGTTAAATTTTGAAAAAGTTCTTCCGAGATGGCGGATACCGAAGCACCGGAATCCAGGAGAGCGTTATATGATTTATTAAAAAACTGTAGAGAAATTTCAGGGCGATAATTTGGGGAAGGTGTGACTTCATGGTTAAGATCAAGTGGGTGAGTGAGTATGCAGAGTTGAGGACTTGGTGGAAGTGACTCAGTACCCGTCCTCGCGGGCCTGGTCGAAGCTAGTTTCCCAGAGGGGGCACGGCATGGTCTGGGGGGGAGGATGGTTGAGCGTTACTATTGTTTTGATATTGTGGTCTATTGTAGTTGTTATTACGGGGGGGGTATCGATTTTGATTTTGAGGGCCGGAATGGGAGTAAGATTGTTGTTGTTGAGAATTGGGACGAGAACTATTGTTAGAATTACTATTGTTACTATGATTGTTTTGAGGGACATTGGAACGTTGAAGGTATGTGAGCTGTTTGATTAATTCGTTAGTGGTGAGAATTCGGAGTCCCCTGAGGGCTAAGGATACGTTATATGAAAAATGTGAGGTAATTTGGTCCACCATTTCCATCTGGTCGATAGGGGGTTGAAGATGACGTGCTCGACTTATCCAGTCCATGGCATGCTCAGACATAGTGGCCTCATCGCGGTGATAGTGGGGACGATATAACTCGTTACGTATTGAACGCTGTAAACTTTGAGACCAGAAATAGTCTCTGAACAGTTCTACAAAATCATTGTAATTGGTGGGGGGAGGAAGGAGGGTGTTATACCAAAGCAAAGCTTTGCCAGTAAAGTTATCACTGATAAAATTAATTTTCACTTGGTCGGAAGCATTGTGCATCAAGAAATATTGATCGACCTTATCGAGGAAATCAGCGGGGTGAGTGGGGGAAAGCTGACCGTTATACTTAGGGATGCGGTGGGGGTCTAGAGAGATAGCAGAAGTATGAGATAGATTATTGGAAAAGTTACTATTGTTTGAGAGGTTTGGCTCAGTTTGACAATTTTGAATGGCTGAGATTGAATTATTTGGAAGACTATTGTTTTTGGAAATATCAGGCAAGATTGTTGAAGAGAGAACGTTAGGAGGGGCGAGTGATTGAGTTAATCTCGGGGGTAATGAAGACTTTAGTTGAGGGGGGCATTGATATGTTGAGGATTTGGTTGAAGGAGGGGGGTTGATGGAAGTATTTTGAAGTCTATTCTCTAGGGCCGCCAGTCTTGAAGCTTGACCTTCGGTGATACAGACCCGGTCTGAAAGGGATTGGATTTGTGTGTTGATGCTACGCTGTACACTGTTTGTGTGGTTCATACTTTGAGTTAAGGTGGTGGAATGGGAATTATCGTTACTGGCTATACACTCGGCAATGTTGCCTTGTATTGCAACGAATTCAGTATGTAAATTAGTTTGCACTTGTGTCAACTTGGACGTTATATCAGCATCAACCTCATCTATGCGGGTACACAGGTCGTGAAATTTTTGATCATATTCGACAAACCGATCTGCGAAAGAGTCGAGTTGCCTATGGAACACTTGATTCATGTCATCAATCTGTCGTTGTAGGGAGGCTAAGGATGGGGGAGTCGTTTCAGATAGGGAGAGGTCGTCCTCATTGGGGTTCTCCATAGTGAGATCGAAATCAGTAGCAGGGAGTATGGGAGAGTGATAATAGCTTGACGGATTGTACCTATCAGGCGGTTTAGTCTTGCGCTGACCAGCACTATACATGTAGTGGTTAGGTTAAGAAAGAACGCAAAACGAATAAACACAGGGGTTTTTCAGCTACGGGGTGTTCACTGTAACCGAGGTAGCACAGTAGGCAGAGAAGTTACAACATGTATATAATAGTAATAAAATAGAATAGTTATAAAATAATTATAAGGGTTAAGGGGATAAGGCCTTTAATACAATACTGATAATAAAATATTCACTTCTGAGAAAAGAAAATAACAAACCAAAATATTTATAATGTTTATGAGTCACAATTCAAATAAAATAGTGAACTAAATAATAACAGGTATGGATTGCTTGAACGACATAGCAACAAAACAAGAAGAATTCTTAAATAATATACTAAGGGGACGTACACCTGTACTAATGATACTTTAATTATAGAAAATTTATTAATGACAGAATAACAAACTGGTCCAAGTACTAAGGTAGTACCATACAGTGAGCAACTCCGGCACCAATAAGAGAAGAAACACAAAATAAATTAATAATAATAATAATAGGTTCAACTGTACCGTTGGATGTGTATGGCACCACGTGCGAGTGGGATAACTTAGGTTAAGGATATTACAAGAAGCGTAGTAACACCGTATTGAATATTAATGAAATTTAACCTAATAAATAATAATAGTATATAATACTATATCAGATAATATTGTAAGTGTGAACCAAAGTCACAAGAATATTTTAATTTGCTTTGGGATATAATAATAGTGGGACCCTAGTCGGGGCGAAGCTACCGGGCTAACCAACTTCTTATACAGCATCTCAGTTATCAGTGAGGATATAATAATTTTAAAATAATAAGGGGAATTATTTAGATAATGGTTGGGAGAACCTACTTATGTTATCTAAAGGGGAATATATTGTTTATTAACCTTGTATAAAGACTAATCATAGTAATATTTTAATTGAATTTAGGGAGAGCATTATAATAATATAAACCTGGGCGTTAAGGGGACATTGTATTAAATATTTACTAATGGTAAGGTATATGGAAAAACAAAATTTTAATTATTGTTGTAGTGAACATTGTTCTGATACTTTTGTGGATAAATAAAATAGTAATTTCATTTTTTTTTTTTTTTTTTTTAAATAATTTTATTATATGATAATAATTTGTTTTAACCACCAAGGCATACATGTGTTCTAAAGGAACATAATATAATAATAAAATTAACTTTTGCCATGAGACAGAAAGAATATAGTAATCCGCAGATTTACAATATAGTATAATAATAAAATTAATCTTTGTCATGAGACATAAGAAATGTAATAATCCGTAGACTTAAAACATAATAGAATAATAATATAATTGACCATGTGGTCTTGGGGAAAGTGTGTAAATTATCGCAGCCTTATCATGTATAAAAAGTTCCTAACTATGTTATGTGGGGGAGGAATACGGGTCTAGGGAAACTATCAAGGGGGGTCATACAAGGGGAAAAATATTATAACTATACCAAAAGGGAAAGAGACGGGTCACCAGCAGTGTTCGGTCGTCCAGTCGCCGCAGCTGTCAGCATATACCGCCACTGTCAAAGCGCCGCTGCCGCTTCCAATCCGGCACACACACCAGCAGGAACAATTTCTGAAATGATTAATTGGATAATAAACATTGTCATGGGGGGGGAACTTAAGAATAATAATAAGTTAATATTTACCTTGGTAGTATAACATTTTTTTTTTTTTTTTTTTTTTTTTTACAAAATATATCAATATAACAGTATTTTTTTTTTTTTTTTTTTTTTTTACCAAAAGTAAATAATTAATAACATGACTATCATTAAGTTAACAACATAATAAAATATCTCTCTAGGAGACTAATATAGTCACGTTTTGAATAAAATATAAAAAAAAACTTTGAGAGGTTTGGGGAGTAATAATAATAAGGATTTTAGGAGATTTAATTAAAATGTGTTTGTGTCACAGAAGAATAATAGTATTTTAAGATGAAAGTGGATAAGAAATGTTGCCATGCCATGTGCTTGTCATAAGGGAATTTTTTTTTTTTTTTTTTTTTTTTTTTTTTTTTTTTATACATGTTTTATATACTGATATTGCCATTTTTATTATAGAAATTTATATTTTAATAATTTTAAGTGATAATTTTATTAAGGGACAGAGAGAGAAAGAAAAAAAAAAAATATTTATTAGTTATATAGGGAGTTGTCCTGTCACGGTCGCCATATGTGAGATTCTGGTAGTTTTCGAGGCTACCAAAAACCACCCACGACCGAAGGGGAACACTTCGGGCGTGACCTATGAGCCGCACCGCGTGATGACCCCAGGGGCCAAGTCGGTGGAACTCATAGGCTTTGAACACGCATTGGCGAATGAACGCCAAAGATTTATTAAAAGGGGAAATAAACAAAAAAAAATAGAACATTAATAAATAATAAGAATACAGAATATTAGGGTAATAATAATAGAGATTTTTTAATAAACATGATGGTAATACTATGGGAATACAGAATTATAATAATATGTGGCTCCCGCACACAATAACACAGTAGTTGATCGTTAATATTTTAAATAACAATTTTGTTGACACATGGCAATTACGGGAATATTTCTAATAGGGAAAAGAATAATTTGGCGCACACGACAAGTGCGTATAAAGGATTAATAAGTGCAAATGTAGGTCGGCCCACGAGGTCCGCCGACACCTAGGGTGCTTTTAATATATATATAATGTTCGTAATAAAAATAATCTGACGACCGTAGGGTTACCGCCTACATTGCGGAAGGTTGGAATAATAGGAAGGACATGGCGCCATGCGCGGTATTATAAAACAATATAATAATAATATAAATAAAAAGGGTATGGGGGGATATGGTGGTATATTACTGATGCTGAATAATGATGACTTGAGCCGTGGAAGGTGTGGTTGTGGCATTGCTCCGCCCGGCATCGGGCCCATGGTGGTCGCCTAGCCCATCATGTTGGTCGATGCAAACGGTGTGGATGAAACAACACGCAGACAATATTATGTCGATTCGGCCGGGTAGACGGGTATATCACGTGGTGACGTAGACAACAAAAAAAAAAACTGTAGTGCAACTTGAGTTGGACGTCTAGTCATAAAGACGTTGGACATAAAAGTGAAAAAATGACCAGTATAGTGAGCCGCCGATGTCCAGTCGCTGGTCGGTGTTGTCTCATTGATATCGTAGCGGGGAAGATCAGGGTAGGTATATTGCGGGACTTTTACAATAGTAATACGGATAATTTATATAATTGCACTGCGGCGAGTACCCCGACGGACGTGACAGAGGCACCGACACCGGTGCGCTGTGGTGACGACGGTGAACACTGCTGCAGGTGGGGAGGTCGGGGATCATTTATTACATAACATAGTTCATAATAATAGTTGCATGCGATAGGTATAATAATAATAATGGCTCTAGTACCCAACAGGTACGCTCAATGTTAATATAATTGATAATATGAGGAAAGGTATGTTTAGGGGACTATGATAATGATATTAAGTAGTAACAAAATTCTGTGACGTTACAGTACACACGGGAAATCAATCGCGACGTATAACATATTTTACGATGCGTTATTCTAATTTGATGCGACGATTTTATGATAATTATTTTCGCGATTTCGAAACGACTTATTTATCTGCACCCGCGTCGGAAAATGTTCCGCGTGTGTCACTAATCCGTAAATAGCTATAGCGACGGTCATCGGAATGACGTTCTTCCGCCGAAGAAGATTTCACACAGCTCAATGAAAAGTATATTATTATATTATTATTATAATATCGTTATGGCGTGTGTGTGCAGTTATTTTAGCGACGACGGTTTCGCAACATCGTCGGCAAATCGTAGGTATACGCATCTATATATCTATTATGTCTTATTTTTTATTCACCGTTTTTATCGCATTGAAACTTGAAAAAAAGAATTTCACCGTAATGTGAACGTTTTACATAATATAATAAAAATGTATAAACTTTAGAATATCATTTGACATTACATCAACTCATAAATGTTTCCATGCCTATATTTTTTCCACAACACATAAACGTATAAACCGAAAACGTCAAAAGTCTACGGACTAAACAAAATAAAACCCAGTATAGAACTTTTTTTTTACATAAAAACAAAGTAGATGTTTCGACAAAACTTCAAGAGAGGTTGGATAATTTAGTACACTACCTAGTAAAAATAAATTTATATTTATCCTATTTTCGATGACTATATTCTCTTAGTAGGTTGTTGCGCATATTATATTTGTGTTTTATTGTTGTTAAAATTTAAAAGTTTATAATATTTACTGTTACTAATAAATTCATAAAATCAGAAGTACCTTGTATATGTATATCTTGTATTAAATACACTAGTTCAGTGTTCAACTATTATAGATACAACTATATAGTTGAGTGCTTTGCACATCTCTGCTTTTATAATTTATAGTATTGTGCACTAATTTTTGTTAGAAAGTGTCACCCACTCATTGACGTTTTTTTTTTTCAAACTGTTCCTATGTACCTTATACCTATACTACATGGAGAGAGATGTGAGTGTCATATACTTTTGTCAACACTTTTGAATCTTAGAATCATTTAACTTCTTTGGATATTAAAATATGCAACTGTTAAATTGATTTTTTTATAATTAAATAAAACAATGAACTTGGTGGTCATTTTTAATGAATTTAGTTTTTACGAGTAATTAACGCATTAGTGCGTTGAAGAAAAGACATTTAATTCCAAGCACTCCAATAATTATGACCTTATCTTTTAAAAAATCCCTTTAAAACGTCTTTCGTAACTAATGCAGGTTAGGGTTTTCCGCAGATCTCCCTATAATACAAAACTTATGTATATGTATCTGCATGGACTTAAATGCATAGATTGTATGTATTTATATAAAATAAAAAATATTACATTACCTATTAAATGAAAATTTTGCATTTTTTAAAATGTCTTGGAAAATGATTCGGTTCCGAAAATTATTGATTACGGACATTTCTAGAATAATAAAAGTATATATTAAATAATTATTATCGTCAGTAAAACCGTATTTGTCGGCCGGGATAAAAAAAATAAAATAACGATGATTAAACGTTTCTCAAAACAAAATAGGTAGTGGAATGATAATATGTAGTATATCGTAACGTAAATTATTTCTACATAAACAACTATCGTGAGTGTATACCGTTAATGGGGCATTAAATTGACAGGGTCGAGAGCTGCGATCATAAATTCTATGCGAGCATTGGCAGTACTATACGTTATATTATTAAGTTCTGGAATGGTAGTAGTTCAGTAGGTATAGTTACTTACGACTATGTCGTCTTCAGTATACGTATACGATAGGTAACAATATTATGTTAACACGATCGTAATCGACGACTGCGACAATGCCGGATGAATAATATACGATTCGTTCGGTTTCCTTAGTAGCTTATAATATATTTAAAACATAAATAAAATGGATAATAATGTGATGACAATAATTATTATGATGACTGGCGGACACGACGACCATACTATCGAGCTGCACGTATATTATATCGCACGCGGTGGGTATAGGTAGTATATAGGTACGTGCACATTTTTGCACTCAACGACCTTACGGTCGCCAGGGACGAAAATATCTATAAATGTCTATAATACGTATTCATGGACGAACAGCATTGACATAATTATTATTTTTTAGCCATACGCGCTGACAATTCTATATACATATGTCGTATCACGTGTTTACGACCATAATCAATTAGGCCGCCGAAACACGTGTACGAAATCCACTATTCCGTTCATATATAGATATACAATATTGCATATAATATAGGAAGGTATATATGTAACTGAGTATAACATTGTAATGAAGATCGAATGTGTGATTTGTGATTTGTGATTTGCACCTACTGTGCGAATTTTCCCTGATTAATAATAAACATTTGTGTACAGAATACGGATATCTCGTACCAGTGGCGTATATAGGGGGGAAGGGGGCTAGTGGGCTGCAGCCCCTCCCGAAATTACAGTATTAACTGTTAACTATATTGTAGTCTCTAGGTGCTAGATAATTATTTTATTTTATTTTTTTTTTTTATTGGTACAGCATCAACATCATGGTTATTAGCTTACAATTGATTAGGTTACATATTATATGGGTTTTTTACATGATTGTTAAGAGAAGCAAAGATAATTATTGTTAGTCGCTATAAATTATAGCCCACCCCAAAAATTATTTCTATATACGCTACTGTCTCGTACACTTCATTAACGTGGTGTTTATATTATTATACTTGATAATTATATATGTAGGTACCCGTTGGTACCGCTGCGCCGTCGAGAGCGTGACAGTGTATGGGTTTCTATGTTTTAATATATTAATATGTGTACCTACCCATATACACTCAATTGTACATTGAGCTGAAAGCCAAAAAAAAAAAAAAACATTACCATTTATAACGATATAATATAATATGCATTAATGTGATTTAACCGATACGACAGCAGTCCGAGGCGTGCCCGTGTGCGCCGCATGCATCACGATTGCCCGCGAAAAAAAATATCACAAAAGGTAAAACAATAACGATGAAAATCCTTTGGAAAACGTACGTGGTCGTGTTGTTTTATTATATATTATGGTTAATACCCCGGACAGGTCAGGACGACATGATACGTGTAAAATATAGGTAATATAATATATAATAGTTTAAAAGGGTTTCCAATGACTTCTGGTTCTGATGTGTGCAGTCCAATGGGAAACCTAGCTTGATGTCAGCAAGTTCGTTAGTAGTATACCTTGGATGAACACTCAAACTGGTTTGCAACTGTTCCGCCCCAAAGCCAAATTAAAAGTATAATCGAAAAACAAATAAATATTTACTCGTTTAAAGCCATAATTAAATACAAAGAATAAAACACGATGGAAGATCATACTGCTTAAATAAACAATGGGTAGGTATAATACGTTGCATAGGTATACTACACTTCACATTTAAATTTATCTCAAGAATACTTTTTCTTGGTACTTATAAAAATATTTTATCAAAATTTATAATAATATTGTTCAAATTGTAATATTGTATATAATTGTGCCTATGGTATTTTCTTCAATATTCTTCTAACGATAAGTTTGCTTGTGTTAAGGATATTACATTATATTACATTATATTATTATTTTATTTTTTTATTATTTATTATTATTACATTATACATTATATTACATCTAAATATTATATTTAGATATTATTATTATTTTAAGCACTACCCGCCCATAAATGCAGATATAATAATCTAACTTTACATCAGATCCTCTAATATTAAATAGTATAAGACAATGTATGAACTACCTAATTTCGGTATAGTAACGTAGCTTAACAAAAGGTGCATCAAAAAACATTTTGACAAAAATTTTTTTTCTTTAGCTATTTATTCTTTTCCTTTTTAATAAGCCACAATAAAGAAAATTCATGCTTTATATTTTTTTTTAAATGTATAGGTCATTCCAAAAAAATACTATAGTGGCATCTCTGCATAACATCATATATACCAACGTAAATGAAGTTTTAATAAAATATAAATTCAATATTAGGTACTCTTTTTTTTTTTTTTTAAAGATATTGGCAGATTTAACGGCTAGTATGAATGTATGATATAGTATGAAATGCACTATATTACTTAAAAGTAGCGAACCGTTTTCTAATCATTATGCTTATGGAGTGGTACTGACGTCAACAAAATATCTTCTAACTATTAACCACTAGATATAAGATATTATATTACCATGCAAGTATAAGGTTTAGGTACCTATGTAAATATAGTTACCTAATAATTATAAAATTTGGTATTTTTTTCTATGTATACTACATCCTTCTATCGATCATTGATATTGCGAAATAAATTTCGATAGACATGAATATGTTTACATATACACAACACATACACAGATAGTTAAATGCACTGTGCATTATGCACATAGCTTTGACTCTGTCTTTAAGACTATAGTAGGTATAAAAGCTGCAGTATAGTATTAGTACTACAATTTTATATTAACAATAAAAAAAAATCTATGACGACCATCGCCACGGAGGATTCATCACTTAATGCCGCATTGGATTACGTTATAAAACAATAACAAACAATCGGAGTGTTTGAGCACGTGTAAATATTCGATTATACAATACTTTAATACTAATAAAAAACAGGTGTTGACAATGGCGCGTTTTCCTCGGCGATCGAATACCTTCGTATATTTCCCACAAAACACATAATATTGTGTAAGTGTGTGCAATATTATGCTCGTACTCTATTCGTTTTATATTATTATTGTTTTATATGTATGACGCGACTGATTTTTGTTATGCACTTGTAAAATTTGTAAATTTTTTTGTCGTTTCTCAAGGAAATCTACACGATAAGCAATAATAATATAATATATATTTTTATAATTATTCGTCATTATTTTTCCTCTAAGTGCACACGTGTAATAATATCATCAAGTTTCAATACACAGGCGCGTAACTTCGTAGATGACTGTTTACGTTCTTTGACGCGTAATAATAATATCTATTTATACCGCTGATGATGAGGAGATGCTGTAATGATCAGATTTGGTTCTGACTTTGTAATTGTACACATTTATCGTTTTTTTACTCGTTGACATCGCGCCACTTTATAATGACTACCTATAGATTTTATATAATTATTCTGATAAAATTTTACAACCGAAATTAGCTCACCTTATCGTTATAGCTTTAAAGCTAATATACAGTTGTTAAATTCGTCCAGAATAAAAGATTTTGTTTTTAGTTCACATAAATACCAAAATCAGTAGCTCATGTGCGATGGAACCGATTTATTGACATACGCGCATTATATTCATTAAGTTCAGTAATTTTATTTTTTAAACGTTTTTGTGACTTTAAGCTGGTCGTTGGTATAAAGTTTTATAGGATCTAGGCTAATATTATATTATTACCTATAGTTATTTACTGCTATCACACTATTATTTATTATTTTAATTTTAATATATGCCGGTAAGTAGTAAGTACGCATAGTTGTAAAATCGATTCTGTATATTTTATTTAGCTCTTTCGTTCGACGACATGTCTATTATCTATATATGTACTTATTATCATGTTTATTCGTCTTAATTTCATCGGTAATATAAAGTCGACAAGAAAACATTTTCATTCCCTCTTTCGTCATTTTGTCACCCTAGGCGAAACCTGTCTGTTGTAAGTTATATATAAGACAAGTATGTAAATCAACGTGTGCCAAGTACTGCGCATTGGAATTGAAAAACCACGATCATGATGTAGACGACATCGGGTCGAAGTTCTTTCACTCCATTCAGTATCCACTACAAAGCATTTGGAAAATAAAATTGTTCACCGTAACTGCTTTTATATTATGTAATAAAATCATGATCGTATATAAACTTGCGAAACTATTGATATGTTGGTGGTTAATTTATGTCATGTTCGAAAATCATCCAGAATTCTTTGAAATTTGAACAATTTCCAAAGCATAGCGTTTTCCATTTTCACACAATTTTTCTCGCTATACTATATATTATTACCTACCTAGCTAGCTGTTGGTATCATGAGCCCCCGCAATATGCACAACACGATATTATATGCTGCGACGGCACTATTATTATAAAACACGAAACCGGTAAAGCGTCATAAAAGACTTTGCGGCGGACCGGTCTGCGGTCGTGCAAAAAATGCATTATACGCCCGTAAGTACTTATGTATATACCTACTACAGCGGTGCAGTGGCGGCAGCAACAGCAGGTCGATATCATCATCTTTGCCAGTATCTATTCATATATGTATAAATATGTGTGTGTGTGTGTATTATATAGACACTATTGTTATTGTGTATTGGCAGAGCTAAATAGGTATATATGCGATCAGTTAGGCATATGCGGGAAGATGATACTGGTGATGGGAAGGTTGGGGAGGTGGGATAAAATACGGACGCAAATCTGATTCAGAGCGGTGTGTATTGCGAGCACGTCCTTTTCGCGCGTATATATATATATATATCTGAATGTACAATATAATGGCTACTTCATATATTAAATGTTTATGTATATATATATATATTGTAAACGGCGCGTGACCAGACACCCCTCCGTCTATATATATGGAGCCGGCTGGCGAGAGATGTTTTATGCGCGTGCGAATCGCGCCAACCCGCCGGCCGTCCTCGGAACTCGGCGCGGGCCAATCGAACACCGGTCGTGCCAGCCGTAATCTGCCGGTCGCTCGTTAGCAATCATATAATATAGATACCTAAGATTAAACCTTATTAATAGCGAATATTTACTTTACAGTGAAAAAAAATGTAGTCAATTTTTTTTTTTAATGATTTGACTTAAATTACAATTTAAGATTTAAGAAATTATTTGTTTATTTATTTTTGTTATTAAGTTTGTTCTGCAGACTATTTTAACCAGAGGTATAACTTCCTAGTGAAGAATATATATATATATTTATTCCTTTTCAGAAGGATTTTTGTTCAAATGTAATCGAATGTCTGAACATTAAGAAACAATTATACCATATAGTTAAAATAACAATTTGTAGCTTTTAAGAAACTAAAGTACAACACGTAATTCGTTAAGCTCAAAATACATTGTTATTAGTTTGGATAACGTATTATTGATTGGTTTTAACTTTGAAAGTTTGAACACAGGTAAATTGTGCTGATTTCGTATAATATACTTTTCGTTCATTATATTATAATAAATTCAAAAAATATTTGGAAAAACTGTGTATAATATTATTAAATCATGAAAAATATATTTAGTTCTACCTAACAACTCTCAATCATTAAGCTGCAGTGCATAAGCTTACAGCACATGATTAAAACTAATATTTAAAATTAATTTACAAAATATATGGATGTACGTACGTTGACATCATTAAAATCGAAAACCCAGTAAACGGCATTTACGCTCGAACTGCAATTTCTTTAAACAAGTGTATAGTACTTTAGTCTAAACTTTAGAGTCTAGGCGTTCAAATTGTCTAGTCAACACTTGAACTATACTTTATTATACTGTTCACCTACTACATAATATTATCTTTAAAAAATAATTATTCATACCTATTAATCGCAAATACTATGAAATTATAGTCTCCGTTAAGCATAATATTATATTAATGAATTATACAGATTCTATAAAAGTCTTTGGAACTCTGTCCTCTGAAATGTGACCAAGCACCGAGGGAAAGCGTCGCTTCCTCTTCAATGCACTTTTTCGACATTAGGGACGTCCGTATAAAATATAATATACATATATTATATTTATTGACATTATGATGTATGGTATGATACAGTACAAATGTACAATAATATGATCCATAAGGGTGACATCATATTATAATAGTTTGTGCGTGGAAATCTTTCACCTCACCATATCAGGGTTTAATCGTTGTTAATAATATTATATAGAAACTCGGCCTTAGTTTGGCGCCCAGCGCTCAATACCGAAACGGTTCGATTTCAATATATTATAAATTATAATATATTATCTCGTTACGCATTTTCGCTCGCACAGTATAATAATACCTAATTATACGCATGGCCCGCGCGGAAAAAATAACAAGGACGCTATAGAAAAACAAATTGTGTGAATACGTAGTCATTATTATATAATTTTATCGTGTGTTGGATCGATTTAACATCCGATAAAACGAAACCATTAGCCGATTACAAATAGCCGATGCGAGTCCATAAAATAAAATAATGCATCCACACAACACAATGTAGTTTTTACTACTCGGTAGGTATCCATTGCCGCAGTATGAGGAAACTTACTTATATCAAGTACACGCGTGAATTTTGGGAATGTCACGTGACATTTTATCGCACCGCGCTCGGTCATGACTTTAAGTTTTATTATTGTCGTCGAAATGAATCGCGTTTATTTTAACGGCTAAAATAAGAAATTGCGATGTGATTAAAATGATTTTTTTTTACGGTGGAACAGTATTATATGTCTATGCAACGAATGATGAGTGAACAATGCATTATAACGATTAAAAACTAATAATTTCATAATATTTAGCAAATGATTTATCTTTCTTTTTCTTTTTTTTTATGGATGCACGGCAACTAACTCCACGTACTTGAGAAAATGTTTAACCACACATTACAATGCTTCGATGGTACGAAGAATCTAAACAACAAGGGCTCGCACAGTCTTATTTTTTTGTGAAAAACTATACATTAAATAAGCAATTTACATTTTTAACGAAATACAATATTCATGAAGATATTATTTTAAAATAATATTAACAGAATAAATCAATTTACGCAAATCCGTTTAAATGCGTGAGCAATGTATGATAATAAATAATTTATTGCTGCAGTCGACTTATTGCGTGTGAAAAATGTAGTGCGATCGTTGCAGCTGCAGTGCAGTTTGTATGTAAACGTGACGACCGTGATGGATCGGATTGCATATTACATATTATTATAAATTATAATCGTATCAGAATCAGAAAAAAAAAAGTCACTCATTTACAATATTATAGCATAATATACGTTATTCGATGACGTTCGGCATTTGTTCTCTCGCTGCACCTTGTCCTCGGCATGATGCATGTTTCCGCGTGTACGAAATGAATAATCGACGATACGATGACAGTCGTGTATTATAATAATATAAAATTATGCATGTGCGTAAACTCGTTTTACAAATATCGATGATTGCTTATATTATTATATACAAGTCTTGTAGGCATCGGAGACTATTAGGTCTGCACCAATCAGTTTAAACTTTAGTTCGTAACGCACCACAATGGTGGCACCAAGATGAACTGTTTCGTTCTGCAACACCATCGAACAGAGCTTTTTTGTGTCTTTGAGCTGGATAGGTTGTAAATGAAAGTCTTTTGAAACTATAAATTTGCAAACACCCATTGTATAGATCTCGCTAGGTAATGCAAAAAATGTATAATATTATATGAGTAATAGTAAATATATATTATATACATCTATAGATTCAGGTTCCAACAAACAAACAAACAAAAATTTGTTTCATTGTGCTAACATAACATATATTATATAGGTTAGGGATAAAAATATAATATATGTTTTGCCGTGCATCTGCACATTGCAAAATGTACATGATGTGTTAAAATACTTAGCGTGTTCGGAACAGACGGATCTGAAAGCCAATTTTTTGTTTATAAACAGTTTCTCTTTTTACTTTATATACCTATGAGTTATGATTACCGTTGGTGATGATAAGTGAACAATCATACATTCACAATAGTGTAGAATCCATGCTTAACAACGAATAACAATAAACAAATAAAATATATTATAATAGTCGAATCAACGACGCGTTGTCCAGTGGTCGTGCGAGATACACGAAGAAAATTCGCATATTTTTTTTTTTCATTTTCTGTGATATTGGTGTAGGTAACGCGAACTCATATTATTATATCATGGTATGCGATGAGAGAATTAAATTCCGGCGGTAAACTTCAAAAGAAGAGAAAAAAGGACAGTGCGCGAGAGAGTCCTCATCGGTGTGCTGCGTGGTGAATGCGCCTGGTCATTATAATGCGACGGCGATTTACGATTTCTCTCATAGAGTCGTCCGCGCCGCGCCGAACTTAATACTGACAAATATGGGCCGCTGCCATCACCAACAAACGCATCATTATATCATACATGTGATGTCCACCGTCACCGATTTATAAATATACAATATTATTTTATGTTATAAAAAAGGAGCTGTGGACGGCCGACCGGTTCGTTAGCACACCAAAACTGTTTTCATATAATATATAATATACGTATAATACCACATTACCACGTATGCAACCCAGCTACAATACAATCATGTGCATACGACTACAGTGCTCTAGAAGTTGTAATAGTATATACTGGAGATATACCTGCAGGATATGGTGGTATAAGATTCGTGGTAACCTCGGTCACCGTGGTCGTCTACGAACATAAATAAGATATGGATACTACAGATACACCATACACGTGACTGAAATTTCGCACTTACCGAATGTGGTGGACGATCAATGTGTAACCGATGCTTTAAAGTTAGATACAAAATATAGTTCAACAATGGTACATTTATAATTGAGTCTGCAACAGTAACAATTACAATTTAGATATGTTTGTAAGAAAAGCAAATGTCTTCCAAACGCCCATCCAAAATTTAATATCGATCGAACCGACACGACTTAATATTATTTTACGTTGTAAATGTGTTAAATGTTGTTAAAACAAATTTATTTTAGACATAAATCAATTCAGTTTTGTTCTCGTAACTGCTTTTACGACCTATTTTACGATATAATAATGAACTTGAACTGATTATTTTATTATTATTCGTTTATATACAGGCGTACAGCTTTGTCTATATAGTAAATTAAAAATTATACTATAAATTATAATATAAGGTATACCTTTATATGTGACAGTTAACAATCACCTATATCGTTATCGTTGTTGTTGTGGCCACGTTTCGCGAAATTTCGATTTGAAACCGTTTGAATAGGACAACAATATTGACTTGCGAAAATTAAGCGTACGTTCCCGCCCACCGATCGATTAATAAAATTGTGCGTGTCTGAATATTTATTAATACATTATACACAACGTCCGAATTTATATAGAATTTCGGACGACACCGTAAATGGATTTACGTCAAATCTAAAATGAATTACGAGCGTTGAATCGTACCAAATGTTACTAAACGAGTGACCGAGATCCGGTGGAAGTAGTCGCAACCTTATACGTCGCGTTATTCTGCGTCTTTATAGTGTCTTACTGTTTTACGGTTTAATTTTTAGAAATTATTAGGAGAAAAAACACAAATAAGATTTTATAATTCTATGTTTATAGCTCATACTAAAAGGCTAAAATTTAAATATTCTTATTAAATCGTACACCATAATACGAGTAACGATAGTACCTATGATATAATATAGTACATTGATATATATACATTCGTTACAGTTTTTGGCATTTCAACAATTTTTTCTCTTTAATTTTGGTATTATCTATTACATTTTTTCATTCAAGATCTATTTATTAAAACCTCTTATTAACCGGTCGCATATAACATTTTGCATCATAATATTATATATACTTGACATCAATTAGGTCCTCCCACTGTAATATTGCTGCTGTACCGGCTGTAAATTATAACATTGAAAATTAGAACTACGCAGTATAGATTTATGTTAATATTGTCACTTAGATATATTATTATACTATAAAGAAACGGAATAAATTGAAGAAAAAGGAGTATTGCACTAAGCAAATTACTACTAATCTGTAAACGGTTTTAAATTTGTACTTTGTGTGCTTGGAATATTATTATACCGATAGACTCTATTTCAATGTTAGTGCATTCAAAATAAATGTGTGCAATATAGTTTCATTTAATACTTACATAAAATTGGATGCTATGATATGAATAACCGTGGAATGTGACAATCAAACATTTTTTACCAAATCAGCTTGTGAGTATAATGTATTTAATTTCAAAATTGTACTTTTTAGTCACATTATTAAAATTTATATTTTTTATTGATAACAAGCTCGACAATTTTTAACAAGCTAATTATAACTCTGTTTGTATTGATTTAATATATGGCGAGGGACATCAAAACTTTGAGTTACGAACGCTGCAATAATACGTATAAAACATTATATTGCTTCAACATTGTACCTAATAGTATTCGGATTTTTATATTATAATTAATAATTATATTATTAAAATAAGAACTGAGATAATAAACAATTAAATAAGTCGTTCTTATCCGATGTCATGCAATCTCAAGCACCAAAATATAATAATATTCAAATTAATAGGTATAAAATTAATCATGATTTAATTCGATTGGCGTAAAGTATGGTGATCATAATTTATGTAGGTATATTATTTAGAGTTATAATAATGTGTACGCCGTACACCCATTTAAACCTGTAACAATAACATTATGTAATCCACCGCTCATAATTTCTAAATGGGTTTCAGCATGACAGCATGTATCCACATCAGTTAGTGATCTAATTGTATACCGCTTAAGCGCTGATGAAATTTGGGCTAGGTTATGGAAGATAATTAAATTTTTTTTCAGACAATTTATGAAATATCATAACACCCATTAGCGTTTTATTCATCATTTTTTAATGCACGTCAAAAATATCCTCAAGGGTGTTATAAAACAATGGAGTCTAAGACAAGCATTAGACATGATAAAAAAATCGTGTTTTCATAATCCATGCATTAAAAATAAAGTTGAATTATGACTATAAAGATGGTCCGTCATCGTCCGCTCACCGTGGTCACTTCCAATCGTTAGCTCATATTAGAACTTCTAGAAATAATTGGTAGGAAAGTAAATTAGAACATCAAGCGATTTATTTATTTTTAGCAGCTTAAAAAGGCCAATGTGTGTTATTACCCTGACACCCCACGATTACGACACAATGAACCTCGATATATGATTCTGCAGTACGAAATGTGTATATACTTCCCCAGGAAGTTATTTGTAGAGTGTAGACTGTACATCTTGAGCATAAAAATATTTTGTAATCTCGGCATTTCTGACCTAAACGCGAGATTATTCTTTCATACGAAATCAAGAATAAATTACCATGTAGATATACCTATACTGTAATGTTATGCAGTGGTCACTTAAACCGCACGATAAAATGAATAAATGATAATACAATGACGATCCCACCCAGGAAAATTTTGGGCGTTCGCGATAAAATATCACGAATTTCTACCTCGGCGCATAACACCTACGTAGGTCTTTGGCACGGCGCCACGTCGTAAATCGCGAACGCACGCGATCTCGTCGTCCGATCATATCTACATATAAAGATATTATCTGCCGGTATAAAAAATTAATAGTTTATGGGAGGTAGAGTAAGGCTGGACGATTCTGCGAACATAAAATATGATTTATTAAACAAAACAAAAAATATCGGAATAATTTATTTTTGGGCCACTTGCACTTATCCAGTCATCCGAATTTTTTGGCTAGAAAATTGTATTTGCACTCCAGACCGACTTCATCATCCAATATTATTATGAATCATCGAAGAGCAGCAGTTTTTGATATTTTATAATACGTGCGTCATGATGACGAATATTAGGATACTGATTATCTGGTCATAACATTCAACATGATACAAATATGATCAATAAACGAGTGTAATATATTAATAAGCTATTATAATCAAACATCTAAACAAAAAAATTAATTAAAACTTTTTTAGATTCCTAGGAGGAAAAAAATAAAAAATTTTCCGGATTATCCAAAATGTATTAAAATTGAATACCAATTTTAACTATAGATGGGTATATAAAATTATTAAAATCAAATTCATCACTGCCTTAATATAGATTAATTTATTACGTTTCGTTAAAAAAAAATATAATTGAATAATATGGTTACAATCAAATGTTGGGTATTTTTAGCCTTACAAAATAATCATCCGACAAACGAATATCAATATATCGTACGATTCTCTTATATATAGGTAGGTACGCACATTATATTATAATATAGGTACTCTTTAATAATACTTTCTCGGACGATCATTAAAAATGTTTGCGACGCGTACTTATGTGCATTGTTTAGTGTACGACGCGTGTTGTCATTATATTTTTATTATTATATCGTCGTCCTTGGTCTTGGCCGATCACGGGATTCTTGGTAACTGCTGTACGTATGCGTAGGCCGCCGTAGACATTACGAACCATAAAAAAATTGTCGCGAATCTTCTTCAAATCGCTTTTATTATAATTATTGTAATGCTTTTCAACGCCGCGACCATACGAGCGTGTGCGTGAGTATTTTTTTTTTTTTTTTAAATATTTGTGTCACGAACGTTATTTAATATAATAATGCGACGTGTAGTGAAAGAAAAACAACTCACCCTACAGCTCAAACTCGTCGAGTTACTTATGGATTATGGCTTTACAAATCAATAGGACATTAACGAAATAATGGCTAATCGTTTTTGTACGCACGGTGGATACGTTTACAATGTTAGAACATGCCAGGTTACATATATATTGAATTTAAAAACAGTACGCGTTATCCGGCCAATTAATATTTGATACCTATTAAATATATATATATATTATTAATTTTCGTTGTAATGTAGATAATATGTGAATTTTGTTTAAACATTAATAACAATTTCGTTTTCGTTTTATTTTATAGGGGTCAATTCGCTTCAGTCAGGCGATGCACTTCGATCGAAACGGGAGAAGTGTTTGCGGCCAAATTTTCAAACCGCACTAGATTCGGCGAAGACTGCAGTCCCGACATCCATCATGAAATAGCTTTGCTGTCGTTGTGTTCGCCGTCGCCACGGATAACCAAACTGCACGATGTATTTCAAACGCCCAAACAACTGATCATCGTCATGGAATAGTGCGGATGATATGATATTTTATTTTTCATAACTATTATTCAAATATTACTGTTGTTGTTATTACGGCACTGGTATAAATGAACGATTTCTGTTTTTAGCGCTCCGGGAGGTGATCTGCAGAAAGTCATCGATGACGACAACGTGCCATTTGAAGCCGACGTTGTCAAGTTCATACACCACGTGGTCGAAGGATTGGCGTACATGCACCAGCGAAAAATCGCACACTTAGACATTAAAGTGAGTACGATGGCTTAACTCACGCCAAGGTTTTTTCAACATATTTATCCAAAAAAAGAATTAAATAATCCGTAAAAATTATGGCATTGGTGACACGTTGGTTTCCTGGAACGGTCCAGGTCCAAATGAGGTGTGCGTATGTGCGGTATACACGTGCTTTAAAATCCATTAGGCCACCCACGAACAAACGAACGGACGTAGCGGTCGTCACGATCTAGATTCCATATAGACTCTAGAGATCGATATCGCGATGTATTATAATCCTGGATCAAGGACCAACCCCGACCAGCAGGAAATCCATAATATCGTCCATTATTATTAATATCGAATTAACATCATATATTATTTATATTGTCATATTGATATGCCGTTTCGTGTTCGGCGTTCGTATTGTTAAGGCCGAGTATGCTAATATGGGTGATATATCATAAATTTAATTCGTGACCGACTGCAAAAATATTTACCATATTATTATACTATTAATGACACACTTACAGTAATTTCAATCCTGAGTAAAAAATATTATGTTGGAACGTAATGATTAACATTTTCGATTTTCACAGCCGCAAAATTTGGTATTAATGGGTGCGTTTCCAACTTGCGACGTCAAGCTTTGTGATTTTGAAATATCCCGAGTGATCCTGGAGGGTACAGAAATCCGAGAAATCCTTGGCACACCCGACTACGTCGGTAAGTAAACCATTTTAGAAACGATTTCTGAAAAATGTATTCGCTATAAAATACAGTGTGTTAGGAAAAGTAGTTCAAATATAAATTTAATCAGAATTTGTGTTTTTAGCTCCAGAGATACTTCATTACGAACCAATCACGTTGGCTGCAGACATGTGGTGAGTAGTTCGCTTCTACTATAGAAGTATATTTAGGATATCATTGTTAGGTAATGGCCTTGTTCATTCCCTAGAATACGTGTTTTGGAGATCTTCACAAATATTTTGTTTACTTATTAAAACGGAAAATCTTGCAGGATGCAATAAAAGAGGTGATGCGAGTAGGTCTGATAAGTCCTGTAATCTTTGTTTTTTATACAATCATAATAATATATGAACGTCAAAAAAATTCTGAAAACCAACAAATAATAATTAAATTATGTTATATAACTTGTCACTGGTTAGAAATTCCAAATTCTGAATTTTTTTTACCATACCCCCTATATGTAGGAACTTACACATCTTATTTTTATATTTAATAAATAACATAAGTATATTTTTTTTGCCATGAAAAACATACATAATATGTATGTAAATTTTTACATAGTTAGGTTTATAACTAACATATATTTTTTACTTGCTAGGTGTTGTGTAAGAACTTATATTCACAAGTCTCGATTAAGCTACAGATTAATCCCACTATCCGTTATTAAACATTAACGATAATTTATTTTTCGAATCTTGACATTATCTTGATTTATTTGTGAAACAGCAGTACGAATAATTAATTCATGTATTGTTGAAGGTCGCTGGGTGTGACTACTTACGCACTGTTGACGGGATTCAGTCCGTTCGGCGGCGACACGGACCAGGAGACGTTCTGTAACATATCAAATGCGGACATCGACTTCCCGGATGAGCTTTTCGAGGACGTTTCAGAGGAGGCGGTCGACTTCATTCGCAAGCTGTTGGTCAAAGATCCCAGGGAGAGGCTAACAGCCAAAGAGTGTTTAAAACACCCATGGCTGGCAAACCTCCGCAAGTCTTCGTCCGGCAGTAGCCATTCGGTGCATAACCACCAGCATCACCAACAAAACTACCACCAACAACAGCAGCCCCATCAACACCACCAACAGCCATCGGTCGCAAGACGCACTGGTTGCAATACGTGTGCAGGTATCACCCCATCGATCGGTGGTAGACGTAGCGGTGGTGGTCTGCAACCCTCTTACCTGTCCAAGTCACGGGAGGCGCTTTTCGAGCGGATCGTGTCGAAGCACATGAGGGAGAGTGACATGAAGAAGTCATCCATGTTGCACGAGTCACAGTACGCATCCAGTCGGATGTGCGAGAGCCACACGTCACTGGTGTCTCGGTCACGGAATGGCACACGAACGTTTAGCAAGTCCAAGGAGAAGTTGTACGGTCTCAAGAGCCTGTCCCGGTCTCAGGACGTGCTAGACATGTGCAAGAGCATCAAAGACCTGAGCGAAGTGGACAAAATAGCCACAGTCGGCAGCCTGCTGATGAGTCTTACAGGTGTATCTACGCTTCCTAACTCGTTGTGCTCGTCCACCGCCAATATATCCGTGTCTCAGAGCCATATATCCGAAGGTTTGGTGTCCGAGGATGACAAGGAAAATTTCACAACGAGAAACGGCGATCGCGACACCGACACGGCTGCCACAGCCACCACCACAATATTTAACACAACCAACACAAACGCCATCACTCCTGTCGACACCAATACTGCGGAATCCATCAAATACACCATCCCTACGACTGCAACCACCACGACCGTGGTAACCTCAACGCCAGAGTATGCACCACGGTCCGGGTCTCCTGCCGGCAGTAGTACGAGCGGCGCCAGCAGTGTAGAACACTTTTACCATTCCGACGAAGAGCCCAGGTAATAATTGAGATAATAATTAAATCTGCTAAATTGCATTTTCAGATAAAATTCAATTAATACTATCAATTTACGTTGGATTTAAATCTATACATATTTACATAAATTTAAGTAATTTAAATAATGATATTAAACGCATTAAATCGCCATTATACCGCTTCCAATTGTTGCGATAATAAGTTTTATTACTTTTGACACAGCATATAGGACGGCGCCGTCTAGACGCAGACCTATTTCATACTAGCATAGATTCGTCCGAGACACTGCAGGAAAAACGTACTAATTCAAAACGAAAATATAGGCTCTATAGCTGTATAGAAAACCAAAAAATTAGCTCGCAACTTACTAGGTCACTGTTAGCAACTATGATCCATTGCAATGACGGGGGGTATATCCACATGTAATCGGAAGACGAAAAAACACCCTAAAATATAATTTTATAACAAAATGTATGAAATATTAAAATTCTCTATCTCTAAATCTAAAAACTATAGTATCATACTTTGACGGTGAAATGTTTACATTTAGGTACATATTTTATTTTTGTTAATAGTCACGTGATTTTTATTGAAAATGAAAATGTTAAAACTATATTTTTTGCATATTTTGCCTCCTACGATACAGACTTACATAAAAACACGTCTTTATACTTACTAATATGGTAAATATAGGTACCCACTCTATTAACGGCCCACTGGCCAACATCATCAACTGGTCGTCGTGACGTAGTCATCCGTACGAGTGCGGTGTCGGAAGCTGCTTATATACATTTACCATGGGAAAAGTTGAATTTGACGAACAACGTTTTGCGATATACTTGTCTAATATCAGATATCTTGCTAAAATCTAACACTCGATAATCCAACGAATTTTTATAGGATTCAATAAAATATAAATGAGCAATAGAATATTATATATTATCTTGAGCGCATACCTTATTTTTTTTCAATATCTATAAAATATTTTTTTTTCTAAAATATTATTTAACTAAATATTAAATTTTGATAAGCTCGACCTTTAATTGGTCCTTTCAAATATAATTATAGTCCGTTTGAGAATACCATAAGTATAGAAATGTAAAATGGTATATGTCAACTTCGTTGCAGATCATTAAAATTATGAGCTTTTGTATTTTTCGGTCGTCCTTCCATCAATCACTGCTACTGCCAATATATTATATTTTTCCTCATAGAAATATTAGATTCAGCATATTTATACAAATAAATAGACCATTGTTATGTTTCATATCACAAATGCTCCACTTTCAAAATTATCCCTCCCATCCATTAGTAATAAACTAATAAAATAAATAATAATAATAATATAGAAAACAATTGTACGTCAATGGAATATTACCTATAGTTCCATAACATAATAATTATATTAATATTATTGTAATATATGTACATCGTAGTATAATATAATATTATGTCGTATTATTAAAACGATATCGTTACGTATGATCGCGATTGTTTTTTCGAAAGTGTTCGATGAAGAAAAAACTTAAATTGTTGTAATTACGATTTAAGAAACTGGCGGATGATAGTGCGGAATCGATTTATATTCTTAAATATTGATTTCAGATACCGTCGATGAGCACCCACCCTACTTTCTAAAGTCGAGTGTCGACGGTAAACTTTATATTCGTTACTTATATATGCATCATACGTATGATGTTATATGATGGAATAGACGAGTTATAAATTGAAAGTAAATAACGCTTTTACCGCCATCCCACGTGAAACGTGCAAGGTTTTTGATTTTAAATTCGTGTTCTAACCTATAACCAAAAACTGTAGTAACTATTATAATCCATCGAGTTAATTTTGGCACTCAGAAAAAAACCGGAGTCCAAAAACTATATTTTTCTCAACACAATATAGTTTTTCATATTTCATTAAATTTTAACGGTTAAAGAGTTCTAAGAAAAACTGGACAGTTAAATGCTCATAATATAAAACCCATTAAAAACTTCAAAATTATATTGTTGTTATACGAACGAATAAAACCAACACTTTCATACGGTCTATCATAAGGCGCAATTGAATATGTCAAGGTTCTAGAAAATTAGACGTTGATGTTTAAAAATAAGTACATACCTACCTTCTGAATAAAACTGAAATTAATTTGTTTTTCGAGCGTTTAACCATCATACTGCAGGACGAATAATTTATTAATGTACGCATGATACAACGACTATAAAATGTTAGTGCGGGTGTCATGAAAACAAAAAAATTTTAATATAAAGTCTCGTTACGTTTACAGTTTGATGAAAATGCCCGAAAGACGTTTCCGTGATATAACTTTAAGATTACCATCATGGCCTTCTGTAAAAATCTGACAATGACGCTTAGTACCTACTAGCTACTATATAAAACTAGACATGTACGATTGTCGATAACATAATTTCACAGAAATTCCTGGAATTAATATACTTTATTGACTTGAAAATAAAACGGATCTTCGTTAGATATTTCTCCCCTCCCCACACACACACACACACGCATATTAATTCCTAATTACATTTCGAATGTTAATAATTATATGTTCTTATACTCTAAAAAATGTTATTTTAATTTATTTACTCTTAAAAAGTGTTTGATATATTAGTTAACCTGATGATATATTTTAGAGCAAAAATCAAGTTTAATTGCGGACCACTCACAATTTATTTTTAATGTTGAAGCGAGTTATAATTCGCTTCAAAATTAAAATAAAATAAAAAGCCCATGAGATCAAATAATATTCTCACCTTTAAATTTTATTAGAAGTCAATTCACTCTAATTAAGAAACTATGGTATACGCACTTGTTTTGAGATAACATATATATGGGTATTACTTAATCTTGTTATACATGCTCCTCGTGGGCTGAGTATATCAAAAAACGCTGGCCTATAATAACAAAAAATAATTTCAGACAATTTAATTTTTAACAGTTTTTTGTGTTATCGGGTATTCCCAGTAAGGCAGGAATGGGAATATTTTTTCCTGACAGTGCGAAACCTGCGCATAAACTTATTAATTGTATATAGTACACTATTATATAGGTATTAGCATATTATTAAAAAATATAACTATATTGTGTTAAAATGTCTAATAAACAACTGACCGTGACACGTTTTCTGTCTTATGTCCACCGTAGGTTTTCGGTAGCCCAGCTTGTGAAGGCGTTCGACACGCACCAGGAAGTAGTGACCAAACGTTCGCTGGAGGTAACCATGAACCCAGTCGCCAAACTCGGGATCGCCCACACGACGACTGACCAGCTTACCGCGACTGAGTTTCCGACAGGACCGAACGCTCTGCGACTGTTCATACCCAACATTGACATATGTGGTGGTGAATCTGCGGCTGCCAAGAGAACTCGTGCCATGGGTTGTGGAGGAGGTGGAGGTGTCGGTGGAGTAGACACCCGAGATGGTTACGAGAGTGCTCGGAGCCCGAATTCGGACAATCTTCGCAAACGGTCAAACGTGAACGAAAACTGACCTGAAAACTATACCACTGTGGTCATCTCCGTATTTATTTCAATTGTATACAATTATGTCATATTATAATATTTTATATTTGCTAGACTATTTTTTTTTCTTTTATAGATATTTTAACGTGTTATTTTATTATTATATTGTGTTATGTGTGATATTATTATGTTGTTCGCGCAATAGAATAATATATTTATCTTTATTATTATTATATTGCCATTGCCGTGTGTGTGTTGTCGCATTTAATTGTATTTACAATAAATGAATGTAACTTCCACATGAAATAAATGTAATGTTATGCACATCATCATAATTCGGTCATAATTTATAATATTTTACTATGTTAGGTAACCTTTATCCATCTTGGCGATCGTCATCGTTCGTACATTATAATTACAATACGACATCACATAATAACCTAGTATGTAGGTCATATTTTGATTATTAAACTAATGATAATAAATTTACAGGAATTATTTATACAATTTTCAGAAGTTGTGTGTTATTCGAGGCCAATCAATATACAGACCATATTACGCCGAGCGCCTGGTTAATTTTTCACTGATTTTATAGATCAATAGAGTTAAGCCAACGTTCAACTAGTCTGCGGGGTCATACGTATAAAGAACATACATAATAAATTACATTTATTAGACGAGTAGGACAAAAAAAAAATAAAGAATAATATGCAGTCACAGTTTATCAGTTATCATTAATATTTTAACAAACTATGTAGCGAAAGTATATAGGCGATAAAAGAAACCAAAATACGATAGGTACTATCGTTCTAATCATAAGTTCTATTCTATACCAGAGGCGGATCCAGCCAAAAATAACGGGGGGGGGGGGGAAGTAGTATTTCATAGACGTAAGTAAAGAGGCTGTTTCCAAAAATTAATAATTTATATACACAATAAATTTAATATGGATATGAAGTTTTTTAGAGAACGGGGGGGGCGATCGCCCCGATCGCCCCCCCCCCCCCTGGATCCGCCACTGTTCTATAACTAAAATTCTAAATATATAATATACAGTGTGATCCACCAAGTATACACACCTCCATTTGCTCCATTTATTCACTTCATGATGAATGTATTCAAATTTTAATGTCACGTATTCTACAATAAGTTATTTCAGGATTTTGAACAAAATAAAAATTCAAATGAATAGTTATCGAGTTATTTAACTATTTGTTTTAAAGATAGTACGTCTATGATAATAGGTTTTAAAGTTTTAAAAGCAATTAAAATTTAAAAATTACATTCATAAATATTATAAGTAATTTATTAATATTTATAATTTATAAAAATTAGGCTCGAGTATAATAAGTATTAGATCAGATATTACATAATAAATATATTTTATACTTTTGTAGAACCATTTTTAAGGACTTATAATAAAAGCATTTTATTAATTACTCGTTTGCATTTTTAATTAACAGGTGCATCAAAAATTTAAAAAAAAATAACCCAATGAATAATTTACAGTCGAAAAGGGAGGTTCTTGTTTGGAAAACAGAAGGATGTATCACCACTAGAATAAATAGTCAAAAAATATTTTATTTTTTTAAATGGTCTTTAAAAATATTTTAAAATTCCAAAATGTAATGAGTATTGAGTATGCTTATTGAATAATAAAAATCAATGTTTAAGTATGTGTTTAGTGGTTGCTCACGAAAATGAAAATCGAATATTGTTCTGCTTAATATTTAAATGGGATTACTTAATTTTTTATGATTACCTTCGGTTACAAAATAGATATATTATAATATCAGTAGGTTGTGAACATATTTTGTAAAATTTCAAATAATTTAATAAAAATGTAATATCATTATTATAATGACATTATATTTTATTACATTAAATAAATCATGTACAAAATAAATATACACTATACAATTTACAACTCAAAATTAACGTACTCGACACTCTTTGACCTCACCCAAATTATTATTTATTATTAAAATAATACACGTCAGTACGGCTGTCAGTGCAATATTCACTATCAACAAGAGTGAACTCGAATTTAAAACTCTTAACAGCCATCTTCCGATTCAGATATAAACTATAAGTAAAGTATTTTTTAAATATATTAATAATATTATTCTAGATTTGTAGATCAAACTTGTATTTTTAACATTTATTGACGAAAATATTATTCATATGATGGAAAAAGTTCTATATGCTGGATTACCTACTAATATTGGTTTTTTATTTTATTATTATAAAGTGTTTTTGACATACAAGGTCATCAAACTTATTGATAAATATTGTAATAATGTTCCATCGACCATATTACATATTTTATGGAGGTATTGATTATCAGGCTCTTTTAGTATGTACAAAGCTATGAATAATATAACATTCTGTGTTATGGAAATGGAATATATATATTTCCGTTTGGTCGTGTTAAATATATTATTAGAAATAACATTTTAATTTTAATTGAATTTTAACTAAAAATGTTAAGTACATTAAACTCAATCATTAGGTTAATAGGTTACATAGGTATTGTAATATTTAAAAAATTATAATACCTATATAAATATTATATTTATATACCTACACCTAGTGTATGATTCTTCACTAAAACATAATATAGGGATCAAAATATGATAGATTATATTATATAGTCAGCAGTTGTTGTATAGTCTAAGGTTTATTTTTTGTTATACCTACATATATTTTTTTAATATTAAATGAGTTTGTTTGATAATATTAGGTAAGTGTAACGATATGCTCACACATCATGTTTATTAGTAATTTAAATATTCAATAGAATAAATAACGGTCAATTTGTCGCACGCAGATAACCGCTATAAACACAATAAATCACTGATGAAAGGACCGATTTGTTCATGTGTTATGTCTGGTTTCGAATGAACTTATACGTGTTGTGACCATGTGACGCCGCAAGTGTGATTTATTTCGTGTGCCGCCGGAGATAAGGGGTGGTCCAATGAGGGTCTCTGCCACTAAGGATAACTGTAAATATTTGGTAACGCAGAGGCCTTCGATGGAGCCGCCTGTGACTCTGGCTGACTTGACCACGTCGTCACTTCTCATCAGTGCATGAGTACCATTCAACAGTCCCTAAAATATCCAAATTTTCGTACTACACACGTCACACATAGTCCCAAATCAGTTAAATCTAAATTATACAATATATACTACCTATCAATTAATGATAATATGTGTTTACAATAAATAATTTTATTTAAATAAAGTAGAACCTCTATTTAACAAATTTAAAGGTTCTTTACAAAAAATTAGTGAAATAAATTTTTTGTTAAAAAAATTTTTTTATATTTTTATATTTTTTTATATCCTGAATTAATATTGTTATATTAAAATTTTATAGAATATTATTATAAAGGTTATTATAACACACTTTTAAATTTTGTACTACACACTGAATTATTCGTACTACACAAAGTGTGTCGTACTACACACAATTTTAGGGACTGCCATTCAACAGTGCATGAGCACCATTCACGAGTGCATGAGCATAACCAACCACAACTGCAACAACCCGTCATGAGTGCAAGAGCGTTATTAAAATCAACCAAATCGGATCCTGTGAGCGACAACTGACTTTTTCCATTCTTAACGAAAATTTATAAATGTTATATTCTAGTATTTATTTCGATTTGAGAATTTAAAACCCTGTTTTTTAACCTTATTAAATCACCTGAATAAATCAAACACAGCTGCGAATAAGGTAAGATGCATGAGCATTATAATCTTATGTATATTAATGTTTATAATTAATTTAAAAATATTTTATTATTACGGTGTATTTGATCATATTCTCGAATTACGACCTCGAGAGCCCTCCGACGATCAGGAGGAAGGTAATAGCTCGAATTTAGACATTTTATAAAACCTATATCTGGTATCATATTCTCCAGCTCATATAAAAGCAGAGAACGATACAGAATCCATTAACATCAACTCTTTCTCCCTAATTAATTATTAATTTCAATATAACTATTGACAGGAGCCTTAGTTTTATCAATTGATTAATTTATAATTTGTATTTTATTTCTTTTCTGTTTTTTTTTTTTTGAGTAATTACATAGGTAAATAATAATTTAAAAAAAGACTTATAACAAATAAATTGAATAAAAAATAACACGCTACTCGATATTTTTCCTCTGTAAGGTAAATAAAATGTCATTATAAAATATGCTTTTCTTAAAAATAGTACCTAACCATGACAACGAAAACCTTACAAAAAATTGGACGGAAATCAATAAAACGTTTATCTAGCCCCAAAACATATTCATATTAAAAAATTCACTAGATATAGACCTATCTTTAGAATATAGATGATACATAATATATATTAATTTTTTTTAAACATATAGTTTCTATAGTAATATCATTGATTATAGAATAGAAAATAGTCTATTCTATAATCAATGGTAATAATAAATAAGTTATAGGTATCAAAAATTTAAGCTAGGTACTTAGGTGCATTATGAAATAATATAATATTATATTATATGTATATGTATTATATAATATGTATGTGTCGTAGGTAATGTGAACTAAGAAAATTGCATACAACTTGTGTTAAATTTAAATACAAGGAAAAATAAATTGTCTTTGATATTTTGTTGTTTCACAATATTTTGATGATACACATATACGATATACCTATACTAAATAAATTATAGAAACAGGGCATGGCAATGATAGTGATTTTTAATTTTGACGGAAATAGGTTATTTCCCATGGGATGGCTATTGCAGTGCACATGCATTAAGAATCTATCGAAAAATCAAAGATTTTCTTTATTAACTACCTAGACATACATCACATCTATAGGTATATTAAAATTAAGATATTTAACAATATTTAACTTATAAATAAATTAAAATATACATTTTTACTTCTTATATAACTTACAACACTAAGTTTTCTATAAGTTTTCCTTCAAGTAGGTTAGAGAAAACTCGAAGCATCATTATAGGAAAAATTTTAAGTGCGTATGAATTTTAAATTTCTACGAAATAGCGTAACGATAACGATTTATCCTCAAACGATTTTAAATATTTGTTATTATTCAAAAAGTATAAGTCGTAGATACTTGAAAATTTCACAAGTTATTTAGATTGGCATTTTCTTTACATGATTTAATTTTCGAAATATTTTAACTTTTTTTTAGATATTTATAGACGACTGAAATTTTCAATTTGTCTGAAAACATTTTTTTGAAGTGTCGATAAAATTTTTTTGGCCCTATCAAAATACTTGAAATTGAATACAAAGTTCCTTATAAGTTTTTCTTATAGTGAATAAAAAATTATAAGAATACATGGGCACAATTTTTTTTAATTAGCATTTGAAGTTCAAATATTGACAAAAATTCGTCAAAACCATGAATATTTTTTTTTTGTGTTTGTCATTACGTTATGGGACAGTAAAAATGCTTCGACTTTTAACTTCAGTACCTTGTTAAACCAGAAAGTGAATCTAGTTGATACTTTGGGGGATCAAAAGTAAAAAATTCTTAATATTTTTCTAAATAATCGGGATAAACAAACTAAAAATTAACGGAAAACAGGAAATTTTACGTACAATCAGTTTTCAACAAAATCGATTTTGATTTTTTTATGTAACTTTAAAACGAATGACATTCATACATGAAATTTTCACTGAATGTTTATATAAGTACCAGGTATCTATATTCTATCCACCATGAAATTTTTAAAAATTTTGACTTAAGTTTAACTATTCGTATATGCAATTTTCAATCATTATTAGTTTTTTTTTAAATTAAAATCGATAAAAATTTATTTTTTAGGTAGAAAATCTTGACAATTTAATACAAGGCTCTTAACATATTATTACAATAGCAATTTAAAAATAAAATAAATTCATAGTTACAATTTTTTTTTTTAAAGCATTCAAAGCTTGAATTTTGACAAAATACGTAAAAATCACAAAAAATCACAAAAATTCACAAATTATTTTAAGCTAGAAATTAATAAAAAAATTTCTTTTTTAAACTAAGATTTAAAAATTTAATATATGATTCCTTACAAGTTTTTCAATCTTTATCACAAAAAACATGTCCACTGGAAATGCAAATTAAATTTTTATTAGCATTTGAATTTCAAATATTGACAAAAATTCGTCAAAACCATGAATATTTGGGAATTATTTTGTAATTCAAAATTCATAATATTGTTTGTATTTTTATCTAAGGTTATAAAATTCAACACTAAGTTTTCCATAAGTTTTGATTCAAATAGCTATAGAGAAAATTTGAAGCGTCATTATAGGAAAAATGTTTTGAGCGTTTGAGTTTAAAATTTTTATGAAATCGCGTAATGATAACGAACAAATTATCTCCGTTCAGAATCGTTTTTCGTGTACAATGATACCTATCATTGCATTCTAACCTACCCTAGTCAGAGGTCCACCCCATCCCTTAATGTACAGCAGAGCGACATCGACTAACCCGCTTTTTAAATTTGCGCCAACAAAAAATAGAGAAATCTGAAGAGATATTTAAGTTTTACAATCCCCATCAACTTCAGCAAGATATTCTTGTTTTAAAATATTTATAAGCCACAAGGTATACGAAAAGCGATACCTTCATTCACGAGGGAAACTAAAGTATTCCCAAAAGGGACAATAATTTCAACTGCTATTTTTGGTTTTTATCAGGGGATAAGGCATCAACGCATTTACCCTATTTGTACTTCTTAGGTCCTGATTTAGAAGGACGGCCCCAAAGTCCCATTTCTGAGGTTCATAAGTTCTTGGTAGATCTTCCTTATTATTTTTAAAACAACAAACTGGAACAATTTGCTTGCAATTAGGCATTTTGGCCCCCGTTTACTAGCGTTCACAAGATACATTTAATATATTGCCTGTCGAACCATCCTAAAATAATTTGAAAATTAGTTAACATATTAGAAAACTTACATGATTGGTTAAAACTTGCTGTAAAAAAATTGCTTTCAAAGGATTGTCGTTACTGAAGCTTACGTATAACACTATCACACATTCTCCAACTTTAGAAGACTCTCCTAAAATTTAATTTCTTAAACCTTGGTGCAACAATGTTTGGCTTTTATTATTTGAAACATTGAAGTTTAAATAAATAAATTTAAAACCATGTTTAATTATCAAATCACAAATAAAAGTTAGTAAGTTAGTTTATTTTGTGCATATATCGCTTAATTCTTATAATGACTAATGATTTAGCTCAGTCAAGTATTCTAAATTGCTACAATATGAGTATTAATATAAAAATAAATGTTTATAATTTATAAATAATATTGGTTATAAATCTAATAGATAAATAGGTAACTAGTATGTTGTGAAGGAAAATATTTCTCAGGTTCAGTTCAAGCATTGTCCACTACTAAGCTGTCCATTGTCTATACTTCAACTGAAGCAAAACGAAAAAAAAAAAAGAATATTGATTAATTTTAACTTAGACTGATATTATATGTCTTATCTACAACAAAATATTTCACCTTTACTGCTATGTAAAAGTCCTTTTCAAATACCATTTTATTTAGATACAAAAATTCATTATGCAATTAAGCAGTAACTAACATCAATGGCTGTTACGCTTCTGCTATGATATTTATAGCAATTATTTTTTGTGCTTTTGAATTTCTTTATATATCATATCTATAATCTATTACTATTAAACTATTCAAAATTAACTATTGTACAGAACCTCATACACTACTTGCAAGATATTGATTCAATAAAAAATGCATGGTGATTGTCTATGCAACCATGCACATATATTTTGTATTTCATTAGTTAGTTTATAGTTTGAAATATGTACACTAAATACTTTAATATGATAGGTATCTTATGAAAAACTTATCAGACTATTATACTTATCCTTACAATTAAAAATAAACATTTCATAAAATCATATACTAAATTGCAAATTACAATAGAAAATTGTTATAAAAATGTATAGAGAATATTATTAGGATAAATGTGTACACTTTAAATCATATAGATAGTGGAGACACTTTATTTTTTATTTCACACAAATTATACATAAAATATGTTTATGATATTAAAGTAAATACATAATAAATTAAATTGTTGTACTTAATAGGGAGATAAAACTAAATGTCTACTTAGGAAAATAAATACACTACATAATTTTGGTATAAATATGATATGCTACAAAGGAAAAAATGTATAGTGTTTATGATTCAACAAATAAATATTATAAATCATTTTAAATTAAATTATAGAAAACATGTGACCATAATGTAGAAAGTTGCAATATTTAGCATTATACTAATATCATATAAACTATTCTTAAGCACAAATGAATTTATTACATTATTAAGTATGTGCAATGTGCAAGTTTTAAATAGGTTTATTAATCTAATAAAAGTTTTATGTATGATAAAGCAACAAAGGCAGCCGTTTCTTGAGCTTCTGTCGTTGATCTGCCATTACCGATAAACAACAGCAGAGGAGTGACGGTTAATTGCACTAACATTCCAATATCAGCTGAAAAAAAAGAACATGGAATAAGTAAATTATGACTGTTATTTTAATTGATCTCTTACATGATTTCTTTGTCATCAGTACATATGTAATATTAAAATTTTCTTCTTTAGCGATTGCACTCAAAATTTCAATGGCATTTTTTCTTATTTCAATCGTAGAGTTGGTATTCTGCGTACAAATGAAGAAATATACATATATATATTTAGTATTTAGCATGGTTAAATTAAATTAATGTATTACCCTTAGTTTGTTTAAACTTTGGTTTTGAGATAACTTTAATCGGTTAAAGAATACTTCCAAATGTTTTAGATTATTTGTATGATCTAAATCATTAATTTCCTTAGTGTTTAACATGAATTTACTAGGTTCTAGATATTCAAATTCTTTAGCCTCAGGACTACTCTGATAAGGAACATTTTTTATTTTTTCATACATGATATGAGCAGCTTGTCTTTTAGCTGCTTGCTTTGTTTTTCCTTCACCTATTCGAAAAAACATTTTAATTTTCATCACATAAGTTAGTTACTAAGTGTGCACAGATACAATGGTGGCAATTCTATATAAACAACATCTAAATTAAGTGTATGTTTAATATTTAAGAAATACTTAAGAATAGAACCTACAGTTCCACAGGCTAATGATCTTTGTTGTTGAAGCCTCAACCCAGTCAACCCTAATAATAATAACTAAAAAATAAAAAAATACTTAAAAGGGTAGTTACAACAATCAATGTGATAATACATGTTTTTTAAAAACATTGAAATTATTTCTGAAGATTGATTATTGCTATTAATGGCATTATGACAAAATAGAAAAACAAAAATAGTATAAGAAGTATTCACAACAAAAATGTATAGATTAATTTCAAACTATTCACAAATATCATCTTTCTAAAAAAAAATTATACAAATTGCATAGGTACATTACAAATGAGATATTATGCCCTTATTTAAAACCAAACAATAGAAATATATTTATAAACTGTGGCCTAGTGCTGTTGATTTTCAATAGTACAGTAGAACTTTTTAATATTTTACTGTAAAAATTCATACAACTCATTTGAGTCATATTTTTGTTTCTATTATTTATTTGAAATTCCAGTAAATAACTATGCATAAGTTCAAAAGGATGTATAACATATTATGCGATGTATTGTATGCAAGTATTTTCAATTACATTGGTTAAATTCATACGCACCACTCTGACAATGAGGCATTTTTCTTGTCGGTATGGTGGGAACTGCAGGGAAAATGGTCGCCTACTCTAAAATATAAATAATTATGATAAAATGTACAGTATGTAATGTAATTATAATTATTTTTATAAAATTTTAGGGTTGAAACGAAGTCAATTTTACACCTTTTATGAAAATATTTGTAGCTATGAAATATAATTATAACTATTATTATATGTTGTTTGTAAAAATTGTAATTTAATATTTTTACCAGAAAATCAGATTAAGGATTTAGATTTTCAGAAAAAAATTTGTCACAAAAAAATTTGTTTTCTCATGTTTTTGAAATTCAGGCACTTGCTAAGTCTCTACATAGTCTACATGAACTGTACTAGTTGACCTTAATTGGTATTGATCTATTTGTAAATACCTTGGCTCGGGTTACCTTTATTTATAGTGCCTACTCAAAACTAGACAAATTTTCTATGATATTGCACTTCTTAATTATTGCATTAAGCGTAAAAATATATTTTGTTCTGTGTACTAAGTGAAAGGTTTGTTACCCTTTTTGATACTATTGTTAATATTATGTACATGGTTTCAAAAATATTTCCTGCTGAATCTTGTATCTTACTAATTTTTAGAAGTTGATTTAATTCATCATCACAAATTGTTTCGTTAAATAAATTTAATGAATATTTATAATTTTTCAGGCTCCATAGAATTTTCTTAGCAAAGAGCTTTTTAAAGCTTTTTAAGAGCTCCACAATCAAAAAAAAAGTTAGTGAACTGATGGTTTATATATATATATATAAGCTGTTTGGATCCATCGAGTTTTTCATTTAACTAGTTTTATTTTATATTTTTATTTGCAGAACATGTTTTTAATTCAGAATATAGAAAGGTGTTCAACTTCAACGATTAAACTAATATGATAAGCTTTCAATAAAAGTATATTGGTACATAATATACAATTTATAATTTATTTTTATAATATTATACAAACTATACTATACTTCTTAATTAGAAATTAACTTTTAAATGCATATATTAAACACGTTAACCACCATATGCCGCAGGTGGTCATCCAATTTGGTTACCCTAAGCATTTTTCAACGCCATTCCACATTTTTATAATGTGATACAGTATCTATAAGAGTATTAAAAATAACTCATAAATGTTAATAATGTAAGACCATACTCATTTATGGTTGCTGGCGATCATTTGGCATGGTAATAATGATTAACAACTATGGATGCCAGTGGTCAAAAAAATATAGAATTTGAACATTGCTGTATGAATGAGCTAGAGTGTCAAAATTTAAAACGAATTTTTAAGTTATAATTTTATATTTTTTTACACTTCTATTACTAGAGCTAGGATTTTAGTGACTCACATTTATTTTTTCTCTGTGTTTTACAGATCTAATCAAAAATTAAATTTTTTTAATGATATAGGTTACAATTTAGAATTTGTGATTTTTATTAAGCATTTTTTACAAAAAAAATATTACGTTCATTTTGTGTATTTAAACTAATTTTTGTTTTATTTTAGGCTTTTTTAATGAGTTGTATAGTTAATCCCTATTAGTACTTATAGGCAATTACCTACTCCAATCCATTGATATTGAAAAAATAATATTATTAATTATAAATTTATCCAATAAGATTAGATATTGAATGAACCTAAAACAATATAAGTATACAATAGAAGCTTTAGTAGTGAATACGACACGTACCTATGTAGTTCTACACCGACCTTAACTGTACATAATACTGAATAAATAATATCGCAACTAATATTAAAACTTTAAAAATCTTAAAAATGCCTAAAATTTAGACAACAGTAGGAAGCTGTTTAAATAGTTTTGTTGAGATAAAAAATTTTAGGTCATAGTAGATGAAACAACATATTTTAAAGACCTTTATGTAGTAAATGTTGTTATTGATACCCTTGAAGCGGAAAATTCAAGAAAAATATTTTTGTTCTCGTTTGATGTTTTGGAAAAAACAAATCATTCAACCATTGCAAAAGAATTCGATAAAGCCATGTTTGTATTATGACGTGAAGAAATAAAACAAGATAAGGTTCTAATTTTTATATGTGATGCTGACCCATATATGGTGAAAGCAGGAAGAGCCATTCTGTATTCAAAAATGGTATAAGTAATCTGTATGCAATTCATAGAGTTGAAGAAGATAAAAGACCAAATTTTCAAAATTATAAGTTGTGTAAAAAAATATTTTTTAAAACACCATATGGCATATTGTATAAAATTTTTTAAAACTTGCGCCAGGAATTCCATTACTACCCAAATCTGTTATCACACGATTTGGGAACCTGACTGAATGTTGTAAATTACTATTGTGAGAATTTTTCTTATGACAAGTTTTGCTTGAATTAAATCATGAAGATTCAGCTATAAAAGAAGCAAAATAAGTTATGTCTAGATCGAGTTTAAAAGATAACCTAATATATATAAAATCTAATTTTGTTTTCATTCTTTCAGAAATAAAAAATCTGGAAGCTTCTGGGATCTTATTATCAGAATCTATTAATAAAATAAAACAAATTGAGACTACATTGTCCTTTGTTCCTAATGTAATCGAAGAAACAATATATAATAAACTGAAATATAATGGGTTCAAAATTTTAAAACATATATCTGCTATTCATCATCGGCCATCGCACAGTGAAAATATAAGTAGAGATGGTATTCTGGAAAATCTAACTTTAAATGATATGGTTCATTTCAAATATGCCCGTTACCCTTATGAACGTCAAAGTTATTCTTTACATAAAAACATTTAATCTCACCACAGTTTCATGTTTGAAAATCTTAAGAATTATCTTATTGTAAAATGCAATAATATGTATACAAGTGAAAAAAAATTAAATATTTTTCATTAAATTATTTTTTCAGAATAAATATACCCTGAATCGAACACAATCACAAGTCAACTCAAATTTGAATATATCTGTTTAGTTAATTTCTTAAAACAAATTTTTACCTATTTAGTATAATAATAATAGTTATTATTTTAAAATTAAATTATTTTTGCTCATCTAAGTTCATTTTTATAGAGTTTTATAGGTCACTAAAATCTTAGCTCTATTTATTACCAAAGTAAAATAAAAATAAACATAAATTAGATGTTACAACACATAACCATTATCCTAGAAATGTCTCTTATATTCATAAATTAGTTGTTTTAAATTCTGTTTAGTTAGTTTTGGATAGAAAAGTATGTGCAATGTGCATGGACTTAATTAGTTTTACAATACACAAACATTATTAATTCTCACAAATGAAGATTGTAGGATAATACTGTAGTATTATTAAAATATGATGATATTACATAAAGCACAATTAAAATATTATATAAGTACCTATTTAACTACTTAATACTTTTTAAGTTTTAAAATGTTAAATTTTAGTTTGTGAATTGGCTTACCTAAAGATTGGAATTCCCTAAGGGAACATATCACAGAATACCAAATATTATGTGTATCATTGTGTTCATCACAAGGAAAATTGTAATTGGGCAGTTCCCAATGACGAGCCATGCACAACTCTTGCAGCACACCAATAGGGTTTAATTTTGAAATTTCATTTAAAATGTTTTCTTTGCTAAAAACAAATTAAACATATATCATTCAATCTAATTTGATTATATATCATTCATGTTTAACCATATACCTATACTCTAAAGGGCTAACTTTGCTAGGTGAAATGTTTGAAGTAGTTGACGTTATGGTGTTGTTTCCATCATTATCATCTAATTTTTTCAAAAATGCAGCAGCTGCATTTTTCTTTGCTTCTTTTTTTGACACACCTTCTCCATAAGCTAAAACCAACATTTTTTAAGCAGAATGTTAAATATGTTTTACTTTAACTATAGATCTATTGATAATTTACCATATAATTCATTATTTTCAACAATAAATTTAAAAATTGGATTATGTACATGGCCTGATACGGAAACCCACTTATATTCTACTACTTGCTTTTTTAACAACATAATTTCATTGAGTTTAGTAATAGGAGATTTTGAGTTGTCCAGTTTTATCTCCTAAATCAAATTTAATTAATCACATTGAATAATAAGTATAATATTAATAATAAACTGTAATAAACATAATAGGTACATATTTAAACGTAGAAAGTTAAAAGTATCAATAAGTTAGCTATAACATATTGGGATACTGAATAGTTTTAAAGTAGCAATTGGTAGAGTTGAATGTTAAGGAGATTTGTATTATGTAATAACAACTTACTTTGAATTTTGTTGGTAAGTCCATTTTTTGCTCTTTACTAGAAGTTTTCTTGAAATTTGTATTACAGACTTTGAGCTTATAACCTGTTGGTGCATCCATGTCGTAAAAACCAAAGTTATTTCTCTGGTTATATTCCTTGGACATTGGTTCCTGTTGTGAGGAACATGATGGTTTGTCCAATGGAGTAAGACTCTTTGGTAATTCTGGGTTTAACAATGGCTCTTGGATTGGACAACCTCTATCAGGGTATTCAACTCTATTCTCATTCATTGTGTTTTGACCGACCATTTCACTGTTGAAATTTGGAACGACGCTCATCTCAGATGGCATGTTACTGGACATCACCTGTGCAAAATATGTGTAATATGAACAACAAATAGCACTCAACAGTGATGTGATCAAGTGACAATGTAACCTCTGAACCGAACGTGTGCAAAGGACGTTTTACAAAATTCGTTCGGATTTTATAAGTGTACAATAAATATCACAGTACAATGTACCAAATAAGAATTAAAGTTATTATGAATAAGGTAGGTTACTAGGAGGTAGTGAATAAAACGAATAACGATAGAAATATCCCAGGCGACGGGTAACGTGATTAAATTAGTGTTAATAAAATATAATATTATACTCGATATTATATAATTATTATTGTTCGGTGTTGATTTGGTTATTTATAAACAATAACACGTTTGCGCTATCGTAAGACCTGTACGGGTAATGATATCTGGATCGTTAATACTACAATAGTATAAAGTAATGTACTTTTAACTATAATACGTACCAATATAATATATCTGAATTGTATTGAAAACGTCGACGAAGTCTAATAAACGATCATCACTTAAACGCTAAAATAAAACTACGAAACCTCGTTTGAATTGAATCCCAAAGAGCTTATCGCCATTCACCAGTAGCAGGTGCTGAAGCCTGAAGGTGCTCACTGATCGAATGTATCATGTAATAGTGTAAGGGCCAGTTGTACCGTCTACGGTTAAACTTCGATTACGCTTAATCAGCTGATAACAGATATTTAACCGTGCAAATTCGGCCGATTAAACTCCGGTTTTATTATTATACTAGCCCTCCGTGCTAGTTATTATTATATTTTTATTTATCTTTAATCAGAGACGGTACAACTGGCCCTAATACGTATAATATGGTATATTCTATATAAAGTGGAGTAGGGAAATCCAAAATTAGAGCGACTGAAGGCACTGAAGAGTTACGATATCCTCGAGTATGCATTTTTATTTATCTGTGATCATTGATATCAAACTATTTATTTTATAATGGATGCGCCGCATAACACAGAAATCTGTAAGCTAACATAATAATAATATCTTATCAATTATCTGTACATATTATGTTTTCTCTCTCTTACAAGAGTTTTAATTTCCTTGTCACACAGAAGATGTGTGCGAGTGAGAATCATAGTTTCTCTCTCCGTTATGTTGGCCTAAACAGTAAACAGTGTATGTAGAATGTATAAAGGAATGCCGTATCCATAATATGTTTAATATCAATGTTTGTGTCTTTGTGACACATAAATAAAAAACGAGTAATCGTGTTGAAATGTTTGAAGTTCTGGACATTGTGATTGCATATTTCACACGTCATGTGCTCCTAGATAACAGATGTTATAAGTGATAAACTGATAACGATGTTTTTTTACATCGTGCAGAGAATATCGTGGCAGATAAAATTAAATAAAGAATTAAATATGCCTCTTTACTTTATGATCTTTACTAATAGTTGATATTATATTGATTATATGATATAATGATTCAGCGTGTTAAACTGTTAAGAGGTTGAATCTTGTTCATTGCCAAAACGAAAATGCATCATAAGCTACAGGTCTGCGTTAAAGCTATTGGCGCCAAGGAGCACTAATATATAGACTAATATACTATAATATAGACTATAGAGGATTCACCAACAACGGTTTTTCAAGCTCGATGCACCCCTTGATTTCACCATGCTATAGCACCCCTTTGCTGCTCCGCTTAAGAGGACGCCACATCTGCATGTGTTGTGGTTGTCTCCGTCTTACAATTGCATAATATAGCACATTTTACGCTCAGCAGTTCACGTTATCTCCATTAGTTTAAAAATTAGAGCGAATTGACCTTTTATAACAATTAAAGGTAACATTATTATTTATTATCTAGATTCTAGGTTATCACATGGGCTTTTTATTATATTTTAATATTAAAACGAGTAACGAGTATTTTTAAAATTTTAAATCGTTAAAATCATAAAATACTCACTAGCTTCAAAATAAAAATCGCATATGATAAGCTAGAACCTAGATAATAATGTTATCTTTAATTTTTATAAGAGGTCAATTCACTCTAAATTTTAAACTAACGGCCATACGGGGCGCGATTAGTATGGGCCAAGGCTCAGCTATAGACCACAACTCAATTTTAGATTCTGAACGATGTGATGAATGTATTGATTTTACAATGATGTGTGTTTTTTTTTTGTGTCTGTGTACAGCATAACTAGTCGATATAATGCTTCTATTTCAAACTTTGGGGGTGGTTTCCGATGTAAAATTGAAGATCCTTGGTGCATTATACAGGTCAAAAGTAAACATTTTCCAACAGTTTTCAAAAAAATCGAGAAAAACAAAAAAAAAATGACAGAAAAACTGGAATTTTTACGCAAAACCAGTTTTCGACCAAATTGATTTTTTTATATGGTTGTAATTCAAAAACTAATCACTGTAAATACTTGAAATTCTCACCAAATAATTATGTTAGCGTTATATATATACAGTTTAATTTTGACTTTTCTTGAGTAATTTATAGGCCGCTGAAATTTTCGATTTTTTTGGGAATTTTTTTTTGAAGTATCGGTAAAAAAATGTTGGACGACCAAAAAAACTTGAAAATTTAATACAAGGTTCCTTATAAGTTATTCTTATTGTAGCTAAAAAAAAATTAAAAATCGTTAGTCACAGTTTTTTTTATAAGCGCTTATAGTTCAAATTTTTACGAAATCTGTCGAAAATGCGAAAATTTGCAAGTAATTTTTAAGCTTAAAAATCATAAAATTTTTTGTGTTTATAACTAAGGATTAAGAATACAACACTGAGTTTTTCATAAGTTTTCCTTCAAATAGCTATAGAGAAAACTCGAAGCGTCGTTATAGGAAAAATTTTAAGTGCGTTTGAATTTTAAATTTTTTCGAAATAGCGTAACGATAACGATATATCCTCAAACGATTTTAAACATTTGTTATTATTCAATAAGTATAAGTCGTAGATACTTGAAAATTTTACCAGTTATTTAGATTGGCATTTTCTTTACATGATTTAATTTTCAAAATTTTTTGAGGTATTTATAGACAAATGAAATTTTCAATTTTTCTGAAAAATTTTTTTGGCCATATCAAAATACTTGAAAATTTAATACAAAGTTCCTCATAAGTTATTCATATAGTGATTAAAAAATTACAAAATACATAGGCACGATTTTTGTTTATTAGCATTTGAAGTTCAAATTTTGACTAAATACATAAAAATTACGGCAATGTTCAAATTATCTTAGATCGAAATTCATAAAAGTTTTTCTTTTTATACCTAAGATTTGAAAATTTTATACAAGGCTCCTAAAATATTTTTACAATAGCAGTGGAAAAATAAAAGAAATGTATAGTCACCTTTTTTTTTTTTACAAGCATTTAAATTTTAATTTTGACAACATACGTAAAAATCACGAAAATTCGTAAATTATTTTATCCTAGAAATTCATAAAAAATTTTCCTTTTATACCTAAGTTTTGAAAATTTAATATAAGGCTCCTAAAATATTTTCACAATTTTAGTTGAAAAATAAAAGAAATGTATAGTCACCTTTTTTTTTTTTACAAGCATTTAAATTTTAATTTTGACAACATACGTAAAAATCACGAAAATTCCCAAATTATTATAAGCTAGAAATTCATAAAAAATTTTCTTTTTAAATATAAGATTTTTGTTTATTAGCATTTGAAGTTCAAATTTTGACTAAATACATAAAAATTACGGCAATGTTCAAATTATCTTAGATCGAAATTCATAAAAGTTTTTCTTTTTATACCTAAGATTTGAAAATTTTTAATTATCTATAATATATCCTAGACTAACAAATCATCTCCGTTCAGAATCGTTTTTCGTATACAATGATACCTATCATTGCATTCAAATCTAACCTACTCTAGTCAGAGGTCCACCCCACCACCTAATGTACAGCAGAGCGACATCCACTTACCCGCTTTTTTTTTATATATTAAAAAAAAATAATAATAATAAATTTAATATTTTCTTTTAAAGTTTATATTTGTTTTAATTTTATTTATTTTTAATTTATTTTTTTACTATTTAACATAATATTTAAAATATGATTATTTGCAGAGTAAAAATTAGTATCTTACAATGATCATTAATGTATAATATTATATAATCGTATGCAATTAAATATTAATGTACCTATGTTGCAGGGGCGTCATTTCAGGTTTTTTTTTCGGGTGTGCGAAATTTCAAGCAGGCCATTATACGTATATATATAACGTACATGTATATTATCCTGCATTAAATTATTTCCATATAGACCGGTTATTACAATTTTATTTTAATCATTTAAATAATTGTGCATTCGTGGCTCGTGCATTATTTTAGGCTTTAGCAAGGCGCAGGCTTATTGTAACATTCTAAAAGTAAGGGGTGCAACCGTACACCCTACCACACCCCAAATGACGCCCCTGGTATGTTGTATATTTTGTTGGTATTTTTACGGGTGTTCGCATAAACCAAAAAAGGCGGGTAAATCGTGGATGTCGCTCTGCTGTACAGTAGGTTACAAGTGGGTTACTGTAATGGATGGAATTAAATTTGAATCCAATGATATTATATCATTGTATACGAAAAACGATTCTGAGCGAAGACGATTTATCTGTCTAGAATATATTATAGATTATTAAAAATTTTCAAATCTTAGATTTAAAATAAATTTTTTTATGAATTTATAGGTTAAAATAATTTGTGAATTTTCGTGATTTTTACATAATATGTTGCCAAAACTCAAACTTTGAATGTTTGTAAAAAAAATTGTGACTACGCATTTCTTCTATTTTTCAATTGCTTTTGTAAAAATATGATAGGAGCCATGTATTAAATTTTCAAATCTTAGATATAAAAGGAAAATTTTTTATGAATTTCTAGCATAAAATAATTTACAAATTGACGTGGTTTTTACATAATATGTTGCCAAAATTCAAAATTTGAATGCTTATAAAAAACAATTGTGGCTATGTATTTCTTTTATTTTTCAACTGCTATTGTAACGATGTGTTAGATTGTTAGAAGCCTTGTATTAAATTTTCAAGCTTTTCTACCGAACACATACATTTTTATCGATATTTATAGAAAAAAAAACTAAAAAAGTTGAAAAATTAAAATGTCTGTAAACATAAAACAGCTAAAAACAAATCTAAATATTTTAAAAATGTTATCAAATATAGAAAATGCCTATAAAAATATTCAGTGAAAATTTCAAGTATCTGCGGTCATTTGTTTTAGTGTTACATCAAAAACCAAAATCGATTTTTTCGAAAAATGAGTGTGCGTAAAATTTCCCGTTTTTCCCTTAATATTTAGTTTGTTTTTCTTGATTATTTAGAAAAGTATTAAGAATTTTTTACTTTTAACCCTCCAAAGTACCAACTAGATTCACTTTCTGATCGAACGAGATACTGAAGTCAAAAATCGAAGCATTTTTACTGCCCCAAAACGTGATGACAGACACAAAAAAAAAAACACATCATGGTAAGATCAATACATTCATCGCTCCGCTCAAAAATCTAAAAATGCACTCGTATGTCTTAATTTTATGTAACACCAAAGTAAATATGGAGATTTATAACTTTATATTTCTTTCAAATTCTTGATTGGTGAATAATATTATAAAAATGATTGGTAGTTTTACAAGTTTTAAGAAGGCATTTATTCTTTATAAAAAAACATGTTTAGTATCTACTTTTATGATATTTTTTTTTTCTAACACATAAATACAAACTTTTGTGAAACATTTTATTCATGTTGAAGTTAAACTATTATGTATCAAACCGACATGAATAGGCCATTTCCACGAACCATTGAATGACGCCATAGTATACTAGTATTAAGGCATCCACTTCACTACGTACGTGCAACAATACTTATGTTTGGGTTACATAATACATTAATACCTATTAAACATTGCATTATTTTAATTACTGAAACTAAAAATACAAAAACGTTTTTAAAATACCTACGCTATATTATTATAGTCAAGTAATACCTACATCTTTACACATTACACTATATATTAACGTTATACCACGTACAAAATATACAATGTTAATAATATTATATATAGGTAGGTAAGTTTAAACTTTTAAGTTTTGGTAATCATGTGCCCATAAAGTCTAAAGATGGCGTTATGTATACGCGTTATTATTATTGTTATTATTATTACTACTCGTGCGTGCTTAAAACGTAGAATCGTTTAAATTAATTTTCGATCCAACACGACCTATTATATGCGTAGGTATACCTACGCATGTACCTAAGTAATTTATTTAAATCATTACAAAATGAAAATTGAAAGGTTTAAATACAATTACGTTCAAGTTTAATAACAAAAATACCCAGTTGGAATGTGGGTATTTTAAATTCTATTAAAGTAGTATAATATTTTTGGGATAGCCGACTGCGATAAACTATTTTTTGAATTGACACAATAATATAACACTCAACACAATAATCATTAAGTCTGGTCAGATGTCTCCTATTGATTGTATCCGCTTACGGCTTACCAAATAGATTATCATATTTTTTTAACGGTAGAGTTTATTATAATTATTTGTTACACATAGGTAATTTAACTTTTTTTAAATACTAATAGAGATTATTATTTATGTTATAGATTAAATATTGCTACATACTATGGTATAAATATTTTATTATACGTGTATAGTTATAGAATTGTATACAAATTATAACATTTAAAACCCTTTATAGGGCAGTAGTTAAAATGTGAACAGAAATGAATGGAATTTTCAGGATATCATAACTGTAGACAGAGGATACTAAAATAAATAAATAAATAAATATTTTTTTATTTGCAGGGGTTGAATAGCGGATGGGAATTTATAGCCATTCTACTCATACGATACTTCTATGCGGGTACAGGGAAATTATTTCCTATCGATTCCAATATTCAAGAAACCAATTTTATACATGAATTATTAATAGAAATTAATTACTAATTTTTCAACAAACATAAATATAAATATGAGTGACATTAACATTACCTTTAAAAATATTTTTTATCAAATTTGCATACTATACAAAAAAATAAAACACTAATAGATAGGAACTTGATGTTAATAAAAAAAATTGAACATACTTAGAACATCAATACATACATACATTGTTCATAAACTAAACTTGTCTTCATAAAATTAGTATCATAACAATTAACAAAATATGTCAAATATACAATACTACGAACTATATAAAACATAGGTACCTACAAAGAAATCATGAAAAATAATTTCTTATTCATCTCAAAAACACTTTGTTATTATGTTTTTATTCATTTTATTGAAATATTTAGTTAGTGATATATTTTTTTATTTGAAGTTATACATATTCTTAATCTGTAGATAATAACGTATTATATTATACTTAATTTAAATTTTTTAAGTCAAAGTTTAGTGTACTAATATTGACTTTAAAACGATGCTTAAATAATCATGGCAAATATGATTATCTTTTAATCAGCCGTGAAAAAATAAATAATAATGAACAAATATTAATGATAAGTGATAACATTATAAAAACGGGCGTACCTATTCTAAATTATTATTCAAAATAATTATTACTATACTTATTTGTTTTCAAATTCTATTGTATTAAAAATGAAAATAAATAAGTTAAAATAATTGATTAGGGATCAGTTCCTAATGGTTTTCTGGTTAAGTACTTTTTGTCTAAGAAAGTTTAAGGTTCAAAATGTTAAATTTGGGGTGTATAGCTGGCTGACCTTGTATGAACGTTTTCTTGTAGGTCAGTTTTAAACACATAACATAGCATAATATGCATAATTCAACCAAGGGTAGTTCTTGAGAAACCACAAGGGGAGGCCCGGAGGGGGTGAAAATATCTTGCATATAATTTTTACAATTCACATACATTATCTTATTTGTTTTCCTATCGCTTTCATTTTTTTCGCACGGCCCAAGGGGGACGGTTCACCTATCCCGCCGTAAAATCGCCACTGAATTCACCACTACCTAACTCTTCTACGACCACGACGTATCGGTAAACCACATTAAAACGGCTGCTCATCATCATATTAAGATTATCATTCTTAGAAATATTAATTGGCCCAATTAAATAAACATATGTCTTCATCAGTATAACTGTAAAATTAAATTTTCATTAATTTTTTCATAATGTATAGGTACATATTTCAATAATTATAAATACATTAAAGTTCAGTATTATCGATAGTTTACTTGAGATTATATATTGGAAGTATTGACGGATAAACTAGTCCATATGTAGTTATTACACAATATACATAATGTAACATTGTTAGTTATATTATATTATAGGTACAGATGATGGACAAAAAGTGAAGCATTATTTAATATTTATTATTAAATCATTCATTTATCTTTAATTCGTCCCTGATTTGTCGTCGATGGATTCATTTGTAACTCGACTACCTAAATCGACGGCCACCAGATACGATCACGCTTTATAATTTAAACACACAATAGCTGTTCCGATTTTCATGTGGCATTTGTAAATATAGTTCACTGTTGGACGTGCAGTACATACGATACACGGCACCTATTAAATAAGTACTATATTAATACAGAATCTCTATCAAATCATCCAAAGCCAAACCAATACTTATAATTACTGCAATCTTGCTATAAATTGACTACAGTATCCAAACTAGCAGATGACAACAACGATGACGAGCATGGATTAGCTCAGGGTAAACCATAACGCATTATACTTACCTGTACATGTATCTACCTAGTACCTACCTACCTTTAATTTAAATAACCACGATAGTTGATATATATATATATATTAATAAACTATACAATAATAAATATCTAACACTCAAAGAAGTAGAAAATGTTGATAAAAAAAAAAAAAAAAACATGCGGGGAGGAGATACATGAAAAAGTTATTAATTTTTAAGGTTCAATAAAATGTAATGCACTAAATCTAAGTAATTAAGCGTAAAATATATTGTTTACAACTGCATTTTTAAACTAAATTGTAGGTACAATGTATATGCATAAATCTGAACTTAATGAATTATATGAAAAATATAGTTAGAGTTTAACTCTTGATTTTATTTCATATCAAGTTGTTTATAATTTATAAACGATAATGGATGAAAAATATTCACCCTATCTTGGCAGGAAAAGAATGATCACCTGCAGTCGCCATGCTATAACTCAATGTCTTTTCGCTTCATCGCTGTGATTTTGTCTTGATGTAGAAACCTTTATTCTGATCATTATACTAGCATCTGACAAACCACTACGATGTGAAACAACAAAAGATGTCATGTCATTTCTCTTTCTTGACAAATGTATCCATTTAGAAAAATAAAAATAAAATTACATAAATTCACCAATACTACGACGAAGCTTCGTAAACTATATCTTTACCTCGACGATTTTGATGTTCATATAATTGAAAATATTGATAATTTGATAAACAATCCCGTTTATAAAATTTAAATTTAAAAAATTTTTGTTAATGTTTAGAGAAAAATAATATTATGAAAATAATAAAAAATGAATAAAATCATAGCATTCGCTGGCCTTCATTTAATTATTTAAATGAGTTGTTAAAAATTAGATGAAATAATAAAGTTTTTAATTGTTGTATGTTTGTTAATTTTTTTTTTAACAAATTGGTACCTAGGTATATATATATATATATATATACTTATTTTGGCATGCAAACAATTTTTTAAATCTCTAGAACAAAATGTTGGCACTTGACCTGTAAAGTTTTGCCTGCACCTCTTGACTACTTATTATATGTATTATATATTTATATATTTATATACATCGAGCACTTATATATAACAGGTCATAATAATTAATAAATGATAAACTGATAACCATTATAAAAGATGAATTATTTTGTTAATTTTTTGTTTTGTGCGAATATTATTATGAAAGGTACAATATATAATATATATATACATTACATAACATAATATAATATTATACTATATATGATGCGGAATTCGTCATATAGGATTATTTACCCAATTTATAATATCTCTTTTTTAGGCGATACTACCTACAACTTTTTATTTTAAAATGGCTTTATTTTTCTATGTAATTATGAAAAACGATAACTTTATATGGCACCTATATTATTATAAGTTAGACATGTTTTCCAGTAATAGAATTTCACATAATACTAATCCCTCATAAATAAAATATTATCATATGGTATTTTTTTTAAATTCACTTTTTCTCTCCTTTGAAAAACTTCTAGATCTTGCTTCTATGATAACATGTAACATCGGATAGAATTTTTAGGTACATTATCTTACTATAATATTATAAAGAGGAAAGATTTGATTGTTTGCATTGAATAGACTCTGAAACTACTGGACCGATTAAAAAAATTCTTTCACCGCTAGGAAGTTACACTATCCCCGGGTGACATACAGATACTATATTATATTAAAAAAAAAATAATTATAATTATATGGATTCTTATTAAAACTCCAATAATATGTAATCAAAGTTGTAAAAAAATTATTTATTATTATGAAAACGTAAAGTTATTGTGAGGTTGTAAGGGATAATCTCTGGATCTACTGAATCGATTTTAAAAACTCTTTTACCAATAGAAAGCCACAATATTTGTGAGTATCATAAGCTATATATGTTTTTAAAAATTCAACCCCTACAGGGTTTAAAAGGGGTAAAAATGAAAATAATCGCCTATCCGGAATCACTGAAACTATAAGTATGAAATTTAGTCAGAAACTCAGAAAGTTAATTTTATGATGAAAAAAACCCTACCTAAGAAAGGATTTTTCAAAATACAAATCCTATTGGGGTTAAAAGGGCTATATAATAGAAAGTATAACAATTGTTTGTTTGTTCAGTTTAATCTCTGGATTTACTTAACCAATCTTAATTTATTTTTACCATCAGATAGCTTTACTATCCAATATATAATTTTTTTTAACACGGGATTTGATATGAATTTTATGGTAATTTATGAATTTAGAGCAGTAGATATCGCTTGGATATTTCAGTGACTTTAGAAATGTGGAGATCTATGTTAAGCGTGCGGTTTGAAATATATGGAGGTGCGCTAGTTATGAGTCTGAACATTTTTGATTGGGACTTGTATATTATAATATTTTGCAGTGCTTCAGAACTGTATATCTTACTTCGAATATTTATTTATTGAATGTAAATTATGAATTTTATTGAATTTTAAACCACAATTTGGAATTAAAAGTTATTTTAATTATATTTCATAGTTTTATACTATTCTATTGTTCGGAATGTAAATGCAAACAATTTAGCGCAGGCAAATAGACAATGCTCAAACAATAATTGATCGTTGATGTTAGAACAATGTATTGTATTTTGGTTTAAGTATATAGACTATGCTCAAATTAAAACTGGCGATTAACGAACTGACGAAAAAATGACTACGTCTAGCTTACAAAAGGACTATAGGGGATTTACTCATCTAACGACAATCTTTCTATTCGAAGTCATTTTCTTTTCTCCGTCATCTAATGAGATATAGACTAATTACTTATTATTTATAATCTGTAAAATAGTATTATTGAAATGTAAGCAAAACCAACTTACCATATTATGTTGTAGATATAATTGAACAATATACGATAAAAATAATAGCTATCAAGTGTCCCAGAAGGTACTCTGTCATCCAGTAGGCCACTCCATTATCGTTATTTTGTTAGTTGTTACTCCTGATACCGATATCGGCTTGTCAAACGTTGCCGATGCTCCATTGTCGTTGTTTTGTACGCCTTCAAATAAACAGGTCATCTTAGTTGCGTCCCGTTAAAAAGGAATTACGTGAATTGCGTCTCACTATAATATTGGTTAGGCAGTAGAATTTTTATTTCTTTTTCTGGGGTAAATCAAAATATGTACTTATTTTTATTGGAATATGTAAAAAATTAAAAGTAAGTATAAAAAGCGGGTAAGTCGTGTATGTCGCTCTGCTGTACAGTAGGTTACAAGTGGGTTACTGTAATGGATGGAATTAAATTTGAATCCAATGATATTATATCATTGTATACAAAAAACGATTCTGAGCGAAGACGGTTTATCTGTCTAGAATATATTATAGATTATTAACAATTTTCAAATCTTAGATTTAAAAAGAAAAATTTTTATGAATTTCTAGTTTGAAATAATTTGCGAAATAACTTCTATTGTTACAATGTGTTAGAAGCCTTGTATTAAATTTTCAAGCTTTTCTACCGAACAGATAAATTTTTATCGATATTTATAGAAAAAAAAAAACTAAAAAAGTTGGAAAATTAAAATGTCAGTAAACAACTCAAAACAAATCTAAATATTTTGAAAATTTTATCAAATATATAAAACGCCTATATAAACATTCAGTCAAAATTTCAAGTATCTGCGGTAATTTGTTTTAGAGTTACACCAAAATAAGGAAATCGCTAAAAGTGAAAATCCAATGTTGTAAAAATTTAAATTTCAAATGCTCATAAAAATTTAATTTGAATTTCCGGTGGAATTTTTATTTGTGATAAAGATTGAAAAACTTGTAAGGAATCTTGTATTAAATTTTTAAATCTTAGATTTAAAAACAATTTTTTTTATGAATTTTTAGCTTAAAATAATTTGTGAATTTTCGTGATTTTTACGTATTTTGTCAAAATTCAAACTTTGAATGCTTATAAAAAAAAATTGTGACTATGAATTTCTTTTATTTTTCAACTGCTATTGTAACAATATGTTAAGAGCCTTGTATTAAATTTTCAAGCTTTTCTGCCTAACAAATACATTTTTATCGATTTAATTTAAAAAAAACTCGATCGAAAATTTGAAATGCCTATGAATAGTTCAACTTAAGTCGAAATTTTTTGAAAATTGCATGGTGGATAGAATATACTTATATAAACATTAGGTGAAAATTTCATGTATCTATGGTCATTTGTTTTAAAGTTACATCAAAAACCAAAATCGATTTTGTCGAAAAATGAGTGTGCGTAAAATTTCCCGTTTTTCCCTTAATTTTTAGTTTGTTTTTCTCAATTATTTAGAAAAGTATTAAGAATTTTTTACTTTTTACTTTTGATTTATTATAGATTATTAAAAATTTTCAAATCTTAGATTTAAAATAAATTTTTTTATGAATTTATAGGTTAAAATAATTTGTGAATTTTCGAGATTTTTACATAATATGTTGTCAAAACTCAAACTTTGAATGCTTGTAAAAAAAATTGTGACTACGCATTTCTTCTATTTTTCAATTGCTTTTGTAAAAATATGATAGGAGCCATGTATTAAATTTTCAAATCTTAGATATAAAAGGAAAATTTTTTATGAATTTCTAGCATAAAATAATTTACAAATTGACGTGGTTTTTACATAATATGTTGCCAAAATTCAAAATTTGAATGCTTATAAAAAACAATTGTGGCTATGTATTTCTTTTATTTTTCAACTGCTATTGTTACGACGTGTTAGATTGTTAGAAGCCTTGTATTAAATTTTCAAGCTTTTCTACCGAATACATACATTTTTATCGATATTTATAGAAAAAAAACTAAAAAAGTTGAAAAATTAAAATGTCTGTAAACATAAAACAGCTCAAAACAAATCTAAATATTTTGAAAATGTTATCAAATATAGAAAATGCCTATAAAAATATTCAGTGAAAATTTCAAGTATCTGCGGTCATTTGTTTTAGAGTTACATCAAAAACCAAAATCGATTTTGTCGAAAAATGAGTGTGCGTAAAATTTCCCGTTTTTCCCTTAATATTTAGTTTGTTTTTCTTGATTATTTAGAAAAGTATTAAGAATTTTTTACTTTTGACCCTCCAAAGTACCAACTAGATTCACTTTCTGATCGAACGAGGTATTGAAGTCAAAAATCGAAGCATTTTTACTGCCCCAAAACGTGATGACAGACACAAAAAAAAAACACATCATGGTAAGATCAATACATTCATCGCTCCGCTCAGAATCTAAAATCTTATCTCTTAACTAATTATTGAAATAATGCGAAACTACATATTTTCTAAGATTTAAAAATGTAAAATATGGTGGTGATTTGATCGTAAAATGTTTTTATATTGACTAAATGAACGTTCCACATCAACTGACGTAATGATAGCATCATACTTAATATTTACTACATATCAAGTGGTGTGGGTTCGACATTCAATAATTTTGTTGGATTTAGTCCTTGGTGTATATCTATAATTATTTTTAAATTTTTCAATCCTTGATTTGTTTCTATCACATATTCACGGTTTACTCTTACTACATATTTTCCTATGCAACCTTGACATTTTTCTAATTTGTTATGTGATTCTTCAACAATGCATAAACTTTCTGATAAGGACATATTTCGAGTTTCCAGTTGTTTTATAGTATGAATCAAAAAACCAAAATTAGCAGAAATATATTTTAAATTATTATTTTCCATCAAAAATATATAGTATAAAGTACTTAAGTCCATTTAGAGAATGTAGATAATGTTTATCGGCTTAGAAAATAACAAATATTATTATTTTAGGCTTTCATCGATAGCGTATATATAGACTTATAGGGTATGTGAATGCCATTCAGATAAGGCAAATAATATTTGATGTCGTTGTAAATTGATGAAAAACCAAAAATACCCAAATATTTACGAAATATCCAGTTATTTACAAAATATGTGAATATATGTATTTTTACTCAAATATGTAAAAATATATAAAATAAAATTGGGCTTATTTTAATAAAAATGTCCGAATCGTGCACATTTTTTATCAGATTATAAATATCTCATTCCAAAAATATGTATTTACAATAAAATCCGTTACCTATAGTTATAATGGAGCGTGGACTGTGACATAATGTTTCGATAATGATATAAATGACGATAATTTAAAATAATCTGAAAATAATTAAAAAGTGTGCCAAGAATTTAAAATTGATTTAATTAATGTTGACTTTTTAGTATTTGAAGTTTCTATTCACAAGGCAATTAAGAAAATTTGGCTAGAAACATCGTTAAAGGGATGCCGGTTTCACCTAGGATAATCGTGGTGGCTAAAGGTGCAAGACCTGGGCTTAGCTTAAGAATATGGGTTGAATGAAGAAGTTGGCAACAATCCATCTTATATTTTTGGATTATCGTTTTTGAGTCCAAAGGAATTTGGTGATTTTTTTTTTTATTTAAACCATTAGAAATACAGCCGATTGATTCTAAAGTTATAGATTTTACTGACTATTTAATCAATAATTATATTTCGAAAGAATTACTAGTTCCCTTACAAATATTTATAAATTTTTAGATATTTTAAAGATAATTCAAACTGATACTGTAATGTTAATAAGAAGCTCGCTGATTTCTATACGTCCATAGAGGAAATAACGCTGAAACAATAGGTATTTTAATTGTTGAAAATCGTATAAAAAAATAAAATAACAAGGTTAGATTTTGTAAAAAGCTTAACTAATAAATGTAAGCCTAATTTTTGACTGAAAATTTAATTAACAACATTATTATTATCACCTATTATTTATTTATTTATCTGTATATATATATATATATATATATATATATGTATGTATATATAAATGAATTTCTGTCTTTCTGTCTTTTATGCATTCCTAAATGGCTGGACCGATTACGACGAAATTTGGAACAGAGATATATTAGGCCTATGGGCAGAAGATAAGCTAAATTCAAAGTGATAGGTCCAAATATCATTCTATCGAATATTTTAATTGTCAGACTTTTCTCGATAAAACGGATAAAATTACATAATAATAAACTAAATTGATTATTATTATTATAAGATTATTACTTAGTATATTTTAACCATTATCTATCTATTATATGTATAAAAAAATACTGCTATGTATCATAAATTCGTAATCAGTGATTACTAATCACAGGTATCGAATTTAACACACAGTTTGAGACATTTAAAAGGTAGGCTTTTTAACGGGCTACGAAATTCACGGGTTCAGCTAGTATACTATATTATGAATTATGTTGATTTTGATTAGATCTAAATGATTTAACATTTATTTACTTTTTTATAACATTTCATAAACAATTTTTTAATTGACTAGTAATTATATTTATTTATTTATTTTTGTTCGTTGTTTAAGAACCGCTGTTTAAAGTATACGAATTGTGACCTGTATTTTTTTGGGACGCAATTCGTGTATACCTTTTTTTACGCGGCGCAACTAAGGTGACCCCTAAATAAATACGATATTAATACCACATCATCTGTTTCCAGAGGGGAAAAAAACGATAACAGCATCCGTTATTAACGCCGAACGCTCGCAGTATGCCTTCAATAAATATTATAATACACATTATACACACACATATAATAATTCATTTGAAGTGCAATCCATCTAAATCCACGATACGCCTGAACTAAAACGAACTAATATCGTACTCGACGTCTCGACGTGAACCATATAAAAGAGTACTTATAAATAAGATATTATATTATGTTATGTTATACTCGTATAATATATATACCTAACTCGCTGATTGATTATCTTATCGACCACACGTCGAAATATTAACAGGTGGTCGATGACGCGAGAATAATAATATAATGTATTATACGCCTACCAGCCTTTTGCCTCTCGTAGAATCATATTATATTACAATACAGATTATAGGCGGAAGCCAGTTTTGCAGGATTTTGGTAATGGCGGTAATGTCAAGCCAGACGTCTGATTAAAACTTTAACCCTTTAGAGCCCGCCACTACCAGATATATCCATTGCGATTCCAGACAACTATATACTGTTAGATATTGATGTAGTGCTGGCAGTTGCGGTGTGCTTATAAGCACATGACATAATATTAATATAACGTATGTTAATTAATTATTGAAAAGTCAGTAGCCCGATTTGTGCAGGCCCCGCAGTTTATGATGCTGTGTAAATAATACGAGTATTTATATGTAGTTTTTTTAATGTAGTATTATGTATATGACATATTGCAATACGTCACGGTAAAAACTAAAAGAGAGGCCATAAGTCATATTATATTGGTATATTACATATTTAAAATAAACCGTTATAAAATATTCACACTACGTCTTGTAGTAGGTTACTGAGTTTAGTGAGTTTCCAATTAATTATAGCACGCTGCATTATATGTTATACGTATATACAACTATGACTCGTACCCCAAATAGGCGATTAAAATTGTTTCCGCAGAAAGAATTGCTCACATCATACACTATACGTTTATACACGTATTATAATATGGATACTTGAGAAAATATAAATAGGTTAATAGGTACATCGTACATGATCAAAAGTTGTTTGTCTACACACCACTCCACTTAAATATTTCTTTACTTCGCCTATATCATAGTTCTTCACTTCTTAATAGTTGTTATTACATTTTACGTTATGTTTATTACGTAATTGATACATATCACAGTAGCGGTTATAACTGACTTTTAAGAGGAGGGGGGGGGGTGGAAATTATAAAAATCATAGGGCAATAAGTCGTTGGAGAGCCCATAATTTTTCTCCAATATTTTGAAACAGCGCAAATACTTCAAATAGAACAAACCTTTTTTATTATACATAGTATCATTGATAGTATATTATGAAATTATCCAAAATAGGTTCACCTTGTACTTACAATTAAATAAAAAAAAGTATAGTCACAGATGCACAGTTAATCAACCATTTTAATAATAAAAATCTACAATAAAAGCATATGTCTTTTTTTTTGTTTAGCAAAACGTGTAATAATATTTGGAGTTTATGAGTATACAGCGTTTATTTTATTTTTAGATTTATATTAAGAGGACGCTACACCCGCATGTGTTGTCTTTATAAGTACGTAACATTGCAAAAACTGTTTCAAGCGGGAAAGAACCGGAGAAAGATACAGTTATAACTAAGAAACGAAATTTTCACCACATAAAAAAGAGAATTTTGTCTGTGTAATATCGTTTTTATTTATTCGATATCTGAACTACAAAAAAAGTTATTCTTGCTTAAAAAACACAAAATTAATGTAGGTATTATAAAACATTAAGAATTTTTTTTTTGTATAAGTGATATCGAAAAAATAAAAACGATATTGCACAGACAAAATATTTTCCTTTTTATGTGGTGAACATTTCGTTTCTCGGTTATAACTGTATCTTTCTCGGTTCTTTACCGCGCGAAACAGTTTTTGCAATGTTCCGCACTTGTAAGACGGAGACAACACATACGGGTGTAGCGTCCTCTTAAAATTATCGTAATATCAGAATGGGAAATCCATTACATTATTGAGATTATTCCTAGCAGCCATATAATATATATATATATATATATACCTATACATATATAAACAATGACCCGCGACGTTCCGAATAACATATTACGTAGTACGTACATATACTATAATAACGAAAATTAATAAAATGTACTACAATTATTTAAAAATATACCGTATTATATTGCGCAAGACAACTTTACAAATTGCTGATACTATTTCTATAAATTAGAAACACAAAAAAAAGTACCGTGATTAATACTTCTTTCAATAATTTATTATAAAATTTCAATAATAATTTATTATAAAAAAACACTCTCCAATTTAATTAATTTTGAATGTTCATATTACTTAGAGAAATTGTTTTGTTTCATATCATTATAGTCCGTAGAATGTTGAAGATGTTATTAGAAAAACAAAAAAATAAGATTATGAAGAATTTCCTTTTTTTTATTGATAAATAAATAAAAACTAATTTATTTATTTTAAATTTATATTATACTACATACTAATCATTTAGGGGAAACTTAAGTCCTGGTATTTAGTCATGAATAACCATTATAATAATTATAATAATTATTAAAACGATTATCATGGACTGTGGTCGATTCAATTTATATCTAAATAAATAATAATACATATTAATATTATATACAATAATTTAGTTTTACTAATATTATTGTTTATTTACACACATATGCTGCTTAATGTCGTATAGTTTTTACTCATACTTTGGCAGTGACTTTTCAATTTTTATTTTAAATACGTCACATTTTAGGTAGCCTTATTTGAGGAACACCTTGCACATTGTAATTATAATAATTACCAAACTGGTAAGATCAGGTTTTCACAATTCTATAAATAATTCTATTCATATATGAGTAAATTAATTATTAACTTACTTGTTTATTAATTTGTGATTAATTATAATTAATTGTAATACCGATTGATAATAGAAATTAGAACAATATGTTACCGTTTATTCAGCAATTCAGTAAGGATTAAATTTGCATTATCTATATATTCAATAACATTAATTAGGTAACAAAGATATTATAATAATTTGATTAGGAGTTGCGGACAAAATATACTCATCAACGCAGTCAATAATACCTACTACTAAATATTAAATGTGCAAATGCTGCAGTGCCTGTGATATGGCTATACATAACACTTGGGTGATCCATATTACGCCACTAGGTAACATATTAAGAGGATGTAGCCCATTTCTCTCTCACTCTCTCTCTCTCTCTCTCTCTCTCTCTCTCTCTCTCTCTGACCCACGAGCAGCATAACATATTTTACGTTGATTATGGTGATTATTATCATAATCATTTCTAAAATTAGAGTGAAAAGACCTCTTTTTTTAAACTCAAACTGTTTTAAAAAAGAACAATTAGAACAACTGAAGTAATAGATAGTAATAAAAATAAAAATGATACAAATAGATAAATATAATCAGAACGTAGAAGCCTCCCAGTGGAAGTATTATAATAATAAAAAAAAAATGAACACGAATATTAAGATTGAATTAGTTTGTCAGTAGGTTTTTACACCACTTGTACTTTAGTTGTTTGAGAGGATTTCCAGGGATAGTAAAGGAAAAAATATCATGTATGAGTGGGTTTCTGTGGTTTAAGAGGTGGTTATGGAATCCTTTGTAGTGTGTTTTAGTCACGTCTGCAACAAAGGGTATGGAGAGGTCATGATGGAGTGTGTGTTTGGAAACGTAGTAAGGTGCTTTAGTGATTTGACTTAAAGTTTTGGATTCATAGGTTTGTATTCTATTGATGTTAGTAGGTTTTGCTGACCCCCAGAGCTTTATACCATAGACCCATATTGGTTTAAGTAGCATTTTGTATATAAGGAGCTTGTTGTTCAGATAAATATGTTTAGAGGTCAGTAGGTGTCGCAGATGGCGGTGACGATCATTGAGCGTTAAACGTTTGGAGTGTATATGAGAAGTCCATATGAGCTGGTAGTCTTGGGTTAGTCCAAGATATTTGACGGTTTGAGAGTAGGGTAGAGGTTGATTATTGAAGAATAGTTGTGGACAATCTCTGGGGCGTAGTGTGAAGGGTAGAGTGGAGCGATTTTGTTTGGTTTAATTTCTGGCCACATTTTGTGAACCATGAGGCTAGTAGGTCAAGATGAGTTTGCATAAAAGAGGCAGCTATGTTTGGGTCAAAGTGGCATGCAAGTAGTGCTTTGTCTTCAGTAAAGCCGGCTACCATTGTGTTTTAACTTTTAAGTATTGAGTTAGTCCATGGCGTAGAAGTTAAAAAGGAGTGGTGCAATAACTGCACCTTGCGGGACAAGTGCTTTTATCTTAGAAATATTTTAAAGAGTTGTTCTTTAGCGCACAGAGAAGTGGCGATCACTAAGATTTGATTTTATAAGTAGATACAAGTATAGTGGGAAAATTGCTTTAATTTTGTGGAGGGGCCCTTGGTGCTAAACTCGATCAAATAACTGCTAAACGTCCAAAAACACTCCTATGCATATGAGATTTTCTTCAAGAGAAAAAAAAGATCTTATCTACAAGACGGGGTGGATCTGATGTATTTTAGAATAATTGTGGTTAAATCATCCGAATTGAGTGTTGGGAAGGTTTGTTTAAATGATTGGTAGGAGACGATTAAGGTTCAGTTATTCTAAAATTTTTGAGAGATAGAACGAGAAGCTGATTGGTTTGAACGATTGAGGCATTTCTGTGGGTTTGCCTAGCTTATGCATTATTATTATGATTGGATATTTCTAGAGTAAAGGAAAGTATATGAGCCTTATCATAGAATTGTATATGAAAGTGAAGAACAGTAAAGCCTTTTTTGGGAGATGAACTGCAACTTCGGATGTGATTAAATCGTAACTGGGAGATTTGTGTTTTGTGATTTATTAATTAGATATGCAACTTCATGAAGAGATTTATGTTTGGGTGGCATTGTCATAGGCGAAAGAGAGTCAAGAGATGTGTTTATTTTGTCAACTTTGGTGGGGCTGAGTAATGACTAATGAGTAGTGTAGTTTAAATAGATAAAGATAATATGAGAGGTGTTCGCGGAAAATGCTTGCTTTTTTTCGTCGCTTGTTGTTCAGGTACCGTCTGGATTTTTAAAGACGTATGTATGTTTGTGGTGGAGTTTGAATAAGTTTGTATAGTATATTTTTGGTAGTTTTCCATATCGAGTTGTCTTTTTTGGTGACTGAGGAGAGATGTTTATTAAAACTTTCTTTTCGAATTTCGGAGAGGGTGCGTTTTCATTTTTTTGTTAGATTATTATAGTGGCGTTTGCCAGAGGGATACTGGGTTCTTTACCAGCTAGCTCTAGCTCGATGCTTAATAGCAATTAGATGTCTAGCGTAGGTAGGGAGATTTTGATTTATGGATTTTGGTGGTATTGGAGTAGACGAAGACCAGGTGGCTGTTCCAAGACAGTTTGGATGGAAGTGGTAAACAACGAGTTAATTGCATCATCACTATCGGAGGGAGATTTAAGTCAAGTTTTTAGATTTATTTGTTTATCTAAAGTAAGTTTAAATCGTTCCCAATTTATGTGGCCATTTGTGAAGGAGAGAGAGGTTTAATGGGTGTCAAATGTAAGCAGAACAGGGTTTTCGTTATGTAAAATCGAGCATGTCAGATCTTTTCCTGGGGGAGTTGGGCCAGTATGTGGGAGAAGGGGATAAGAGTATTTTATATTGCTGGAGTGTTATTATACGGTGTAAGAGGTTACCACGGGGATTGTTATTTGTATGGCATCCACAATGAGTATGCTTAGCATTTTTATCTCCTCCTATTACGAATTTTGATCCGAGATAATGAAAATAGTCGTTAAATTGATTTGGTGTTATATTCTGACGTTGTGGGTAGTACGTTGCTGATATTGTAATAAGTCGGTGGTTCAGCGTTAAAGATATGGTACAAGCTTGTATATGTTGGGTTTGGTAATTATGTTAAGTGTAGAATTGGAGTGTGGATCTGATGATTATTGATGCTCCAGCGTGGGCTGTGTCGCTAGGATGGCAGACGTGAAAGCATTTATAGCCGGGTAATTTAAGAGTAGATGTGTTGGTTAATTTTTTTTTTTAAATTCAGAAATTAGTGCGACGTCAATTCTTTTGTTTTGTAGTGTTGCTATTAATACATTTTTATGTCTTTTGAGTTCGTTTGCGTTCCAGAAAAGTTCTCTTGGAAAATTTAAAGGTAAGATTATTATTCAGGGCATCTCATAGGATTCTTATTATATTTTAAGACGATTTGAGTATTTTAAGACATACAAACCATTTATAATTTTAAAATACTCATAACTCACTTTAAAATTGAAATATAATAAAAGTCTATGAGATGCTCTCGATAATAATCTTACTTTTAAATTTTAAATTCTTAACTATAACAAATTGAACTTTATTGGTAATATCATATAATATTTATTAAATTATATTAAAATTAAATACTAGCCAAAGCCCACACGTGCTGTAGTAATGCTTATATTATTATAATAAAATGGAAATATATGTTACGTTTTTAATTTTTTTACTTCTTATTCTGTTCTTTGCCACTTTCTAATACGTCAAACATTTGACAATAATCCATTAAAAATCTGCTCTTTTTCGATATTATTTTATCATCCAACATACCCTTATTTTCATTCAGTTCACTGGCGATTGGCACCGGGGAATCAGCAGCGCATATAATATATTTTACAAAAGTTGTATTATCGTTCATGTTTATGAAATCGAGTCAGTCAAGTGGTCAAACAATCATAAATCTAAATGTGCAATAATGCACTATAGTTTGCATATAGGTATTTAAATTTTAAATAAACCATTGTATTGTTTTTTACTTACTTAGGTAGTGAATATAATATATTTTTTTACTGCCACAACGGAAATAATGCATCGTGTAGCATGATTGACCATTAGTAATTATCATTATAATTATTTATTTACTGAAATAATTCAATATTCACATATATTATTATTTATTGCATCACAACTGATATTTTTGAATTTCACTTTGGCATATTCGTATGTTATTATTTACCTAAGAATTTTCGTAATAGGTAGGTCCTATATATCAATCTATATTAATAATTATCAATTATATGCATTGATGATACATTGTGTTCAATGCAATAGGCAATAGGCAATAGCTGTTGAGAAACACAAGAAACAAAGAGGGTTTCTCGAAATAATAATAATTATAACAATAATCATATAATAGTTGATGGAAACAGGGCTATATTTTAATTCGAGTAAGGGAGACCGGGTTTAATTGTAACATAGGTGTAAAGTATAGGTATTATGTAGATTGCTTTTATAGAATTTTAATAGATTTCGTTAGATTTTTAAAAAAAGATTTCTATATATTTTGTTGTTATCAGAATCATTTAACAATTCTTAACGCGATAACAATCATAAAACTGATTTTATCACTAAAAAAATATTTTATTACTTTACTATTTAGTTTGTTATCACAGTTATAAAACTTGATAACAAATTTAAGTTATACATTAATCCTAAAGTTGTGGAGATTATGTTGCCACAACGCTCATTAGTCTAAGTAATATACAACTTTTTTAACTAACATAAATATCAAGAAAAGTAATGTTGGGGTACAAAGTAACGGACTGGTTGTAACACATTTTTTCCACACATAATAATAATTTCTAACAATTTCTCAATGTAATTATATCACACTTAAATTGAATTTAAATAATACATTATTAATACATTTAAAATAATTAATTTTTTTAAGTGTATATATTATATATATTGATGTTATTAATAAATATTTAAGTTGTAATACCTGCTTATTTGTAAAAAATATATAACATGACACAGATGACTATTTTATTTTAAAAATGTATATTATTATTATTACTATTCTCACAAAATTGTTTATTTTGAAATATTGTATTTATTTTTTAAATACACAAAAATCAAATAGGTAGGTACCTAATATATTTGTGTTACAACCAACTCCAGTACTAAAGTACATTGTAACAAAAAAAAAAAAAAAAATCATGATATTAAACTCAATATCAATTGAAGTTATTATTACTAAAGGTCCATAATGCATATTATGAGTCAAAACAACATTCTCTATCTATTGGTATAAGAAATAATTGATGATGAATGTAATTTCTTAAGATACAGCTACAAATATGAAAAGTATTACAATTAGACCCGATCTACCCTACACTGCAGAGACCCGACGACGAATCGTTGCGATAAATAACTGTGAGGTTTTGTTGTGCCTCGGATAACCATGGATAATTGAATAATTCAATTATACGGCTGTATGTGTGTGTATGTGTGTGTGTGTCAGAACGACTCTGTACATTATATTCCCAACGATGACAATAAAACGCACTCCGATATTGTAGGCGCGGTACAGATTAAAAGGGTTCTACACGTGGGGCACCGTTGGTAAAAAATATTGGATTTGTTACCCGTCCTCCGCACCCGTGTTCGGAATTCAATTTTCATCGGATGAAAAAAAAAATAATTCGTCATAACGTCAATGTTGGCTATGTGCTTAACTGTTTTTGGTTTTTTTGCGATTTGTTCCGCTCCGATATTATCAAACAGAAAACGCATTACTTATCCTCGTGTGCGAATGTCGACGGCAGCGAAAAGTCATATTAATTCACAGTGAATAATATAATACGTAATGGAAAATATAAATAATTATAAATGATAAGTATTAATTATATACTACCTGTATATACAGAAAAAAATAATCACTATTAAGCAGGGCCTTGCACCCGATTTAACCCGAACCCCTAACACCCCTAAACACCTTTAAAAAATCAAACACCCGAAACACGTAGAACCCGAATGATTCTGTTTTCAAAACACCCGTATTAACCAAAACCCGAATAAATATTCGGGTTAACCCGAAATCCCGAATAATTTTTTTTTCATTCTTCATGCAACATATCATTTTTTCTTGTGACGAGTTCGATTTTGTAGAGTTAAATAATCAATAATAATAATAACAGAAACAATCTTACAAACAATCATAGGTAATTTCTTGAAAATAAGATCCATTAAAATGTTTAATAATTTAATTGATTCTGATTAAGTATTTAAAATATTAAAATATTAAGTATTTAATTATGGCCCTATGGCCATCTATTTTAAACATTTTAATATTTTATTACTTATTATATCCATCGGCTTGGCATGTGGTTAATTGTACATTTGTAATTTGTATCACATTCGGTCTACGAGTTTATGACTCGTATTTAAATAGCCATTGAGCTCCAGCCAGCTCTGGTTAGTAGTTAATGTAGGTATTTGTTAGGTTATTTGAGTTAACACTTAATATCAATGTTTAAAATAGAAAACAGATAAGTATTTGGAAACTTATATAATGTTTGTTAAGAGCTTAAGAGCTTAAGGTACATATAGATATTAAAAACTGGATTTCGTGGACTCTAATGCCTATAATAAAACGAATAGGTAGTTAAATAATTAGTTTCCCATCGTCTTATTTCTTATAGTTCATAGAAAAAGGTAACTACTGTACATTAATTAGGTAATTAGGTTTAGTTAAAAACAAATTTGGGTAAAACATTTATATTTTATTATAAATAACATAAACATAAACACTTTCTGTTGTTTTTTTTTTTTTTTTTTTTGGGGGGGGATCATCAAACGTTCTGTTTTATCCAGATTTCTCAGCACCCATATTAACCAATATTAACCCGAATAATAACGGTTTTGAAAACCCAAATGCTTGTTTAAATTTTTTATTCGGGTGTTTGAACACCCAAATACATCCAGCACCCGAAACCCGAATAAATGATTCGGGTGCAAGGCCCTGCTATTAAGTCTTGTAACGAGTTCCCGCCAAAGAACTACAATCAGTATAAACGCAACAGTGATATTTAAATATATTTTATCAATTTTTATTAAATATAAATAACAATTAAAAGGAATAATTATATATATGTTCATTGTTCAAATAGTAATACATAATAGTATAATGATCGTTCATATAATATTTGTTCGCATTCCGGAGAAAGTGTACAAACGAATAGAGCTTATAATATTATATATAAAATAATAATTTTATCATAATAATATATAACACGTACGTTACATAGACATAATTATTTATGTACACTGAAAATAATAATAATAATAATAATCAACACAAATTGCTTATAAACAAAAAATGATTTGGACGAAATTAAAAAAAAAAAATGGAAATGTCATGAGGGAATGTTTTGTTCGTCGTATAGCCGCAATACTGTTTAAGTACAATCATATAGTATATAATACATAGAGATAATAATTATTAAAAAAAAAAATATATAGTTTACATAAAAAAGAACGCGTTATGTACAAGTCGCTGGATTTGTTTGAGCGCCACAACGTTTCGTTGTTCGAACAAAGGTATACATAATCGTAAAAACAAAACGACCATCGACGGAGCTCGGTAGTTTTGTAATGGGAAAAATTTTGATCAAAACAAAAAAAAAAAAAAAATAATACAAAACAAAATAATAATAATATAGGAAGTAATTCTAATATAATTTTTTTGTTAGAAGTCTTTAATGCCTCATGTGACTGTCTTCGGTGGCCAAAGTCGCGTTAAAGTTTTCAAAAAGCCACATTTGTCTGGACAGCATTAAGTCACATTCTTCCATGAGCAGCTTGTCTTTGGTGCTATTGATGGATAGACACTTTCTACTGCTACCATGCCGTAGCTGTTTAGTCTACATAAATTTCCAAATAAAAAATTATTGAACATTTTTAATTGCGAAATCTTAAATTAAGTATAAAAATAGAAAATCTAGAATTCAATAAAAAATTTAATTTATTTTAAACTTCAAATTAGGTTTTATTTTAATGCATTATAGGAAAGATTAGACTCATCTCCAACTTAAATACTTAGTTAAGTTTAATGTGACCTTTAGTGATGATGAAGAAGCGTATCTAGACCATTTTATTGAAAAGTGTTATTATTTAAAACTGTGTTATTGTCAAACTTGTACTGGTTTTCTAAAATAACTTTGTGTTTCATTTTATTGAACGCGTAAAAAAAAGCTCTTTGTTCTTCACATAATTTTGTTTTCAACAAAGATAAAATAAATTATGTTTGTACGAACAAAAACGAATTTTGATATGAATATAACGAAGTAGTATATTAAGTATATACACACCCCAAAGAAAACGGTTGTCTATAACACTGCTGGTAAAAATAATACTATAGCTGTTTGATCAATTGTCAGCCTTTATTATTTTTTATTTTATACAAATGTTTGTATATTCACCTACTTTCCATCTACCAACGATTAGTTTATTTTTTTATGCGATTAAATAATCATTAATTTAAAAGGGGACATTTTATTAACGATTTTCAGTTCACAACGCATATATGTATGGAAAATTGCTAAAGAGAAAATTTATTTTCAATCTATATATAACACACTCCAAAATTCCCATAGTATTAAACAAAACATAAATGAACTCATCACTGCATATTATTATATTGTACGTTTTACATGAAAAATGATTTTGTCAATACTCACTCTATGGTCGTAGTTCCAATACTGGTTTCCCTTAGATCCGTGGCACGGGTATAAGATTACGTCGCTGCCAGCGTAGTCCAAGCACGACTCGTCCCTCCTGATCTCTCCGATCTTACTGAGCATCCAGTACTAAAGTCATTTAGCATAAAACACGCAATCAGTATAATTAATAAAGTTGAGCACAGGGCTGGGGGACATTATTTAAATGAACAAGTCGGCCGAGTACGGTAAAACCAACATCCAGGGAAGAATGTTTGAGGGATGAATAAAATGACGAATAATCATGTAAATTGTATATGTATATTAACATACACACACGTCGACATTTCATAGCTAAATATGTTTGTATATAGTATATTTTCGCGTGTGTACGTTAGTATAAAGTTAAATATAGAGTACAAAGAAGGAAGATGATAAAATTATACGAGGAACGTGCATGATGCATTGCATTTGTGTATTAGTAAAATATTAAAGTAGCATTGATAATAATGTCTGTATATTAAGTAGAATGTTAATTTTGCAAGACTTTCTATGACTTAATAATTGCAATGATGACGGATAGCATGCGCGCGCGCTCGTGCAGTGCAGTTTTCCCAACGTAATGCATTCAAAATGTCACCGTTTCCAGTACCTAATGAGAATTATGACACTGATGGTACGGACATATTATTATACTCATTATTATCATTGCGTCATATTAAGTTAGCACCGCGCAGATTGTGTTACGCATCACGAAGAGATATGATTTTTGCGCGCACGGTCCCATAAAAAAACCAATCCACAAAACTGAATACTACAAACTACAACGAAATATTGAAATATTATTATCAACGATAGTAGTGCAAGATCATAAAAATATTATCATGCACGTGTATGATATTATCGTGACGTCGTGTCATCGTTAAGTGGTGCGGTTGCGCGCAAACACCTCTCATTAAAGGTCCTACGATTTTTTGAAACGCTCTTACAACTACAGTGCCAGTCGTAATAAGATATAATCATGTTTAGGGGCGTGCTTGCAACGGGTCGGAAGTAAAAGCGGACGGAGCAAAAAAAGCGAAAAAATTAATAACACCACCAAGTTTAAAAAATGCAAACAGACGACAGAGTGTACACCTACAAGCTTGTGGTTTTTGTTTAAAATAAGAATTTTAAGAATTCTTCCTTATTTTGTTTTTTTTTTTTTTTAAATATTTTTTTTATACTTATATAGTTAATATAAGCCATTAGATTACCACTTTTTTGCAACTTTTAACTAGGCTTAATAATTTTTTTTTCTTAATGTTAATTTTATACTCTTTTGAAATGTTGAAGTAGAGCGTTCTGTATAAAAAATGTTTATGTGTTGACATATCGTCTATCGAACATTATCACCAACTATTTATTACTATAACGTGGGGGTATTAAAGATACAAATAAAAGTGGTAGAGAAAATATTTAGGAGTTATCATTAAAAAAAAAATGTTCTGTTTGAAATTTAAAAGTAAAGTTTTTCAGTTAAAAAAAATATATATACATATAAATATTTAAAACCACTATGCTAGTAAATTTAGTTTCATCTAGCTTTAAATAATTTTTAAATGAGTTTTCAAACTATTGATAAAAACGTTGTAAAATCCATGCATATGTTGTTAGCCTACTTCATAAAAAGTAGAAAGTTTATTTATTTACGTTGGTACCTATATAAATATATTATATAATAGCTGATGGGACAATGCGTTTCGACACCGAACTATAATGAACGTAGAAATAACGTTCGAGTTTAATCCGAAAAACTTGTGGAAAATGGTATAGGTAGGCACATTATTATTTTAAAATGCACTGCACAGACATTTTGCGTAATGGGTTTTTATTTTTTAATCTCAAACCAGAAGCTTTTTTTTTATTTTTCGGATTACCAGCACCAACAGCTAATGTTATCCGAAAATGTTTTAGTTTATGTATAATGCGAATTACGCACATCAAATCGTTAATCTATCTAGTCGATATGTATGAATCAATATACCATGTGTGTATGTGATTTAATTTTTACCTGATTACCACCTTGTTGGTGGCACTGCCACAAATCGACGGGCTTGTTGGCATCGCCTTTCGAGTCTACGCACATATTCGACACAACGTTTTTTATCTATAATGCGGGGTAAAAAAAAAAAACAAACAAACAAAACAAAACAATATGAATACAAGCAAAATAGAAATGGATGAACGCGGCATTTCACGTTCGGACCATACGATAACGTTGTGTGTTTTAAGTACACGAGTCGGGTAATAATTTTAGGCTATATATATATATTTATAGTCATTAGTCATTAGTCACCTATTGCTGGTCATATATTAAGTTATATAAAGTGGGAGTATAAAAGTCTCTACTACACATGAACAGTGCACATGATTGACCTAACGTTTATTTCTTTAACTTAATTATTTCATTAAAAATAAAAACGGATCATCATCATCGTTCAGAAACGAATGTGCAAGAAGGACGCGCAAAAGACAGGAAAACTTGACAGGATGTGTTGATTCATATTGTACCGGCTCGACCTCGACAACCTTGTATGGAAAACACATCTCTGTGCCGTAAGAGAAAGGTAAAATTCCCACCTGATTGCCACCCATTTTGTGACAGGGGTATAGTCCGGCCGGTTTGTTGAGGTCGGTTTTTCTGGCCGGTGAGTCCAGACAAGTTTTGTTGCCGTATCCTAAATTGCGCACCTGATTCCCAATGCACAAATTTAATTAAACAACGTTTAAAATATTACACACAATTAATATAGATTATAATAATATAATATCATACCATACGTGTAATAATGTAAATAATAGCGAGCCGTTTTACTATATCTAGAAAATTGTTGTAAAATATAAAGAATTTAAAAATAATTCGCTCTAACGTTATGAAACATATGTTTGGAATATAAACATGTCGAATTGATAATCGTATAGCAATAATTAGTATCTTTCATGTTATTTGTTACGTTTTAAGTTTGTATGGAAAAATAATCATATTTAATTGTTGCAATTGGTCAAACAAATGTTATTTTACTAATGAATGATTTACAACAATATATCCTATTAGGTCTGTAATTATTGAAAGTAGTTGGTATGATTAATTTATGAACATTTTCAGCGTTTATTTAAAGAGTAACTATTTCCACGGAAAACGATCTAATTGCATCAATTTGTTTCAAAATATTTGTACAACATTCAATATGGTCTGTAGGGATTCGTTTCGTGTTTTGTTTATAATATTAAACACAGTTATGCGAAGCATAAAAACGCTAAATAAAATATGAAAGTCGGAAATAAGTAATTTGATGTTTGAAAAAATGTAGATATACTTAATGAAAGATAAAAAAATATTGTTATTTATAGTACCTACATTTATACACAAGAAACATTACTAGGGGTTTGAATTCGTAAATATTATATGTTATTACTTATACAATTTCGTATAATGTACGCCCGATATTATTAGGTGCGTTAAATAAATACGAAGTTAATGAAAAATAAATGTGGTCGGAACAAAAGTTTCAAAATGTTTCATCTGATGGAGAGAAATCCACTTAGAAAAGAACCAGACAGTAATTGTTTTCCGCGGGTCAATGAAATGAAATACATACGAAATAGTATTTTCCAATCAAACGAAATAAGAAAATATTACAGGGGTCTAGGAAGTTTGTAAGATAAACTTATTTCCCTAAAAACTTTTTTGAGAGATGATGACTGTGACCTAAGTATATATATTCCCAGACTGGTACACGATGTATGTTTTTTTACCTCTCCAGACGCCACGGCATCGCCTGGTATGAAAAGTTCTGGGTATATGTTCTCCAAATACCATTTGAACGACTTGCACTTCAACTTTCTTCTCAGTTCTTTGCGAGACGTTATGTCACCATAATCACCCTGTATCAAACAAAATCATGTCTTTTATATAATATGAAAACAGTAAAAAATACATTTGATGTTAGTAGTCATTATAAGATAATTGGACTTTTCATTTCGAATGTCAATTTAAAATTAATACGTGAATACATCAGTTATTCTAGCGCGATCGCCTTTTTTAAACAAGATTATTCAATTATCTATATGAAATCATACTTCGCGGTTCTTCTTGAACACAGTTTAGCACACAGCCAATGAATATGTTTATACTTTGAATAGAGTCGAGTAAATAATTGTCTTATCACTCAGCCGGTGAATTTCACGCTGATAAATTTTGACGACAATAAAAATAATACTTTTGTAATTATTGCCATATTTAAACGTTACGCGTCGGATGGATGATGTAATAAACGACGAAAGGTTAGATTATTTGATTTTGTAATTGGGAAAATTCAATTTTTTTAGCTTTCAAAACTATTCAAGACACAAAAGTGTATATTTTTTCGACGTTGAGTAACGGTTATTAATGGAAACAACAAAAACATATTATTTGTTGCAAACTCTTTATACGCGTGTACCTAAATTTATTTTATAGAAATTACTACACGTGTTTAATAAGTTATGAGATTTTTATATTACATTGTATATAATATAGTTGACTTATATAAACAAATCAATATGTTAGTTAAATTAAGTATTTTAATCAATTTAAAATTATAACTCAAAAATACAAAACTATCAATTAAATAAAATGCATAATATATTGAATAATATACTAATTAGGCACTTTTGTAAGAGTAATGTTTTATTAGTAAAAATAAGTATCTAAATTATAAACTATTTATTACAAAAAATATTTTTAAACATGTAGATTGTAGAGCATTGAGTTTTTTTTCGTTATTTTAGTTCGGATATTTTCAGCTACGAATCTTTATTTTATTCACAGCGCCGATGGTTATATATACAAGGTTATTTAAATATTATAATATAAAATTGATAGAGAATTTAATTGTGATTTCCATCAAATTTTTTACGCTAAATTTAGATCACCTCCTGTCCGCCTGTATACGTAGCCATAATACAAATATAGATTACTAAAAACTGTTGAATATGAAAAATACGATTTTTAGCAGTAGAAGTATAAAATATCATGATGAGCACTAGTGAAATAAAAAACAATATATTTTAGATAAATTTCTTACCAGATCGTTGCCGATCCGTTCGTAATAGTATTTGGCGTAATCGTCCATCCACACTTCGGCTAGACGGATGGAGTTCTTCTTCAAAACGTTGACGCCCGTTCGCCACTTGTATGGCGATCTTTTTCTGAATATATGGCCAACGTGAGAACATGGCACTATCTCCAACGTACCTCCACACATCCACGTCTGCACCACACAAAAGTAATACATTAGGATAACACATTAATGTTATATATTATATTAATATAAAATATTATGACGAATTATTAATAATATTAATTATGAATTGTAAGAATCGTGTAAGGGGTATTTTGATAACAGGTAATATGAGCTGCAGTTTCTCTTTATTTCATTTTATAGATGACATTTGTGTGGAAGGGGTGCAATTGCCCTCTGAGTTCTGGTATTATTTGAACGGGAAAATTGATACAATAGGAAATAAAGGCGTGAGGTTTCACTCCCACATACATTATAAAGAAAAATAAATTATTGGCTATTTAAATGATACTGCAGCTATATTCACGATCTATGCGTCGAGTTAAAATTTGAATACACGTTTCAAAAAATAGTTTACAAATAATAGATTTCTATTCTAGCTAGTTTTCATACCTACTTAATAATCTAGAAATCATTCATATGGCGATAAAGCTCATATTTGAGTATACAATCTTAAGTATTACTTCACTAAAAAAATAAAAAAATAAATTTATATTGAACATACCTTGAATGATAGTTCTAAATTTTCACCTCCCCATATGTCGAAACCACTATCGTATGTACCTAGTCGCTCAAAGAACTTTTTGTCGATTGCGAAAAGACCACCAGCCATCGTTGGTGACCATACCGGTTCCGCCGCATTCTTGTGACGCTTTTTTTCTCTGTCTGGTACAACGTGCCAATTGAACTGGAAAATTTTTTTAAAAAATGTTTCATGATATTGGTTTAAATATTCTTTAGATGATAGTGGCCATTTGCAATAATTCAAAATTCAAAATATCGTACTGTATTAATATAAATATTAAAATGAATATAATAAATGCATAAGTAGTGCATTAAAATTATTCATGGTATCACCTACCTACCTATATCATATTATAAAAAAAACACACTTAAATAAAATTACAATTTTAAATTTTTTTATGATCTAATCAAATGTTTTATCAAACTTTTCCACAATGTCGTATCCAAACAATTAAAATAAATATATATATTCATATATTCATAACACGAGGCTGAGTATAATATATTTTATGAAATATGTTAAACCTATAGAACGCGTGCAAAGGAAATGTCGGTCAAAAATGCGGTGTTCAACGCTTTAAAATGTGTATACCTCGAGTTTGGAAAATAAAACATTTTATCACGTTATTTTAAACCTAATGTAGGTACCTATCACGCGGACATTGGAGGAAGGGACATTATAATATTTTATATTTAATAAGTATACGAGTCTTAATAATACTTAGGTACATAAACAACAATTGTTAAGGGTTGCATGTTCGATCAACTTATCAATACTCATTATTTGTTAATAAAAATTTACTACTCAGGTACCTACAAGATGCATTCTTATATTATTTTTTGGTGCACATAAAAATGTTATAACATTTGATTCAGCGCATTCTAGTGCTGCAGCCTGCAGGAATATGGACGTATGTTATTATATAATATATATATACCTAGTAGTATTATTAAGTATATATTATTGACATTCGGTAGGTACCTATAGGTAACCTGGACAACTGTATGTTGAGACAGACAAGACATAATATCCTATATGCATTTACCTATACGTATATTAATCATACCATACGTATTACTTAAAAACATGGTATGGTGGCTTTTATTTTCACATTTGTGATGGTGTCGAAAAAAATCACTTATTTCAATTTTACTATTTTATAGAAATGGTGAATCTCGCAAACTCAGGCTTTTTGAAAACACTATATGATGGGATACATTAGTTATCAACGTTTGTGTAGACGCAATTATATAATAGTGCTGTAATTAAGTTTAAGCCCCCAATCAAATTCTGCGTGTATAGTTCTCTTACCTTGTAAAGCAGACGAACGTTGATTTAAAATGAAAAATAACGATACAATTGGAAACATTGAAAGAGTAAAATTATCGATAAGGTTAATTTATTAGGGTTTTAAAACGTACCTAGTATTTATGACACATAAAGGAAATAAACTATTTAAGAAAATCCATTTATTATAGAAATGTAATTATAATATTCCGTACTTAACATTCATGTTCAAAACACTTATATAATACAAATGGTGAACAAGGGACCAACTCAAAATTTTTGCACATAGAAACTACCAAAGTGCGCGTCCGTGAGCACGGGAATACGCGTGTGAGTGTGTGTATTTTAAGAAGATAAATACAATCATTGAACATCGCACTAAAGTCATAAACCCTGAAATATCTAAAGCTGTAATAGCTTATTGTACTACATACGTTTTCGTATTAGTAGCTATAAAATTTGCATATTCTAAACAATGAATAAATTATGAGTTTTTAGCAACGTAAAAGTAAAATTATCAAGTTGTTGTGTTTGCAATGTATAGTAACCCGTGGTATAATTCGTACTGTTTGAAATATAAAAAAAAATATATCCAGAAAACAAATACTGCATCTCTAACCAGATGCAGTATATTGCAATTCAAGCGAAGTCGTTTCGTCTTTATAACAATTCGAGATATTAATCATAATTTAAAATGTGTTTTCGAACACTGTGATCAGACGAAATGAAGGGGCTTCAAAACGCATTAATCGTTTGCGTGAGGAAATACCTAACGGAATATTGTTTTTTAGTTATCATACCGTCGAGATAATATCAACGACGAAAACGCTTTCGTGTCGTTATAAGCACACTGAATTCGTTCTCGAAGAAAATAAATTGCATGTTTTATACGTCGCTTCTCGACTGCTGCGTAGGTATATAGTGGCGAGTTTGTGAAACGTATATAATATATACATATATATATATATATATATATATCTACCTACACACATGTAATATGTATAATATTATAATATACCTATATTTATATAAGTATTACATAAAGGCGGCCCTTGCTTTGGTGCAGATAAATATACTACCACAAAGGCTGCAAAGTCCACGAGAAGAGAATCTATACGACGTGCACAATACATGCGCCATTCCACGCATACACCTAACCATTGTAAACGAGTGGTTGCAGACATTCGTTCGTGTTTAATGGGACGAAACACGCGGGACGATATTTTTGGAGCGCCACCGATCGCTTATATGTATTATACGCGGAGTAAGTAAAATCTATTGCCTACGATCAATTTCCGACTTATCGGGCGGTACACCGTCGCCGTCATTAGCTGTACGGCAATTTGTCGGCTTTTGCAGAAAAATAAATTACATTCGAGTCATTCATCTCGAGTGTCGCAGAAGAGGAAGAGAAGGAGTTAAGCTACTTAGATCACGCACACGCGCTTATATATATATATATATTATAATACACATTTGTTTTTAATTTATATTATACATCATGTACGTAGAAAATAATGAACACGTTGTCATGCATGTTTTACATAAAAATAAAATATATACAGAATGAAACTTCCATATACCTAATCAACTTTTATTTTACGAAATTTTCTGTTAAACGAATTATTTTTGAAAACCACGCGACCTTCATTAATGATATAATTAATATATAATTTTCCATTTAACGAATTCCTCTTATTACGATCTTTTCCCCGTGCGACTTCGTTATATTGTGGAAGTTTCGCTATGTTTACGAGATGATCCAAATATTGCATTACGAAATCGTGAGTGGTGATTGAATAAAATTATAATACATAAACTCATCGGTTATAACTATCATCTATATATATATATACCTAGTTATGTTGTGAAATAAGCGTGACCCTTTATATATGCGTGTGTATTAGGTCCTTGGGGAAAGATTTGCATGAGGAAACCAGATCGATGTGCGATTTATCTCTTATAAACGAGCCACTATATAATACGTCTAGCTATAGCAGAAATAATTGGCGAAAAGGGACCAATCGCTGTTATTATAATAATATACTTAATAATAGGACCAGCACTCACTAAAGTATCCAATTTGAAATAAAACACAATCGTGGTTATGAAATAATAGCGATATTGTAACTGTTCAGCGATATCATATTATTACAGCGAATTATGATCCATTATATTATTGTGTTCACTATACTCGTATTATACAATATTAAATCCACGTTCACTTGGAAATATTAAAACTGTGTTTTGCCATTTTATAAAATACTTGTAAAAACTAAACGTACAAAAATATTATACTTACGACCGCATTGAAATTCATTTTGCTTATTATTATAAATTCAATTAATGTTTGTTCATCTAAAATTATCAATTTTAAATGATTGTAATCATATAGTTTCTCCCCAACACTGTTTGCTTGTAAAAAATATAGACTCTATAGGCTCAACTAAAGTTGTATTTTTATACTCAATTAGTAAAAATGAGAATTAAACCCACAAAAGATGTGTGGGATTGTTGGTAGGTAGGTACTTTGAAAAGTTTTTAGAGAAGTGATTCGTATTGCGAGACCAGCACCCGAGAGTTCTACACGATTCTTCGAGTATACATGTCATGTACTACATGAAACTTGAGAGCATTCTCTCGTTCGCACACGGCACCACAACTGATGGATGACAATAAGACAAGGATTGCGTTATAACAAGGTACAATTATAATTTTCCGAGATAATAATGTGTGTTATATTTTTACTTTCAAACAAACACCATAGGTACAGGTTTCCGAATACATGTTAAAAGTAACACGTGCGTATGTGTATAATGTATATTGTATTAATAAACGACCACATTCTAGAACAGTATATATTTTATTAGCTGTTAATTGTGGAGTAATATCTACTTTTTAATATGTAAACTACGCATCTGCTGTAATACTTTGCATGTCCCTGTGGATTCCAAAAAACCTCATTATATGAAACCTAGCATATATAACGAAAGTAAAATTCCCATATGAAGTGAAATTTTATAAGTATTGATGGAATGAAAATAAATAAAAAGTATCAGCAAAGTTAATACCAGTGTGTGATGTTTATTTTATATGAGCTTAAAAAATATGTTTACCTATTAGAGGTTATAATTTACTTAAATCGACAAGCTAATGGGATTAATCGTTTTAACTCAGCCATTGCACAACAGTGCAAAGAGGTGATATGAGAACTATCCACAAAGAGCTAATTCAATATTATTTTCACGTGTCTGATGTTTTTTAGTTCATATATTTTTTTTTAAAGCGTTTCGTAAAAAAATGTTTAATATTGAATATTATTATTATTATATCATAGCCATGACATTGTTTAATTGTGTCGTGAACTCATGGTGTCGCTAAATTGCCTAATTAGAGCGCCGTGTCACCTAATTTTTAATTGAAATGTATACGATAAAAACATAACACTGCACGTGTCTTATAGTTATGATTAATATAAGATACCCAAAACATCAACCAATATGGTAATATAAATTTTACATCGAAAGCGTGCATTAAGTACACAAAAGTATATTAATTTATGTACAAGAATCTTTTTATTAATACATTATATACTATAATCTGTATATATATATATATATATATATATATATGTAACATGATAAACGATATCATAAATGGTTGAAGTTGCGTTGAAGTTTTCAACAGCAAAAAAATGTTTCAAGATTGTTTCAACCGCACAAACAATTAATGCCCAGAATTATATATTTACCGTTAGTGTAAATTGGCGTATTATAAACAACGAATCATCATCGTATGTTCTTATGACATTTTTGTGGAGCATATACCAATTGTAGTTTTAACATTGTTCTAAAGAATAATACATGTTTTTGTATGTTAAATGGAAAATAAAAGTTTAAAATGTGATTATTTTTAACATAGAGTTTCATCACAGTTATATCTTAAATTTTATGACATTTATTATTGTATAAGAGATAATGTTACACATTATGCTTGACTTTGCATAATTTAAAAAATGTCATACATTTTATATATGAATTATTTTTAATTACAACTAGTTGGTATAATTAATGAAAACAAAATTGCACTTGTAAGATGAAAATAAAAACTAGGTTATTTATATCATACAATATTATATTTAAGTATTTAGATGATATAATTTTTCATAAAATTAACATTCTTTTTCAATAATAAACACGATTTTAAAATCAAATGTATAGAAAATACAGTACCTATATCTGATATATATATAAATAGGTGTAACTATATATTTATAAATGTAAAATAATGAGATTTAATAACCATTTTAAATTTTAGTACGTGTAATAATTTTTGAGCTTGAAACTAGAATTCTATAATTACTATTATAGTTAGGCCAGTATAGGGTATTTAGTTACGGTATTTCGTATTCATCGATTTTGAAAAAAAAATATTTTCATTATTAGATATTTATCAAATTTATTTATACCACATAATATATATATTTTTATATACATTCAAGTCATTTAGGTAATTATGTGAGTGTATTTCAAAAAATAATATTATCCTCAGTGGCTCAGTATTTTCATGTCTTATGTTATGTTTTCAAGTAAATTTATACGTATGTAGTCAGTGGTCGAGGGAGCAAAAAGAAATATAGTTTAAGATAGTTTGGCCATGTCAAAAGAAGAAGAGGGATAATGAATATGTAAAACATATGTGTATATATACTCATATATATTATATTGTATACATAAGATATGATTGTAAAGAAAAGTCGTAATAGAGATAAACTTGGAAGGATGCTGTAGTGAGTAATAAAAAAGAAGATTGAGATAAATATGTTGAATATGTTATGTGTTTTACGGAGACCGTGGTTAGCAACGTGAGTATATGAATATGACAAGATAAAGAACTTGTGGATTTCAGTATTAATAAGATTAAAGTGAATGTATTATTTTTTTTTACACTAAACTAATATTTGTATATTAGAAAAGAAAAATAGTAATAGAAATACTAATTTAAATTCACTCGTATACGTATATAAAATTTTATGATCTGCCAGTATAGTAAAGTACATTTAATACTTAATTCAATATTTAACAAAACAATTTTTTTTGTCACAGAATTATATACTTGTATAGTGTATACAGATAACAGACTAAGATAAGAATATTTGCTTAAATTCATTTACTATAAATTAAATGTAGGTAATGCTAATTTATTAATATTTTTATGAGAATATTAATCTTCCAGAAATTTATATTTAATAAAATATACTGAAATTATTGGTTAACCATAGACTTATAGTTGGATGGTACAGTATATGAACAAAATTCGATTTGGTTAGAAAAAAAAAATACTAACCACAAGCTTCCAACTAAAACCGCCGACACTTATTGTTCCACGGTTGAAATGGTAACGGAACGTTTTGTCATCGATCGTGTCAATCACAGGACACACTACGGTAGTCGGATTCCTCATGATTCGGTCCAGCAACGGTTCTAGCCATCCTGATGATTTACAATATGATTTATAAGACCCAAAATATTATATGATTAAGCCGTAGACAGCACAGGTCGACATTAAGGAGATTTTTATTTAAAGTTTGACAATGTATCATATAAATACACATCACTTATAATTGATCACAGACGATAGCGTTTACAATTATCCAACTTTTTTCCCTTTAGCATTTGCCACCTGTATACTGAAGCGAGTAACCAATTCCTGGTATACACTAATGGTCATAAAAAATTCAATGCAGATGTACCATGTTATAATAAATTCAGTAGCGAACGTAGTGCGTATAAAATACAGTAAACACAGAAAAACGCAAAACGAAGGGATGTTAAAAAAGTACATTTTACAACCGACGCTGTTTGAGCGGAATTAGATTTACCATTGTAAGAAGAATTGGATTGTCGGTAAAAAATTACGATAGTAATAATACAAAGTAAATCAATTAAGGCCAGCTTAACTGTTTAAAGAGAGTAGTAGATTAAGCGTTAGTAGGTATATAAAACGAAAAAAATTTCCACACTTCTAACAGTAAAATTACCACATGGTTAATAATATAAAATTTAATACCTGGAAGTATACCTATATACGTATACGCATATATGAACCATGCAAAATACAAATACACATACACACACACACACACACAAAAGCAAAAATCGTCGTGTGGATCGTTTTCGCGATTTTGGACCATGTACACGGTACACGGTATAATACATACTGCTGCACTGATATACTGCAGTCCATTAAACGTTATTTACAGTGCAGGTGATTCTCGTTTTTGGACGATTTTATACGATAAACCGGAGCGTGTACGCGGTATACGCGTATATATCGTATTGTAATAGAGCCATAATGGCGGATGATTTATGGACACCGTTAAAAACAGACTGCGATTTCCTCGCGGCACGACGACACGTCGTTCGTATCATATGATATAATATTATGTATAGTGTACCCCGGGAAGTTCTACCGGGTAGACGATTGTGGAGCGTGAGTGAATTATTGCGACGGCGGTGGAAGACTCGACCGGAAATGGCCGGATGTCGCGAGAAAAAAAATAATGTAGGCTTGGCGCATCGTGCATGTATAGCAGCGGTGTGGAGCTAGCGATCGAAAAACAAGCGAAATCGATTGCCTATGATAAAGTTACAAACCGCATACAGAAACTGTAGAAGAGGGATTGGGGAGACAACTAACGTATTCATTGTTACATAATTTTACAGTATGGTTATTTAACGATGAATATAATACCTATACGTATCATCTATAATCATTTAAGCAAACATTTAAATACGTATTGTATAATGTACTAATATAATTTAGTCATCATATCTACGTATCAAACATTAGCGGATTTCATACATTTGAATGTATTGATATTTCCAAAGGTTCAAAATTCACTCACCTGTCACGCCACTCAAGAACAACGGACCCCCACTTTTATCATTGTACGACGTTGTTATTATAATTATGCAATTACGAAGATACTATTATTATAATGACATTCTATTGTCAAGGCGATCGAATCGCGAAAGTATCAATATATAATAAGTGTTGATATTATAACAATATAATATAATAGGACCAACGTTCGTCGCTGTATTTCTGTCCTTTGTCGGTCATTTCTCATCCTCTGCCAGTCGATTCGCATTAACACAACACATCGTCACGGTGGGAACGCACACAATATTATAATAACATAATATAATATTATATTATATATTGTGGGAAAACGCTCGTGCCATTCCGCATCGATGGTTTAAATATTATTATATTAATATCGGTCACATGAGCGCGCATCAATAACCGTTTTCTTCGTAACGTCATATACGAGCGGGTAATAACACCGTGCACGCGTATTGTGTATACTATATACATAATAATGACACTAATATATATTTTTTTTATTACCTAGTATTAATCCATGTTTATAAACTACACACACATACACACACGTGAATAAGAGGGGGCAAAGGGACGGGAAAAAATTCAAGGCGCCAAAGCGCAAGTCTATTTTCTAGCCTCAACAAACGAATCTAAAATCGATATATGAGAGGAATTTTATTTAGAATTATACACAATTCGTTCATTTCTTATTTATCGACGGTGAGGTTTTTCTTTCGTAATATTAAAGTGTATATTACATATATATATATTTTGAGCAGAATAGTCATAATATATTATAGAGTATACTGTATACAATCATGCATTGCTGAAGAGACTCACGGGAAAAAACTAAAAAATATTTCGATATAACCATTATAACTATATCGAGTTGAGTAGGAGACGGTCGCGTGTATTATCTCTGCATTGACTCGGAAGAATTTTCGGGCAAAACAATGCATACAAATATATGTCTTCCGTCTGCTTTGGGGTCCAAAACGAGTGCAAACAATCTAAATATGGTGCTTCTATTATAAAGAACCGAGACGAGTGTGCAGGGTGGACAGCACAATCGTCTCGAAATTTACCTTGTCTGGTGTAGGTAACAACAGTATACTAGAAATATGTGCATATACCTACGCACGCACAAAAATATAAAATCCAGTGCCATGACCTAACGCCGAACTGCAGGGATTAAATATTAACCATCCGTTTCTGTATATAGACTGCGTTTGACGAGCGTTCGCTGAAAATATTAAAATGTAAGAGCACAAGCCGGAGTGTACACGATAACACACACGTCGTCGCTTGCCCATTCTTACCCCTATTACACGTGGAAGACTAAACGACCGTAAAAAAATGCTGCACACGAGCGTCAAATGAAACAACAAAATCATGCGATTCTTGTTTATTCATGGAGGTAGGTACACATGATGATATGATGCCATTGTTCAATATCTGGAATATGTGTGCGATGTCACAGCATAATATATGGAGTTGTTTTATATGTTATCCCGTTGCAGTCCGGGCCGTGTTCACGGGGCTCCGAGACAATTCGGAAATATTATATTTTTGTCAGGCTAATATGAGTTCGTCAGCGGAAAAGTGAGGTAATCGCTGACGGCTGCAGCGTTGTAGCAATACCTACACATATAATATGCTATCACGTTATAGGATTTTGCACGGTCCTCGAGAGAGTAGGTATTCATGTACATATTACATAATAATATCATCATATAGATAAAATTGTTTTCCCTCCTCTCCGTCGACCATCCTATGACCAATTCGGCCGCCTGGCCGTTCCGAGGGTGTACGCGAAGTCTCACTACCTCACCTAATAGAGTCTTAGAACGCAATGGTTTTATATTTTATTCAGATTCTAAAAGCGCGCACTGCACGGATATAACAACAAGTTATAATAGCGAATTGGAATCCGGCGCTCGTGGCTATGTGTGTACGTACATAATACATAGCTACACTATTATATATTTATACATATATGCGCGAGTAATATTCTTTCCGCGAAAATTCACGAAATTAAAACTGAATGCTTCCATAAAAACTTTTATCACGCGCTTGTTTGAAATCGCTGTATAGTAGTTTTACCGAATGGCTGTTGCAAATATGTATGTACATAATATTATAATTTACAATATTACACGGGCGTCTATAATTTAGCTAGTAAGTTGGTACAGTCTCTCTACGGTGCCAAGACGTACATTATCATTACTACATAATACGTTTATAGCACTATTTACGTGTACACGAAATAGTCGTCTAGGTCAGGTGTTACTCAGCTTCTCATAATAAAATGCATTTCCGGTATATAAGCCACCACCGCCGTCATTCGTACACCATGACGTCAGTGGTATAATAGCATATACTATTCTTAACATGTTGTTTTTGGGAAAAGGAATATTTTTATTTTTATTTTTTGCTCTTGTTATACCTAACCCGCTTATGTAGTTGCATTGTGATGTATCGATAACAATATACGGATGTATTGGTGTTTTATTTGGAATCAGCAACACGGAAAACGATCGTTTTTCGATGTTGCTATATTTCGAATTTTTTTCCAATATCAGTGGATATGATTTGATGAATTGTGACCCTTTTAAATTGAAGAGGGCGATTAATTTCTATCTACGCGAAGGATGTGATGCTTAATATTTTCGTTCTTCCCGAATTTAGTTTCACAAGTCGCCACAGTAAGACCAATAGATCTCATCCATTGAATTAAAATCAAAATAAGTTTACGATAGTCGATTTTATTTGGAAAAACATATAACATGCACCGATCGAATAGTACATAAAGTCGTGGGTTTTAAAAAATGAAATTTAAATACGTTTAAATGGTTAATATATGGATAAATAAAAGATTTAGACCAGGTACATGTCACAAAACACGTAGGTAATTTATTTATGATACATTGATGTTAAATAAATATAGTTGTCACCAATCACGTTAAAGTATAATATATGCGATGAAATTAGACGATCGTGAGAAATAACATGATATTGAAATTTCGAAAAATAATTTGTCTCTAATATTTGACTGCAGAGTCAACAGACGATGCAAATAAAAACTCGTTTTTATCTCAATAACCAGTCGTCGGATGCGCGTCAACAGCATCGTAATTTTTTTTATATAATTTTTTATTATTCCACCGCTGTCAAAAACCCGGTGATTGAACGTTTTGTAGAACGTTTCGCATTGACAAGATCGGAATCATAAAATTTTTAAAACAAATATATATATATATATATAAGTTCATAAAATAAAAATATCGGCTCTGGGAGAATCGTGCCTTATATATAGCCACGGCATCACGTACAGGTCGTCAAGCGACGATGCGAAAAATCCCTGTGGTCGATCCTGCACAACTCGTTTGCGCTGCCGTCGTCTTGCGGACTCGATATAAAGTCCATTATGGTCCAGCGGATCTACGCGGCAGGTAGGTATAAAATATATATATTTACAACGGACGAGAAGATAGCGTCTATATATATAGTATAAAATATATATGTACGCGCGGAGAACCCTGGCCGAATAACTGGCGGTTGTTTATTGGCAAAACGAGACGATTTCCGATGTCTGTTTTTATTGTAACCTCGCCATCGCTTCCACCCTCCCCCGTGGCTAATATTTTTATCATCTATCCGAACCCAGCCGTAGTGCCATCGTGTTTAATGTATCACGTGATTTTTATACGCAGAAGATCGTAGTGTCAGACTATAAATATATATATATATATATAAAACATGAATTCTTATTATTTATTATTATCACCGTCGTGGACCGCAAACGTTCGACAGAGAATTACATCAGGCTCGAACGCTAGCCCATAATAAGTTCGCGATGCAAAAAATCTCCAATAGCAAACGCGACGAAGTAATTTGTATTCATATAAAAATGATTTTGATTCATCCCTGCAGACAGTTCCACTAATGGATTTCGTGTTATATAGCTGCACCACGCCACCGTTACAGTATTTGAGTAAGATAACTTCAGACGAGAGCACATTTTTCAGAAGTTTCCAAAATAATTTAAATAGAGAGAGAGAGAGAGAGAGAGAGAGAGAGAGAGAGAGAGAGAAGGAGAGATAGAAAAATTATTTAAAATAATTTTAACATACGCAACACCAGGCGCGGATTCAGGGGGGGGCTAGGGTGCTCGGGCACCCCCTGTCATTTAGCCACCAACAAAATAAATTTATGTTATAGATTAAATTATTTGTTATTTTTCAAAATAAAAATAATAATAATAATAATATCGGTGCTTTTCGTTATCACCGTCACATACGACAATAATAACTATTATTGTTAATTGTTTTCGAAGTATATTCGTATGTAACAACACACGTCGACGGCGGAAAGCACCGATAACAATTATTATGGAAAAAAAAGTTAGCACTAATAAATCAAATAGTAAATGGTAATATTTAAATAAATAGTAAGGTGTGACAATTTTTTTTTTTTAAGCACCCCCTGTTAAATTTTTCTGGATCCGCGCCTGCGCAACACACTATTATAAATGTATACTTACGTGTTGAAACTATTAGGTTATAATTATACTAGTAAGTTTGACCTATCTATTATGACAATATTTTTATAGAACCGTCATAAATATAATAATAATGAATATCATTGCAATATATCAATACATATACAATATACCTACCGTCAAAGTAGAAAATAAACAATTCTAACAATTTCGAAGTCATAAAAAAATGTAATTAGCTTTAGTAATAGACAATAGTTTTGTTAGTAAAATAAATAAAAAAAGTAGAAATAACATACAATAATGTTTTATTTTTAATTACATTCTGTATGAGTTTGTTGTAGCTTTAAGTTGAAAATTTACTTTGCAATAAGTTTTTCCCGAATGGAAATCCATCAAATAAAAATATTCATAATAACTTATGAAACCAGAATTCTTATTTCTCTTTGACGAAAATACTACCACAATAAACTTAAAATGTGTATTGTTTTTTCATTCGGTATATTTACAAAGTGCACTAGCTATAATGCTTAACATGCCTTCGACTTCAACCACGGTGTAGTGAGCACATGCTATTGTTGATCTTAATCATACTATGTAACAACAGTTCAAGAATTATAAATAATATATATATAAAAGAAAATATAAGACAATAGGTACATTTGATTATTTTTATTTTTTGAACAAAATTTTAATAATAAACATGTATGATAGTGCGTTTTAAATGTTAATATATTCTATTGTTATATATGTATAAATACTGCAGACTGGAGAACATGGAAATAAACTATATGTAGGTAACAACAGTATATGTAGATTGTTTTTTATTTAAATTGATCATATATTTTAATAATATTAATGGGGAATAAAAGGAGATTAATTTATTGAAATCAATATGTGGAACATGACGAATATTTTTGTATCAGATAAAATTCAATGCGATTTTAAAAAAAATACTAATTATTATAACTGTTATAATTAAACAATATAATTGAATCCACCGGGTGTCCTGTCATATTAAAATGGTAATATACACATAGCTCGTTATTATTATAACGCATGGACATCGCAGCCACGAAACGTTTTAAGATTTTCTATAATTTATCAATATAGTATTTTTGAGATACTTAAATACATAAGAAATGTGATAAGCGTTTAGATACGAACGTGACTTGTATTATATATCTAGGCAACAAAAATAAAACCGTTTCACCACAAAACTATAAAACCAAATACATAAGATATTTATGTTTTTAAACTCAGAGAGAATCATTATTTTTGAAATAAATAAAGGAAAAAAAATTAAATGCAACAAACGATTAAAACTTAGACTCGGGTTAAATTATACAATTATAGACTCTGAGTGAATGTATTGAGGTTTTCAATAAAGTGTGTTTTACTTTTAAATGGGTTGTCAGATTTTGGGGCAGTAAAAGTGTTAAGACTTAGAGGATGTTTTTTAGACTTCTGGTAGATAATTTTATCTTGTTGATATTTTGAGGACTCAATATAATAAAACTGTTATTATTTTTCAAAATAGTTTTAAAAAACTGACACATAATCACGAGAAATCGGTATATATCCAACAAAACCGATTTTGTTATTTAGTATAGTTATAAAAAATATGAATGGCTGCAGATAATTAAAAATTTTAAATGATCATTAAATATTTATGTATAGTTTAGACATGAAATAAATTTCAAAATATTTTTGATATGTTTTGAGATATTTATAGACATTTTACTTTTATGATTTTAAAAAAACTCGACAGTTTAATAGAACTTTCCTCGTATATTGTTTATACAAAGTTTATATAAAATATCGAAAATAATGTCACAACGTATATCGTTAAACGTGTCTAATAGTTAAATATTTACTAAATTCATCAAAATCACGAAAATGTTGAATTATGTTGTAGTTAAAAATGCATTGCATAGGTAATTACTTTTAGTACATAAGGCTTAACAATTTAACGTGAGACTCCTCACAGATTGTTCTTATAGTATTTTAAAGATATTAATAAAGAATTGTGCACATTATTTTTTTTTTAAAGGAAGCTACAATATGCTCAGGAAAAAAGCAATAGGTAGTTTCTTAAAACTAGAACAAACATTTGAAGTTATCTTAAGGAATTATAACTAACGTTTTTTAATAGATTCTATACAAATTATGCATTAATTATAATAATTTTGATTTCCTTTAATATTTTATTTTACGTACTGAACATAACATTCTATGTTTTGATAAAAAAAAAATATATATATATTGTAAGCCCATTAAATTATAAATAAGAATCATAGTTAAATATAAAAATAAATACGATTATTACATACAATTTGTCTTAAATAAATAAATAAAATAGGTTCAAAGTAAATTATTGGATCTCTTTAAAATATAAATAAGCTATTATTAGTTAATATATAAAATTTCTTTTAAATAATGTTTAGTAAAATAAATGATAAGTTTTTTTGGAAATTTGTTAGTTACGAAAATTCTGTGATATTTAATTTAAAATTTTGGGCAACAGTAACGATCAAAAATGTCCGTTTACATATTAAAAACAAAGAATTTAAATTCCGCATTTGTTATGGCCACTTAATCAAGTATTTATATATGGCGTTTATATAATTGAAATTAACGTTAATTAGTTTTGGAAAAGCGTACCTACAGAATTATTCATGATCTGGCACACACTTATAGTAGGTGTCCAGAGTGTAATGGACTAAATGATATAAGCCAATGCCGTGTTTATTATTTACACTTTTAAAATATTGCTGCAGGAGGAGAGGAGGGTTAAGTGAAAAATAAGTAGGAAAATTGCGAATAAATGATGGCTCTAATTATACGATATTAACGCTAGCACAAAAAGAACGGTGTACGAGTTGAACATTTTATATATTTCGCTCGTGCGGTAGGTACTATTATATATATTGTGGGCGCATAATAATAATTAATATTAACGAGACATAGAATTTCTAATTTCTATTTATTATTTTTTCGCTTTGAATAAAAAGCACATAAAACGGTCGTAAATATTTTGTTTTTGTTTTTTTTTTTTATACCGTTAATAAAATCCACGACAAGAGTATATAGGAATAGAGGAGCAAACAATTTCGTATTGCGTTGGTATGGAAGAAAAACGGAGTGTAAACTTCTGTTTTTGCGTAGCCTTTTCCCGCAAAATAGTACATATATTTCACCCTTTGATCATACACGTTCATGTGTTGAGCGTATACAACCATGGTGTATTGAGTTTTAGTGTTCAATTGTTAATTCTTGTTCCGAGGACCCAGATGGGATATAATACTATATTGTAATCGAATGAAATAAAAAATATAAACTGAAATAGGTACATTATTACATATATATTTTTTTGTTCAGAAAAATAACTCTCAGCTGGGTCGCCATCATAGGGAGTAGGATGATATATGTATAGAAGTCATTTACACGGTTTTATTATAGGTTCATGTTTATTTTTTGCAAGTAAAAAAAGAGCTGTGAATTTATTATATATATAACTACGTTAGAATATATCGATTTTTGTTTAGTGAATCCACCGTACTTTTTTGTTTTAGTTTCACTAATATTTTCATAAATATATATATATTGTTAAAGGAAACACAAATACATTTTTTTTTATTATCAAAATATTTTCTGCGAATTCCTATAAAGGTAATACCTATATAATATATTAACATCATAATTACGAATAATTTAAAGCACAAATTATAGTTATAACGATGTCACTGTTATGCGAAAAATGTAACTTAACAGTGACAGATGTAAAAAAGAATGTAAATAAATACTATTCGTATAACATAATAAATATTTTTTTTTAACAAACTAAAATAAACTCCGCCGACTGTAGTGGGATTCGACTGTCACTAGAAAAAGCTGCTATACGTTTGTATTCCACCGGACGTATGTACATACGATATATTAAATTAAAAATATACAAGCAGAGACGAATTTTAATTTCTACCACACCGGTACAGTCGTTTCGAGAGCTCTGGTCGTTATTATAAAAGCTCTAGGGATTGTTTCGATGGACCGGGATTGGTATTATTACTATAAATATAATATACTTATATGTTATACGTACACACGAACGTCATATTTATATAGAGAGCATATAACACAATAAACTTGGCTTTTGAATAGAAATGCTGAGTTCAATTTTTGCGTTTTTAATTTTGATTCTATAGCAGCGTACACTGTTGTAGTAATAAACCGAAGTGAAAGGGTACCTAAACACTTATTTTGTTTCGTATGGTTTGTTTGTGCGTAATAAAAACAAACACGAAATAAGCAAATGAGTACCTATAAATCACTACTATGTAGTCGTCATCGTCGCCAACCTGTCAACGTGACGTTTTGTTTTTTTCTGCATAACTTTGTTCGACAGTTGGATTTGCCACAACTCGACACACAATAATATAATTACTTGCACTAATTATACCAATATTATGGGTTCCTCTATATATAATACCCATAATAACATGAATGTTAATACAAAAAGGGACGGTCACCGCGTTAACTGACCACGCGCGTATTAAACATACATCGCATCCTTAAGTCGGATTTGCGGTGTCTATATATATGTGTACTTCTGTGTGCAATTATTATAAAATCTCTTTAAATTGTACAATAAAATAAAATGCTTGATTATGTTTATTTTATATAAATCATCATTTTTAATTTAAATGCGGGATAAACCTTTGCCATGTGGATCAATATTTTTGAATATTAAGAAAATATAAGATTGGGTGTCGAACGGTTGTAATGTTAGCGGTATCGACCGGAGTTGCGATAGTTAGAGGAACATAATAAAACAAACCAAAAAGACAGAAATTATGAGAAAACGATATTTCATGCAACGAAAATGGACGTGACTTCGATTAAGCGAATGCAGTAGAGAAAAATCATACTTAAACCGACAATCTGTTTACTATATTGCGTACGACTAAATTCCGTCTAAACAATAGTTAGTATTGTGTTGTTACCACACCGCAATCATGACGTCGAAATGCGTCAAATGATCGTCTGCTGTACTCCTATAACCAGACTAGCACAGTTATTTATGACCATCGACGAGGCACATATATGCGTGGGGGTGGGGGGGGGGGGAGATGCAAGAGGGCTAAGCACTCACCAAGTCACAAATTATTTAGTTAATCCAGCTTGTATCAAGATAAACATACTATATGATGCTGAAACATAATATGAAATATATTATTCAATAATAATTATCGTTTGGCTAAATAATTTTTGAGTTCGTATAGTTTCGAAGCAAATTATTGTAAGTGTTAACGCTGTGAATTAAGGAAACTGCGGCGCTGAAGAGATGATTTAAAATGCCAGAAAAAGATTTTTTGACGATGAGAATTTAGAATTGGCTACCCAATCCTATTGAAAGTTTAGTGAATTAAAATACAAAGCAAAACTTATATCCGCAGTGTGTACCTAACAGTGTAAGATATAAAATTGTACTGTATAGTTAATCTATTTTTTAATGTCTTAGGAAATTTGAGGAGGTTTATAATATTCTAAAAATGATAGTTTTATGAAATCGATCATCTAAATGCAGTACAATATAATATAATATGTACCTACCAAGCGTAATGAATAATACTTGATTGTGGCGTAACCGTAACAGTATACGTTTGAGTTTTGTACACTATCTCAGTATCGGTGGAGTTGAAAAAAACCAGAACAACATACACACTGCACTATATTACGAACACGCGGTATACACGCCCACGTGTACGTCGGTCCGTCGGTGGTTGCCAGGACGATGTTTAACGCGCGCGCGGCAGGCGATTTGTGTGTGTTCTGGTCCCGAAAAACCTCATCATATAGGTGTATATATATATATCGCCCGGAACTACCAGGATAATAATTATCATTCGCGGTCCACGTTATCAGGTATCCCGCAGCGCAGAGTACCTACGACAAAAACGTTAGCGACGAATTTGTTTGCCAAACATTGGCGTCGAGTTTATGCCTATATGTACATATATATGTACATACACCTCGTAGTATACAAAATATATACACATACGTAAAGTATATCTCAAATATCTCTATAAAATATATTAGGATATTTTTGAGCCTGACCGACCGACTCGACTGGGCCCCGAACCGAAAAAACCTGACGCGAATGTGGTATATAGATGTATTTGGCGTAAATTAATTACTATACGAATACGATCATACTAAACGAGCACAGTTTTGAGGGTTTGCAATTAAGACGATGATGTAACTCGAGGGAATTACCCGTTTTCCGCACGCGAATCATTCGAGATCATTAACCACTATACAGGAATGGTCAGAGTTTTAGCGTAACATATCTTTACATGACGACTAAGATTTAGAATACCCTATATATAGGTTCAATCGACGACTGTCATTTGGATAAATAATTTTTAACAGATGCTGCTGTGATGATACAATAACCACGGTCTTATTTATTTAACGGCTTTGCATCGTACGATTATTATCTGAATTCTAATACAACTGGTTTGCAATATTGTTTGCCGAATTTCCTTTAATTTATGCCAATGATGGTGATTCATATTATTATTTTATTCAAATAAGCCGTTTTTGTTCATGACCACACGCATATAATTATATCCGAAATTTCGCGTCTGGTCAGACCGGTATTAGCGGCGAAGGCACCGTCGATGGCAATAATTTGTCGGCAATATATATCACGTGTGATATCTTAAACGATATATTCGACCCTAGTACCTACCTGAACACTTTAATATAAACACACATATTAATAATAATCGGTTAAATACTAGTAAATATTTTTTAGGCGTATTGGCTGGAAACAGGTTTCCGATGAATTTTATACTTTAACAGAAAATCATATCAACTGGGTAAGCGTATAATATATAAGTTGAAAATAGTTGGAAATTTACTCGTATATTACTTTTTTTTAGTGATTCCACGCCGTATAGACGTACATTATTCTTTATTTTTGTTGTGCATTAACATTCTATGTGAAAAAAAAATTGTTTGGCTAACGTAATTTTACATCAGAAGATTCGATTTTCCACCTTGTTGGACTTTGTTTTTTTTTCGTTATGGAGTCGACGAAACGTAATAATGTTTTACGACAATATTCTATGTTCATTCGTTTACTTATAATAAGTGTATTATATAATATTCTGCTAACATTTTTCTCCAAATTTACAGAATTTCAATTAATTTATACAAATTGTATATTCTCCGATTAAAAATATTCGCAACTAAACACAGGTTGATTTTTTTAATAGTATATGTAAATAATCCGCCCAGTATCGGAATTACGAAATTATCGTTATTACTGTGCCAAATAATTATATATACTTTGGCCACGTATGTAATATATATCTAATAATAGAATATATTAAATAGTATTCGAACGTTTTCTAAATAATGCACAAAATATTGACGTCATCGGACAACAGTGATGCAACGCAGTATATTTTATATTCGATATAAGATTTCAGACTTTAATTAAATTAATAGACTACGTCTTCCAATTATTGTTTAAAAACTGTCAACGTGCATATATTTGATACGTTAAGCCTGTCAATCGAATCAAGACAACATATATACATTATATTAAACCTATATAATATATATATATATATATCATATACTCGTGGATTAGTTACATTACGAGCATAGTCAGTTTTAAACGTGTAAACCTATACTTAATATAATGGACTTCGCGTTTCAAAAGACTCTAGAGGATTTCCCATAATAAACCCGTATTTGAAATTAGGTGCTTAAAAAAGGTCCTATTTGATTTTAATTAACGCGGCGCGCGCTTAAAGGAACAAAGACAATTTTTTTATATTTTTTTTTCCAGAAGACGAAATATCCGCAAAGCTAAGCGAATATTTATACAGGGTATAAACGGTGGGAGGGAAAGGGTCGCTTACAATAGCTTTATTCCGTTTTATGTACATAACATAATAATAATAATAATAATACATACTGTATGTATTATAATATGCCATAAAAAAACATCAACCACGGTCGAGTGGTCGTAGTAATTCATAGTCCGTCTTGACTCTCGACTTCTATACTACGTGCACGTAGTAAATGGAAATCATAATAATATACATCTATTATCTTTTGACGTAACTATGTTTTTTGTTTTTTTTTTTTTTACTTAATAAATAATTAGGTAAGTTCATACCTGCAAGTTCCAATCGAATCCTCCGACGTTCACGCCACCAGCGTCTCTGTAATGAAACTCCAGCGTAGAGTCATCGATTACGTCGATTACCGGACACACGACGGTCGACGCTTCTCGAGCAATCCGATCCAACAATGGCTCAAGCCATCCTGAGAAATAAAAACAACAATAGCCACCAAAGTCGTCACAAACCATTGCACGCTTCAATCGCACGAGAACGTATACGGATATTATATAGTTTTGACTATATAATCTGTTAGTATAACACTAAATTGTTACAATATGCACCATAACTCGCTATTATAATTATATACCACCAGACGGGAGTGTGAAATATTTCGATGGACTGATATACCCAATGATGGGGTTGTGCTTTATAATATTATGACAGTTGATAAAATTTAATATTACGGGAAAATCAAGTTTAATATGTCGAGTGCAAAATGTTGCATTTTAGGCATATTTAATGTATTATATTGAATATTTTTTTTTCCCCAAATGTATAACCTCATATTTCAGAACAATATCGATAGTTAAAGTAACGTTGATTTTTAGTGGAATAGTTAATCCTATTGTTATATTTTGAACTTACCGGGCGCTATTAAATTAAATTAAAAAAATACTTTGCACACTAATATAAGGGGAGAAGTTTTTCAATTCCTGTTAAACAAGTTTGTAAAAAAACACTAATACCTACCTACGCAATTACTATATTACAGTTGATAAAATTACCAACTTTAACTATGTGCAAATATTAGTACCTACATTAAAAAATTTTTAATATCAACAAAATGTTATTCGAAATGAAACGATATATATACTATATAGTGGTATTTTATATTTTAATGGAAAGTGTGAAGATAAAAGTATAAAATACATTATTTTGTATTTATGAATTCAAAGGTTAAAGCTCATTAACAGAATACAATGGACCATTGGTATGAGAATTGGCGAACTTGGAATTAAATATAGAATTATTGATATAATTTCTGAAACTGATCAAAAAGTTATTCGGCCGACAGAAAAGAAAAAAATATTGATGAGATGTAAAAAAACAATAAAAATAAGCCGTGGTTAAACGAATAAATCGAAGTGACCGCGAAGACGTTAAGCCGCGCCTGATGGTATATATATATATATATATATATATATACTATCTATATTATAAATATATGGAAACGTTAGCAAAGCTGTTGCCAAATAATATGCCATTCACAATACCACACACGACAAGACCTCGAATAAGTGTAAAAGCGATTCCAAATAAAAAAAATAATAAAAGCCCATTTACTTTATATCATATATGGAGGTATGTGTTATGATGAAAAGCAACAACGGTCGTGTGCGGACTATATATATATATAGTATACATAAATATACATTAAACGACATAACATGCGACGGGTACGAACGGATTTCGAAACAATTCAGACGAATAATGATTATTACGTCTGCCGGCTGCGTTATATTCTCCGGACGGTACGGGATAATAATAATATGATGAACATCAAGCGATGATATTGAAATTTATTGTTTCTGGCACAGATTTTCGGGCTGAGATTGTCGCGCGCGTTTTGTTATTGACCACTAAATTCTCGCGTAAATTGCCATTTCGAAAATCCGCAAGTATCCGAGACGAAATGAAATATATAAGTATATATATATATAAGACGTCGTCTAACATCGTTTTATATTATTTTATTTTTTCCGATGTCGACGGGACTTACCTTCGGTACACTCGCAATGCGAGTCGAGATATGTGAGAACGGGTGCGGATGCGTACCTCGCACCCATCAGCCTGGCTCGTATAAGTCCTTCTCTTTTTTTGGCGCGGACGATTTTAATTTTTGGATAGTTTTCCGAGTACTCTTCAAGCTGAGTTTTGAGATGAGCTGAAGGGAAAAAATCATAGATATATAAATATTATTATATATAGGTAGTCATATACAATATATTATAATGGTCATTAACGACAATGTTATTACTTATTTATATGTTCAAAATATTTTATTGATATTTATTTAGTTATACGAAGCGGCAGCGTCGCACCGGGATCGATCAACTTCCGAACAATTTACATTCGCGAATAGTTCATCAGAATTGTGAGAAATTCAGAGTCAAACGTTACGCAAATACGTTTGAAGGATGTTGCAGACACGAAAATCGTACGGAATGACGAATTAACGACTGACGGCCATGATTTCATCAGCGCCGTGTGTATATGTACGTCAAACAAGCCACGTTATTCAATAGCCGGTGGAAATGCTCTGACGCGTAATTGAGTAATTCATCTCAACGTGTGTACATTAATTATTTCAAATATGAAACTAATTAAACAGACGTGCGCAGTAATCGCCAACACGAAATTCCCCATCAATATTCTAAACACAATAATATCTATTTTGGAAAACACGCGGGGTTAACTATACACAATATCTAAAAGTGAATATCGGACGTGTTGTCTATACTGTTTATTAGGTATTGGTATTATAATATATCAAAATAGAATAGGACGTAACGAAAATCTATAATGGTACCCATGACGTTTCAAATACAACTATCAAACGCATACAAACAAACCGTCGTTCTAGACGATAAACAATGGACTTGACCTAAGAGCATATATTATAGTCTCTTTCATAGACTTTGTAATTGGTTAAAATATTTGATGGAAAGAAATCTGTATAGGATCTGGAAAATCTAAGGATTAAATCGAGGAATAAATATTCCAACTACAATAATTATATTTTTATTTTCCAAATTTCAGATACAATAATATTTAGTATGTATATATTATGCAATATCGTTTATAAAATTAATTCAAAAAGAGGTGAACAAGTATAATATAATATTAAATATTATACAACGCAAATAATGTATTAACAATATATTATTACATATACGTACACATTATACAATCGTGGCACAGTGCTATATTGTAACGAAAAAAAAATGTCACTATTAAAATGTTGGTGGGTTGTATTGCATTATTTATAGTGAAAGGACGACGAGTGTCTGTATTATACACTACATACAAATATAAAATTTATAGGACATAGGTAGGTGGAATCGGTTCACTACTAATTATACCGCAAATGTTAAATGCCCATGTTCGATTGGTGAAAAATGCGTCTGGTAACGAAACACTGCGATTGCAGCATTGTTCAGGTACATTGATTGCGATGCTTAGCAATCACGACAAGGCTATAAATCAACAGTAATATACAAACAGTCGTGTGAGCAAAAACATCTTTAGCACAAGGGACATGATATATTAAGTGTTAACAATGCAAAGTGATGTTTTACAAACCCGTAAACAATAGACGTGGACGTGAAAGTGTGTACGTAGCAATCAGCCGATTAACATTGTTTGTGTGGGTATATAAATTCGTTAAATTTTAATTCATTTTCTTTCAAACGACCTACTATATATTTGATCAACACAAATAATAATTAGCGAGTTCGAATTCTGTTTTCGATAAATCTTTAAAGTTTAAATCCAACTTTTTACATTGGTGCATTTTTTCCATACCTCGTTGTTTATTATTTGACAGTCTTTTTTAAACATCAATATAGTACTTTACTATGTAATTACATATTATAAATCATATTAAATTATTAGTTTTTTTTTTCAAGTATTTGATCGATTTTGTTTGATAAAAATGATAAATCAATAACACGTTGATTCGTCAAAGTGCGGAGAGGAACCGCTCAAAACATATATTAATGTAATTACATTGTAATAATATTTCGTGCATATCCTCAGTCGGTAAAATGAAATGTAGGTATATTATATAATATTCGATTAGGCAAACTATAAATAATAGATATAGCCGACCACCGGAGATTGATATTTTGATCGCACGGTCTCTAGCACATTATATAATATTATATTATATATATATATATAATTATTATGACATCGTTGGGATATCGAATTGGTCATGTAGCGTGACAAATTGCAGAGTTAAGGCTGCGTGGTGATGACGAGAAGCAAATCGCCATTGGATGACCTCTCACTACCATACATTGCTATGGGACCAAATCCATGCTATAGGATATTATGCGTTTGATCCTCCACTATTCTACCACCCAACCACCAGCTCAGCACGGGATGGCGGTTCATAGCTCACTCATACTCCGGAACGCGTTACCCCCCATTAAGTTAGTCCAAAGGTCAGATTTATGTTTGGCGTTTCCTCTCTCTTGGAAATTTTCCCTTGGATAAGACGTATCCGGCAACGGCGGCAGCGGCCCGGGATTAATTGGGTCGAAAGCCTTTTAATGACCGGAAGCGGACGTGTCCGTCTGAGATCGTCGAGTGAAAATCTAAAGGCCAAATTTATAGGATGTCGGTGTGAACCTCTACGCCCGTCACCGTCGGTTAGGTTAGTACGATATATATGTATACACAAAAGCATGTAATTGACAGTGCCACCAGTCGTGGTACCCATATTTGGTCGTTTCAACGTGGGTATTATTTATTATTATTATTGCATATTAAATATATGGATTACAATAACTTAGGTTGGATTTATAACAATAAAGTCAAAATGAGCTTCAATACCTAAGTTTACACGCAGAAAAATTAAATGATAACTAGATACACCAAGACGAACTTCGGTATATGAAAACGAATATCGGATGTGTAAGTGACCGATGAGAAAATTAACTTATACGCAGCTATAATAATACAATAAAAATAATATTTGTTTAATAGAGATATGCTTAATGACAGAAAATTGTTTTATTTGGTTTTAACCTTAACGTTATTTATATGTATATATTATATGACTGCGTATCAACGCGTATTTTCAATATATATATATAATATATATGTATATAAACTTTATATAATATACTTCCCCAATCGTATTTGAATAGTTAATAGAAATTAACAATTCAACTTATAAAATATTTACACATATTAGCTCTATAAATCAGGTATCCCAAAGTTTATGAAACAATTATTTATTTATTTTTTTACTTTGAGTAAAGCAAACATTATTATGATTTATGATAATAATGGCATGATGGCTCACAAATACAGTATTTATCTTCTAACATTGTTTTTCAAACATGTTTATTGGTAAAAAAAAAAATATCTATGTGGACAAGAACGGCAAGATAATAACTCTGTATATATATTGCATAGATTTCCACGTTAGGTTAGGTTGGAAATATAATAATGTCCATTTTTTCGTACATAGTTACACACTATACAGCAGGTATATAAAATATATTGTACATAAATATCATGTATCGACTAGCTGTTTAGGGAACGAAAAAAAAACAACATAGAACTTGCAAAGGCCTTCGCTCCTCACCACCACCCTAGATACTCATAATATTCAATATCGTTTCCGATATATCGATCAGTCAATATTTTAATGGTCGGCAAATGTTGAAAAACGACCACGACCATTATTATTATTTGTAGCCGTCGTCATCGTTATAGAAACCTGTACTACTTTTTACCTATTTTTATTTATTTCTGTAAAAATCGAATACCGTTGCGGGACCTTCAACAAAGTAAAGTACAGAATTATATTGTACATATCTAAAGTTTAAGAACGGGCAGTAAAGACGCGTAAAGTGCTTACGGTTTATGTAGCCATATTATATTATTGCGTGTCCTGTTGGTTTTAAGAACACTACTGAGGAAATTAACGACGTTTTATCTATAATACGCTATAGCTTCAATTGCGATTCACTTCACAGTTTTCAATATATTCGGTCGTTTTTAAACTCGCATTTATCTGTGGAATAATAGATATAAACACTACAGGTACGTAGTCAATTGCCGATTACGCGATGCGACGAGCGAAATAAAACGGGATGCTCAACATCGATAAAACAAATGCGCGATATCGTAGTCGAACGTTAAAATCACGGGACCGTTCTTAAACAGCAATAGAGAAGGAAACGATAGAATCGATAGATTGATAGCCAAATAGCGCCCGCGTAACCCCGTTCTATACGCGTACGAAAAAATAAAATAATAATTTCTAAAAGAAATAACAAGCTAAATCCGTCTACAATACATCTGCAGTGTATCATAATAAAAATAATGAATGTGCAAAATGTACATTGAAAATTGCATTTCGAAATCGCCGAGGTCGAATGACGGAATATCGCTGCAGTGCAGAATGCAGTTTTATCGCAATGCGCATTACGATCTTAACCTTTCATATTATTATCATCATCATCACACGAGCACGTCGTTGCATTGACCGTGGCATACACCGATGCACCTAGATGGTAAAGATAATAATCGTCCGTGTAAATGGATATAACATAATAGTTGGTAATATAGTATGTGTATTATAGGTATGTAGTATTCCTGCGGTGAATACGCGAGTGCACTGCAATTGCCTACACTAGGCGCCGTCTTACGCAGTGTCATAATAATAATAATAATAATAATAATAATAATAATAATATTAATATTATAATATCATTATTTAACACTCTAAACACGCACGGCTGTCTACCGCCGAAGGACGGGTTTTCGGTTTTCATCGCATCGGCGAAACGCCAAGTCTGTATTAATATATTAGTTTGCCAATGCGCAGTTTGCGGAGGTGGAGAGGTTAATGCGTATATAGCGCGAAAATAACTCGCCAAACGCATACGTAATTTCAGAGGACCGAAGGAACGGGACTTGAGGATTGGGGTCACGCTTGCTCAAAGATGAACACAGCAGGATGGAAAAAAATCGTTAGAACAAAAAATAATAACGTAAACCCTAAGACACATACGCCTTTGTGAAGAACTAATTAAAAACATGTTTTTACGCGTACACGTAACACCTTAACAGCGTTATAAAAACAAAAAAAATTAGAAGAATTTATCAAAAGACCAATTTAATTATCAACATCGCGAAACATAATAATTTACGTCACAGAATTTTCTAAATTATGGTAAGCCTAACGTGCAATGTACAACCCTTACCGGGGCTTATCCCGTATACTTACAAATAAATAAAATATATTTTAATAATAATTATATTAGGTACGTTACACCAGACCCCCCCCCCATTTCATTTTTTGGTTAAATATATAGCGTATACAATTAGCTTGAATTGGCGCGGCTAATTTTGAAATTTGCTTGGCACCAAATCAAATTCAAAAGTAAAAATAGGGTAGGGAGGTTGTAGAAACGTTTCTAAATCCCCCCCGCAACCAACTTTTAAGTGTTAAGGGGTTTTTACACCCTAATAATTAGCGTGAATTTGCGTGACCTGTTTCGAAATCGTACGCCCAAAGACCATAGTACCAGGCGCTATGCCCCCTTTTTACCCATTTTGTTACTCTTTTATAGTGCACAACATCGTGGTGATCAACAACACCTCACAAAAAATCCTTATTTTGAACTCAACTTGTATGTTTGTTGCCTAAGATAATATTTAATCATTATACAAAATACGAGAACGACAATTCATAAAATTAGTCTGTATAAATGTACTAAATTATTATAGGTATATTTTTAATTAGTGTGAATTTGCATGACCTATTTACAACCAAGCCCCTGGCATCATGCAAATCCTCTTTATTACCTATATATATTATTGTTATGATACGTTAACGTGCAAAAGTGAATTCTTAATATTTTATATTGATTATGATACTCTATAGTATCATCTTCGTTAAGTCAATGTCATGTTTAATTTTTAAATTGTAATCATGAATACTTTTCCACACTTAAAAAAAGATTATTAGTGATTAATACATATTTTTAACTGGGTATAAAATATTATGAGTTTTACAAATTTATCTAACAACCAAACTCTAATTGTCTAATTAATGTAGTGATTGATGGCATCCATCGCCCACACTCATTTCATAATATACTCACGTCAAAATATTTGTTATAAAATAAACTTTAACATTTTTCAATTCAAAAATATCAACTATGAAATAGTTTTCAAATCAGAACCTTTAAGAAAAACAATAATTTTCAAACAGTTTTTATTTTTAATAAAATAACTTAACACAATTGTAAATATTATATTGTATTGTATATAATTGGATTAAAATAAAATGTACACATGTACCTTCATATTTACCATCCCACAACAAGACATCAATAAATAAATGGTGGGTTAATATTTTTGAATGTACAGTTTTTATACCATCACAATTCTCACTACATTTCAAATACTGTACACTGGTGCGTTCTTTGATGAACTTCTGTAAGCCACTTAAGTTTTGTTTATGTCCAGCCTGATATGTTAAACACATAACTTAACGGTTCGATGTTTTAATGCATAGGTTGGAAGAACATTTTGAAAATTCTTCAATTGTTGGATAACATTTGAGCAAAACTGTTATAACATGACCCATGGTAGCATTTATCGTTTGGGAGGGGCCAGCAAAATGGGTTAAAGGGAGGCATAGCGCCTGGCACTTTGGTTTTTAGGTGTACGATTTCGAAACAGGTCACGCAAATTCACGTTAATTATTAGGGTGGAAAAAAACCCTTAACACTTCAAAGTTGGAGGAAGGGGTAGAAACGTTTCTACAACCTATTTAAATCCGTTATAAAAATATACTAAGAAAACAATTTTTACAACGTGGGCATACCATATTTATGTATACACAGGGCTGTAGCTGGAAAAAAATTTCGGGGGGGGAGGGGGGTTGGGTTATTAAATTATTAATTTAAAAAATATTTTATAGCACAAAATCTATGTCGGTTTTTTTATTTGGCGAAACGATCAATAACTTCATCCGGATCGATATGAATTTGCCTATGAACACTTAAAAAAGCTAAACCTGTAAGTCGTTCTTGGCCTGATGAGTTGCATAAATAGTTTTTTAAATCTTTTCATGGTTGAAAATGTATGTTCTGACGTAGAAGTCGAAAATGGCATGTATGTATACAGTATACATAATATATACGACATACGCTGAACTAAACGATTATATGCTATATAATACTTTGACCTAATTTTGAAAGTTTATAGATAATATGTCCATAGACATATTTAATGCGAAATTTAGTCGGACATGAAAAAAATAAGTAATAAATTGAATGTATTTAATTAAAACTATATCAGCTTTACTTTCATTTTTTAACGATTGCAATAAATTAAAAATACTATACGGAATTAATGTTCCTGAACTATGCAAAAACTTTAAAATGTTGGTTTTTTAATCTTTATGATTTATACGCGTTATTTTTTATTTTTAAATTAAAATGAATCGCGAGTCACTGCTGTTGCGTATACATAATATTTGTTCTTATACCCTTGAAGCACGGCAGTTCGATACGAAATAATCCAAAAGGAATTTATCTATATATACAACATAATATTATGTTCGTGTTCAGCATATAGTTATAGGTCATGTTTAGGCTATTGTACTCACGTAAACAGCGAAATTAGTTTTGGATATTTTTTATTTGTCTATTATTTTTTTTTTGCGAAATAATTCACAACATAAAACAATATAACTACCTAACTAGTTTATAATCTTGAAATAATAATAACTTTGGCGGAATATTACTATGTAGGTACGCTATTATTATAATATCATTTAGGTACTACCGTCGTCTTATCGCCACATTGGTATAAATACGCGTAATTTGTTTGAATAAAAATACTATTACAATACCACGTGGCTTGTTATATACGATAAAATATTAATATTGTAACTCACGCATATCAGAAAAGTCGTCGACTAGAATGATTTCCCGAATAAGATGCTCCGGCGATCTATCCAGTATGGAATGTACGGTTCGTAGCAAAACTGACCATGCTTCGTTGTGAAAACACACGATCACAGATGTCTGGGGTAAGTTGTCCAAATACCTGCCTGGTTTTTTGCACCTAAAATATATAAAGAAAAAAAACGATATTAGTACCGTATATGTAGACTATGTGATGTTATAATATTATTACATGCGAAGCGAATCATTATATTATACCTATATATATATATGTTTGTTTACAACGTGTATTCTAATCAGACTATGCGTCTCTTCTACCCTAACCATAACACCATTCTCCCTGCAGGGACTACCCCCGCATCAACACCATTTAGCTGTTTTGCTCGGCTAATGGTTCCCAAAGCAATGAATATCAATTACACGTTCACCGCACCGACGTCGCGTCATTAACTGACGCATTAGGCTATGGCTTTTCACTATTATATTATATATTCCTTAAACACACAAGTAAAAACTGCACGTCCGCAGGGCACAAAATAACCTATGACAGCAATAGAACCGTGGTTATGGTATAGTGTTCACCGTGTAAATTGATCCCTAACGGTAATCGCGTGACCTTCGTATGTATGTAATATAAATATATATATATATATATTGTATAAAGGTAATTATATACTTGCAGATATATAAACGCACTCACGAGCGAATACCTTTCATTATTAGGTATATGATAGTAATATGGGTAAACATACATATAGATCCCACAATTTCGATTAAATCTGTATTTTTGGGAGACAGTGAGCAGGGTGCGGGATAAAACGTTATTGTTGGGTCTTCGGCGGAAAAAAGGCATCTACGTCCAAATAACTTAAACTTTGAAGTTCTGTAAGCATGGGTTACCCCAAAAAAATGCGTTTATTTATTATATGGCACTATATATGGCAGGTCGTATATCACGCGTGGGATTCGGTGGGAGCCGCCTTTTTTTCTAGAGGTTGGACAATGAACTACTAATTCACAGAGATCAATATCGAACGAACTATCATACATAAACTATACATATATATATGCACAGGCGTGTGTGCATCGTAAACGCGCGGGGTTCAGAGTTAATAAACGGAAATTTGTAAAAGGTCCCAGGGTCTGTGTTTAAAAGAGGGACTAGCATAGGGAAAAAAACAAAACGCTTTTCAACCGGTGGCTTTTTGATTTATCGCCGGATCCCGTCGAATTAGCCACCAAGTTTATACGCACGGATAAAAACAAAAAACGAAAAAACAAAATATACGAAATAAACGAGAGCGGGTGATAGAAGGTAAATGCTGGACCTTTGTATTGTGTGCGAACTCGACGGAGGTGAAAAAGGCTATTATTTCGAATTGTGCGACGTCAAAAGCACGCACAACAGGTGGCTTTTTGTGCATATTGGTGTCCGGTGTTCAGGGTGTTGAAGAAAGACCCTAGAAAATTTGCAGCGCGGTCAAAATATTATTATTTCTAAATTAAATTAGGTTTTTTTTTTTTAATTATTAAAGAAAAAGAAAAAATTAAAAAAATTAGACAGCGTATGAGCCATAAGGAATTTATTCACAAAATTAATTCTGTAAATAAATAACAAGCAACTTATATTATTACATTGGGTCTCTGAAAAATGCTGATAACATGATGGATATAAGAGCATTCCCGAAGTACTGGTACATTTATTTACCTGTAATGTTTTTTATCGACAAAATATTAGCACATCAAAAAAAAATTTCATAAAATAAATTGATAACAGTGACAAAAAGATCCGAAAATAGAAAATAACAAAATATTTTGAACGAGAAAAAAAAATTAATTATATAAATCTTTGTTTGAAATTTTCAATTCATTATTTTGTAGGTATAAGTAGCCCAATTTATTTTATAAATTTATCGATAGCTTAAACAGAATAAATAAATTCAAGATTTTTGGATTTTTAAATTTTCCATTGAACTTAAAGTTCTTTAATTGCTTAAACGTTTTTAATATTTTTAAATTTAACTAATCTTTTATTCACAGTTTGATATAATAATAATTAGGTACCTTGGTACCATTAAATATTTTTTTAACCGAAGAAATAAAATCCTTTGTGTTATAAATTATTATTATACGGAAAAGTTAAATATTTAAAAAATACCTTATTTATATACCTGTGAGACTATATACTCATCATATTCTATTATATATTTATTTATTCTATTAAAAAATAAAAAATTCACGCTTAGTTTGATTCGGGTAAAATGTGCACGTATAGTAGGCACCTTCTAACAGCACAATAATATTATATCATATAGGTCAGGACAGTAGGCTAATAATATACATAATATACCTATTGAACGTGCTTCTAATATACATATACAGTGTTAAAATGCATAACGAAATAACGATTATCGTTAAGATCACAAAATCGTTCCGAATTCAGGGTTAGTAGAAACAATAGAGACATTATACTAGACATCGTCGTTGTTTCAACCGTTATTACAACACGACCGACCTTATAATATCGCTAGTCAGCAGGATTCGATTGTGTACGCGGTGGCGTTGTTCGACGATCGTGAGTGAGTGAGATGGTTCGTCTTATAATTTGCGCGTGTACAGTACCTAGCTATATGTGTACATCCGAAACAATTTAATAAACAACATACACCTATAAATATAACATCATACTTATGTTGAGACAATGCTCACGTCCGCTGGCCTTAAAAACAGAATCAAATTATATTCGTGTAGCGGCGAAGGCCGCAGTTGTTCACGGTATGCGAAGACGGGTCGATAAATGCTTTACATTAGGCCCGACCCGCACGCCACCGCCACCCATGCTTCGCCGACGGTAGTTGGAGTGTGTCATGTCGGAGTACCGCGTGATAAAGAATTGCATTTTGTCCGTTCATTATATTGTCGTCCACGCGTGTATGGTAATACGACAAGACAACAATATGTACAATAATACTATACACATGTACGGGTGATAATACGTATGCAGGGACGCAGGGCCAGGTATACACATATTATTATTATTATTATTATTATTATTATACACTATACGTATATGATTACGGGGTACAACTGTGCAAGGAAACACACGTCATTATATTATGACAGTGTTTATACCTAGTATATACGTCACGTGCGATTACGACCCCGTTTATAAAACATAACATATAATATAATATAGAAAATAGTCAACTGCCAATATAATATTTTAATAGTTTCTCACACGATTTTGATGGATGGACGCATATAGAAATAAGCGAGCTGAACGCTAGTGATGGAGTATTTCAGACGTATGCATATATAAAGGTAGAAAATCGAGGGAAATGGGAATTCGAAAGCGATTATTAATGATCTTTCAACGCGGCCACGGTTCCAAAAATAATTGCAACTACGAAAAATCCATAATCTGTGACATTCTTCTATGGTCGATCGTACATTATATATATTGATTATTGGTAGTATGTACGTATATATCTTATATAGCTCATACGACGATCGGTCAAAGTCTGCTCTCATATGGAAAACATTTTTAATTCGATATACCTATAGATACTTGTACACTACAAATATTGGGGAGGATTTCATATTTAAAGCCTTGTAAAATGTGCAAACGTTGCGACAAGTGACTTGTAAGAGCTTGTAACCTCGACTGATGTTATATAAACTGCAGGTAAATTGCAATTACTTATTTGTCATACGGTTGTATACTTCCTGAGTGACAGTGCCGTCGATCAAAATCACCCGTTATAATATTATAACTTTTAAGTTTATTGTCGTTTGGTGTTTTGCACTGCGTATAATATCTGATAAACGATAATATATAGTTTGATAAAATATTAAATTTCAGCGGAAATAATGCACGCCCGGAAACGTCACAAGAGAGCGAATTATTATTAATATGGCATTATACTGTTCAAAATGTAATATACTACGCGAAATATCGAAAACGCAAAACATGGAAAATACAAAATTTATCTGATAGCAATACTATACAATATAATACGGTATATATATAATATATATAGCTACATTCTATTATTCAACCTGGTTATCTGTGAAACATCATATCGCGAGAACAACAACAGTTTGTGACAGGTCAAAGTAGAGTACACAGTACACACACACAGAGTTTTAGACAAAGTAATTATCGTTAAATATTCCATCAGCGAAAATCGATTAGTGTGAGTCGCGTGGGGCGAAGGACGTCCCTAAACGAGGCCAAGTGTCAAAAAGTGTTTCTAACCATTATTTTTGTGCAATGGGTGCCTACCGTCGAGGGTCGTTATTATAATAATTTATACAATATGCTCCATATTTTTGACAAATTTCACAAAAACGAAAAAAATATCCAACTTTTTTTCCTATCATTTTATTTTTAAATCGATTGGTCAGAGTTTATATAATTCAGCAAATACGTACGCACTGCATATACACTCGAGGGAGGCTGGGGGAAGTATATAGTTGGTGTTTTTAATTAACTTCATTACATCTCTCCCACAGTAGCCGACACGTTCACGCCCGCCATTTGGTACATATTCGGTTTTAATTAAACCCTCTGGGTCGACCGTTATATACATTGTGTGTTGTTTAGGAGGTCTCTATAGCCTCCAACTAGCAAATTACTGGTCTACAACCACCGATAGTCACGCACAAGTGGTGATAAATAAAAACAAAAAAAAAAAAAAACAAAAAAAAAAATACAGCGATGACAATAACAACAAACGAACACTAACTAGACAAACATTACGCGAACCTACATATGATGCGCGTTCAGGATTTGATAGAATTTATTCGGCGGATGAAGTTTTTACTGCAGCTTGACACAAAATTCTATTTATTTGTATTTCGTCTAAAGCCGGTTCACGCCAAGCGTTTGCGAGGGTGTTACTGGAGTAGCAACACCGATAGGGGTATGAACGGGGGAGGGTGGTGCTGACAAATGGAAAGTTTCACGCCAGCGGGAGGATAGTCACTGCGGAGGAAAGTTTTCACGCCCAGTGACGTTGTCAGCGTAAGGTCACGCGGGGGGGGGGGGAGTGATACCACGGTGTATTATACAACGTAAACTCTATGACATAGCGGCAAAAAAGGGTGAATTTCATTTTTCTTCGCAGCTCGCTGTCGTCTATATATATTTAATATGTACACATCATATTATACGCATTCCTCCCGTCGAACCTTTTTTACACTAAGCTGACCTCAGAACTTGTTCTGCTGCAGCAGTTATCTGGCCAGCAATGTTACTTTTTCGATTTCCGTGTAGTAATAACAAGCTGTATTGTTTCCATTTATAAACGACGAAGTTATATCAACCCTAATTTAAGCACGCAAACTGTAACTCGCTGAAAACAATTACAGCATCACTGTATAAACTCGTTTTCTCTGCAGTTGAATATTTTAATATTTTTGTAAAAGAAAAAAGAAGTGTTGATCTTGTGATATAATAATTATGACTTATACAAAGAAAACTATATAACTAACAGATCAATAATTATGAAAATAATATTCCTTAAATACATTAAACTAAACTATAATATACTATCATAGCAGTGGTTTTAAAAATTACATCAATTTAGGAATCAATAACGAGTGAAGCAACACTATTATATGCACTATTATTATAATATAATAAAATTGTCGTATCATACGCACTTTTCAGGTGGTATATTATACCTCTATCGACACTTGAGTAACCAAAATACCATAAATCAACCGGTTACAGTTTGGCTCTCAAGAATTTGATATTGCTACCATACTGCTTAGACTCTCAATCTTCAATGACCATAAATTAACCGGTTACAGATCAAATTGAAAGAATACAATTAACGTAGGACTATAACTTTGCCGCTTAAACCTTAAATCCTCAACGACCATAAATTAACCGGTTACAGATCGGATTCAAGGAGTACGGCAGAATTATGTGACTACTCAAACGAAAGATATATTTTTTTAAAGGTCGGTAACACTTTTATTAATAATCAGAAACAATACAAAAATAAAATACACTTATGATATTATTTGGCCCGTATTTCAAACGTCGTTTCACACGCACAGTCGTCATTATGGAATGCTCACGCTGAAAACACTCACCGTAAACCGGCCCCCTTGCCTGCGCGTGCCTCGATGCCATACAATATACACAAATAATATTGTCACCTCACCACATTTTGCTTCATTGGCCTGACCTTTCTTATTAATAAACTATATAATAAACCATACGTATTTAATAACATTATATTTATAATATCTGTTTACAGTATACGGAATAATATACAAATTATAAATGTATATTATTATGATTGAAGACTTTTAGATGGAGTAGGTATAATATTATGCGTTGTACTTATACGCTATTAAAAGTGCCAATTCACGTTATTTTATTTTTATCAAATGCAAATAAATTAATTTCTAAAATGAAATCGTGCACGTCGATTTTCCAATAGTTTCCAATTCATTTGAAATTATAATTTTTAGTGTTAGTCATAAAATGTGTTCGCGTTTTGAAATTAATATGTGTGCATAGGTAATACGCACATAATATATTTATACACTCGTTGAGAGAATGTTTATTTTGTTAAAAATTATAGTCAATACAGGCCGAATATAATAATTGTATTGTATTTACGGTAGATACATATTTCGACGTTTTAAAATTTTGAATTTAAAACGATATAGACTCATCCGAGGAGTCAATCATTTTCAAAGGTTCCTTTTATATATAAATTAATTATCTAAAGTCTGTGATCGTCTACAGTATTGGATATATTATTGTAATATTGTGTTGTATAGAAACATTAAACAAACGCATTGAACGTTTTATCGCGTATATACAATGATATAAATCTCATCTTCTGTAGTTATTAATTATTATTATATCATTATAGAAAATGGCAGATTTGTAATCATACAACAAAGACGATATTAGTCATGATAAATTAAATTAATTTATACCTAATAGGTACATAATATTATAATATACAATGTGTTATTGTTAAAGCGCAACGAGATAAATATATTACATTATTTAATGATGATATAAAATAATATAATATCGAATGTGATGAGAACGTCATATATTCAATTCCCATATAGATATTATGATTGCAGAGTAATAATAAATCATTTTACGATCATCGCAATAATATTGAACATTACCGCGCGCAGGGTTTAAAAATTAATGCGTTTTTCATTATATTTTTCGTACTTCCACAATAAAATAAATAAGAAGCCGCAAGACCGTTGTTTAATGCACATTTATTAACTTTATATACGAATCTCCAGCGTGACGCGTTAAAGGATTGCGTGCGTAAAATATGAGCTCATGTAATAATGCGCACCGTGCACATATAATAAATCGACCCGCGCGTAACGATTTCGAATTATATATACGACCTATAGCGGCGGAGGCGGCATCGGTTCTTTGGAGTTCTCTCCGCCATTATCATCGTCGTCATCATCATCGTATTAAATATTTGTAATTTTTTTTTTTTTTTTTTTTCATTTCCCGTCAACTCGGGATGCGCGAGGCGGCGACTGTACAGGAGACCGTTAAAACGTCGGGTGAAAACATATTATGATGATATTGCTGCAGGACACCGATATGCGAGTTTCGGTTTGTGGTATATCCGTCGTGTAGGTTATACCTTCTCATTATACAATACCGACCGTTCAATATACATCGTGTACGTCATCAGTGGCGTGCAGTCTCGTCGTGTGCAGTGCACAGTTAAAGCAGTGGCTCATCGCCGAGAGAAATCGAATTCAGTTGATCGGCGCCGGTCTGTCCTCGTCGATGCGAAAGTATTCGGCGGCAACGAGGCGTAGTGTGTGTGTGTGTGTGTGTAAAGGAATCCTACACATTCGATGGCGATTAATGCTTATAATATTATAAAGGTAGGTACCTATATTATATATATACCAATCCGATGGCGTCAAAAACGGCCGCGGGAAACGTCGGAATACGCGACCATCATGTTTGGTTTGCGTGAGGTGGTATTATTTGTCGAAAAAAAAAAGAAATATTCGACGTTAAAAAAAAAGGGTTATGTCGGCAAACAATACACTCAGCGACCCGTATGGGTACATAATATGTAGAGGTGTATATTATTATTATAAGCACATCACGCGCGACGACGACGTTTAATTAAAATCCGACACGAAAATCCCAAATAATAGTTTCGTGTGCGCATTACGAGCGACGGCTCTCATTCGATTCGTAAAAATCCGATTCGTGTTCGACATGTAACATCATCAACGTTTTCCTACGTAAATGCCGATAAAAACCCGCTCATAATCCACACGCAGACAATACAATATAATATGTATACATTATTAAATATATTATCATTTCGAGCACGTATTATAATTTACGCATGTATAAATTACGTACATAATATAATATAACGCGAGCACACGTGTGTGGGCGTTCGTATATACATATACATATTACAACACACACACATGTCATAAATATATATATATATATATTTAATAATTGACAGATAACATGCGCCAAAATGCACAGCGTCCACTTAATCAAATGCGTTCCTGATATATTGGCACAGGATTTTGATTTTTTTTCCCTCTCGTTTTCGATAAAATCAAAGACGCCATAAATTCTCCTCGCAATATCGCGCGAGCTTAACAAACACCCACACCCACACCCACACACACACACACACACACACACACACACACACACACACACACACATATATATATATATATATATATATATATATATATATATTATACGGACGACCATTGGACCGAGTTCGCTGTGCCGCACAATATCCCTGACAATTCCTAAAGCGTATCTCTTAAATTTTCGCCCGGATTACTATTTTTATATTATAATATATACCTATACGTAAAACGTAAAAGGTAGGTATTACGCAAATTGATGTGAATATATATTTAAGCAAAATACACATTATTACATGACATATTGTATTATTGTCGTATAAATATATTTGCGCTATAAAATAAACACAAAACTCATATGCTTATTGCGTATATAGAAACGATATATTATTGTGTATAGGAACGCGTCAGCGACCGTACGTAATGCGTATCTATAAATATATTATAGCAAAAGAATATTTCGAAAACGGTAGTGTAAATCGCAGAGCACAAAATCGTTTTATAGGGAAATCGCAAAACGTTCACGTCGATGATTTGTGAGCGGGTCGGGATTTAACAAGCTTCGACTGTTGTTGTGGATAATTTCGATGAAAACCGATAAAATCTTTAGGATAATCTCACCACATATACCTGAGAGCTGATTGTTTATATTTTATATCATTAAAATCCCAATAAGGTAATTGTAAACGAGTTAAATGGGATTGTCCGTAAGCATGCGTGCGTAATGTACTGTAGGTCGTGACTCGTGACAAGGTCACGAGATATAAATCTAAAAAGTTAAATATCATATAATTATTTACCTATATGCCTATACGCGTCTATATAACATATTACCCATGGATTATAATACAAGTAAATATTTACGTTCTTATTTTAACTGGCTGTCGATAAAGAAGACGCTCTTTCCGTAAAATTATGTACAGTGAACGTGATGTATTTGAAATATTAGATAAATTAAATAAATTGAAACCCTACGAGTTTCACATTAGTCACAGTCGTCTAGCTAGAAATATAATATATACATATATGTAGGTATCGTAAACTGCAATGTAGCATTCGCCGTGTATGGTAATAAATATTAACTAATATAATAAATTAATAACCAAGAAATGTGTTTGGCGATTTACAAAGTAAACACGTTAGATTACGAACAACAAAAAGTAAAGGAGTTTTCAATAGGTTCGAAAAATCAATTATTTTTGGAATTTTTTAATGATACATAACTAAAACATATAATTTACATGAACAACAAAAATGGTTTAATTAGAGAATTAGATAGATAGGTATTCATAAAACATTTTATCAGTCTTTAAAATATTCAAATTTTTTTTTCTTTTTGATCATAATATTAATAACAGTACAGTCTAAATTTAAATATATTATAATTCGAATAGTTAATAATATTTTAGTAGTAGCAACACCGTGTTATTTAATGCAATATTTATTATATCATACCTATTATAATATATTCCAATTCAGTATTTTATTTTTATTTTAAATTTCTCCAATAATATTTATCTACTATAAAACCTAAGTCAACAAATTATAACAAAATATTTTTTAGTGTGTCTAAAACCAACACAGTTGCTATATTATTATAAGGTAGTTTCAGCGAATTTGTATTAAAAACAAAAAAAAAGTTTCATGAATTAAAAAAAAATCATAAATTGTTAAAGGTGTATACTGTATGGTAAATATATATGTATGTACATCATAAATTAAGTAAGCACTTAAAGCCAGCTTAATCATGTACATGCTAAAATGTACAGTATTATGTCTTATAGTAGGTAAGTATATCTTTTTTTTTTAAATAAACGTACACCTATATTTTTGGGAAATTAACACTTATCTACACTGAGTAAAACTAGTATTTTTTATTAAGTAACTCAAAATAAGAAAAATAATATATATTGGTTTCCATCTAGATATTGATGTGACTAGGTCGTGTGACAGTGGGAAATGTTTTCTGAATACCAATAATAGAATTAAATCGATTGTGGAATCACTTCAAATTAACGAATTAAATAATTGTTTTCCAAATACTGAGTATAAGCTGTAATTTTATTTAAGACAATAAACATGTATTTTCATAAAATCAGATTATAGTGAAACTCGACTTTAATATAACTCACAAAAAATACGATATAAAGTTTAGACGATAAGAAACATTCAAGTTATTAAATTTAGATAAAAATGTTTTAATCCCTTTTTAAAAAGAATTATAGTGTGTGAGTAAAATTAATAATCTTGTTTTTAAATTAAAAACAAAATTAGACTTGCAATTTTAAACTACAAAATGTGAACTTTTAATTGTAAATTTGTAATTTTCAAATTAAACATAATAGGAATATAAATACATATATTAGTATTAGCAAGTATTCAACAAATAAATAAATTTTAAATAAAATATTTTATGAAATAAACGGAGGTATTTACGAATACCTTAGTATATATTTTGATAAAAAAAAAGGAATATACAATTAAAAGTAAGAAAAATACATATTTTATACCATCTACTGTTATTTTCATGTGTCTGCCTTTAATAAAATTGTATGGTTTTTATGTAAAAACAATAGTCTTATAATTTTAAAATATGTAAGCTAATAACCTTAGTTGTTGAGGCTTTAAAGTAATAAAAAAAAAAAAAAAAAATAGTCTAGTCTTATAATACACATATTTAAGTGTAGGACGTAGGTATAATAAAATTAAAATAAAAAAATCACTCTAAGTACCTACCATGTGTTTGTATTATTTTCCATATTTTATGGAAATTACGGACCAAATGAATAATTAAAACATTTTAGTAGGTACATAAATAGCAATATTATGAAATTCAAACAGTCAGTTATTATAACACATTAAGTTCGTATTTAAATTTAAATATCAACTAGTCGAATAAAGTATTTTCTTGGTTGAAATAATATTATGACTTAATAAGTATTCATGTAGTTAAAGTGCACGGTAAAAGTTATCGTTTATTGAAATCTCTGTCCGTAAACTTAATAAATAATTTAAACAATAACATCCGGTATAGTCGGTAAAGCAACAATGAGATTCACATAGTGTATATTAAAGGCTATTTCAAAAGTTAATATTCTTCTTTTTTTTTATTCTAACCGAGGATACGATAATTATTTCGAATCGACATTTTGATAAAACTTGGCCGAAAAATTGACGTTTAAGATGTTATACATAATATTATTACCTACAATTTTTAAATGTTCATTCCACGCGTTTGTTCACATCCATCACGGCATATAAAACATTTCAATGAGAAGTAAAATAATAGCTAACGTGATTTATATAAATATGTTTGTATTATAGAAACGAATAAATTACATAAAATATAAACGTTTTGGATAAAGTAATAAGAACCAGATATCGTATTTATTCTATGCATAAGTTATATATATTGCAGCATTGAACCAAATTTGTCATTAAAATACAGAACTTTGTAACATAATTTAATATAAAATATATTATTATGAGTAATGACATCCATAGTGGTTTTACTATGTATAATGAAAGAATACATTATGTAGGTAGTACGTACATCCGTTTGGAAATAAAGAAAAACTTAATGTTTTCGTCGATATCCGGTTTTGATAAGTTGCCACTGTTCCGATTCCGTTACAGAACAGGTTTTAGTTATAATGCAGACGTTGTTGATGTTTTTGTTGGAAGACTTTGCTTTCGCTGTGGTCGCCTCACAATAACGGACCAAACCAAGAACATCGTAAATATTATAAATATAAAATAAAAACTTGAAATTTCCGTGGGTCATGTGCCATTATTATTATGATTATTATAATCATTATTAGTGATGACAGCAGAAAAGTGCTTATAGATGAATAATAATCACAACGGATTTTTTTTTTAAATATATAAAAAGCTATACATGTGCAATACATGCCTACACTAATATTTTATTAGCTATTAATATATTTTGACTGTTACGAATGCATTTGAATTTGTTTTACTGTTACTCGCTGAAACATCTAAAATATAAAAACAAGAATATATAATTTTATACGACGATGTTAAGAGAATAAAAAAAATTATCTTAACTCAAATAATAAATACAGAACTTGTTTTATGAACACTATCATTTAAATAAAAAAGTAAATAAAAAAATTATGAATTGCAATTGTTTGTAATTTGACAATAGTCAAGTGTATCAATATGGGAAGTCAACAAAAAATAAAAATAAATAATGATATTGCATTAATCTAAAACCCAATAAAATGTTGTTTTGATACTAAGTGCCTATTTAAAAAAACTAAAAAATGAATATCCATCACAAACGTGTAAACATGAAATTTAAGAGACGTTTTATAATTATAATTTATAATCATACATAAAATACGATATTATCAAGACGGGAAGGGTTGTTGTTTTAACGATTTTGACATGTTGTTTAATATTATTGGTATAAACATATTAATACCTAACTTATTCTATACTCAAACGATCAAAATTAATAAAACCCGCTCAACACATTATTTTATACTAATTTACCAAACGGATATATAATGTATTAATGTATTATATATACATGGTAAGTTTTCCTGTTTCTGTTATAGTACCCATATTTTAATAATATTATTAATATAATAACACTTAAGTGTAACTGTATATAATGGCGAGATACACGCATTGAACATACCTAATTAAATGGAACGATAATTTATTCGTAAAGCCTCAACGATATAGTATAATCTAATCACATAATATCATATCGGATGGTTAATCATTAATTAGAAATTCATTATAACCGCTGTGGATTAGAAATTTAGAACTCTGCTACAGTTATAGTATTATATTATGATTCAAGGAAACGACGAGCTACAGTTTTCGAGTTCGAGAAGGTGTCAGAAATGTGTCATTTGGAGTTCTCCGCGGAGGCAATTTATCTTGTCCTGCTCTTTACACCCGGTTATCATTTATAAGACTAAACCGGCAGTGCGTATACCTGCACCGTAGACAATTTATCGCGTTTGAATGTATAATATTAAACGGAATTTAGCTCTGTGAAAGTAAATTTCTATATACTACGAGTGGACGTAGTGTGCGAGTATCCAAAGTGCATGTTATAAATTATTGGCTGTATATTATGTTATAATCTCATCATACACGTATTTGGCACCAGATAATGATATTGTACAGCAACTGCAGCATATAAGTAGGTAGGTTAGGTACCTATATTATAAGTGCCATCGACTATATAGCACGCTGTAGTGATCTTCGTACACGGAGATTCTTTCAAATTGGTACTCTGGAAATCTGTTTGAAATGTCAGCATAAAAATGTATATTATTTGAATCCTTAGACTATATAATATTATAATGACATATTTTCACGTCGTCCGGTGCACGCACATAATATTCAGCTGGGTTATTATTATTATTTTTTTAATTTGTTAGGTACTGAAAAGAAAATCTTTTCAACTTCCAAACTCCGCGTTCAACACTTTATAATACTGATTATAGTGAAAGAGTGGAAATAGTATTTAGTATTTAAAAAAAAAAAAATAGTTTTCCACTTTACTTAATGATTTTTTCACAGGAAAAAATTGTCAGTATATTTTTCTCTTATTACACAAATTGATCCACTGCAGGTTATAACAAAAATAACGACATTTTATTTCTCAGAGAATGTGTTGCAAAAGTTAAAGAATTCAAAAGATTTTCTATATCAAAGCCGTTATTATAATAACCTCTTTTGAAAAATTACACATGTCGTAGAAAATGAAATTCATAGCTGCCTATAATAATTAACTATTTTTTTATCATCGTATTTTATGTGTTATAAAATAGTAAATCGATAAAAACTATAGAATGGTTGAACTATTATTGAAATATAATATTTTTCCGTGGCAGTAAAATAATAATAGCAACATAAAATACATAACATAAATATAATAATATTATATACTGTATGCTAAGAAAAATTGCAGTCTCATGCTCAGTGCGTAGAAAACAATTCATAGGTAATATTATATTTTCTTTTAATTAAATAACCAAAACACTCGAGGGGGTCACGATATATGCGCTTAACAGGGTTTGCCATTAACGAAACGGATTCCACGTAAATAATTTGGTCGACCCAACCCGTGTGCAAAATTAAAAATGTATAACGAAAATAAAATGTGATCATAAAATAAAAATACTAGTAATAAAAGAAAAACCAAATCAAATATATATATATAATTCTTTATTATACTCATGTCTGTATAATATATATAACCATTATAAGGATGGAATCTTAACATGAGAAACCCATTGATTTTATTAATATTGCTTTATCATTATTTTTTTTTTTTTAAACAAAATACAGTATCTGTTCAAAGTTTGATGGATTTAAACTTCGAAATTTTTAGTAAAATATTTCGCTTCGTGGGTAAACGGAAAAAATTTATTTAAGAAATTCCATTAAGCTACGAGTTTTTTTTTTTACAAAATGTGAAAACTAATCAAGTAAAAAAGCACATTGTATTATAAAAATTTGACCATATATATATATATTATAATAACGTTACACACGCAACATCACATTAAGCTTTAGAAAACGCAACCGTATAGTGAATTGTCTTATGAAACTCTATCCGCGCAATACGTTTTACAAATGTTGTCACGATGTCACCGTATGACATTGTCGATTTTTTATAACATATAACTATTCGAAGCATGGACACACTGCACACTCAGCTCATTTCAGGGGAGGGGAGGCTATACGATGTGAAAATCGTGATGATGACAGTGCGGGAAGCAGACGGCCTGTAGCAGAGGGGTAAAATTTCATTTATAAGAAACTCGATTAATATCTCGACAGCGATTGGTGATGGGAAGGTCGCGACAGGGTGGTGGTATAAAGTGGTGACTCGTAAAACAATACGCCGTGTAGACCCAAGTTGTGGGCGAAAACCATCGTACAATAAGGATCGGGAAAAGCTGTGTATGTGTGTGTGTGTGTGTGTGTAAGTAAAGTATACATATACACGAACCAACCCCTATCCATCCCGTCCACGCACATTAGCCACACAACGAGATCTGACGATATTTTCGTTACGGTTTTTGCGGGATAGCGTCGCCACGCATTAATATAAAGGACCATCGCCGCCGTCGTCGGAGCTTATATTATAGAGCGTCGTTCACGTCCGACTTAATTTTAAGTGGCCTTTGCACGGCGGCGGAGCACCCAGCAGAACCTAACCAAGCAATGGGGCGTGGAGGGGGTGGGATGGGTAGTATCGTATTTCGGTCACGGGAAAAAGACAAGTATATAATATGATATTTATGTACATACTCGTATATATAAAATAATATAATAAATGAAGCACTATATAGTGCAGGTATATTATGATGTGTATATAGAGAAGGGTCAGCGCCTGCAGGATGATCATATAATTATTTTATATATTTACGCACAAGGTTATCAAAATGTCACCGGTTATTAATAATCCGGCAGACCTTTGACCCGGTCGACCACTCTTCCGTTTCGTTTCAAAGACCGCCGCACAGTATAGTCTCTTTTCGACACCTTCCTTCCTTCCTCGCCGACCCACTTTTTATTGCATTTAGCTGATAATGAGTATACGCGTCAAATGTGCGAGTGACTTACTCGACGCCGTTTGGGTACACAGTGACTATACTATACTACACTAACATACATAATATACAATACATATATTTATACTGTAGACAGTAGCTATATTATATACGCAAGTGTACAAGTGCGTTGTATGTTTTACAATATGATCAAATTATATCTTCAGCATGGAGCTTAGCGGTTGTAGATAAAAAAAAAACCCTCTCGTACTGGGACGACGCTTTAATATGCAACAACAACATATTATTATTATAGTGGTTAAAGTGATTTGATCAATAAAATAGAAAAAAAAAATGATCATAATATATGCCGTTATATAAGAGCATTCTGTGTGTTGCTGTACATAACACTATACTTACGATATAATATATTAAGGAGCAGGAAACACGGAATCAGATATATTGGTTTTGTTCACAAATATTTTTGAAAATAAATAATAGTTGATATATTTTTTTGATAAGCATATTTTTGTTAAATATACTCTGTAAATTAGAACCCGCATAAAAATGTTTTCGTGAAAAATAATTTTTTTATTGTTTGCAAATATGATAACTACCCAACCCAAAAACCCACACAAAATGACCTATGTTGCCGCGGGTTAGTTACAAAAAAAATAAAAATATGATAACGATTCAAAAGAATGTATTACACGCTGTAGTTATTATAGACAACAAATTATATTTTAATGTGTTTGTTATCATTTAAATTTTTAAGTTTAGCATATCTCTGTTAGATATTATTTCCTGCGATATATTAACAAGTCATACTGTAAATACATGTAGTATTAAATTTAGCAAAAGTATATGAAACGAAAATTGTTATCTTTAAAATTGTTTTTAATATAATATAATACGTATTGTTATTTATCTAAATAATTTAAAAAAAAAATTTTTAAAACTTTAATGTAAAACTGAAGTTAATATGTTCTAATTAAAACGCAAACTGATATTTAATTTGAATTTTTTACTCTACGTAATCAGATTTTTACTTTATTTATATTTTTCTTATTATACTTCAATCTTGTACCAACTACCTATTTTTAGTTCTGCGTCATACAATTTAAATTTATTTTGTAATAATTACCATAGAAGTATCATAAAATAAAAAAAGTAATATAATACTGGTGAATATATCAATAAAATAAAAAATTGAATTGTATTTCATAAAATACATATATATTAATAAAAAAATACTTTGGATGATAAATTTTATTTTTTATACATCATTTATTATACTACACTGTTTGTGTGTAGACTACAGAAGGTATTCAATAAAATAATTGTAAACGAAAATTAATTCATAAATTAATTTTTACAAGGCATCAAATTATTTAAATATTATAATTTTTTATTTGTTTAGCGTTATGGATAATACTATTAAAATTTGAGTTTGTTTAAGTTAAGTTATGAACAAATTATTTTGTCGAATGGATGTTTGTTTATATTCCATTATATCAAAAAATGTGAAATTTAATTATTATAAAGAAGCGGACATTTTCGCACGTGAGTAGCTGCTGCAGATTTGGGTGGATTGGGCAGATCAGAGTAATTAAAATATAATGTTAATTTTTAAAAGCTTTGTCAATTAATTTAAAGACTGTTATTAACTATGAATAATATTATTCTCTTATCTCAAATTGTAACCTTTACATCCTATATTATTTGTTAATTGTTGAACTGTAATAGCTATTGCTGAAGGTTCTAAAAAAAAAAAAAAATATTATTGGCTGTATAATTACTATTATAGGTAACTAACTCAAAAAAGGCACTGATGCCGATAATATATCAATAATAACCATATACAACTTTATAGAAATTCCGTAGCGATTGCGTAAAAATATTCTAATCTGCGAAGGTATTATTGATTTGACATTGATGTATATTCCTATAAAAAGAAAGCATGTATAATATACTGTTCTTCAAGTATAATATCGAAAAAAAATCCTATATCGTCGTGGCTTAATCGCTAAATTCATGAGAAAATTTACAAGAAAATGTATATGCTTACGACAGACATGTGAGCGTTGACTTTAACGCCAAATGGCGCTATCATAAACATTTTTAATTTACATACACGATTTTTATAATTTATATAATACCTATATAATATATAGGTACTTCATATAACGATACAACGCGACATCGTACACGAGAGCCACCGGTATTTATTTAATGGTAGGTACTCTGAATTTAATGGACCATATACGAACTATCTGAAAAATGATTATGGATGATTTGTATTTGGATATGTTCTTTGTATATTTTAATGCATATTATTGTATATCAACGGATTCGCCGTACTTGCATATTACATAACATAAAAATAAGGCTGTAACTACAATAATTTAATACTTTGTAAAACATAATATATTATACCTCTGTAACCTGATATCAAAACCACCGTTCTGCATTGCCGTGTTCTTGGTTTTTGTGTTTTATTATATTAGCTCGTTTTTATCACTATATTTTTATTATATATATATAATATATATTATTGTAGAGTCGTTCGAGTAGGCGCATGGGACTTAAAAAAATACCGAAAAGAATTTTAACGGTACAAAAAATAAAATATTTCAAATATTTCCAAAATGAAAAAAAACTTTTTACGGTCCAGCTATAATTTGGGACGGAAAATTTTTTTTTCACTCGATACCTACATAAACTCCCGATTATTCGAATCAACAAATATTATATTTATATATAATTTAATAAATAATAAAGATTTTATAATTTATATATATATATATTTATATTAAATCGCAAAATCATTCTGAAAAATTATTCACCGACAACTTTTGTTGGAATTTTAATAAAAATAATAATAGTAATAATAATGATCGACTGTCAGAACAAACTAAAACAAAATAAAATAAAAACAATAATATTATTATAAGTAGGTACCAACTTAAAAAAATGTGGGATGAAACATAGATTCAATTTTCGACAAACCATTAGTTTCACCTAGAGGCCATATTAATAGCACGCTCACTTGAATATATACTTAAATCGGCTTTGCACACATACATAGACTATAGTTATATATACGACTATTCTATATATACATATTATATTTATATAAGTTTCGCACGAACTGCGATTTGTTCCAGAAGCTCTTTCACCGCGGATGACATCAGTATATTTGAAGAGATAGAGGAAGGTCGTACGCGATGATGACACCGCGACGAATACAGATAACAACTTAGTACTTGAAAATGATTCCAACACTAGCACACTGTAGGTAAGACTTGTTGGTCAGATGCGAGTACCTATGTTCTGAGTGTGTGAGCCTACTTAAACCTACCCACGTATAGTTCGAATTTTATTAAGCGTTGGGAGAACAAGTCAGTATGGAACATCGAATGACCTGTTGTTCAGAGGAAGTTCGAAGGATGCACTCGTGACGGCTTAGTAGCTTACAGAGGAGAAAGTGCAACGTGCATGTCATATTTCTATAGGAGGGGCATCAAATGAAAATGTATTATACGGACTGCAACTTTGCACTTATATATATAAACATACACTATTCGGAGGTCATTATAAATTCCTGTGTGTTACCAATTCTATGGTCTTAAGAGGTGATTTATACGCTTAGATATGTGTACGTGATGTGTTATATATACAATATACATCGATAACTTAACCGTCTAATCTATAAAAACAAATATACTTTAAAATAAACTATAAAATTTACTTTCAAATATACTAAAAAACGGGATTCGATACATATTGCCACAAGGCGTCGTCGTCGAGATAAAAAAAAAGTTGGAATGAAACTATAATATTATTATAATATGTTATGAATCGAAAAACATAAAGTGGCTAAAAAATGTTCAAACATATGCGGAAAACATTTTTTTTCACCGTATTTATCATACCACGATTATAACGTCCGAACAGGATGTAAATAAATATTTTGGTGATTAAATATTAATAATAAATATACATAATGTGAAGTATATTTTGTTAACAGAGTTTTTTGTTTTGATGATAATTCATACCATTGAACACTATAAAAGTCAATAACGCTTCGCACGCAACGTGAAATTATTCTAAGGTCAGAATAATCATAACTACGGGTTGTTCTAGACTTTTTAATATAATATGTATAGTAGACTATTTATACGTTAAACAAATTATTGACAAAAAAAATTGTTATGTCTTTTTGTTTTATATATTCAGATTTACAAGCCTTGCAGTATTAAATATTCTTTCAAAATTAACATGGGAAACTGAAATCTTATACCGAAAATATTTATTGAAATTGGGTAGGCATCGATTTTGTCAAAAAGGTTTAAAATTTCTCTTTATATTATAATCAATATTAAATCTCTGTACGTCTTTTGCTATAGTTCTATGTAAATCGGATTATGAACTTATACCTGATATGCAACATTATTACCAACTATGAGTTAAAAATAAATGAAAATAAGTTATTATTATTTATATGCATAGTTTATTCATAAAATATATTTATGTGTTATTATCATTACAAAATATATTATTCTTTATCTTGATTATAATTGTAAAGCTAAGAACTGCCAATTTGCCTCATTGCGAGTTTCATATAATAAATATAAAAATATTTAAGACAAAATCATAACTACATAAAAATATAGTAGGCATCTACATAAATACTATATATTATATAATATTATATAAGTAAGTAAATAAATTATCCTATCATAAAGTTTAAAATATTACAAGGTAATTATGATAATATTTATACATTAGTCAGTTTATGGAAATTTTTGTTTTTTATTTAAACGTGAATTGAAATGTTCATGAAAAATTTTATTTTTTCCCAGTTGTAACGTATGCACATAGTATTATGTAGGTATATTTCTAGTATAGCTGGTAATGTATACAGATGTTGTATTTCCATCAATCATTTTCAATATTTAATTACACGATAATAGTAATAATAATGTATTTAATTCGATTATCTAATAAATAAAAAGATGTAGGTAGATGTATATTAGAATGATTACCATGGTCTTACGACCATTGTACGACGATTTTAAGTATATACGCGTTTAATCGTAGACAATATTTTAACATCAAACAATATAACGGGTTAATTACTGTTTGTTTTTATCTGCTCTCATAAACCATAAGATATTAATTCTATTTCAATAAAATTGCATTAATGATTCATTTCAAGGAGAATAAGTAGATCTAACCCTCAACGGCTGCAGATATAGCTATAGGTAATACATCGTATACTTTATCCCGTTAATATTATTTATGATGCGTCCATGTGTGCGAAGTGCCGTGAAAAAATTACCACGGTAAGCTCGAATGAAAAAAACGTAGGAAATTGTGCGTGTGTTGGTTCGGGACATAAGCCAGACACATACATATAGTACATACGCATAATAATAATAGAATATTATTATATAGTCCTATAATACTATCGGTCATCGTTTATGAATTGTCACGTATTGCACAGTGATTGGTTGGTGGGTGGAAGAGAGCCAGATAATGGAGAGAATTATTATGCTCCCATCCCACAAATTTTATCGCATGGAACATGATAATAACGTTACATAATATTATTATTTATTATTATAATAATTATATTTTAAAATGGTTATAATCGTTTTTTTCGCCGATGATTTTCGTTCGTAAGAGTAAATTATAGGTTTATATTATATTATGTATTTTTAAACACAAACTGTAAGGAAGTAACTAAATCGTATTTATTCAGTATTAGATCATTATATGTTATTGAAATTATAAATCATACTAATGACTTTGACAAAAACAATAATTGACGGCGCTTATGCAGAGCTTCGAGGGCAATTGATATTGCCTTATGAAATATTTCACAGTACTATATACAAGAAACAATTTTAAAGACGCAACTCGTTATAACTTCTTAAATATGCATAATACATATTATTATTATATAAATCATAAGTACAGTATGGTGTAATAGCCAAAGTCAACAATCGAAATTTGCTGTTATAGAACAACAAATAATAATTGTCCTACTCATTATACATATTTTTTTTTTTCATATTGTAAGATGGTTTTTTTTTGCGTCGCCAATTTAAAAATGAGAATTAAGCGCACAGAATTATTAAGTGCTGCACAGTCTGACGATGATAAGTTTGAACATTTAGTATAATAATAACAATATAAGCATTAAAAATATATATGATGTGTACCTACTTTAAACATCTGATTATTATTTATTTCAAAGAATCGCACAATATTATAAAATATAAATGTATAATATTGTCCCATAAATACTATAAAAAGATATTTAACCTAATACCTCAGTAAATATAGCTTGTTGCCTATAAATTAAAATATACAATGTCTAATATAAAATGACAAATACCTATTATATCATATTTACATCTAGCTCTATTATAATATAAAAAAAATATTTTTAAAATAAGTTTAGTTTAATTTATTTAACACATTTATGAGTATTGTTAAAGGTATAAAAAGCATTTTAGATCAACATCTTTAAGGTTTGTCAAAATGTATAGAGGTTGACGATCGTAGTGACTTTAAAAAAAGTATGTGTTTATATTTTACATAACATATATAACAGCAAAATTTATATGTAAATCAATCAATTTTTTTTATCGAAAACAAAATTCAATCGATACTGCAGACATGATAATGATAAAAATTATAATAGACCAGACGTATAGCAAAAATAGCTCACTAAGTTGAATGCGTAATTAAAGACGTTAAACTTTAACTTTAGCAAAAAATTCAAACTCATAAAATGATGTTCTCAATGATTTTCTCCGTGCAACTGCATGTATACTATAATCCATACAGAATGTCTTTTGTGTTTAACCTCGATAATTACTTTTTTGCCGCCTTAATATTTTATTTAAATTTTATTTTTCCTAATTGTGATTATTTATGCTTTAATAATCATAATATGTCCAAATTATATTATTATAGGTGTCCATGAAGTTGGCCCCACCACTTAGTATGATAGACTTCAAAATATTTAGTATAGAATACATTAAATATTAATACATTTCACCAAGTATAGCATATAAACATTACATTAACCTAGTAAATATATTATGTTGTACGTATACAGGTTGGTTATTATTTTTATTGCCAAATTAAAATACGTAAAATTTTCTGAGATGTCGGGTGGTCGTTATATAGTTTTTTCCTCATTGTTTATCACATTAATTCTAGTTAAAAGTTACAGAAATTCTCATTTAATTTATTTTTTATGCTTTGTAGTCGTTATATTTTATCAATATACAGATATACTAATATCAAGACAAACTGTGTTTAAAATAGTTAGGAAATATATTATATATTATATACACTTATGAATAATGATATTATATTTAATCTTAAAAAAGTTTAATGTATAGGTACTATAATATTAAAGTAAAAACCTGACTGTATCGATTATGCTGAACTTAAATTTACAATAGACTACTTAGTTGTACGAGTATGTATGTATGTATGTGCACGTAAAGACAAAGATCACATAATAATATAGATACGTCACGTATCGAGTGCTGTAAATTAAAAATTTTACAAAACCTTACTAAATAAGAGATGGCGACAATCATGGGCCTTTAAAAGTTTGAGTGTTTGAGCTCCTAGCTGATCTATCTCATACCAACCAAAAGTAAAAAAAAACTAATTAACGTATCTATCGTATTAGAAAAAAGGCAACTCAAAAGAAATGACGGTGAGAGTGCTGAGGTGGTGGCGGTGGAGGGACATCATGTAGAGTGCAGTGCATCACGGCAACAATACCTAGCATTGTGATGGAATTTGATTAAAACTAAATATGGGACACTTATTACTTCATATACGCGTGTAATCCGACGTGGCACATCAAACTATGAGAACACGCGTTAGCTTAATTTGTTTACACGCACGCACAAGCACGCACGCGCACCGCAAACGCTCAGTCCACATTTATCTATAATAATGCCTTAACTGTTAGTATACGTTCAACTAGATAACTCGGATCGTGTACATTATAGTTGCATTTATATATATAAGTATATATATTATGCGTGTGTGTACGAGTAAGATATACTTCTATAGCACGCAACAATGAGACTGTATTATTATATTGTAACCCAGAGTATATAATCCCCTGTATACTATAACGCCACACCTCAATTCTAGTAAAATCCCGCTCAGCTTCTTAAATTTAATATATTCAGAAAACGCACGGAGTAGACTGCCGGCAATACAATATACGAAATCGTCTTTATACGATATTATAGTAATATAAACACATACGACACCGTAATAGCGATCTGTGTGCATTGCCTAACAATATATAATATATATATATATATATATATATAATGCCAGTCTTACTATTATATACCTAGTTGACGTGTATACGGTATGAGCTCGACAGAGACGTAGATTATACCACTTCAGAACGACTTAAATGAACAAAAATCAAATTGTATTTTATTTAAAAAGATAATTTTTTATGATATATTCATAGCTTGGTATATATTCATTATTAGCATATATTCATAATTAAAACCAAACTAGTACGTTACTCTTAAAAAATTCCTTTCTATATATTAACACGGCAAATTAGGGCTTAGCACCGATATGCAATAATAAATACCTACATGTTTTAATATAATTAAATGTGTAATTGCTTATCAAATTTAATAAAAATAAAAATCAGCTATCCACTTCCTGCCATAATATTATTTAAATTATCATTATAATTATAATTATAATATATTATAATATATACAGTTTAAAGAACATTAATATCTACATCATAACGACCACCTGTAGATGAGTTCATAGTATAATATACCATTGTATAACTAGTATAAGCAAATTATAATCGTAGTACAACCAGTGCCACATAAACTGAATGTATAGACTGCAGAGAGTATACATATGGCACACCAGCCTCCGATCGACTATATAGTCCTTTAGCTCTTGACAAATGGATGGTTTATAGGTAGTGTTTGAAAATTTCATGAAATTTAAAAAAATGAAATATTTCAATTATCATTATTTTTGTAGGTTTGTCTTGTAAAATATTAAATAATTAATCTAAATAAATTAAATATCTCATTAGTCAATGACACACATTTTTTTCTCAGTTTCAATGTATAATAATATGTTGTATCTTTTTGCTGTATCTATTATTTGATGTAAAAATGTAAAATAAATAAGGAATAGGTAGGTATTGTATATTGTATATTATGTACCATGAACGTGGTTATTTATATAGTTATATACTTCTATGTTAAAAATCAGATCAGAGTTTTCTTGATCATGAATCTTTATGACATTTATTTGTATAGGAAACCAGTACTTAGGTATATATATATATATATTATAAAGATCATAGTTTTTTTACTAATAATCAACATGTAATTATATAATTAAATATAACAAAAAAAATAATAAAAATATTAAATGTAATAATTAATAAATATTAAAAAGAAACATTAAAGCCCTGATTTTTAGGAAACCAGTACTTAGGTATATTAGTATATATTATAAAGATCATAATTTTTTTGCTAATGAACTTGAAATAATATAAATTATAATTACTGTAATCTAGTTATCTCCTAAATTGGCGGGAAGATAAAATTTATAATGCAGTAGGGCTAAATAGTGAAATAATTAATAGAAATCCAATATTTCACAAAACATTAAAATATTTCACAACTTGGTGAAATATTTCTCATACTTCAAACACCATTTAAAAGTACAATATTATTATATTTCTATAAAAAATATTATAAGATTTCGAATATTATTAGGTTACTTTTTAATGTGTCATAGTTTTTCTTAACACAAAAGGTAATAAATCATAAACTACTATTATTTAAAAATACCATTTTAAGATAAACTACGGTTATTAATACAACAATATAATTTAGAAATTGAAAAATTGAAAAACAATAGAAAAAGTGTGATGTATTATTTAATATTTTATGGGCAAATGATCAATACTAAATATATATCATGTAAAATTTGGCAAATATAATATTTTGTATTTCTTCAGAATCACCAATAATTTCCAAGCAACTCTTTGGGAGCTTGTAATTTGAACCACTGCAGGTAGTCAAAAATAGTGTTTATAATTTGCACCAAAATAAAGGTATGTATAATTTGCACTATTCTCTGGTAGTCGAAAATAGAATTTGTAATTTGCACCAAAATGATTATTTATTTATTCGATATCAAATATTCGATTTTGAAATATTCGATTATTCTTCGGCATCTTCGTAGACGTCGAGACTATAGATGGACACGAATTACATTAATAATTTTTCTGGATTTTTCGCCTTATCTGGTAATATTTTAACGTCTTACGTCCAATTATCGGTCGTAATCGCATTATATATATTTATATGATCAAATACTAAGCTACCTTTACGTTAGTTTTACGTTTACGTACTTTTTTTGTATTCGTTATTATACAATTTTATAAAAACTTATTACAACAATATGTAAACAAGTTCAGCTATTTTATAAATAAAAACTATGCTAAATTTATATTAGGATATAAAAACTTGTGTTTTTACTATCAAAAAAATAATTGATTTCAGTTTTGGTGCACACCTCTCAACATCCAAATCTTCACTCTACACATGTGCTTCTTCCAGATCACTCTTCGACTTTAGTTACTTAAAGTTATACTATTGTAAATATTTAAATATCAGAATATTATTGTAATCTTAAAATTACCAATTGTTAATATTAACCTTAGTATACTTTAAAAATATTTTAATATTTTAATTATCATGTTATAATGTTAAAACTATTATGTAAACTGTAAAATATCCATAGATTTAGATAGCCTTAGGCTAGGAATGTCTAATGTTTTAAAAAAAAAAAAAGTTTTGGTGCAAATTACAATTCCTATTTCTTAATACCTGATGATGGTGGAAATTACATATCTTTAATTTGGTGCAAATTACAAACGCATTTAAAAAAAATTGTGCAAATTACACATGTTGTAAATATTTTGGGTCAATTTTGGTGCAGATTGACTACAGCCAACTCTTTAATGATATATTGATTGCCAATTTACAGTGAATGAAGACATTTTTAATGATTTTACTATATTTTGCATATATGTAGATACCATTACAGATACCTACCACAAGTCATGGATAAATCTGAATAAGAAATTTTTAGGCAAACAATTAATTTATAAATATAATATTATACGCACAACAAACGACTACAAATATCATGATATAATAAATAAATAGAAAATTTGAGTAAATATAATAAAAGTTATCTGCATGGTTTCTAATACCTCTATAGTCAACTATTTAAGTTATATTATTTTATCACAAATATCTAAATAGGTACATTATCTACTAGATAAGTCAGAAAAATATTTTCGTAAAGTAGTGTTTAGCTGTTCTGACTCTTCTTTTACTTTATATGCAAACACTAATGTGCTGAGTCAAAGGTAGTTTTTTTTTTAAATTTTACCTCTCCTATAAAATAAAGGTAGGCACCTGCCTACCGAGAAGGGCCCGGCCATGTTGCAGTATTTTCGCCGAGGAGTCTAAACGGTTTTACAGCCGTGTGTGTTTTACGTTACCGTCTAAACAGTCGTTTTTAAATCGACTGAGCTATACTACTCGGTGAACGCGGTATGCATAGTATTGTTCAATGTTCAGTCGATTTAAAAAAGCTGTTTAGACGGTAATGTAAAAAGTGCGGTTGTAAAACCATTTAGGCTCTATGGCCAAAATACCGCAGTGTGGCCTGCAGACCCAAAGACATTATTTATATAAGTTTATAAATGAAGCACAACGTATAGTGCAGTACAATACAAGTACATAATATAGCTAGTATACCATAGTAGGTACCATAATAATAGTTTTAAATCGCTCATTAGTTTTCTTTAGGGAAAAAAATTGACGATAATGGTTGATAAAAAAAAAATGTTGTTAAGTTTACCTATAAAACGATATCTTTAAAATTTATGTTTGTAGGGCACCGTCTTAAAACAAATGGGAGATCACTTTAAAATACATAATATAGGTATGATATATATTATAGGCAAACAACTTCACATAAGTAGGTACCACATATTCCTGGTATTCGCCAACAATAAATTTTTTTTTATTATCATGAATAGCTAAAATACATTTGATAGGTACGAAAAAATTAACAAATCAATAAATAATTAACAAACTGTATACCAAAGCTCCATTTATAAAACCCACATGCTGTAATCGTATTTGATAATAATGTTTAGGTACGCCATGCGCATATATTTTTTTTGTGTACAAGTAGGTATAATTTATTTTTATGCGATTCGTTTACAGGGAAATAATTGCGTAAATAATACAATAATACAATAAGTGATTTTTATGGTTCAATTTATGATTATGACATATTACATGGATTTGACTTCTTAGAAGCTGTAAGAAAATAATTACTTTTCATTTGATTACATTTCAAATACAAATGGAAATAGCATCATTTCTGCAGACTTTATATAACGAATGAAAAATATTTTTATAAATATAATATAAATCCAAGAGGACTTCTTTGACAACCTAACAGAAAAATATAAATTAAAGTCCGTATGATATATTATTCGAGAAAACTATTTTTTAAATCAACGTCTTTGTAGATTATTAATATTAACTTGTTTCGACTAATACTTTTTTCTAAGAAAAAAGACTCGCTTCATAATCATACATGAATTAAATACAATATGTACAACGAAAGAAGTAGAAGTAATCATATAATAGAAGACAAACTTAATAAACATAAAAAATATTTTCCTTGATACGATGTAGATATAGATAAATAATTTAAATACTATACTGAAGTAAAGTTTATTTTAGATTGAAGAATATATTAGGGTTGTGGAAAATTAAAGAAAGTATAAAGATGAAAGTAATACATAAGTAAATAAAACGACGATTGTCATAATATTTGAAATTGAAAATGATTTTAGGCCATTTTGAAAAGTCTATGAATATTATATTTGTTGATGAAACGTATTTGTAATATTTTATGCATAATGTACCTATTATAATTAGTAATTACATTATATACTCTATTGGTTCACAAAATTAAATAACTTTGATTAAACAAACTTTAATATTTAAAATATCTTCCGATGTATCTAACTTTATAGGAAAAAAATATGCTCTATATATGGTAAATCGTTATAACATATGAATTTAAGCGACAACCCATTTTCCTAGTATAACTGATTCGAAACTAAAGTTTATGACAATTCCCGAGACGAAATCTGAAGTAGATAAAATTCTGTACATCAAATATATAATATATTATATTTCTAAAATGAGAAATCAATACTATTCTCAACTAGTTTCACTAGAAGTTGTCCAGTATAAACTGTAAATATACATCCCGTATTATAGTTTCCATTCGTATAGTCATCGAAAAAACTAAAAACTAATATTCATAATAAGTATTAACTATCGGTTTATTATTTACTTCAGTAAAGGCATCAACTTCAATTAAAAGTTTCGATGTATAATTAGGTATACATTAATATACATAGACACATAGTGATAAGCATTAATAATCATAGAAGTAAATTAACAAAAAAAAAATATCGTATACCTAGTTATAGGTGTGGTAACTGGTTAAATCAGAAAAAAAATATTAAATTTTGTATAGTTTTATGATGACTCAACTGTGGCGCCACAAAACGTATAGCTCATAATATTACGCATCTATACGTATGCAATAAGTATGATGTGTAGGTATGGCGTATAAATACCTACTTTTCCTGATTATCTAAGTAGATAGGTGCCTAGTACAGATGTTTTACCGCGCAGTCATAATAATTTATCCTCCATTAGTCATTTTCCGTATAAAATTGTACGTATACTAGGTACCTACCTACTTATTTCGTTGAACGTACTTAAAGTGAACACATGATTTCACATAAGAAATTTGTCATAATATATTCATTGCATATGGGAAGAGGAGAACTTGTACCTATCGCGGACAGTATTCACTTCATTGATGATATAATATTAAAGTAGATTAAAACAGTATACATACAGTGTGATGAAGGCATTAAATTATATCGTATTATATATTTACCATTCTTCTTAGACGCCATACCGAAATAACGTTATTAATATGTATATATAAATTATTCTTTTTTTCTAAGATACCGAGAAAATGTTAAATGTCATAATTTTGTCTTAATTAAATCTTAGTTTACTCGTATATTAATTAATATAGCATCAATACGTCACTGTTATATTATAAAGCAACATACTATTATATAAAATATTTGAACGCGTTATAATTCAAAGTGAATGCAACCTAAATATAATTTAAATATTTATTCTAAATAATGGACTGCAACAAGTGTAAACTAATCGATAAGATCACTGATATTTCTAATTTAGTTAGGAAACTACACGATACGCACATTTTTGGGTTTTTGAAAATACTCGGTATTAATAAAAACTGGTCCAAAAGATTCACGTAACTCCTAAATAAATAATAATACTATACCTCTAAGAAACTAGACACACGTGGTACTTCAGAACTATATAATTGATATTCCCCTTATAGTTCTTTAGAAAATTGAAATAAACCAATAACGTTTATAAAGAATTTTCTAGCCTTGTTTCAAAAAAGAAAAAAAAAAATAATAATAATAATAATACTATACTATAATAATACGTAATAATAATATGATGACAAATAATTCGATTAGAATCGTATAGAATATTTACCACATCAGACAACAAATCTGAACGACAGACTTACTTATTCTTTTTATTGTAATTTTTTTTATCATATTTTATGTATCTAAATCAAATTAAACGAGCTTTTGATGCGTTTTAATTAAATTTAGCATATACTAAGTATAATAGTTTATGATTAGGTTATGACGATGAAAATAATCAATTGAAAATAATTAATTTTAATTAATATTTCATAATTTAAAAAAAAAATATCCTAGTAAAAGATTAAATATTAGTTCCAATTTTTTTTAAAGCCATTTTAAGGATTATTATCATTGGCATATATATTTCAATAAGTTGGAAGCTAGTAGTTTGAATTTTGATTTATATCAACAATTTACACTAAAAAACGTTGGTTCTTATTCTAAAAATCAGATTGTATCACCATAGCTTGAACACTCCTCAAATGGTATAAAAATTAAAATATTTGTAAATATAGTCTTCTCTTTTGGAACAAGGTATATACTTGAAAATTCTAAAAATTAAATTTAAATACGCACATTATTAACGGAAAATATTAAGGTGATCATGGTCGGTGAATAGTCGTGTATATTTTATAATTTTATCTAGTTAACTTTTTATAATATTATAGAGAGAAAAACTATTGAAAACATATCCGTTTTTAAAATGATGATACAATATAGACAATGATAAAAACCTACGTAACCCGCGTTCACCTATGGTAATGAAATGATCAACAGTGATGAATAATTCTATAAAAATCCAAAGAAATGTTTGACATTTTGTGTTGTAATAAAAAAAACATAAAAAATGAATTAGACCATATACTAATAGTTGTAACTATTATAAGTTGTTCTGACGACTGCAAAGATAGATTATGGTAATTGTCTGAATTTTTCGGGAGAGAAATGAAAAGTTAAATATATTAGTTAAAAAAGAAAATAAATTAAATATTAAACAATTTAAAATTAAATAAATCTGGGAATCTACCTATCAATAGTCGTTGAATAAATGCAATTAAAGTATCATAAAAGTTTTGTCCGGGAGAGAATCTTATTTATATATATTATATAATTGTGTGTATACTGTAAATCTACAAATATGCCTACTTAAAACTCTCTAATCCTTTAGAATTAAACGCAAATAATCCAAAGTGAATAAATATGTTTGTTTTTAAATCCACAATGCTCCGTTAAAAGGATTGGTTACGATGGTGGAAATAAATACAGTCTCCGAGTTCACGTTCGGACATTTACGTATAATCATATTATATAGTTAGCGATCTGTGTCTGTGAATATATATATATATAAAAAAAAATGGTTTTAAGGATCTGCATGAAGGCATTATACCTATCACTTCAACATATTATACTTGACAGAAACTTGACTTTATTAGATTTGACTTAAATAATAACAATAATAATCTAACATAATAATATGCGGTTGGGTCGTATTTAACATAATTTTAAAAGGTGTTGCGCGGAGTTTTGGTAATTGATAGAGACATTATGTATATATATAGTTTAGGTTAAGGCTTTTATTCAATTAATTTTATTTCGGTTTTCTATAACCAGCAATGATTTTTCGTATTTTAATCTTAATTATAAGTCGTTTATTTAAATGACAAACGTATGACATGGTATTTAAGATAATTTTCTTTTTATATATATCTTAATTTAAAATTGTTTACATATACTATATACAAATTATAATAAAATTGTAATTTGAAGTATCTACTGACACAAGTATCAGATATTTTCCAAATACAAAGTCGAAATTTCAAATTACACGATAATAAACATATAAATATTAAAGAAATCAAATTTTATCTTTACATTGATTGCATACTAATGAAATAACGACATTAGCATCGATAGGTACAACCAAATAAATGAAATTATGAATATTATGAGTATCCATAAAATGATCCACTATATATTATATATATAAACAGGATTTCAAGTAATAACCAGCAGGCAACAAAACTGCATAAAAGTAAGATCATAATAACTTAAAAACGGTATAGGTAATAAATATGGACAGCAAATTATAAAATGTCAATTTTGAAAAAATCTTTTCTTTTAACGACACTCGGGTGTTCATATTTTTTATAACATTTAAGGACTTCCCAGTGAATAAAATAGGATTACTTGGAATCAACTCTGCCGTATTTAAATTTCGCATATAAAAATCGAAGTACTTTATACGAATACGTGTCTTTAAGCGTATAATATTGTTGAAAATTCCTAAGACCATCATCTCTTGCAATATACGAGTGCATTAAGAATTCAATCGCACTGATATTTATTATAATATATACCTATATTCTAAACACTGCAACAAGATCACTCACCATTCGTCCCTTGGATCGGGCAACGATCTGTGCAGCGATATGAGATCACTAGCGTACTGGTTGAACGCGTTGTTCTTCCAGCCCTCGTCGACGAGCTTCTTGACGTCGGCCGTAAGGTTGGCGGGCAGCACGACCGGTTTGCCCATCTCGCCGTACACTTTCCGGCCGCGTTCCCCGTCATCGTCTCCCCCCTTGTTGGGCTGCGGCAGAACCCCTTGGCCGTTTTGGAGCCCAGCGGCGCCGGACTGTTGCTGGACGATCACCGGAGCGGCCGGTTGCTGTTCAACGCCGCCCTCCAGCGGGAACTCGTCGTCCAGCAACGTGTTGTCGGCGTCCACGTCGTCGGACAGACGCCGCTGCGCGGCCGCGATCGGTTGCTGTTGCTGGTACGAGCCGGCCGCGGATTGGTCGTTGAACGCGGGCGAGATGCGCCTGTCTTCCATGAAGAGCAGCACGGTTACCGTCAGCCAGACGGTGCAGCCGAGCACGAGGCCCTTGAGCAGTGCTGACTTGCGGCGGTACAGGTACGATGCGATTTTCATCGTCGGGCGGTGGTCGTGGTGATTTTCGCGGTGTTGGCGGTGATTGCGGTGCCTCCTCGGCGCTGCTGTAGTTGCGGCGGCGGTTACGAGACGGGCGCCGGCGGTGGTGCGGTCGTCGGGCGCGTTAACGTGTGATGGCGAAGCGCGATACCAGCTATCAGTGGTGGTCGGACGACGACGACAACGACGACGGCAGCGGCGGCGGTAGCCGAGACGTGCGCGGGGTGGTCTGAAGCGACTCCAGCCGCAGTTGTTCCCTCATGACTGGCCTGCGAAAAAAAACAAAAACAAAAACCGTCATGAATACACTCGCACGGATTATTGTAATATTATTATCATGACTCATAAATCACGATAAAACACGTCTTTACTGTTTAATAATCATTATATTACACCGGTAAATAATAATATAATAATAAATGTATATATAAATTTGCAGGTCGCAATATAATAGTTATGTTAACGATATTATTGGATTAATTTCACCACAGAACAATATAAATTAAACGATAAATTAGAATAAGGACTAGCGTTATCTTGGAAAGGTCTATTCAAAATACGTATATAATAAATATATGAATAAGCAGGTTTCGTGTCGGACATTAACAGTTGACGTCGTACAATTTCCTAGCTATAGTCAACAAGCCACCAATTTTCATGCAAAGTCCAACTGACTACATCAATAACATTTAAACAAAATGCTACACATCATATACAATAAGAATAATGAAAAGACCAATCGACTTTTGACTACATTTGGAAATTTCCCAACAACATATTAAGTTTAAATCGATTTTGGCTTAAAACAGCAAATTATATAGAGTGTTTAAAATAATATTCAAACTTATAAAACATGTAATATGTTGACACATTTCAAGTATAATAAATGAAAAAAAAAATGTCCTACGTGTATTTGGAATGGAGATAAAATTCACATTGTGACACATTTAAAAAGTAAAAATATTCGTTATGATTACGACAAATGGGTTTTTTGAACGTCACTATATCTATGCAACTCGCAAATATTATAGAAACAGCTGGTATGCACTATACATCATCATATTGTAAAAGATTTTTGGTTTTAGGACTTTGATGTTACTTAATAATAGTGAATAAGTTCATAATAATCATGTTATGTCAAATGTGGTGTATACATCTTCTTTAATATTTATATAACCGGCCTTTGAACCAAGAATGAATTCGTATAGTTTTCATTTTCAAGCGAATTTTTGGAAAAGGTCTAGTTTTAAACTTTTTTTTTCTATAATCAAAACTAATTTCGAACCATTCGTATGTGATGTTCAGACGTAACGCGCGTTCAAAGACTGGTAGACGCATTTGCAGGGCGGAAGGATCGCTGAGATTTCATTAGGAGTTAATTCAACGGCGTGTACATTTTTGGCCGAGGGACTCGCTACTAATGAGGTTCAAGACGTGATGGAACTTCGTCCCTAAAGGTTTTTTCCCTTTCCCAGTGCAGTATTTCGCAACGTTTTCCGGGATTTCGATGACGTGGAGATATTTCGGTCGGACGCGATGTCCTATTGCTTTCATCGTCACGGTTTATATTATATACATTACATAATGCTCGCCAAACGTAACACAATTTTCCCACGTCGGCTGCAGGGCGTTTTTCTCTGTAGTCCATCAATTCGTAATGATTTCGCGATCGTTTACGTATTCAACCGGCGAACTGCTAAGAACGCCGGACGTATATAATATGTAATACTGCAGGCATTATGTACAGAGTGCGAACGGCAATTTGAAATCGCATTTGAATAAAATAATACACATAGAACATGGTAGACATCATATCAAACCGTTTCTCTGTGCGACTGCTGCAGTACTCGCCCTGTATCATCGATGCGTATAATATTATTACAGGAATAATATGGCATATTGTAAGGTTGGGGTGTAACATTTATAATAATATTATGCGTGATTTACCGTATGCGCCAATTGAGCGAATATGTTGTTGCAATGATATTAAATAAAAAAGCAAAAGCACGTGTCACCGTCCGCATATAAGTGAGTCTCACGTTTATGCGGGATGCATTATTAGCGAAACTGCGCCAGACCGGTGTTACTTTGTCATTATAATTATGTGTATGTGTGTTTTTTTGCGGCAAATTTGTACTCTGGACTGCGAGACAAGATCAATAATAATATAAAATTATAGAAAGCGGATTTGTTCGGTGTAAATCAGTAAATCTTCAGCCCGGTGCCGAAAAACGTAACGCGTGTAAACCGTCTCTGAATCGATAAACGAAACTATTAGCACGTTTACCTGAGGGAAAATTCGCAATAATTTTTGAGCAAAACAATATGCACCGTTAAGCTGCGTAATCCCGATGTATAACCCATACCGACCAGATATATACTTTGGATTACAATACTATTTTATTTCAGAAGGTCCGAAAAAACAAATACAACCAAAGCCGTGTGGCTTAAAAGCTTTAGACACTTATTTGATTTCAGACAAACTTTTATCGAAATCAACCAAAACCAAAAAAAAAAAAAAAAAATTAAAAATATTTATGTTTTGTCTAAAGTTAAACATGTTGGTTATTCTATTATTATTAGTCGTTATTGGTGTGTAGTTAGTAAGTAGCGACAATATAAATTCAAAAAAGTAGTGAATTTAATCTTTACATTCATACATAATACAATGGTTTAAAATATAATAATAAATGTACATTTTTTTAACGCCGTGTGTGATAAAATGATTGTAAAATATTCTTATTAAGAGTTAAGACCAAACAATTTTTTACTGAAAAACACCATGTTTTTACTTTTATTTTTTGTCAGAATTTATTTCCTCTATTATTGCTTTTATATTTTAAATTTGCGTTATATGTTACGGCTAATGAAAAACATTTTCTCAGAATAACGACTGTAAAACTGGCATCTAATGGAAAACATAAGAATAATAGAATTTCTTAGCATACACAGAATAATATTTTTTATAATGTGGCCAATTTTTCAATTTTTATCCCTCATAATTTACGCATATCTAATATATATTTTTATATATACGTACGTCATGCATGCATTAATACTTATTTATACGACATAATATATTATTATGCATATGGGAGACGATTCATTTGACATAAAACACTTGACGTTAAGTTAATCTCATTTTTCAGTATACATATTATTATACAATAGCTATAGTTGAAGAATGATTCGAAAAATATACAAAATTATACCATTTCAAAATTATTTAGTGCATTACTGATACAACAGTATTCCGATTTATGAGTGTCCCAACGAATCCATATTATAACATAATAACCTTGTAACAGAACGTAAAACGGAACTATATCATAAAAAGGCTCTGGTCAGAGCCAACAACTCGTATGTCCAACAGCCAATCACAGTAGAGAACGAACACGGCCAATCACAGGGCAGATCGTAAGCACAACACCGCTTTTTGGACTTTGAGAGGTGTTATAAGTACTTCCGGTCATCTGGCAGTCATAAAAAGCACATCAACGAATAGGGGAAATCGAGACGAAGGCAACAGTACTTTCCCCAGGGTCGTAACCCTAAAAACTACGGTGATATCATCAAATCAATTACGAAAGAAAACACAACACGCAGCACGGCAGTAGATGAGTTTACTAGTCGGTACGGATAGTAGTACTTAGACTAGTAAGATTCATCGGAACAGACACATTTCTCTTTCATTCTTCAAACTTCAACTCAACCCCAACGAAGACAGAAGAACCGAAGAAACATCAAGAGGAGTAATCCAGTGAACCAACCGATCCGAATATCAGCGACGACATCGATTCCAATACGCGGCATTCCAGAGCTCCTGAGGACAACGACCCATACGATCCCGTGTGCAACTCTTTAGAGCATCGCCACAATTTGATCGTACGGGTTAACAACGAAGCAGTCTCCGGCCACGGCATCGTCAGTGTTCCCGAACGAGAGTGAATAAGTACGATCCCGTGTGCAACTTATTAGAGTATCGCCACAAACAGATCGTACGATTCAACTACCACGCCGATTCCGACACGCAGCATTCAAGTGCACCGGTGGGCACAGACCGCTACGATCCCGTGTGCAACTCATTTAGAGCATCGCCACAGTTTGATCATACGGTCTAACGACGAAACTATCACCGGCCTACGACGCCTGAGTGCGCAACCGAATGTGAACAAGTACGATCCCGTGTGCAACTCTTTTAGAGCATCGCCACAAACAGATCGTACGAATCGGTGACTTCGCCGAATTCGTGCCACGACGTTCCAGCGTCCCAACGAGTTGAGAAGCGACCCATCGTGAACAATAACTAAGCAGATCCCGAGCAACGACGTTCCAGCGCACCAACAAGTGAGAACATTGCTGGTTGCCTATCCCTCTATGTCCACGGGAGTAACGCAACGGTAACCTCTCGTTATATCTGACGTCGGAGAATGGTCTAGGCCGGAACTCCGACGCGGGTACTCGACGCGCCACCGCAATACCCGTGTGACATAGAGATCCGATCGGGCGGAATAAACAGCAGTGAGGGGGTCATAGAATATCGAACAAATCAACCTATCAAACACGCGGAGAAGGTACCGACAAGCAGAAGGCGTACACGCTGCAATATAAATTGTCCTTTTCAGGACAACCCTAATAAAACAAGTCCCCCCCGAGCGCGCCTGTTTAGGCTTCGCATAATCCGGACAGTGATTATAATAAACGCCACTTACTTGAGCGGGCCTAATATAGTTGCTGTCCCATCCATTAATGTAAGATAAACACCATCTCCTTTCATTTTGTATAAATTTAATGGGAAATAGTTTCCCACTCCCTAGTATTGTTATGTATATATGATTATATAGAAATAAAAAAGTGAATTATTACATACATGTAAACAAAAGCGTTCACATCATTAGTAAACGGACAAATACCTTAAAAAGTACCGTTTCAACCTTCATACTATTATTATGCATGGTTGTAATGCAAGATCAATATTATTATTAGGCACCTATTATATAACATATTATACCTCTCGATATATCATAGATTATATAGATATCAGATATCTATATATAATCTATAATATAAATGTATACAATTATTATGGTATACAACGGGTTTATTTTCTTATACTTATACTCATTATATTTTGATATTTATTCAAGTCTTTGAAAGTATATATTTTCCACCTAGGTAATTTAAAGTTATATAAAATAGTATCAATACAATTTATTATTATATACTTTTATGTGTTTTTAAATTTGTTGAATGACATGTATTTTTTCGACTATTCCAATGTATAGAAATTGAATTTTAAATGAGTCATAATTGGTTAAGATCTTTTAAACTTTAGATAAATACCTATAGGTATTTTTTAGTGATTTATAATTATGTATAAAATCATTTTCAAAAATGTTAATAGATTTAAAAATATTTAGTTCTTAGGTTGAAAACAATCATTCTGTATAACTCCCTAACGGATATCCTAATTCGGTTTATCGCACATTATAATGTCACGGTGACAATGCACATTTTCAAAACATTCACTCGTCGTATACATCTAAATCGTCTGCGGTTATTGCTGATCGGCTGCTGCTCCCCACTTTATTGCAGTATAGGTATATTATACATTCTTCGTCATGTATTAAACATTCAGCGAATTGTAGCTCTGCGGCTATTTCATAATACGTGTAGTGCAGTGAGTGACTCGTAAATGGCCAGAAATGATCACATAACAAGTATATTATAGAATATGACCATAGCGACTAGAACATTTATATTATATATTTTTGACGGTTCATCAAATACGTGGTCGACATCAACTCAAACGTGATATAGTGTGTAACGTGTTAAAAAAAAAAAAAAAACAAATTATTAAATTCGTCAAAACACGTACCAAAATCACACGTGGTGACGGATATTTGATATTAGCACCGACATGTGAATTTAAATCATATTTTAAGCTTAAAAATGATAGTTCGATTTAGCATTATATACCTATACAATATACCTACACCTACCTATCATAAATAGGTATTCTCAAAGCGTTTAAAACGATGATGAAATTGTTTCGAGACTGTCGTTTCGCGCGAGCACCATTCTATTTTATAATGTGATTGTCTACTCTACAGTACAACATTTGTCTTAATTTATTTTCATCCCACTGAACGCAATGATTTAAACTATCAAAATCGGTCCACTAAACTGCAAGATTTTGGTGTAACAGAATTATTGTTGTATAAAAGACGCCTGCGTGAGCTCGATTGCTCGCTCGCGCGCGCATACACACACACACTTAGATATAATATACCATATATTATATCGGTATATGTGCCTTTAGTAGTCGAATGTCTCGTCGCCACACTGCAATTATACGCGAACAACGTCACACTTTTCTCTTTTACTGTACGAAGCGTACCAAATAATATGCAATATAGGTACATGTATGCATATTTTAAACAATATACTCGTATTATGCACATCAAACAGTATAGTTTGTGATCATTGTTTTGCGTATCACGTCCGTGTGTGTATATTATATATATTATGTACGACCGTGAAAACGGAAAGACCGCGTTTCGAGATGTGCGTAGGTAGCCGGTAGGTTTGCTATATATATATAAGAGTATTATTATTATACATTATATAAGAATTATTACTCGTTCATATACATACTATACATACCTATATATATATATATATATATATACGCCGAAAACGTAGGCGCTTTTGTTCTCGCCCGCGGAGCGTTCCGCGCGATATACAACCAATTCGAACGGCAATTCGGCGGGGGCGGGTGTGGGTCGGCGTAACGGAAACGGCAATGTGCATGTACGCGTCGAGCCGGAAGTCGGACGTTTTATCCCGGCGGTGCTGCTGCAGGTGCCGGTTCTCCGATCACCCTGCAGTACACAAAAGTCGCGTCATACCAGCTGATAATTCACGAGCGACTCAGCTATATGAGGATATAAAGTTTGCCGACCATGACAATAATCCCTGTGGATTGCACAGTCATATATATTTTATAGTCGGTCGTCGAGTCAGGGTCCGGATGACTTGCATAAATATAATATAGTGATATGTGTACATATAGGAACATTCAAATGTCATCGATGTGGAAGCAAGTTTTAAATCACAACTTTGACTGCGAAATTATTTGTACATAAAAGCGAATGGTCGATTTGAAAACTGGTAAAAATATTATCAACCCTAGTACCGTTTATATGAACGACGAAAATTATGTACGAAAAAGTTTTAGGTTATACTGTTAAAGGTGATCATGAATGATTTATTTATGATAAATATAGTATATTATTATACATTTATATTTTAAAGTACAATACTTCAGTTTTCAACAGACGAGTATAGGTCAGCGACTTGAACAACAAAATGGATTAATTTACTACTATATGAAATACGTATATATATATATATATATATATATATATATAATATATACGAGCAGTCGCGGTCGGTGAACGTATTATATACGACTGTTATATCCCGAGGCGATACTGTAATATATAGACTGTCACTATACAGTATATAATAATATCATAGCCGTATTGAAGTCGTATAACCAGAAAACTATTATTCGCGTGTGTATCATATTGTATGTTATACATTATAATAACAACGTACCTATACTTGCAATATTTGTGAAGGTTTGATTAGCCGGCTGTGTCTGTTCTTGCAGCATTAACTCTTGCCGACTCACAATACAGATTATAATTTATAATAAACTAATAATCTGAAATGCAAACACGTTATAATATATCTGTCTATAATATTATTATACTACCTATTTTATTATAACAATAATAATAGTATCAGACGGTGTATACCGAGTTACAACTCGTTAACAGATCAATTATGTACTTTTTTTTATCGCCACGATATTTTAATTACCAGACCACAAACTTTGAAATGAATATTCTCGTTAAAAAAGTTGATTAATTAGTTACAATTATTATTATTGTTTTACAATTTCATAAGTATAAATAAGCTTTTGTAGTACCTATAACAATTTTAAAAATATAAAATTAAGTTATACAAACTTTAAAATAACCCTAAAGCCTCTCGTTTAGACATAATATATGCATCGAATCTTTTACGTAGCTGCAATGATTACAATAAATAGTATATATTATACTGCAGCTCATCGAAGTTTTCAATTTTTTTTTTAGCTTTTTATCAAACTTCTGTAGATCGTATTATTCAATACAGTATCATATATTATAATAACATTCGTCTTGAATTCATATAAATTAAAATATCTTATAGCTTTACAACATGGTATCTATATATGACTATATATGACACAAAATGTTTAATACAGCCAAGAACTATTTAAAAATCAAAAATACCTCTTTAAAAGAATGTGTTACTAATTCGTTATTTACCCTTCACGTTGTTTTTTTTAAATTTTAACTCTAGTGAATAGTCTGCAGCTTTTAAAGTAACTGTATACTTTTAGTTGTATTATTTTAAAATTTCGCTTTTATGCCACCACTGCAGCACAGTAGTGTTGCGAGTATTAAAAATAAATATATATATATATTAATATCTTTCGCCGAGTTTAATCAACAGTTCCCATCACACTCATCCGGAAACGTTTTCGAATAACCAGCGTGTGTTATATACTATATAATATATAGTCATCCGGCTTATTCACATCGCGTCGGCGATCGATCGACGACACTTATTATCTGACGCACTCGCTCGGCCGTGCTGCAGTGGTTTATTATATTGTGACAGGGAAATGTTTATCCGAATCTGGAATTGCACGTTGTTGGTCTACAATGTTAATTAGTCTTGGGGACAAACCCTAAAACTGTTACATGGCACGTGGATCAAAGTGTAAGCGGCGGCACGAAAGTTTGGTTTGTATATCTTATATACGCAAATGCAAAGTTTCAACCGGAATTCGTGCCTCGTACCGCTACGACACGGTCAGATTGTCACCATAATATATAAATAGATAGTTAATATAACCATCGTCTGCAGTCATTGCAGAGTCCAATGATTTATCGTATTTACGATACGTGTGACCTCCGAACGATCGAGTGAAAGATGATTATCATCAGCGGCGCTCGATTGTAATTATGCATGTACCTTTTTGTCATGCTCGGAATTCTCGAATTCTCGATATATATATATATATATATATTACACATGTATTAAGTGCCAACCGTAAAAATTGCTCGTTAAAATAATAGTGGACCACGTTGATCGATAAACTATATATACCTACTATCGTTTGAAATTTAAATCGAAAACTACACTTTTATTATACGTCGTAGAAATACTATATATACGGTAAAGTTCATCGGTTTTACGACGACTTTATGTTTGGACTCGATTTTACGACGCCGTTTATAATATGATATTATTCGTTACTCGTATCATGTGTATAGTAACAGTGTAGGTATACTATACAGATAGATGCAGTAGTACATTACATTTGTACAACGACGACGAGATGATCTCATCCTGCAGCCGGCAAACTTTTGAAGTATTATATTATCGTACGCTTGATTTGATCTTTTATACTAATTATTTCCGAAGTTCAGAAATTATCACCGATACTTTACCGCGCGTTGCTATACAGAATTTCAACGATAGCTCTTACATTTTATATTACCCGATATCGTCACAGTCCCGCCGACAGGGATTTATTGATACCGCCGAAACTACCTGCTTAGGAAAAAGGTATTTATATTGATTCAGCCGGCTACTGTTTATAATATTTACACATCGATTCCGCCGTCTATTAATTCCGCTGTCAGACACTGATCATCCCTTTCCCTCTCAAATATATGTATTTTAAAAATGAATAAAATATAACTATAAGTTTTGATAATATTTGGTCACTTATTGTCTAAATTGTGTAATATGATAATTATTAAAATAAAAATGAAAATGTATAAAATAATAATACATAATAGTGTGTCAAAAATAGTGCTAAAAAAAAAAAAAATACAACGCATGGAAAATTTTTTAATTCACTTATTAACTGTGTTCAAATACATATTACCAAAAGGTTAGATATAAACTGCATTTTGATTTTGAATTATACAATAAAAATAATATCGTAATTTGTAGTTATTTATAATATGTATTGTCATAATTATACTGAATAGGCTATACATTTTAAAATACATATACAAGACGGGAGGGGGGATGAACAGTGTCTATCGGAATCGATATATATATATATATATATATATATATATATATATATATATACAGGATGTAACAGAAAGAACTGACTAAAAATAAAATAAAAATATACTATTTAAATCTATGACAAAAATTGTTAATATTATATAATGATTAAATACTTTAAGAAATATTCTCATTTCAGCAAATTCCCAAAAATCATGTTTTTTAAAATGTTATTAGGTACCAAATTAATTTTATCAAAAAAATATTGATATTTAAAAAAATTCTAAAAAATAAACTACTCGACTTAGATAAATATTTTTGCCATCAAAATTATTTTCATAATCAGATTCACAAATTAGCTATTTTGAATTTATCTAAAAAAATTAAATCAAATTTTAAATTTTTTATTTTCAATACTAACATTTTACATAAAGCCTTAGCGTCTTTTAATAATAAATAAAAAAAAAAGTTAAACATATTAATTAGAACAAAAGTTATTCCAAAATTCAGTTCTTTCTGTTACACCTATAGTAACCTTTTACACTAACACACATCCACTGCTTTGACAGGTGTCCTTAAAAAATAAAATGAATTGTTTGAGATCGTGGAAATATCATATCTATTAGAACTTAATATTATAATCGTTCAAAAATGTTTATAGTTGACATCGCTGCAGTTATATGAAAACGAATCAACTGACGCGCATATAAGACTCACAAACGTAATTTAACCAAATGCCGGCAGTTATGCTCAGTAATATACTCGAGAAACAATATCAAGACCGCAGAAGTCGAGACTTGGCTTAAGACATTAGCAACATCGGTAGAGAAATATGTCGAGACACACACTATATAGCACATATCATTGTATATATATATATATATATATTACAAAACAATTACAACGTCATTGTTTATACGCGCGAAAGATGGCGCAGTGCGTTTCTAATTAACTGTGCCGCACAAACACGCGGTTGGCCGGAAATCGAGAAACCGTCGGAAATGAGAATTTCTGTGAGGTCTGCGGCGAAAAAAAATACAATGAATCACTCACCCTTGAACTTGACTACCGGGAAGTAGAATAAAATTGAAACTCACCGAAACATAAATCATATTTTCACGTTGCTGTTTACCGACGTCCGCACCAACCGACTTGATGTCCCGGAGTGCAAGTGTGCAACGGTCTTGGAAAATTGACGAAGACATAATAATTCATTGTCTGTTATTGTCTGTTGTTTATTTTCTTAATCTATATTTTTCGGCCGTCGCTCGGGAGGACTACACTCCAAAGATAAATCATACATTTTTTTTTCGAGATAATATTATATAATAATACAGGCTAAAGATAACTCAACACTCACATCACCACACCTGTCTCGAGAGTAATGCAGCACTTGCGTGAATTCATACAATATGTACGGTTTTTGTAATACTATAATATAATTGATTAAAATACCCAATAATTTCGATGAAAAACAATATTCTCAGTATTTAAATTTGTAACGAGTTTAACTAAAATAAATATTTGTAGGTATATCACATCATCATGAAATACTGTCATCATCACGATTAACGATTAACTTATACGTTCTTTTATTATAATATATTTTACACGTGATATTCATTTTAACTGAAGAAACATTGCATACATACTTAAAAAGTTGCAAATATTATATAAATGTATACATAAATTGTTTAATACATATAAGAGGTGTTTTTTTCCATCGAAGTTATTTCATAAACAGTCAAGAATATTTTGCATAGTAATGCAATGAATGTTTATATATTTTATATAGTAATACCTATATATATATATATATATATATATATATATATAAATAGTTATCGAAACGAATAAAAAGTATTTTATTATGATAAAATAAAATAAAATATATAAAAGCTGGAAAAAAATTATGTTTAAATTAGATATAAAAACAAGAATAAAAAATTGTGACGATTAGTTTCAACAGCCAATATTTATTTATTATGCAATACAGGTGTGTTCGAATGCACGATAACAATATTATATTTATTAACGCCAAACGACTATTTAAGATTTAGAACATGGTATAATATTTTAATCAGAGCGAATTTTATTAAGTTATTTTATTCAGTTATCGTCAGTTTTGTAAGATGTATTGACGAAAAATATTTTTATAAAAGACTTTCGTTGGATAAATTATTTCGAGGTTTGCACTTAATCTCCGTTTACGTTATTATGTCGACAAAAGGCGGCATTTTCCGTAACATGTTGTAGGTAAACAAGGAACACAACCACACTGCAATGGTCGGAATGAAGAAAAAATCATCCGTGGTAGTTATGCAATATTAAATAATAATATGCGGGGAGAAATGTAAATGAATATTTTTCTTTCAAAAAAAAAAAAAAAAAAGAAAAGAAAAAGATTAATCGAAACGACGTACGTAAGTACGTGTATTGCATATATATGATATATATAGGAATAATATATATATATATATATAATACTTATGCGTAGTATACACCATGCTCGTAGGTGCTTTTTAACCTTTACCAAGATTTTATGTCGTAAAACGATCTCTGCCGCCGACTATTCCCGTTAATTTTAATAATCATACGGTGCACGTCGAGTCACGTCAAAAAACAAACGCAAGCGCACCTCTCCTTATCCTCTCTACCCGGCCGATTGTCAATATGGGCCACATAGTATGTTAATACAAATTCCCAGTACACCAACCACGGGGGTGTGATGGTGCACATGCGAGTCATGCTCAACCCTCACACACTCATCAATCACTCGCCTAGGAACAGGTTATGCGTGTGCCTATATACTCCCGAATGGTGCCCGCAACCCCATCGCCTCGTCACTGAAACATAAATATATACACTATATATATATATATATATATATATATATACACTCACCGCGTATATAGCACAGACATAATATCGGCGGTATTATAGGTATACCTAAACCGCTATAGGTCAAAAATAAATCATCGTTACGCGCGCACAAATCCATAAACGGTCATAAATCATTTTCTATAAGTGTTTCTCACCGGCTAGAACAAATAATAGCGGTTACCGATTATATATGTACCTATTATACTGCATATAATATTGTGAACTATGGCGGTGCACGCCACTGCACTGGTTAATACCGTGGAATTATTGCAATTGGGTGCAATAATATGTATAATATGGTCGGGACTGTTTATATAGGCGTGAAACAAAACGACGGCGGTGAAAATGCGCTGTAGAGAATCCCGTGAGGCCGACAATCGCATATAATCCGATTTTCAGCACGCGAGCGGGCTATAATTGATGTGACGAGATTTTGATCGGTCAAAAATAAAAATAATTCTCAGAGACTTGCATCCGACGGATGAGTGATGACCAAGTATAACAATTTTATTGTGTCAAATATAGGTGTATACTACGACTTTTAATAATTATATTTACAGTAGACACACTGCAGCAGCTGCTCCAGCTCGGTGAAGTGCGCTGAAACATTAAACCAGATGGGCAATGATATTTACATTAATTAATCACACAATAACAATACGTCGAATGGATGTGAAAACGTGTGATTAAGTAGGTATTACAAGATATTCTCTTCTTCGAATTTCAAAAAGAAATAGGAAAGATTTTTTTTATATCTATAAGGAAATTTTATTGTAATGCATATATAATACATATTATACAAGGGTTATACAATATAGTAATTTTTTTTCAATTTTATCAAAGAACATTATGCTAGAGGTTATTTATTCGTACGTGTACGTCGATATAATAATTCGATCCATCGCATTGTATTTATTTAATACTTATCTTTAAAAAAAGGCTTGCGTAACTAAAAGCCTCTTCATGGCATATCCAACATCTATTCTATAAATTAACTTATTTAGGTACGTGCAATGACGTTTTCGTATTTAAAAATGAAAAAAATAAAAATTTATACTGGATGTTATGACAATATTGGATGTTTCCGAAACAAAATTGTACTGGCTGCGTTATCTGTAAGATATATTATATATATATGTAATTATCGCTATATAGGTACCATAGTTGTCATTATATAATATTCTTATTTTCTTAGAATTTTTATATATAAGTAGGTACAAAGAACTTTTTGTGTGAATTAATTTTTAAGCTTTGAACAAAAATGATTTATTAAATATATGGATTTTCGTTAAACTTTTAAGATGATGATTCGATAAACTTCGAAAAGTTAAGCATCTGATGTTTTGTGTGCAATAATTAGTAAAGTTTTTCTATATAAATACCATACAGTTGATTGTTGAAAAAATCAAGTGGCAAGTGGCGAGCATTCAATACTAAAATCCAGATTCATCTATAACTTAAGACAAATGGAAGAGAAAAATAAGGTGAATAGAAAACAAAATAATAGTAAGTCACATTAAAATAGAAGAAGGTGTATTCAAGTTTTTCCAGCTTTGTGCTTTATCAAATCAACCATAATAATGGTATTTTTAAACTTAAGACATAATGGACACGGACATTTAGAAAAAACTAATCCTAAATCATATAGCCAATATATTTATCTATTACATAAGTGGGGAATGGTGGAATCTCCTCTATGCAGCTGCGGACAAAAGCAAACCATTAAACATATAGTCGAAGAATGCCCGTCAATGAAGTTCTCGGGAGGTATAGAGGAAATCCACACAGCCAGCGAGGAGGGTATCGAATGGATGAAAAAACTGGGCGTGCGACTGTGACCAAGGAAATATCAATTAAAACAATGAAACTATGAGTTACCAAATTACTATTACCAAACTTAATTCTTAATTTTAACTGCTTTCTTTTGACTTTTTTATAACTATATAATTTAATTAGTACTAAGCCTTTTAATTTGTTCTATGACTATTATTCTAGTTTATACTATTGTAATTTATTTATTTTACCTATTTATTATTTTGTGCTTGCCGGAGCCATATGCTAATATTAATATACAGCCAATATATTATAAATTTTTTTTTTTTGTTTAATTTTCATTAGTTTCATAAAAAAAAAAATTGCTATATATAGATCTACAATTAATTAAATAATACATTTAATTAAATATATTATATACATTTTACAGAGTTATCAACATTTTAGATTCTGAGCGGAGCGATGAATGTATTTTTTCTTATTCTTGTCTGTGTAAGTAGTCTAAAAATTTTTTCGATTTTCAACTTCGATATCTTTTTTGGTCATAAAGTGAATCTAGTTGGTGGCTTGGTGCACTCTGGAGGTAAAAATTTGAAATGATCAGTAGTTTTAAAAAGTTCCGAGGCCAGGGAAACTGGAATCTTTACGCAAAATCAGTTTTCGACAAAATCGATTTTGATTTTGGATGTTACTAAAAATAAAAATAAGCCTAGATGCATGAAATTTACACTAAAATTCAACTTCATTTTATTTAATTTTCTATATACCATTAAATTTTCTATTGTTATTTTGTTATGAATATTCGAGTGAAACGATTTTCATATTTTTATGAAACTTCAAAACAAATACCGTATAGATACTTGACACACCAAATTTCCATACTGAATTTATTAAACTTGATAAAAAATGATCAAAATACATTAACTTTTATGTGGTTTACAGACATTTTTTAGTTTTTTTTTTTCAGTTAATGTCAATAAAATATTAATTGTTTAGTCAAAAAGGTTGAGAATTAATATAAGATTCCTGAAATATTGTTACAATAACCAGTTGTAAATATTAAAAATACATTTGGCACGATATTTTTTTTAGGCATTGTTTGTTTAGTACTTTATTTAATATTGTATTTATTGTATTTTACATAATTATAATTCATATTATAAAATCACATTATTTTCTATTGAATTATATAACCTCTAAAAATGAATCTTATCTATTATATGGCCTTATCACACAGGTATTTAAGGTTTAATTTTAATAAAATTTACAAATTATTTTGTAATTAAAAATGTATAAAACTTTCAACTTGTAAAGCTTAAGACCGCCTCCGCATAGTATAATCTTCTCGTACAATGATTTTATATCGTGGAAACTCAAATTTAATACTTTTCATTACAGTATCCATTATTATAACCTACTGTACAGCAGAGTGACACCAACGTACCCTCCTACATAGTTTGTTACAGAACTGGTGTCTTGTAATTTGTTTATAACGAAACATTTGAGTAAATTAGTATCTATAAAAATATATTATCTGTAGGTATATTAATCAATGTTGGATAGCTTTCACATTTGTTAAAATTAAATAATTTGTAACCTTTATACAATTATATTCCCTTAATGAATGTGAAAACACAAATGTGCAGTTAGAATCAGCTTAACATTTTAAAGACCATTTAAATAATCGATGAGTAATTTATTACAACAAAAAATATTTAGAATTGTTGATCATAAAAATATCATACAGTGCTGTCGTTGAAATATTTACAAGCATAAATGGGGCATCAGTAATCTATCCATGTGGAAATAAATTCCAAATAATTTCAAGAATTTAATTGAGCAAACGAATTTCGTGGAAAAAAATAGAATGTTCAAAAATGATGTTTATATACTATACGTTTTCTGTTTATACCTAATTTAAAACATGTACCCAAGTGCATAGTAATAATTTTAATCAAACTATATAAAGAGTTTACCGACATGAAAATCTTTAATAAGAATTTAATATTTACCTAAACGCAGATGACAAAAAATTATTTTTTGTATCATATCCAATAATCGAATTACTATGATGATAATTAATGGAGCTGTAACAACGAATACGATGTCGCAATGGAATCCAAAGAACATGTGATTTAGGTACACACGAAATACTGATAATACAATTGATACTACTACGATACATCGGGATTTATTGATTGATTTTACAGGTAAGATTCGAATGCGGTGACGTTTTAAAACTGCTTTAGTCGTTATAAGACTTTTGCACTAGGACACACGACCGGAGCTATGTGACGAAATGCATTTTATGATTATCAATAGTATGTATCACAATATATAATTATATACCACGCGGCGGTGGCGTGCATTGTACTTGCAGGGGTGTAATTAACCCAGGAGCATGATGAAAGCGGCACGTGTGTCAGTTATTCCTTTTATTCGCGTGCGCACGCACGTCGTTCGCCCGTCGTCACTTGGTGGTCACACCGGAAGAGAATATTATTCTACTTCCGTTGCTTGTACACGACGATAATAATAATAATAATAAAAATAAAACAAATTTATTCATAATACATAGAAAAAATGCATTTTATCTTGTGCGATATCATTCGTTTATATATAGGCACAATAAATATATTATATTAAACATAATATATATATATATATAACATCTATAGCATATACAGGCAAGTCATGAAAAACAAGGGTCCCTCCCTTTATATATATATATATATATATATATATATATATATTTTGTTGTTATTATTATAGGGTCGCAATAGGCAAAAACCATAAAAATAAAAACCATCCGACCTTTAGCCGTAAATATATATATATGCATACGCGACGTGTTAAACGCGTTCGTTTATATATATATTTATAAATATATTATATTATATATATCTCGAAGAAGGGCGAGAAAGCGAGCATTAAATTTTCTCTCGCTCGACCAGTAAACAATTATTATTATTAATGCGAAAACCTTTATTTCTCTTCGCGACGGTACTATTATTAAAAACATAAACACGCACACACACATGAGTGAGTACACACTCTGAATACAGTAATTATACGACAAAGGGTGAAATTATTCACGAAGATATTTTCATATATACCTACGTGTAATACAACCAGAGAAAATAAAGATTTTTATATAAAGATACCTTTTTTAATAAAGCTCTGAAAAGGCATATACATAAAAAAAAGGACCTGTAATGGTGAACGGAAGCCAATTAAACGTAAAAACCAGAGTAAAAACCGTCAACGTTGTTTAAAGTGAATCAATGACGAAACTTGTCCCGGCATAACCACTCAAAGTTGCTTTCTTCTTTTTTCGACTTCTTTAAAATCATAAAATTCAATAAAGGTTACAGATGACAATTATTACAAAATTTCAACGACGTCTTCAAACTCTAATGCATTTTTTAAAGTCTTTAAGTAATATCCTGAAGATATATAAATGTATACGCGATTTGTATAGTACTTTTTCGTGCTGATTTAATTTTCAAAATGTTTATAGTTCAAATCTTATAAACATTTTCAGTGAGATTTTAAAACAATATATTTTACTGATTATACTGATGATATTCTTAATTTCTAATCGTTCCAATAACGAAATATTTTACTTTACATTTAAATCAAAAAGCTCAAATAAAACAAAATCCATAACTATAAATGTTGTTTTTTGAGATAATTTAGTTATTGATATACCTACCTATACAATATTTTTGCTTTCAGAATTGTCAGTGAAAAATATTCAATGTTTAATAATAAACATTATTTTATATTCACGGACAAAGGTAAAAAAAAAAAAGATTTATATAGATTCTATAGAATCTATATAGAATGTATGAATTATGTTTACTCTAAGTATAATTATTATATCATACATCAACAAAAATAAAGAACTGTGGACAGTTGCGATATTTGTCTAAAAATAATATATCTAAGCTGAATATTAGTATTTAGCTCACACTTCGTTTTCAGTCTAACAGTACATACACGTGTGCATCGCGAGATATTATTATATTATATTTTAATATTTGACTGTAGTAATTTCAAGGGAAAAAAATAATATGTGTGTATAGGTATGTACGTTTTTAATTATCCAACTATATTATGAACACAAAACTCATATTATAATACATGGTTTGGGGATAAAAAAGCTCATCGTCGTCAAGTTTTTATAAACGAACAAAATGTGTTATACGAATAATATCGCACAGGTACGCTTGTCATTTCACTTATTATTACTCAAAATTACAGTCGCCGACACGCCATTGTTTTTTCGTGACGTCGTGGTTGAATATGACGCACAAAAAACTATCAAAATTATTGTGAACGGCTCGTCTTATAGTACTCAAAAACATGTGGAAAACAACGTAGAACGCTAATTTTCAATCCAACACGGGTTAATAATATGCGTTGAGTGCTTATAAGTTATATTTTAATACGTACATGTGCGATGAATCGGAATAATTTCCGGGAAGACGACGCACATACTCATCGGAGGTGTACACAAAATATTCGTCATCGAATTTCAAAACCATATTATAAATTATATAATAAAGGCTGTCATAACACTCACAGAAATTTTTCAAATCCAAATTTAATCTGCACACTATCGGAATAATATTCAAATCGGATAAGTCTGGAATTACATGACAACATTTAGAACTTTGGTTTAACATATTTATCAGTACGTTTTGATTTTAGTTTGTTGTATTTTACTGCATTACATGCGTACTTCAGTACATTACAATAGTTTATTGTATTGTAAAGTTTTCAAATTATTTACATTAAAGTTTAAAGTATAAGTAAAATACGAATTAAAGTATAAATTTTTATAATAGTTTAATACAAGAAAAGTTATTTTCGAATAATAACATACACGGTAATCGGTTAACAACAAAAAGTTCAACTAGATAGAACCCATACATGATTTGAAAATGTACATATGAACGCTTCGGAATCTGTTAAAATATTTTCGATTCGATTTCGTCCCGTTCTGAAATATATTCTGAAAACTATATATTAAATAAAACATATATTTGATTTTTTTTTTTTTGTTTTGGTTTGTTTGGTTAGATTCTGTTCTGAATAAGTTTATGACAATCTTAAATCACACTTCCGGTGATACGCCGCTCGTTTGTGTGGGTGTTTTACACGCAGTGACATAGATACCGGAACGTTGAAAACTACAAAGCGCTCTGCAAAAGTCACTGCAGGAGAGAACGAGCTGACATAATATACGCAGACATTTTTTTCGTGCGCGATTTCTTCGTCGTCCAAATCACCAACCACCACTCGCCATCACCACTATATCAACACCTTAGCCTCAGCTTCTTACCACATAGCCTTCACGATTTGTACGCGTAAAATCCTTGCTATGTTCACATTCAACACCACTTTTTTTTACCTATTTGTACTCGGTAAATTTTTATCTTCTTTGACAATTTGTTACATTTGATTTAAGTTTTACGACCTCGCTCAAAGATACTACACCTATACCATAAATACTTACCCACCAAATTGTATTATATACGTCTACAACAATAAAACATGATTTGATCAACGGAAACGAAAATAAGCATTCGCATTTATGCATTGAAATGAGTATCCGTATTGATTGGTTTATAGATTTTAAAATTACGTGCCGATCGATCGGTCACGTGCGTTTTGTCCTTGAATGTATATTGTAACACTCATTCGTGTTTGATAGTTATAAGTTTATAACTTATAATAGTATACATATAGGTATCTGGTATACTATACGATATAATATACGTACGCTATACAGAGCGTATAATGTGTAGTAGCTATACAGTATAATAAATTATGATTTAGTAGCATTTAATTACAAATTCGCAACTCTTCATATTATTTTGACAGTGTAAAAAAAAAATAATAATAATAATAATATAATCTATGAGTAAACGTAATTCAATATTGTGTTATTTCTATGACTTACTAATATGATCCGCAAACACGTGAATATATTGTTATTAATTTATACCTATAATATATTGTGTCATTACAAAGGTTCTATACTATAAACGCATACCTACACACAAAAATATAATAGTGTATGTATTATAAAAACGCATTTTTTTTCCAGTAAGTAAACAACTATAAATTCATGTATATATATATATATATATATATATTGTACGTCTTATTAAAAATTATATTATGAAGAAAATTTCATTTTGTTAGCTCTCATAATAATACAATTCTATTGTCGTATTGGTATTGAAAACGACATTTATGTAACTAATAAAAATGGTGTACCAAAATGGTTGATTAATTGTTATAGATGATTACATTTCATGAATATTCTGTTTAAATGGAATAGAGAAAACATAAACTCAAATAAGTAAATATTGTTTCTAAAACACCGGAGGAAAAATAACAGTTTTAGAAAGTCCTTAAGTTTTCAAAGTGTGGTCTGCAGAACACGAAAAAGAAAAGAAAAGCACAACGAGAGACGGAATTGCGAACTTAATTTATAAGGCGAAGTAGACGCCGATCGGTTACAAATTAAATTACTGTTTACTACAGTGCACCGCTGTACGAATACTTCGATCCATTGGCTTAGCTCGAGTTCGTTCCGACATTACTATGTATATTTTATTAAGACCCCAAGGAGACAATCAAAATTGTCATCACCGTAGTTTCAACGCCACGCAAAAGATTGATTACCTATCGCATGAACATGGGTAGGTAAGTTCAGTTTAAAGGATCTACGAAATGAATATATCTAATAACCATGTGCTACCTACATAATCTAATCTCGAGTTATTGAATTGTGATTGTAGTGCTTATATTCTGTTTAGGAAGTTATAAGACTACTAAATTACATTATTATGTAGTTGAATAAATAATTTTTATTTTTTGCTAATTTTATGTAACATTAACATTGTAATAATATGTGTTGTATTTTAAATAAATAAAAACTTCTTAACAATCTGCTAAAAAGTCAACCATTGATAAAATGTTATGGGTTTTTAACACGAAACACTCAACATCTACCTAATAATATAGTAATATTATTTTTAAATTATATTAATATATTATTATTGTATTGTATATATTACTATAACTATTAACTATACTATAATAAACCTAAAACTATACTTAATTTATTAAAGTAATAAAAATATGTTATCCAACATATATTTCAGTCGTAAATGTCATTGTAATATTATTATTCTTAATAGAAACTCTTCTAAATATAGGCATTTTAGAGTATGTTTAAGTTTTTATTCCATTACAATATATTTTTATGTATAATATGTATTTATCTAGTCATAAATCATATAAGTCACAAAGCACTTCAGTACCTACAACTGTCATCCGTCAGTATAGTAGGTATACTCAGTATATTGTGTCAATAGGACTAAAGTTTTTAAATATATATATCTTTAGTTCTAGTTTTTTTTATAGTAATATCAATATGAAAATTAATGATGACTAAGTATGGATGATAAATGTAAATACAAATCGTAAAAATGATTAGCTTACAAAAACGAATTCACAGTAATTTAAACTAACGAACAGCCCGGTACACCAATACCGTTACGTATATATGATAAATTCTTTGACAATTTAAATAACAATATAATATATTTTCCATCAACTAATTGTAGTATAGCCATAAACATAAAAAGGACATTTCCAAAACACGTGTACTGTATAGTCTTTGTATACACTCGACCACACGTGGTTGGTCATCAAAAAATTCCGCCCGAAGTGTTTTTCTTGTAGAAAAGTCGTTTAGTTGCAATGATGACAATTTCACTTGACACTCTCTACTACCTACACATTCTTTAGTTCAATCGCATCTGTTTTTTCTTTCTTTTTTTTTCGCTCCACTTGGACCTCAAATGCCGACTTAATAGCATCCTTCTTTTGATTAAAAATACATTTTAATCGGAACTAATTACGAATCTTCTTTATTACTTTTGAAAAAGCGTAGAAAATATATTATATGCGTTGTATAGGGAACACGTTTACTCTATGTTTCCGTTCAAATAATTTGTAATTAAAGTAAGAAACCCGTTGATGTTTACTGAGGATATAAGAGCTACCTATATAAAATATACATACGAGGATAGCGTTTAAAATAACAGAACAATATCCAGCTAGCTGGGTGACCTACAAAACAATATTATACGTTTCGGAATGTAATAGTTTACTTACTGTTTTTTTTTTCTTTTTGCTGAATATATAAATTAAACTAACTACACAATCTAAGCATTACTTACGAACCAATATACTGCAATACACGATTACAGCACTTAATATCGCCAATACTTGCTTTTTACATAAACATCTCCTTATTAGAAGTTAGTACCTAGGTACACGTGGTACTTGTCTGGGCTAATGGCAAAAAAAATCAAATACTTTTTTAAATACTATACTTTGTAAAAACAAACAATGAATTAATGCACAATTCTCCATACCTATAGCTCTTAAAATTAAAAGACATACATGCAAAAGAATTAACATTTAATAATATAAACGATTCCATCACTTCAGTTTTATTTCATCCCAACCCGGTATCATTATCATATAGGTACTCAATCATATCTGACTAGATCAGATTCATATTCTCAAGAAGATCCTTCGATATGGCTTAGCAATGTTGTTATTGCAGTGATAGGTTGATAAATAATTAGAACGCATACTCGCTTCACACACGGTTACCTAATGAGCAAAGAAAAACAACCAAGGTGCACAACATGCGGAGTTCACTTGATTATCAAACATACAATATCGTCGAATGCAGACAAATAGAAGATGCAAGAACCAAACACAACATCCCAGAATTTCTATACCAATCATTAGGTCCAAACGTATCAGCCATCAAACAGACACTAAACTTCATAAAAGAAACTGAAATCGAAAATTTATTGTAAACAAATAATATAAAATAATAATATGTAAAAACAAAACTACCTATGAAAAAATTATGTAAAAACAATGTAAACAATGTCAGCCAATGGCCACCGCTGCTGTGGCTTATTTCTAATAAAAAAAAAATAATAATAATTAGAGCATACGAATTAAAAACAAAAAGTTATGTTACCACCACTGAATGGTTTCTAATATCAAAAAATATACTGTTATATTTATATTAAATTATCATATTATACCTATTCAGTTTTAGATCTACGTACTGATTGCAAAAAAAAAAAAAAAATAACTTCCACTAACACGCAAGTAAATTTGCAATGAACAAACCATATGAGTTATATACATATATTTCTGCATATATAAAAATTTTAAAATTATAAATTATTGTTAGTTAAGTAACTTTTATAAAAATAATATGTTACCATTGAAAATAAAAATAATAAAAATGTAAATATATACAAAAGCTTATCAGTAAATCATAAACACAATTATTAAACTAAAATTATGCAAAAAAACTAACCATAGAATTATTATAAACGTCTATATGCATTATAGAGATAGAAAAAACGCCTCAAAAAGGGGACCAATGAATAAAAAACTGCTAAGACTAAAGTAAGCCGTCAAAACTTTTTGCGGCAGTATGAACTTTGTGTGTAACTTTTTCTGTATAGTACAAACTTACAACTTTTATGTAGTATAGGTATAATGTTATTGTATGTATGTCATATAGTCATACTAGAATAAGCAATAATATTTTCAGAGAAATGAGCCGATACAAAATTGGAAACATTGTTAATCATAATAAATTAAATAATATAGGTATATTCGTTTATTTAATTAAAATCATATAAGAATATTGTACTTGTACAAACATTTACAATTACGCATTGTATAATTTAACAATGTAAAATAATACATAGATTATAGGTATCTAAATAACAAACTCGTTTAGATAGAATAAATGTTTCAAATTCAAACAGCTTAAAGCATACACCTTAATATTACCTATAACATTTTTCTCGAGGACAGTTATTGCTCAGTAAATATTCAGTAACCACAGACAAGTGTAATGACTATACGGATGCTGTTGGAATGACTAATTGTTATTTTTTATTTAAACGTCAGAATGCTCCCGAGTATTTTTTAAAAACAAAAGTGTGTTTATTTATTTATGTTTAAAGTATATAAGTTTTAAAACCTAAACAAGAGTTCAAAATGCACACCATTAATGAGCTGTTAAGTTAAAAGATAGAATAAGTATCTGCAATGGCATTTATCAACATGTAAAATAAATATAATACAAAATAAATGTTATTGAAATTTATTTAAAATATTTAGAAACATAGAAGCTTCGTATTGATAATTAATACATATTAAATTAGAAATAATTTAACTCCTTATGGCTTATAGTACAAAAAAGAAATATAACAATTGCAAGAAGAATAGTGAATACAGTGCAAGTTGTTCACTAAAAATTAAGCTAATTATTAAAAAAACAATTTAAACAATTCATCAATTATACCTTGTCATATAATATGAATTTTTATCTTATAAGTGAATATAATATGCGTATTTTTCAAATAAAAATGTAATACATAATTTCATTTTTTTTTTTTTAAATATAGGTAGTATAACCTAAACACAATAAATTGGTATTCATAAAAAATAAATGCTTTTCTAAGTGTTTTATAAACTGAAAAAAAACCATACATATTATTTGAAATGATTTAATTTAAAAATATTAATTTAAAATTCTAACACTTATTTATTGTTTGTAATAACCTGCACTACCAAACAATATGAAATAATATAAGCAATAAATTGATAGAAAGAAGTGAATTAAAGAAATGTATGACATTAAAATTAAAATCAGTAGGTAAATGTATAACATTATGTATTAATATGTATCTACTTATTTATCTATAAATATTTTTATTTTTATTTAGTTAACCCACGGCAACATAGACCATTGGGTTTAGGGAGGGTACTGTAAGGTTTTAAGTTGGGCAGGTTTTTGGTACACGTGTATACGTATGTATTCAAATAATATACTTTTTATCATCATAAAATATAAAAATGAAAATGAAAGTACAATTTTTAGTACCTATTTAAATATACTTGAAGATTAGTAAGTAACAAAATGAGTCCTAGTTTCAGGTATAAGCAGTATGAAAATTGATGCCCATTATTTCCGAAGTATAAATAAAACTATATTGTAGTAATATATCACAGTGACTGTAATAGATTCATCTAAAGATTAAGGTATATATGCCATACTGTCAGAGAGTATGTAAAAGTAGTTCTTACAGCGACCGGATGTGTGGTTCAATAATAAAAAAACCACCCGTCACGTGGGAGGTCCGCGTGAATCGTTTTCCTAATACATCCCCGAAACCGTGAAATTTGAATAAACGGTTAATATTCTGTGGACAAGAGTACATTGGATTATTATTATTATTGTTGTTGTTAGTTATTACTCGCGCCAGTATATCGACCCTTATACATCTATCCCTTTTTGTTTGTAATAACAATCATAATAGCACGGTTTCTTCTACACGTTGTACGTGTGTACACACACTCGTGCTACGACACAATTGGCCTTGGTTCAAGTCTCGACAACAATAGCGTCTGTATGGTGTATAAATAATAATGCCTCCAAATAAATTAAATAACACCGGAGACCAGTTTATTGAACTGAAGTGATAACGCGGAGGGAGCGGGGAAAACATTTTAAACAAATATACAGATACCTATGAAGAACACGGAAATATAATAATTATATTATATACCTAGCAATATAAATTATAAAAATGAAATTATAAATTTATAACAGAACGTGCACTCGTTTTTCGACTCCTTGCAAGACAAACGAATATTTTTTATTCTTATGTTTTGTTTTTGTTTTTTAATCCATTATGTAGAACGTATAATATATATATTATATATTTGTTAATAAATTAATTTATACCATCTATATCGTTGTCTTTTTAAAAAAACAATGTTGATTATTTACTTATATTTATTCACTAGTCCACTCTGTAGTACTCTGTAATATTATAGTATACCTAGGCTAGGTATATTATATTGTTACCGATTTAATAATTTCAGACTAAGTAAATGTGAAATTGATACAATTGATACAAAATCATGGTATTCCAATAATTTATATACCGATACGTATTTTGTATACTTCCGAGAACACCGCTGACGGTCGAACGGAGTGGTGTACGTGTCATGGTCTAGACAGCAAACAGGTCTACTTTGCCGGACGTGAGTCGTTTATATACCAAACAATATTATGATCGAAAGAGTGGTTTTGTAACCGTAAATGCACTGTAAATTGATCGGTATATTATATAAATATTACAAATATATACGTATGATGTCATATAGTATATTTAAATATATACATACATAGATAGGTATCGCGTGTACAAGACGATACCACAAGATCCTTTGATAAGTCTCTTTATTTCATCCCGCAGCAAACACACTTCAACATGCGCGAGAAAAGCGATAAAATTTATTTACGTTATTATTAATATTATTATGTTTTCGTCGGTCAAAAGTTCTCAAATTCGATTCATCCTGCCAGCTTTATACCTGCATTGCGGTATCTATCTATAATAATATACAACTCGAAGTCCTGTCATATTATTTTTACGCCGCAGTTATATCTTCCGATATCGGAGCAAATATACCTACTATATTATATTATATTTTGCAGACCTTCTTCGATTAATGTTGATATTAATTCTCTACACAACCACCGCTCTCGGTCAACCTAAATGTTCGACCCGCCTTTCTGCCGGCGCGGAATCACGTTCTGATCGGATCGACTGTAATATACGGTAGGCATAAGTGTATAAGTGCAGCGTGTACGCATATACATGCGCCCATTACACAATTGGAATCCGGAAGTTTGATTATATATCCCTACACTGTAACGCCGCGGTGGGCTAGTGAAGTATATTATGTATTATTAGTCTGCAGATCATGGGATGCGAAACAACAAAAGCATATACTGCAGTTGTGTACACATCACGCGCGCGCGACCGGGCTCCCGTCCGGAAAGTTTTAATCCCGTTAGTCTTTTGTGAAAAGTTACATCAAAGTTAATTTTTGGCTTAAGAGGACGCTACACCCGCATGTGTTGTCTCCGTCTTACAAGTACGTTACATTGGAAAAACTGTTTCGCGCGGGAAAGAACCGAGAAGGCTACAGTCATAACTAAGAAACGAAATTCTCACCACAGATAAAAGGGAATTTCCACTGTGCAACGTTGTTTTTATTTTTTTGATATTAGAACTGAAAAAAAAAGTTATTCGATTTTGGAAAACGCAAAAATAATGAATTTTGAAACAATAAGAACTTTTTTTCTATTTATTTAGTGATATCGAAAAATTGAAAACAACGTTGCACAGTAAATGTTCTCCTTATTATGTGGTGAAAATTTCGTTTCTTAGTTATAACTGTATCTTTCTCCGGTTCTTTCCCACGCGAAACAGTTTTTGCAATGTTACGCACTTGTAAGACGGAGACAACACATGCGGGTGTCGCGTCCTCTTAAACATCGCATGATAATAGTTATGAAGATACATGGCTCCTGTATACCGTGTATACAAATATAGATTTCGTACAAGTTTATGCCAGTATAGTTTATAGGTACCTACTATTATTACATATTAAATATATATATATATATATATATATATATATATATATATATATATATATATGTTAGCGTTAATGTATGAAATTCAGTAATCCTATAAACTAACTACCTAGTTATTCTACAGAATTCCGGGTACTTTCAGTTAATGTATTAAATGTAGTCCATAAATACATACTTCGACTAGTTATTCTACATATTAATTAAATATTTTATAAACTAAAAATAACGGTTCAGTTAATGTATTTAAAACTATTATTGAAACTACGTATAACATGTGTTCCAAAAACCAGGGTAACTTTATCACTCATTGCCCTATAAATATCTTACAATTATATTTTGCGTCAATAATCTTATTAAATTTGAATACATTTTATTTTTTACTGTTCATATTATTTCTTTCTAAACATCGTGATGTAATCAAAGCTATTATTATTAAGTAATACATTATTTACTATTTATAAATTATTATTCCATTTTATTGTTAAACATCATGAAGTAACATAATACAAACAAGCATTTTTCAGGAAACATTATTCTAAATTTCTATTTTATTTTTTAACAATACTATAGATTTGTATTTAAAATTGTAATTAAATAAATTACAAACATAAGCTTGCAACTCTATACAACGAATGGACTTATCTAATCCAGTCCCGGTCATCTACCTAACGATATTAAATTCATACATTAGCGTCATTAGCGAAAATCCAACTGGTATTCTTTATATTAACTAGTAAAACTGTGTAATTAATATATTAACGAGCATAATTAGGAATTTTGTAAAATAACTAGTTATTCAATAAAATAACGTATTACATACATTACCGCTAACATACATATATACAAAATTACATACTATGTTCGTCAACTAATTTATCGGTTAAAATGTTGTGGAATAAAATGCAACACAAAAATCGACTTAGGTAATGTTTATAGTATATACGCTATACATTGACGGTCAGAGAACAAAGATCAACCGCCATTATAATGTCATCCAACATACAGTTATAATTTGGTTATGGTGCAGTATAGGTAATACGATTTGCAGACTAAAACGAATCCGACAATACTAATAAAATAATCTAAATAAAATTTCATACATCTTTTTAGTAAATTACACTAAACGTAGGTATGAGATGTCTTAATGTAAAAATATCAAAAAAAAAAAATAGTTAAAACAAATAACCATAATTTTCATGAAGTATAAATTAAGTATAGAAAAATACAGAACACATTATGTCAAGCCAAATAAGAAAATAATTTATGGTTTATAATATAATATTATAGAACTTAGTACAAATGTAATTGCTAAAGTAAGATTTGATAAAAAAATGAATGGCATTAATGATTATTTTTCATGGCGAATAATAGTAAATGATGGATATGATGCATATAATATGCATATAGTCTATACGAACTTAGTTTAGAATGCCCACCATCATGTATACTATATGTATAGAAAAAAATAAATATATTTCACTATTTCAGCTACTTTACTTGGACACGATGTTCATTTTTACGATTGATGTTACTCATCGTTGACCATAGTCCATAAGTAAATGTGATAAATAGTTATAGATTCTTAGCTAAATGTACACTTAATAAATATCGTATTTTAAGTGGCCTAATTTTAATCTTTAAAACAATTTTGCCAAATCAAAATCGGCAGTTAACCCTAACACAGTTATAAAATTAAAAACTCAACCATAAAAGAAAAAAAAAACGCTTGTAAGATTTAATACAAAATTGTTCGTAATTTACTTTTGAAAATACAGCATATTAGTAAATAATCCAACAGGTGTTTTGGACAAGTATAAATAGAATAACTAACATAAAAGTTACAATTTCATAGTATACGATTGTGTTATACATGGAAATAGTTCCGGAAAAAATATTGATATTGTTTCGTCGTTCATTCTGAAAATAAAACCCTTGTGGGCATATTAACTGAAACGTAGGTAACGTAGATATCTGCTGGATATTGTCATATCGCAGTCACTAACGTCAAAAATTTATTTTACCTAATATTTTTTGTTATATAACTTTACTCTGGAGCTTTTGAAACTTAGAAAATTATTAATGCACTAGTCTCTCCATCTCGTGGTGCTTTTTACGAGTCTTTCACACTCTTATTTTTTGGGTGTCTCTTTTTCCCTCGCCCACTATAGTCACTACTATACATTTCTTTTTATCCATGTTGCGCTGTAGTTGCTTTTAAACCGTGAAATTGATGGTGCGAGTGTTCTATTGATAAAATTCCCAAAGGTTTACGAACTGAATAACTTTATAAACTAGCTCTAAGAAAGAGGATCGGAAAACAACAAATTACTACTACAACAGATAATATAATTTTAACTGAACAATAAAAAGTGTACAAGCTGCTGTACCAACAAAACCACCCTTTTATCATATATTTTGAATAACCAGTATATTAAAAACATATTAAAAACAGACAAGAGTACAAGACTAGTCTTTTGGATTGAAATATAGGAATATAAAAGGTAATCTTTTTCAAAAGTAATACAATTTAATATTTATATATAATATTTTAATTTAAACATAAATTGTTTAGAAAATGTGTCTAATATAATAATATAATAATTTACATCAGTACGAAACAATTGGTCCATTTTCAAACTATCGAAACATAATTTTATACCTTAAAAAATTGAATTGTGCTATAATAATATGTAAGATTAAACTTATATTTAAAAGATACATAAATGATATAACCAACACCAGATGGCTCAATACATGGAAACAACAAAACACCAAACTTAATAGAATTAAAAGTAGTACCTTCAGGTGGATAAACAGCTCTTTAAACAGAAAAGAAGAATCGGCACTTAACAGATTGAGAATAGGACACACGCGACTTACACACGGGCACTTAATGGCTAAGGAAGAACCCCCTCGTGCGAAGTCTGTGGTGTCCAAATATCAGTGAAATACATCACAACAGAATGCCTAAAACTCGGCCTAAAATATCAGCAAGAACGACAAAACATTGGATTGGATACGACCCTCGACATCGCATTGGGACCCAAATGCTGAGGAGAATAATAAAATTATAGTTTTTTTTAAGTCAATAACAGGCCTCTATAACTTAATTTAATAATTTTGCAATTGTTTTCCTCCTTTTTTTGTTTTTTTTTCCTTTTATATAAATACTAAGAAACTATATGCCAAATACCTCTTAAAAAAAATATATTGTTAAAATCTTAAATCTTGTAAACCTATCATAATTATTTATTGTAACTAATGGGGCCATGTAGCTGCCAGGTTTTTATTTGATCAATAAAAAAAAAAAAAAAAAAAACTTATATTAAATTAATGGAAATTAATATTTTACATACATGTGTGTATAGTACCTATGCATAATATGTATATAATTATTGTTAAATTATTCTAAACCATTTTTGGTATTATAATAATAATAGTTGTAGTAGTAAAACAATACGAACAGCAGATATAGTTACGAATAGTAAAATGCATCCTTAATTAACCGGGGGTTAAATAACTTAAAAAAAAATTATAAAATCCAAATTCAAAAGCCACATATTATGTTAAGTGGATAAAATACGTATAATAATATTATAATATAATATCTTTTTTTTCTTTTTTTTTTAATAATAATAATATTTATTTGCAACAATAGAATATATGTACCTATACCTAATATTAATAAAAATATGATTTAAATATTGTAGTTTACCCCCTATAAGCGACTTTATGTCTTAACGCTAAACAGACACAGTCGTTGTAATAACAAGATGTATTTATGTTTGTTAATTATTATTAGACTTAACAAACTTTATATAATGTGTTTTAAAAACTGAGACATTGAAGTAACAAAAAATAAAAATAATACAAACACTTATAATTTACCTATTATAATGTTTAATTATTATAAGTTTAAGAACAGAACTTATAATTGTAATCCTGAATTATCCTAATACCTTAATAGTTAAGAGATTATACCTATACTCATCGAAAATGAATTGTACGAGATTTTACAATATTATTTTACAATATCTTCTTTTTTTTTTTTTTTTTTTTTTTTTATATTAAGCCTCGGCGTCAAAGGCCATTGGCGTTGGTTTACAATAGGTTACATAATATATATACAATTATTTACAGATTATATACAATTTTTACAATATTTTATCATCGTTAAAAAAATGTATTCTGTTCGTAATATAGGATAAGTATACGTTTATAATTATATACATAAGTATTATAGTTTAAACCAAATGTCAAATATAAACTATGAAAGCCTAAAATTATAGATATTGTACAGATTTAAAAATTAAATTATAAAAAAAACATTTTACATAAACTTTTGTCAATATTATGACATTTATTATTATTATTCAAAATCGTATGATTTAATAACTGCTTGTTTATTCCAATCAAAATCAGTAAAAAATTGATATAATTGATAGTCATATTATTGACAACAATTTAAAAATAATTCGAATTAAGGAATTAAAGTAAAATAACTTGGTAAAATACCAAAACAATACTCGAAAACATAATCACTACCAATATGCTAATAAAAATTTAAAAAAACTTTTATAAAGTAGAAACAAATCTTAGTAAAATAAGTCCATTAAGTGTATGAAAATGTAATTGAGATGATTATCTTGTTATTTTCTAATCCAGCATAATCTATTCATGTTAGTATTATTGCAATACTATTTTAATAATGACTATCAGAATTAGGATAGTACACGGAATAATAGTAAAGTGGATAGGGGAGTATCTATTTACATTATAAATGGGATATATCCTATTCTGATTTTCGACAATTGGTTTAATTTAAAATGTGTATGATAATATATGAATATAATGCTACAAATTCTATTGAAGTAGGTAGTTATTATTATTAATTTTATGATCTGATGACGAATAAACGTCCAGCAACAGTTTGGGTAATCGACGTTAATTAAAGGAGGGTGAAGCCCTGAAAATTTTTGATTTTAAAATGTGATTGAGAATTTAAATTATTATACATGATATGCATAATACAAATTTTTTATTTAAATAAATTGTACAAATATTATCAATATCATAATACGAGTTACATTTTGTGAAAAACCTATTATATTAATAAAATCCCAAATAAAATAATCCATTATTTTAAATTATGCGTCTACAAATCAATATTTTTTTTTTTTATAAATTATAATTATATTTTCGAATTCAATAGAAATTTCAAAAATTTAAATAATTACACTTTACACCAAAATAGAGTAATGTTTTGATTTAAATAATAAATAAATATATCAATATATGATAATTTAAATATTTTAAAATCTGTTTATTGTTAACTAATCGTTGAAGTACAGACATGAACATATTAACAATGATTATAACTATATTAGTTACAATCAGACATATGAGCTATATTTTAAATTACCACATCAATGAAAATATATTCATTATTAAATCAGACTGAATAGCAATAATTGTAATGTATCTGGTAATATACATTATGCACTTTATAAAACAAATATTATTTTAAAACTGAATGTGTTATTTGTAATATTATAAATTTTATAAATATTATATATTACTAATAAATAATCGAAAATAATATAAATATAAATATCTAGATAGCTTTCCTAAGAAAATCCAACCTATACAATACAATTTAAATCTTCTGCTAACGTTAACCATAATATTGATGTTAATGGAAATCACATAAACTTAACACCATATTAATTGTATAATTTTAGTTCTAGAAATCACTTATTATGTATTAAACAAAAACTAATAACCTTTTTTATTGTTTACATTTAATCATTATTCTTGAAGATACATTTTGAAAACAGTTATTTAATTCGTCGAATTTCTTTTGAAAGGCATTTTTTAAGGCGCCAAAGCAGTAATGAGTAATAACTCTCATAAACTATTGATTATTTTATTTTATTATATTTTCATTTTGCCCATCGTTCTGGAAATGAAAAATATGCAATCTATTTGTTTTACGTTTCCACAAACAGAGAACCTCTTTATTTCTTTGTCAACCAAAGAAAATGAAAGTTATACATGCAAAAATAAATCAGGTGTCCCGGACTACAGACAATACAATAACCTTGGGCCATATGGTCACACGTCCTATATAGTCGTGGTTATCTTCAATAAAAAAAAAAAACATATTATTTTAAACGTGGACGTATATTGCCTCGCAGGGTGGGGAAAATCTTCAAGAATGTTCCACTTGGAACCCATAAAATATAATATGTATCCATTTAAAACCAGACTCTCAATTCTCGGCTGGCGTACCAGGTATCTTACTTGTTTTTAAATACTCCCCGAAAAAAAAACCAGTCAGACTCTGAACCGGTTTACCGCGTGCATCGTAGAACCGCCGGCACGTCGCGGTGACTTTGTGATACAATTATTGTTGATTTTAAACGAAACTTTCGAAGCGAACATTAGCAAATTAAGCAACTGAGTGACAAAGGCCTAATAAAAAAGAGCAAAGACTAATATCAAAGTCATTTGAGATATTTAACAATAATAGTCCACTTACAAAAACCACTCATAGTTTGAATAATATGACGGGAATGCAATACAACCATAATAAATTAATATTCATAAAATCAATATGTAATAGGTAAATTTATAAGTTCAAGCAATTTTTAATATTTTATATTGGATGATGAAAATTTTAAATGAAGTATCCAACTAATTCATCCAAATCATCGATTGGAAGGGATACAAATAAGAATTAAATCATATATCATCAAACTACGGCAGTTAGAAAGTCGATATCGAAGCACGAATTGAAGAAAAATAATTGCGTTAAAGAGAAGACGATGCTATGTCGTCGTCGTTGTCGTCGACATAAATAACTTAGAACTGCTGCGATACACGACCAAAAAACAAGTTGTGGTCGTCTATATAATCGGACGACCACAACGCATAGTTTTGGGTGCTTATATATATAGTACGTGCGTATTGTGGAGAGCCGTGGGAACGACACGACGGGCCATGATTACACACGGGTGGTAGATAAGTCACGATCATTGATTGCCATCAAATCGTAATATAGAAGGTACCAATATTACATATATTATAGGTACTTATATCAAATAGATAGTAATCATATATAAGTAAGTAGTCGCCAAAAACCACCACAAACGCTGCTTCGATACGTCTTGATAAATGGTCGCCAGGCAAAAAAGTTAAGCGTCGACTTCTGTTTGTATCGTAATGGCTTAAACAGTCGCCAGTCTTTTTGGCATTTTAAGTGTCGTTAAACATGGTAATATTATAATACGTTATACGTGTAGTGTATTTTCTTTCCAAATAATATACATACCGTTGTTCACTCATCCATCAAACAGTGAGTGTGAACTACAACTCAATTATAAGACACTGGTTTCGAAAAACTTTAAATTCTAACGCGGCAACAAATATATGATTATGCAATGTACAGATAAGACTGGGGAATTGCAGCATCCAAGACACCCAGATGACGATGGATAATAATACTAGACGACGGCGGTTTGTCTACTTTCACCAGCGCATCCAGATAATTCCTTCGACTCGCTTTTCTCTGTACGAGAAAATCGACCCAGAGGAATGCGTGATCACCAAACGCTCGCCAATCTATCATCACTGCAAACAGGGATTCAAACGTGATAATATCGATCACGTGTCTATAATATGGTCATATATAGATACAGTACGATACGGGATCCCGAAAAGGTAATTTACAAAATGCTTCTCGTAGTTAGCGTGAAAAAGTTTGTGCAGTAATATATACAGATCTATTGGACACCAGGTCTGAGGTCATCGACTATTAACGTATATTTGTTTTTAAAGTCCAACTGTATAACAGTGCGGGAGAAAGCCTGTCTTCGATCGTTTACTCATCCACGGTTGTGAATTGATAGTTTTGAACGCACGGGCTATTTAGAGATAGGTGTTTACACTTGATAAATATTTTGTTTTTCATAACTCAAAATGAAATATTTATAAATTATTAGGACACAATAAAAGTATTGTGGCATTTATGTTGTACTAATATTTATATTAAACTATGCATAGGTATTGTACATTAAAACCACGGTTATCAACTACCTAATATATATGTATAGTATATCTTAGTTTATAATATAGTACCTATAACACTACTATAATAATAATTTCGTTATAGGTAAACAAATTTGGTACTTTTATTTATAATATAGAAGCATATTTTTTCTCACACTATAACAATTTAATAAAATTCGTACCTATTTTAGAACACTATAAAGCCTAATATTTTTATCCTAACATATAATTTGTTGAATATAATTTTATTTTAACTGTGAAACACATCTTAACCGAATGCAGAATATACGACAAAGAAAGAAGGCTATATCAAATATACAACCACCTTGCTGAAGCACTCAACCCGGACCCCAACAATATACACAAGATCATACTATTTCTCAAACAAACGAATCTTATATAAACAAACTGTAAATTGTAAATAATACTAATCACTTAACTCCTAATTATTACTACTTTGTCTTGTTTTAAATACTAAATTACTTTGTATATCTTTTTAAATATTAATGCAATATGTAAATATACTAATAAATAATGTACTGTCACATCCAATGGCCATAGACAACGCGGATAGTTGTTTAATAAAAAAAAAAAATAAAAATATATATATTTTATTTTATATTAATTGTAGCATTAATGTACCATAAGTAAAATACAGTAAATTACAGTTCTATAAAATTATGCGAATAATAGTGAATAATATTTATCATATGTATACAAATAAAATTTTTTTTTTTAATTGAGACATTGAGTTGGAACATAATTACTTAGTTATAATATAATATATGTAGCGAGCTATAACCTCCCCTGAAGCTTCCTTAGTGCAAATTTGTTCTCTGGGAGATATCAGGGGAGCAATACAGTCCCTGACGTTGCAACAGTGGCAACATCGTTGGACATCATCACATACAAAGTTAAATGAAATCAAACCTTCCATCAACCCTTGGCCAACACACACTTCCAAGAGACGCCACGAAGTCATAATTAATAGACTCAGAATCGGACATACGTGGCTTACACACAGCTTTCTCATGAGACACGACGATCCTGCCCAATGTACAACCTGCGGAGAAGCTCTAACTATCAAACACGTCCTTCTACACTGCCGAAATTTTACAGATACCAGAACCTCCTTAAACATTCCAGAAAACCTCTACGAAGCACTCGGACTGGACTATGAAAATTCAATTAATATTCTAACTTTCCTAAAAATAACCAAACTTTATAACCTCATATAATTTCATATGTTTTCCTAGATATTCCCCTACTTTAATTACACATACCTACCAAGAATAATTTTATTGTAATATTGTAAAATGTATTGTAAATTGTACCTGTATATATAAGTAATATTTTAAAATATGTAAGCTAATAACCTTAGTTGTTGAGGCTTTAAAGTAATAAAAAAAAAAAAATATATGTAGCATTACACCAATGCAGTAATAAAATCCTCAATTCTATTAATAGTTAAATATATAATAACATTTAGACCTAGTATCATCATCGGGAGACTTTTTAACATAATATTTATAAATTATTATTTATTATTTATTACTTATACTTATATCGTATATTTTATCAGTTAAATGTATTGTTCAGCTCAATAACACAAATTACCTGACAAGGAATTATGTAAAAAATAACTTTTATAACATATTATAAAATATAAAAATATACGAAATATTATAATTTATAAGAAGGTATTCTGTATTTGTCATTAAATTAAAGTTTGATGTTATTATGGTATAATAAATTGAAACTAATGAATTTATGATTTAAACAATTTTTGGCATTCGTCTCCTTAACACGCTTCGACCAAAATAGTCGTATGGAGTGAACAAAAATATATTTAAGCCTTAAGGCATTAGAGAAATTTGATCTTATTGGTATAAGACATTTGATTTTATTACGTATATTATAGGTTAACTAAAATTAAGAAATGTCAAAATCTCGCGACTCATATTTATAACTATATGCAGATCATAGCGTTCGAAAAAAATTTCATGATACGACGAACGGAGGCCGCTTGAAATTAAAAAGGCATCATTCGACCGTGCTCAGTATGACATTTATCACCTATTCACATCACAGTTAACGCAATATTGTTAGGAGTGTTTACTATTTAAACCTTAAGGTAACAGTGAATCCGCTAATAATAGGATTCAATTGAATTCCGAGTATAGGACATTTTGTGTCATTATTTATTTAGGCACTGTCTATTCATTTTTAGTAAACGAAATTAAAAAACAAGGAAATCAAACTGTTACGGTTCATTCAACATAATATCGTTGTGGTTTTAACTAAATACCTTCACTCGCACAGTTATAGTCATGTTTAATCGTGTCCGGTAACATATTTTTAACTGTAGTAACGCAACGCGTTGACAATCGTGTGTTCGTAAATATTGAACCGGTCATCATAAATGCTTTTTATCAATACTCTCCCGGGAACAGTAAGTGCTCAGGCTAGAATATGGTTTAATATAAAAAAAATAAAACCAACTTCTGTAATGCTTTGAAATCTGAGTTGAAAAATACTCCCAAACAAAATAATCGGTAAGTATTCGTTAAATGCAATATTTCACAGAATATTTTCCATTTTTTCAATCATATAATAATAGTAAAAAAAAAAAAATAATAAACATTATTGCAATATTACCTCATGTCGTTTTATCGATAATCTATTCCAAAACAAAATAGTTTAACTTGGCCATCGATTTTGTCGTTTTTATTCCAAAATTCTAAAACTGCCGACTGTGATAGGTTCACACGTGCATGCTATCATGATAGTATATATTATAGATACAGTAGTGGCCTTTTTTAAATTTGCATAATGTAAAAAAATCGCATCGATACACAGAACGGTTATGTTCGTATATGAAAACAAATCACAAACAACAACTTTATATGATTAAATATTATGCTCTACTATTTTCATTTCCCTATTTCCGGTACGATATGTAAAACAGCATCGAAAACAATAGTAAATCAGTATGTTATTATTACAATCTCGCTAAATTGCTGTTTACATTCGTTAGAATATTTATATATAGTGTCTAGAAGTCAGGATTAAAACGATGTATACATATAGATTTTAGTTTTGTTTTTTTTTTGTATGATGGTTATGATTCGGATGACCTGCAAAGTTTCTGAGTTATTTAAATTTCGAAAACCTGTTATTTTTGATAACTAAAGGTCTGCAAAATGTAACGTGTAACATGTAGTGTACCAATTTTAGAATTTTAAATTCGTAATTTGAATACGCAACGAGATGAATATTATATATTTATCTTCTAACTATTCTTAAAAGAGTTATACATTTTATTAAGAATTAATATTCTATACTACTATTAGGTTTATTTGTTGATATTTTTATTTTGATTCAATAGTTATGAGCATATACTATAATTGTATATTTTTTTTTTCATTAAATTTAAAATACTTATAAATTATTTCAAAATTGAAGTATAAGTCCTCCGCGTGAAATCCTCACAGTAATATTTGTTTGTACCTTACATTTAAGTTTTATAATAAGTCAATTCATTCCAATATTTAGGGAGTATTATACTAAATGTAAATGTTTCTTTATTGTGCGTTTGAAAGACGGAAACAACACATGCTATAATAATGCCATCGTCATAAGATAATATTTGAAATACAGAGAAAAATATTATGTTTGTATAAATAGGTATATTATTTTATTTTGTAACATTTAATAAATTATATATTTACGGGTAATTTCATAATACATAAATAAAAAATACTATTTAAAATTAAATAAATTGAATTAGAACAATAAGACTCGAAAAAAACTACAAATAAATATATGTACAAGCATACAAATATTTATTATGACATTATACTTAGACATAACATCGTAATTTTAAATACTAAGAAAAATTAAATTCATCAATAATACATATATTATATTACTATTATTTTAAATCCAAAAGTTGACTGATATGAACCTATAACATAAAACTACACGTTGAACTTACCTACGTCATATGATAATTTAAATTTGATTTTTCTCGATTTATCCAAAATGTAATTCTGAAAAAAAAATGTGAAAAAGTAAATTAATATATAGTTTTATGAACATAAATATAATATACCTAAATGCCTTTAGTTATTCAAGACCATATATATAGCCTATATAGCATACATAATATTCATTGCACATAGACTTTGACTTATAGTTATTAGATATCTTACAATATTTTATTAATGTAGTTACATTTTATGATTATTGTTAAAAATTATTTTATTTAACAGATTGAATATTATTACAATATAAACGTAGTAAACGAATAAATTAAAATTTTAGTTCGTGACTTTAAGACTTAACGTTTACATAACCTAAATAAATATAAAAATAATAATGTTTCTAATAACTTGACTATTCTAAAACACTTGAAGTTGTAATATTTATGAGGTAGATTTTAAACAACAGATTTTACCAATAAATTGAATAACTTTTAATAATATTGTTCTTTTTTTCTTGATTGTAAAAAGAGTTTAATATTAGTTAAAACTACGTAATAAACTTACTTATACCTATTAACTTGATTTTTTTTGTTTTTTTATGCAAGATATATAAATAGTAATAAATTAAAAGTTAACAATAAATTAGTAATATTTTAATAACTACAGAAGTATGAAAGAAGTAGAGAAAAATATTTAGGACAAACTATTGCAATATAATAACGGATATAATAATAGATGTAAAAAAAAATTGCTACTAGTTATATAACTGAACTGTTTCGCTATTTATCCTGCACCTTGTTGGTCCATTATTTCTTTTTTTGCCATTATAATTTATATTTTTGAAATTTATTATTAATCTCACATGTTTAAGTATTAATGTTTGATAGTTTACACGAAGTTTTTTTAGAGACAAACAAAAGGTTTCTTATAGATATTATAACCTCATGATTTTTTTTTTCTTTAGAAAACATAAAATCTATTTATCTAAATGTAAGTAGGTACTTGGATGTAACAAAAATTTAAAACAACAAGATTGTTGCCCTATAATCATTATTAATACTGGATTTTAATTTCACTCACACACCAAAAATCAGTCACACTAACCACCTCGCTAACCACTGACCTCATCGAATCGATTAAAATTACCAATAATTTAACAGTATCTACTGTGTTTCGTCGGAACGTATAGATTGTCAAATTATTATAGTGTCAAGTCTATGAATATCAATGATTTATCAAATTTTTATACAGATATATTATTATATGACCATTTTAAAATTAAGTTATATAGGTACCTACTACAATGTACCTACATTGCAAGAAAATTCAAAGAATAACTAATTGGATAAAATAAAACTGTTTATTGACATTAAAACAAATATATTATTATTAATTATTGTTATACAATTGGTAAGATACTAAGCAATTATTACAGGGTTTGAAGAAATAAAATATGATACTAAATAGGTACACTGAAATCGTTCGGACGGCCGCATGAGCATGCGCGCAGCGCGACGTTTCACCACATACTCGATAACACTACAAAGCGTATAATAATTCGCAATTTTTCTCGAAACTAAAAAAAAATTAAAAACCAGGAAATTAACTAAAATAAAATGTTGAAACGTTAATATTTTCAAGAAAATAAACTCTACAAAATGGCTAAAGTGATTTTTTTGGAAATAATTAAATAAAAATAATATATTTTTTTTAAAACTTTTTTACCAAAACATTTAAATAAATTAAAACATGAAATAATTGTAGTTATTATCCCTATGAGGCTTATTACAAAACCAGAATTTTGATATCTCCATTATTTTGGGAGATATTGCAATGGGTAATAAATCTTCATGGGACACCTATATATATTATAAATTTTCGAAAAATTTAATAAGTAAATCTAGATCTAAATATTTGATGATAACATACCTACTATTATATAAATATATTAGATGAATTATAATGCATAAGATAAATGAAAAATTAATATTAATTAATACTTTTATTCAATAATTATACTTTTTACCTAATGGTCGTTTACTGGAGTAGGCATTTAATAGGTACAAATCTGAGTAACTACTAAACAATTAATCCCACAATTAACATTTCGACGATTCGTCGTCTGTAAGATACTCACGGTACTCATATTATATACATTAGAATACTATACGACGTCTTCATATATAGTTTTCGAGATATTTTTTATACTCAAGATTGTAAATAAAATAATGTAGGTACCTACATCTAAATAAAATCAAAATACACGGTATTTATCATATTTAAAAAATCCATAAGACAAATATATAAATAATTAAATTTTTTGAAAATATTCAATCACTCGAAATTAAACATAGATAAAAAAAAATAGGGTAAAAAGTTTAATATTCGGTATACCACAAGATCAGACCTAAATGCATAATTATTTTAATTATTAATATTAATATATATAAATATTTATATATATATAATATTAATATTAATAAAATTAATTATTAATAAAAAAATAATTATTTCAAACATAAATTAGCTATACTAAGTACGTACATTAATTTAGGTACCGATTAAATATATATGTATATATAAATACCTAATATTAATAATATTCAACAACACAATTTTGAAACACTACCTATTGAACGGATTTTTTCTTTTAAACGAAGGATGTACAGTGACGATTACTTGGATGAAAACATGCCACAAATTTGTACACTATAAGAAATCGCGACCACGGACCTAGGCCGCGAATGGTCAGACGTGACGAATTGTTTATTCCATTATCGTTTCGAAATACAAAAAAAAACCCTTTGCACGGCGCAAACGCTATATACATGTACCTACAAATGGTCTACTGAGTTGTAGATAGGGAGAAGTGGGTAACCTCCGATTTGTATAAAGCGAGTCGTATCCATTGCACGCGTGGAAACTTAAGTCATGAACGTAGATGAGGGTCTTTCTTCCGATGGTCACTGTCGTCGTATCCGGTCACGACCTTGAAGCGATCATTACATCTATATATCTTACCAACCGCGTACAGCTTGTAGTATAATATAGTGTATTAAACGAAGTTGCACATGATGGCGTGATAGTCGACAAGGAAGAGATTAATGACCGCTGCAATATTAATCACGTATTAAACAGCAACGGTGACAATTACGACGATTATGATTATTAATAGCGATTATAATAATAATAATAATAACAACAACAATGTAATATAATTTAATAATATACTAAATTCTATATGACTATACATTTGAGAGTTCCGGAGAAATAAGTAGGTATACCTTCTGCAGGAGGGAACCACAAAACCACCGGTTGACATTTCAGTTGTATAAGTATACAAACTCGTGCCCATTGCAAGGTCGAAATAATAAAATATAGTGGCTAACAAAATGTTCGTATTTATATTGACACCCATATAGTTCAGGGAAAGCTCAACGCCTAAACGTCCATTAAAAAAAATTATAATATCACTCTCGATAATTCCATGGCTTTTTTTAACTTTACGTATTACTCTATATGTGTAGGTACTCAAATTATGTTTATAAATGTAAACAAAACTAAACACGGTGTAATAAAAACGGACAATATAACACGTAAAGAACTGTTTATTATAGTTGGTGAAAGAGTGTATTTGAATTGTAATTAAGCCCTGCATACTGCACAATGCACATGTTTGATAATCTGCGTTCCGAGCTAAATGGTGTAGGTACCTACTAATAATAGGTCTAATACGTTCAAAAGATAAAAAATAAAAAATACTCTCAATTCATATACGATTAAAATATATACTTATTCAATAAAATGTGTTAATTACATTTAATATTATTAAAACTTTAAACGTATATTAAAATTGTTTCAAAAGTGTAGAAAGGCCATTATAGCACGAAATATAGTTTCTTTGTAGCTATACTACGTACAGTCAAATAAAATTCCAAATATATCAGTTTTAATGGACCTAAATTGTATTTAAGCGAAACAGACTTCAGTAAGTTAAATAATGGTCCAATTGGTCTCAACATGTATAAATACATTCGAGAGTGTAATTAATATGACTTAAGTTAAATTTAATTATTTTTTTTTATTATTATAAAATAAATAATGTGTATGATTTTTAACCAAAAAAATAATCATAATATTGAGTACTTTAATTAACATCATAATTGTATTTTATTAAATTATATATATATAATTTAATAATAATGGATAATATATATAGCATCTAAGTTTAAATAGATTTACAGATAAAATATGTACATAAATGTAAGTAGCATCTCAATCTTGATAGACATACACAATATAATATTACGTTTTTAAAAATAATGAATTAAATGTACGTTAAAATAATCGATAATTTATTATTATTAATACCTGCCAACCACAATATTTGTGAATTACATTTACATAAACATTTCTTCACTATTGCTATATTTTAAGAAGCTCAACATCGTCTAATTAATTTTTAGTTGAAAAACTTAATTTAACACATTTTATTTTATTTTTAAACACGTAAAATACATTTTTCTATATTATTTCTGTTTGAAAAAAAAAAAATGTATTTGTCAATACGACTGGTATTTTTGAGTTACAAAACTTGTTCTATAAATGTCTATTGGAGCACACATATTATTCGATAACAAATAAACTCGGCTTAGTAGACAATTGTTCACATATATAATTGTAGGTACACACTATATACTTATTATATAAGTTAATAAATCTAATAAATACCTACAAAAAATTAGGAGTCCGCAGATAACATGATGGTTGGAAGTATTTCTTAATTTTTATTTTCTTCGCAATGTTATACATACATACTTAATTTAATAAGGAATTACTATAAAGATACTTACTTTTATGTACGTAGGTTTACGTGGTGTATGTATGTGTGACCCCAATTTCAGAATATATGTAAGATTATAGTATTATACAACGATGCTCGATTAGATCCGAACAACGACGATAACGACAACGACGATGATGACGAATTACGTGGGAAAGAACATCAATGTTTGTGGGAGAAAAAAATTATGCAATTTCAATGAAATATGGGAGCAAGGTTACATTAGGTCATTTGCTATGTAATGTTGTGTAGAACAAATTGTGTTATAAAATTATGTTAACATATACATTAAAAATATGCTGCTTTAATGTGTAACTATATATAAACAAGAAATATCTAAATGTGAAATGAAATATAATGGAACTATCTAATGTACATAAGCCATAATAAGAGTAAGCTTGCTTTATTACGGAAAAGATATATTTGTAATGTACGTATATGTACCTAAATACCTAATCGTTTAAAAAATGTAATAAAATCCTTAAATAATTTCAAGAAGATTATAGGTAACAATATAAAAAAAATGTAATAATAAAGTATAATATAAATTATACGAGATGATTTATCTGATGATTAAGTTAAGAATAAAAAAAATTCAAATGCTGAAGTATCAAGTATATAAATGAAAATACAAAGCTAAATCAGCAATCACCAATCAGCATATTAGTTATGGTTTATTTTAAAATTAAAGAATAAAATAATTACAATTACCTACTTAAATTTCATAGTTACCTATATGTATCGGTATTACATTAATTAGAATTGAAAGCAGAGACATTAATTAAATTATTAATGTATAAAGTAAAACAATTTAATATAGTTTACGGGAAGTATTTAGTAGGGACTACTTAATTATAACGTCCAACTACAATATCTATAAATATACAACTATTTATCCTAGGAATCACTATTATAGTACAATATGTAAATTACGATTTTACAATGGTAAATAAAGTTCATATATATATATATATATATATATATATATATATATATATCAGGAAAAATATATGACTGTTAATAACACATCAAAGGTTAAATATATTTACTAATTATCAAATATGCGCATGATACATTTATATTATGAGACATTATCCATCTGTTTTATTTTCGTGGTTAGTGATATAATATTCATCAAACTCATTAAAATTGTTGAATAAATATTATTAAAATATTATACCTACGTACGTTGTTTTTTTAGAACATTGTGTGGTTAACATATTGCTTAAATATAATATATTATACTTGACATACTTTAACCTAACCCGTACGGTATTTACCACAATTCCGTGAATAATACAACTTGTCACGAAAAAATTAAGATTATAGATCGATCATTTTTACTTTTCATCTAACTATCATTAAAATGAAAATTATAATTCAACTGTTTTCACAGTGCTTAATTTAAGTGGTTTTTGAATGTTTATAAATGTTATTATAATTGTTATATATTAGCTATTGCTATAGGTACGAATGGACTATGCACATAGCACATATTATATTTATCAAAATATAAATAGTAAAGATAACAACAAAAATAAAAGTTCACAATTCACGAAAAACTTGGGTAAAACAATATCTAAGATGTTAAAAAGTATGAAATAAAAATAAGTATTTTAATCATAATCAATAATTATAATTTATAAGCATTATAACCAAAAAGGTACGTACATCAATACACAATGTTCTAATAATTATATGTGTAACCCGACGGCTATTAAACGACCACGACCAGACTAACACATGACAATCATGGTGATCTCAGTGCAATGCGAGGTTTATTAAGGAAACTGAGTAGGAGTTAATACTGAGTAGTAGTAGCTGTGGGAAAAAGAGACATACACACACACATAGTGGATGAGACAAAAACAGAAAGACAAATACATGATCTAATATACCAATGTATATACAATATACATACATAATGATAAAACGCTCATTCGCACAATATACATTTTAATTCTTATACGTACTAGTATCCGCTACATGTATACAGTTGAAACCATTATATTATCATTATTATCGTTTTTTTTTTTTACTATTATTTGATCTCGATTTACAGATGTCGAGTTACAACAAAACCGGTACGTCACTATAGATCTATCGGTTTATTTGCCATTATTATTAATTTTTTCATCCACTACACATCTGCACGCACCTCCACCCGCCTAACCTACCACAGTAATAACGAAACATTGAAAACCATCTCGACAGACAGTAACTATATACCTACGTATACCACGGTAAGTACACTGACTGCACGCGTGGAGGACGTTGACTCAATATGTGTGCATCCTACACGGTTCGCCGACGCATTTGGCCGGCTGGTCACCGGTATATAAGATAATAATGGTTTTGGTTAAGTCATATGTAAGCGCGTGCGTGCGTGCTCGTATGTTTGTGTGTGTGTGTGTATTATGTGCATGTATGTGCATGTCTAGTTACTATCTGACACGATTTTCAAGGGCTTGTATTGAATTTGGTCACGTTTGAAAACGCATGGTAAGTGCAAAATATGACGATTACCTATTCGGTTTTTTTTGCATTTTAATATATATACCAATAATATATATATATACCTAATATTTACGCATTGTTGTTCCTTTCAATAAAAAAAATGATTATTTGTTTGAATAATTTATTTTGATAAAAATCACTAAATATTACGAAATTAATAGTCATAACTAGATACTTAGTATTTATATTATAATATTTATAACAATTCAAAGTTCAAATTAATTCGATCCCGAATTTAAAAAATAGTTTCACACAAAATTCGAGTATGTACATACTTACAGAGAATTGACAATTTTGATATTTAACATGCACTATATTATGTTTAATGTATAATAAAAAATATTATCTATTAGCCGATATTTAGTATTCTATCAAGAAAATTTAAGTGTCTAATAAGTAAAACAATAATAATGGAACATAATTTTAATTTTAAATCGTGCAGATTATTATCTGGAATATATCAACTACATATATTTCGAATTGAGTATATCAGTATAATAAACTCTAATGTTAGCTATAAGAAGTAAAAATTAAAAAGCAGTTTTGACCCCATTCACCTGAACATAACAGAACTATATAGTATTACATGCTTATATTTATGTAAATGAAGGGTTTATAAAAAGTTTTTTAAACATTGATTATAAGGTAGTTAAAAATATTTCACATGTAACTCAAAGATCTTACAAGTCTTAGTAAAATATTCTTTGAAATATAGACAAAAAATAAGAAACTAATCAATATAGAAAAAATTTAATTATTACCAGGGTAATGTTTTATTCTCTATAGATATTCAATGTAAAAATTAAAAAAAAAAACAAAAAAATATCTCAAAATGCTATTATATTATAATAATTATCGGTTGTAAATATTAATATTATTATATTATATTTTTTACTCCAAGTTTGAAAGTTTGAACCATTTATGTCAAGAGAACTATTTTTGTGGCATTTTTTTGACATCGCAATCGTTTGTTATTGAAAACAACACTGCATAGATAGGATAATATACACTAATTTGATATAACATTGTTGGCATTGACCTTGATATAGCTTGCGCCTAATATGCTCCTATATTTAAACATTTAATTACAGTTATAAGGTAAATATTTAAATGTTGTTTAAATATATAATTGATCAACTATTGCAAAACTAAGGGTAGCAAAAGCCAACTCACTAGTAAACAATAGTACAATCAAACATCTAGCGCCTCGACTAAATTCATTTACATCTATAAGGTACCACAAATAAATGTATACACTAAGGAAAACAATCAATTACTCAATTCAACACTCAATAGGTTGGAATATCTATTCTGCAGTATTCATCGATCAGTATAATAGGTATCAGGTACCTTCTAGTACTTTCTGATTATTGTGCTCTTTGCACTAGTGTCATTTTTATTATTATTATGATAGTATCGTCTTCCCGGGGGCAATACTTTTTCTAAAATATATTCTCGCACCACTTTTGCTGCATATAAAGAATACTTTCATCCTTCGTTGACCTCAATGTCATCCTGCAGCGGCCGGCCTCAGCACGCATCGAAGATAATCATAAAACTAAAGGCAAGACCAAAAGAATAAAAAATACAAGGTATAAATAAAAAAAATCTTTATTATGATCTTCTTACTTTTATTTATAACTGCATTGTTTTATCTCTTATTATTAAAATGTATGTTCAGATAATATTATCATTACTCAAAATCTAATTAAATATTATAAACACGTGTCTATACAATACAATCCCCATTTTAGAATTGGGTGATAAATTCTCCGTTGTGATTTATATAGGCATAATCTGAGGGACAAGAGGGGGAAGCTTCCGCCTAAGATATTTAACTGAATGGACAATAATGTCTTTTTACCTTATAGGTTTTTAGTTTTACCACAGACTACTCCCTCAAGAATTTACTCCAGATTATGCCTATGTACCAATAAAAAAAAATATAATTCGATACCTGATATTATGTAATTCTAATATTAGGTATATGATGGGTCTAGGGGGTATTTTAATAGAAATATAGTATATTATCGCATCTATAATCTTGGGTGAATACGATTCAGTTCCATGGTATATTGGCAAGATATATATATATATATATTATATATACCATAAAGAGTGCGCCATACAACTAAAGTTATAATGGCTTAACATAGCCTAAAAAGTATAAAATATGTTAACATATAAACATAGAATGGTAAGTACACCAAAGAAGCTGTGAAACAAAAACTTTTCCTTCTTATATAAAGTACATTAGGAACTTGGTTTATATTTTAGAAACGTTTACAAATGCAACTTATTCAAAATAATTTAAGCACATAAAAATAGTTGTATATAGCTGTATAATACAAAATATATCTTACATTAAACTTATTAACATTAAGGCTACTGATCAGAGTACTCGCAATTCATACCCACTTTTCTGTTCCCTTTTGAACACCCAATTATACTAAACTCAAACCTGAACTTAAACCTATAACCCGTATTATGAGATATGTTAACAATTATATCATTCCTTATTAAGTTAAGGCATTATAAAAAATTGTAATAAATCATAAATTATAGTAGCGATAATAATTGTAATATATGTATATCAAAATTACAATACCTACCTGGAAAGAATTTATTTACTCCAAAGATGTAGGTAGAATCCGTCCTATTCATCAATCGGCCTTAGGCATAAATGATGATGGTTCTTACTTAAATGATAAATTCTACTTCCGTGTAGCCTAATTTCGATGTAAATTATACTTTTGAAAAATGGGTAGGTTACGGGGTAGGTTATCTTTATTGTGGCAGCTCAACGTTTTTAGATAGTTGATAATAATTATTTCTCAATAGTATTTGTATCTATGCTGTAATTTGAGTAAAAGGATTTTCATTGTTTACAGAATATAGGTGTTTTTACGGAAATATATATATATATATTTTTTTAAACAAATAATGTAAGTTTTATATACATACAAGATATCATGATAAATTGAACGTAAGTCGTAACAACTAACATGCCAAACAATCTAACTCAACGACAGAGCTACATAGATATTAATTATGATAAACGCGTTGTACGATAGTCGACTAATGATGGGGTAGCAGAAAAATGCCTCTATCAGCATTTGTGTTAGGGTCTAAAAAAAAGGGGTTGATATAGCTAAGGACATTCATGTGTTGAGAAAACGTATTTTAATCGATTACGCGTAATCATAATAAGAGGACATCTAGAGATATCGTTTTAAAGAAGAACTACTTGACACAAAGTTATCAATCAGTAGCCGGTCGCCGTCGAGCCGAATTGATTATATAAAACTTGTAACTCGTATGCGATGTGAGTTTTCTGAAGCGCAAAACAACTTTGACGGACACTAATCGTTTTTCTGTTACAACCTCCACTCAACTCATCGACATCTGTCGATAACTCACGTTCCGAAAATTTCCATCTTAGTAAGACAATGCTTACGCTAGTCAACAAATCCAACTTATTTCTTTTGAATTTAAACTCGTAAAAGAAATTTGTACTGTATTTCAGTGCATAAAAGGTGAAATGAAATAAGCTTAATAATTTGTTAAGTAAATTATGTTTATTATACCTACATAAGAAATGCTAATTGTAGGAAACTAGAAATACAGAATCTACAACACATTTTGAATTTCGCCAAAAGTAATAATAAAATAATAATAATTTAAAAAAACTATAGCTTTAACTAAAAAAATAATATCTTTGTACCTTTATAATCAAAATTACCAATAGCAAATAAGCCAAATAAATTACGAAATAGTATATACCTACATTTCAAAACAAAGAATAGAAGAGCGTCTACTATATTACCAACAAGAATAGAAACGAGTTATCATTTTATGTGAGTAAAAATATCAGCTGAATTATGTCTTATTTAATCAAAATAAGAGCTTCGTCAAAATTCGATATTTATGATTATAACAGATGCATTTATATTCTAATCTGCAATAAACAATTTGGATTGCTATATTGATAGCTTGTAAAGACACCTTTGGAGAATCATATACCTAACATGGATAAATGAAAATTAAGTTTGGCTATAAAGAGCTTAAATGGTTAAAATAAGAATAAGAAAATTTAATCCAACGGTCAATAAAAATCACTTGGCCCTAGTTACCTATATATATAACACTATATATAATGGGAATATATAACTGTGCTATTTAAACACAATGCATAGAATTTAAGAGCATATAATGAATAATTATATTTGATAATTCAAATTTGTATAGAAATATAAATGAAAATAGTAATCATAACCAAGTATAACACAATTATTGTGATAGTATAACTTTGATAACAGAAATATCATTACGATATTTTGTTGAGATATAAAAGCACTTTTGATGGCCATTTTTGTTTGCGATCGTTTGGAATATTGCATCCATTAAAAACAGTGGGCGCTTTTTATGAGGTGCGAAAAACCTCCATAGTTTAATTTAATCAGCTCCGCCACGATTAAACAAACTACAATATGTATTTTACAAGAAGCAGATGGGAAAAGCTACCATTAGAGAACTAATGTTATACATATAACAGTTTTTTATACATATATATTATATATGCGTGAATATAATATCGCAACGCTGAAAAAATAATAATGATCATAAATGGGTTGTTGTTTACGTAATTGAGTTTCACGACACTTACTAAAAGAAGAATAAAAACATAAGATATAAACTAATCTTGTTCTTAGGATTGAGTTTATATGAAAAAAAGTATAGGTACACGAAATCAATTTTAAACAATTAAAACAAAATAAATAATAAAACTACAATATATCATGATCGATCAAAAGAATACAAGGAGTATATATGCCTACATAATTTTAAAGTAACCCGCCAGAATAATATTTACGTTAAAACCTCATGACTATATACTCTAATCTGAATATTATTTGAAACAGAAAGCCATTTTAAGTTCATCGATAGTTATTATTAAGCCTAAACCTGCCCTAACAATTTTCAGTTTCTTTTTATACGTTCTATTAATTCTAATAATTAAGGTAAAATATTTACAAGTTTGAAATGCCCATGAAATATAAAATTCGTGTTACAAGCTATAGGTAGGTTCCTACTGGTTCCTACATTTATGTCAAAATTAATATATTTTTTTATAAATTCTATCTATTTATATAATAAATAATATTAGAGCATACTCAACTATCCAATTAGTTAATTATGTCAACATACAAATCACAACAATTACAATGATAAAATAGTAATATAATAGAATCTGCTATATTCAGCTTAAACTTGAAGGTAGATTTAACATGACTTTTAAATTTTAATGAATTCTGCTACCTTCCTCACGCCTGTCACTGTGTAAGGTTAGGTTAGGTTAGGTTAGCTACGAGAAAAGTCATAACAGGATAGGAAAGTCATAACAGGATAGGGATATTCGCATATATACCAGATTGCTGTGGAATGGGTATCCCCAGACTGTTATGACTAATCATTTGTGTAAATATTTATATTGATTTTATAAATAAACGATGTTACATGGGGGCTAAGCAATGTGAAAACAGTTCGGCCTCCATGTAGCGATTTAAGAAAAAAAAAAAAAAGGGTTAGCTACGAGGGGTGCAAAGGGGGCGCTTGCCCCCCTAACCTTCTTTGAAATTCAACTCTTAGTTTTTACTCAAAATTTGGTAATTTAAAAAAACTGTATATTGAAAAAAGTAATTTTAAATATTGATTACTGATTGATAATGTTATTGATAAATTGATGATAAATAATAATAATTATTGATAAATCATGGTAAATATAGTAGCCACCAGCATGGTTACGACCAAACTGTAATAAGCAACCGTAAGCAACCTTAGATCATATACTATGGATGTAGCCACTCGGTATATGCTTGAGTATTAGATTTGAAGCCAAAATGACTGAAAACGCTAGAGCCTTGGTTATTACTGCGCATGCGTAAATTACTGATAATAGTATAGTATATGATATTATGACCATATTATTTTTTGTGATAATTTATTAACCAATCAGAATTACGCGCATGCGCACAAACAGTCGGAGCTCTGGGTTATTCTGGCTTCAAGAATTAGCCCGATGGCTTCATCCATTGTATATGATCTTATAAGTATGCAACGGTGATAGTAGAAACATCCGTGTTTTTTTTTGATTTTAGTGTCCATTGAAAAAAAAAAATTGTAGATAAACTTCAAATCCAAGACTTTGTGGACAAGTTTGCTGAAAAAGATAGGCGCATGAAATTCTAAATGTTATCATTAGTGTTTTTATTGTTTTCATTTACCAAAATTAATTATTAATTACTACTTATATACTAATATTTGACTTAATACACAATCCATGATAATTATGAACAATTTTTAAATTTCGCCCCCCCCCAACTAAAATTTCTAGCTACGCCACTGATAAGTACATAATATATAGGCTATTATAGTATGCCTATAACACTTAATTAATACCTATGATATGTTTATATATTATAACCTCAATTATAGCCTGAGTGATAAAAATCATCAATTTATCACGATAAAACGTCATATGTTATTAAAACCTAAACACGAATATATGATACGTATGAATGTACCTATATAAGGAATATAAATCATAATCATAACTTAATATAAGGTACATATGAATCTGTATGTAAAATGAATAATTAAAGTATACTTTTTTTTTTTTTTTAAATAAAATTGTTGTATTATTTTTTAACTACCAAGCACCACTAAGATATTAATACAGTTAGGTACAACCTCATGAAATGATTTCCAATACTAGAGTGAAGACACGAGGCTTTAATTTCAATTGATATACCTTGTAAATGAAATTATATGGAAACCACTTAGATATTATTCAAGTAATAACTAATAAATACATTATATTTGATATATATTTTGTGTTACGGAAACTTATTTGACATCATATTATGGTTGATAATATTATATTTACAATACCCAATTTACAGATGTAAAAAAAAAAAAAAAACATTATGGCATATAAGATATAACCGAGATATAACGTACCATACATAGTGTGATAAAGTAGTAGTATATCCTCAAGTATACTAACATGTCGTATCATTATAATACAATAATAATATACTAATTTAATATAAAGTATATTAAGTAGTATAAATTTAATTGCTGGTACCTGAATATTTAAAATTCGATGACTAAGTTAGTAGTTTATTTTAAGTTAGTCTAGCTTAATTAGAATAATACAACAACAAAGTTCATTTTTAGTCAAAATGTACACGGTAATAAGTACCTAACCAATAATAAACTTATCTTAAATAAATAATTAAAGCGCAAGTTGTTCAACAATAAATCTAATTATATAAATATTTTATTTAGTAAGGTACCTACTACCTTCCCTTATTTCTACTAAGTTCTAAATTTTAATATTTTTAAGTGAAAGGTAGGTATTATATTAGAATTGTATTAGTATTAGTCTATTATGTATTAGATAAGCTGGATACCAATATAGGTACTATACATTAAACAGATTTAAACTTCAAAATTAGCTTGAATTAGGAATAAGTATAGTTACTTACTAATGCTCACATTTATAATAAGCAATTTTAAATTAAATCTTACGCAAAATCTATAAAAATGTTTTTATAATGTTAGGTTAGGACCTACCAAAACTTTAAATCCCGATTTTTTTGAGAAACTTTTGTTATGTATATATATTTAACTCCGTATTTGACCATGTTTATTTAAAATTGACTTTTACAAAAAAAAGTTAATCAGTAATCAGACATACAGACATACATATAATTGAATTACCTATATAGTTGTCTATAGGTAATTCAATTATAATTACCTATATACTTAGACATCTGTCTTTTTTTCAATTTATTTTATATACGTTTAACTATATGTATGCATTTTACTCGTCATTTTCTTGTATTTTTTTAATAACAGTAGGTTACATGTTTTATTTAGACGATTTACAAGAATTTAAAATCATCAATAACAATAATAGGTACTTACTAAGTTATTTATATAATTGTTTCGATAGCCAATAAATATTGTTAATTGCGAATTTAAAAAAAAAAAAATTGTAATTACACATGGAATAGTTTATTTAAAATATTCCTTAACAAAAAAAATGTTGATCAAATAATAATGATCTAGAACCATATTAATAGGTTATGCATAACAAAATAACAGTTTTTTTAAAAAAAATATAAGTACCTACCTAATATTTATAGCCTTATATTATTATGGACTACTTGTTTCAATACGATTTTACAACGGCTTATTATTAAAATATATTAAAGTTGCTATTGATAGTCACAACACGAATATATAGGTGTTTAAGTATTACTTGGCACTTGCGTATTATTAAGTAATAAGTAGGCACTAATCATTTTTTGTTCACCCTGTAGGTATCTCTATTATCTAAAACAACTAAAACTTAGCATATTATGTAATAATTGATAAAATCTATTAAAAACCCACTAGACAGTTATTTTATGTCAACATGTTTTATTTAATATACAATTATGATAATTGTATATTTTCCTATTAACGTGACTCTAGAAATCGATGATACAATATGGTTTGTTTCCACGAAATGTTGTTGAACCTTATCGTACATGGCTTCTAAAGACGGATTGTTATTCCTTATTTTTGACAAATAACAGATACACAGAATTATATAATTCATAATAATAAAACATACTGACACAGAACAATTTTATTTTAACATAGAACATTAATTTTGATGTCCATTGTTGTAATAAATAATACAATTAACATTCAAAACTATTATGTTCATGATTATATTAGAAAATAAAATTTACATTAATTCAAACTTTATAGATATGTAAAATTTAATACATTCTCCGAATAAAAAAAAAAAAAATAGGAACTTATCAAAAAAACCTATTTTAAGAAGTTCAATTGGAAAATATAACTAACTGTAAGTTACGAGGTAAGTTATGAATTACCTATAAGGAGTTTTATATTATGCGTAAAATATTTAGTTCCGATCGAGGTTCCGATTTAAAACTTTCAATTTTCGTCAATTTGTATTGTTAAAAAGTTTCATGATTTCCTCTAACATCTTCTAGGTGTCAAAAATAAATAAATTGCCCATTTGATTTACTTAAGTAAACAATGTAAATAAACAGGCAAAAAAAGTACACACTACATACCTAAAACCTACTGTGCTGTTACTTGTTTTGATAATAGCATTGCACTGTTTAACCTTTTTGTATACAACTTTTATAATATCAAAGAATCACGATTAAATCATAGTAATAGGTAGGTTACCTATACATAACTACCTACATAAAATAATATTTTTTCTAAATTTCATGTAACTAAGGTACCTACCTATAATTATAACTTGTATGATTTACGATTTATAGCGTTTTATTTAAATTGTCAGGGAACATTCGTCGTTAAAAAATTAATCGACTTACATATTATAAAGCACACAAATGTTGCGTGTCTCAGATAATTATTAAATCGAGATAACAGAGAAATCAGTTATTGTCGTAAACCTACCAACGAACAAACTGCATTTTCATCAATTAATTCAAATGCATACTTTTCATACAACAGGTACACGAATTTGGCGAGTACATTGCATTACGAGATAATAAAGTAAACCGTACCACTCTCGTTGATTTCTAAAACGTCCGCCTATAATATTGCAAATATTATAAGACCAGACAAAATTAATTTGACGAAGGCGATGCAAATAAAATAATAATACAATTTTAGATCGATCGATAGAAAACGTTTCATCGTTTCGGTTTTGGCATCAAATATAATAATAATATTATGGTGATTATTGCCGATTAGTAGGCTAATCAACGGCCAGGGGAAGGATGGGGGTGAACTTGGTCGTTGAGAGATGACAATAATTAAACCGTTAATTATCTCAACGCGAGTATATTTATTTGTGTGTCGTAGGTACTCACCGCCAAAAGTTCGGAGAGTGTTTATCTGTCGTCCGGCGACACTTTTTTCAAATGGCGAATCGTTTGGTACGACAAGTCAAATATTATAACGAAAAACCCGGCGATGGAATTAGAAAAAAAAAAAAATAACGAAACGTTATCGTACACGACCGGCAAATGGCGACGTCGATGACACGATCGTTCGGCGGACGACTCGACAAGACCGGACGGTCGACGGACGTAAACTGGTCGCGCGACGCGGGCGAATAAAATCGGACGGGGATAGAAACAAGAAAAAAATAATATATTATAATGGAATCGCGCGCGCTCCTCGGCAGCGGTGGCACACCGACCAAAGACTGACGGACGGGACGGCGGCGGCGTGGCGACGGCAATGCCACCTATCGCCGGCACCCGGTAACTGTTCTGTTACGACCGCGTCTTCTTGGGACCACGTTCATATTGTGTTCCTATTTATTATCTTTCTGTTGGTTATTAATAATTTATTATCGTTATTAATCCCAAGCCAAAACTCTCCTCGGGCAATCGGTCGACATATTTTTCCGCGACCTCCTCTGCACCGCCGAGTGCGATTCCCGATTGTTTACACGATAACAATAACAATATTGCTATTATTGTTATTATTTTCTTGATTAATGATATTCATATTATCTCCCCCCCCCCCCCAATATGATTATTATTATTTTAATTTGGATAATTCTATGTAACTATGTGAGTAGTAATACAGCTTCTACGTCTTACGAGTGCGCGAATACTTCTGAAAATGTTTAAAACAATACGCGTCTTTCAGTCTCAGGTCGCACGCAACAAGTAATCGCGAATTGATAATAATATTTTCAAATCTGAGCCCGCGAGAAAAAACAACTGGACTATTACCTTATCTTTGCCGCTCACGTCTCACACCTGAAGCCTTACAGTATTAAAGTAGGGTCAACTTAAAATAACTAAACTCAGACTAGGTACGTTTTTGGTTTGTTTGTTGTCTCTTGGTAGAATAATTTATATTTTTATTTCGTTGCATATTATTTGAATCAATTTTTGTTTGCCAACTTTTAGGTATTTCCAAGTGATATTCATTTTGGTATTGAATCGATTTAGTTTTTTTGTTGTTAATAATTACATATTGTGATTTTTTTAAGCAATTTTGTTTATCTATTAAATACGCCTGTATGGGGACTGAATCTTTATAAGATATATAAACGATTTGAAAACATAACTGGTTACTGGTATATTTACTCAACGTAAATAAAACGTAATTAAACTGACACACTTTGATAATAATATTCACTTATAATAGTTTATAAAATAGATTATGGATTTATAAAGATCTTATTTGACACCGATTTGTGTGTATGTTAACTAAACTGTGTATAGGTACCTGCTACTTGGTGTTATATTCTAATATTCTAGATCTACAGTCTGCACTATTTTGACCTTTTATTGGTTAAAAATGTATAAAAATTCACGAGTATCTAGTGAAATTGGTGAAAATATATTTTATATTGGTTACTTAATGCTTTGTTATTATTAAACAACTTACATAACATACTAATTAGGGTCTATTCATAAAAAGATTTCCTCATTACCCCCGACTATGTTATGCAGTGGCGTAACCAGAAGGTTAGGTATTACACTCTATGGGGGGAGCATATTACCTTTTCCCACTAATAAGAGTATTTTTATTTATATATAATTATTCATTTAATTATTGCTATCAACGATTATAACATAATTATAATAAACACGAATTTATGAAAAATATATCAATAAAGTTAGTTGCATGTTACGCTATTCAACATAGCCCTGGAGAGAATGATTAAAGATATGTTACAAGATCGGGAATGAACGTTGATGAACTGAATATATTACTGGTATATGACAGCTGATGACATAGTCATAATGGGAAACTGTTTCCCGGAAACATAGATATGATGTTATACAAACCACTAGAAAATTGCTGAAGTCGAGCAAGAGGATAGAGGCCAGAGGTGAAACCAGAGGTGAATCAACAGAAAACCAAATATATGTGTATGTCCCGAACAGAAGATGATAACTCAGATCCAAAGGTCTTACTTTCAGAAAAGTTCATCAATTTATGTACCTCGGAGTAAACATAGACAGTGCAAATAGTATGAATGATGAAATAAGGGATAGATTTAAAAGTGCTAACAAGTGCTATTTTAATTTGTTAAAATTACTTAAATCAAAAAGTCTAACTTATGAATGAAAGAAAATATTATACACAAGTTACATTAAACCGATCCTAACATATGGGTATGAGACATGGGAAACCACCAGAGCCTGATTACCTTCAAAAGGAAAATATTAAGAAAAATGTATGGCCTTCAACATAACTGAAAAACGGAACAATTTGAAAGAAGACATAATAACAAATTACAAGAACTATATGGAAGACCAAATAATATTCTTTCACACAAGAGAAGTAAAAGGATTGAATGGTTAGGACATTTATGGAGGGTGGATGGCCAACTTATTAAACAAACACTGGTGGCTGAAATGAGAGGTAAAATATATTCGGGCAGGCTCAGAACGAGATAGAGGGACTCAGTAGTGAAGGATCTAAGAATAATTCAAGAAAGGGCTCAGATAAACATGGCCGCGCAATAGTGAAGAATGGAATATGTTTGTGATGGCAGCGTTGGACGTACCTCAAAGGTCCCTTAAGTTGTTTATGATGATGATGACATGCTTTCACAGCTCCCCTTTCAAAATCATAATGCTTGTGCTGAAGAAGAGAAAATTATTATGAAATATTATAAATTATTTTCCAATGTGATTGATATAATATATAGTATTATAGTAATATACTAATCATTAATGTACATACTTTTAATTATAAAAATGAGTAGTATACATTAATATTTAGATGAACAGTATAGATACTAAATTAATATAATATGCAATTGAGTATAAAGTTGGCATAAAATAAAAATAAATTTTATATCAAATTTTAGCTAGATTATAAATTTCTTAAATTAGGTAAGGTTATGATTAAAGTATTAACTCATACTTAATAATTAGAAATTTACATAATTTGGCCCATTTTTTAATTGTACTTTTATGTCCTGATACAGTACACCTTTGATTTATAAGAATTAAAATTAATAGAAATTGTATTTCTAGTAAAATATATATAGAGTTAAGTCCTGCATAAGAAATATTTATTTATTTAAGCATGCATAGATTATTGATACTAAAACACAATAAATTCTGAATGTAGAGCATTTGATGGATTCCATTTTGGCATGTACGGGATTAATCGTGTAAAATTATTTAATGTGGCGCCGTAACGTAATTAAAAGTGTTAGATGTCACGAGTAGTTTTTATATTAATGAAGTGTGTTTCCATAAATAATATGAGAAAGATAATGGAAGATTTTTCCATAAATTTTTCTACCAAAGAATGAATAACTGAGACGTTCGTAATTCACAAAATGTTTATATTAGAATTTACAACAGATGGTAGGATTTTCAAAATATTTTGATACTATTTTATGCTATTTATAGCCATGAGAATTTTTCTAATTTTGTAAATTATTTTTCAGTTAAAAATGCAAGAAAGTTTTTCTTTTTGTTACTAACATAAGACATTTTGATAGAAGTTGATGGAAGTTTATCAAAAAGTTTTTCTGCCTGTATTCAAACAATAATAAAGTTTATCAGAAAAATATAGTACCTACCTACTATACTTTGTATAGTCACGAGATAGGGATATTCAATTTTATTAATTTTGTATTATACAATTTATACTATTAAATTTGATTATTTATACAAGTATACTAGGATGACACAAGGTCTTCGCTTAGAATTGTTATTCGTATGCTATGATTTATCATTGAATATAAATATGACTACACATTTATTATAACAACATTCTCGACGATCAAACTGTACAACATAGTGGTACCTTTTTATCTTGTCCACATTTTTTAGAGATAAGCTAATTAAATTATTGTTATAGTGTATTTTAACAATATCTGAACAGTTATTGGCATTATTATTATTTTGAATCATCATAATAAATGAAAAACTGGATCATCAGCAAAACTTATAATTTTCCCAGGCATTTCAGTCATTTTCTGGTATATTAATAAGAGTATCAATAAAATTCGACAGAGTACAGTTCTTTGTGGGATTCAACATAGTGTGATAACCGTATACTATACATTTTATTTATTCTAACTGTTTGAAAAATATGATTTAAAGAGTTTTAATATACATATAGGTAACTCGTCTAATTCTGGATGCTCAAAAAAAGAACTGGTGAAGAAACTTTTTCCTCACTAGAATACCCATTATTTTCTGATCTCCAGGCACACTATATTTCGTTGGTTATATTAATTTTCAAATTATGAGTGTAAAATTTCTTATCGCCTAATATTAAAATTATAATAAAATACAGCAGGTATAATAATAAATAATAGCACATTATTTAGTTTATTTTTACCTTTATATTTTAAACGTACACGATCAGAAAAGATAAAAGTAGAAGACACTACTGAGTCGTTTAACGTAATAATTATTTTTTTTTTTATTCTTATGATTTATTACCACAGACTACTTTTGAGCCACGTCCAAGATCAAGATATTTCTTTCTGTCTGTTCAAATATTTATCGCACATCATTCGGCTTCTCTGGGTACAACCATTTTCTCTATATTTTATTCATCATTGTTTACGTACAAGAAGGAGTAGGTACCTAGAAATAAACATATTTAAAAATTAAGAATTTTTCTTGTATTCAAGTCTTTGAAAACAAATGAAAAACTCTTTTGTAGCGTTATTAACTCTGTCGACAAGAGTATAGCGGCTAACTTGTAAACGTATAAACAAATTGATTCATACATTTTAAACTTTTATTTAAAATAATATCATTTCTTACAAATTAAAATAATGTAATAGTAAACAGTCAAGGGTAATAATATCTAGGTACTATAAATGACTTGTATTGTATTGTATTAATTATTATTGAAATCATGTGAAATTACTCATAATTATGATAATATTATTAAAATTAGCTATATGCCTCTATATATAGAGTAACTATTAAAAATACAAAGATATTTCTAGAAGGGGCAACTAACAGTGAACTTATTGAAGTCAGAGTAAAAGGTCTTCGATTTTATCAATCGGGAGACAAAATATAATTCGACATACAGGAAATGATTACCTCAAAACAATGTCCCAAGTATCAAAGAGTAAACTTTGATACAACCAACACTAGGAATTGTGAAATACTGTCGATCACACACATATGATGGGACCGTGTCTTAGCATAAAGTATGAAGAATGGTTGTCAAAATTGCTTGACTATGGTCCAACTGTAGCAAAATGGTCCGAATAACTTAGTGCACATCTGTGATCTTATTACTATTTATTTTATTGTCACTTGTTTTATATATATACATTAATTAATTTATCTATTTGGTTTTTTTTCTTATAAGTTATAATTATGATTTATATTTCATCAAATACCTATTTTTATCCATATCAGGTACCTTATTATAAATAGGCTGAATAAATTGTCGTATACTCATATACATTAATAAATCTATACAATGGAACATGTTTTAATAAATTATAAAAATTATGAGTAACGTATAAGATATTTACTCGTAATAAAGATAAAGATATGTTATAACATAGATATTATATATATACATATAATATAATATTTATAAGTGATATAAATACTGTTTGAAAGATATTAAAATATTGTCTGAAAGTATAAAACCGTTATATATATATTTGGATACCTACCTACCTAGATACCCTAGTAAGTTGGCTTTTTATTGTCTAAAAATTACACAATTATATTAAATCTTCTAACTATATAAATGTGAAATTAAAACCGTTGTACGGGTAAACTCTGGGACCATTTATCAGATTTTCTTGATTTTTTTTAAACGAAAGAATATATTGTGGAGCAGGTTTTTAGCATAAATTTAGTCCATTAAAGTTGCCGGGGTAAGAGGATAACTATTATAAAAATGGCGTCACCATCTTTCCTCCAAAAAATATACTAAATATTTAATATTTTTGTATATTGTAAGGTTGCGATTGGTTTCAAATCTAAGGTGGATTATTTATTCATTATAACTATTTATTATAGTTCTCAATATTCATTTTGCGTTTTCGTGTTTTTGTAAATTTGTAAATCCACGGGAATATGTCACGGGAAGTTTATTTGAACATGACTAGCCGGATATTAAACGACGAACTAAATAAAAATTGTAAATCATATTAAGTTGTTATTTTTAATGTGCAGCGAAGTGCACAGGGATCAGCTAGTATTAGTATAAAGTTATGTTTTTTATATTTTTAGCCATGTAATTATGAAATTATATTTCACATAAATGTATAACTTATATAATTTTCAGAGCTTGAGCATATAAGTATATTTTTCATATTTTCATATTATTTAATAGTTTGTGTTAGGTGCATCAGCAAAATCCCGAGTTACGTACTTATTTTTGCCGTACAGAAAGTTCTGTAAGTTCCTAAACCTAAAATGAACCGATAATGGTGATCAAGACAGTACGATTGAATCGAAACAAAAATGTTATGGATATCATATTAGATGTGAGATGTCTGAGGTGGGTATATACAACAGTGGTACCTAAAAACAGATTAGTCATTTTGAAAGTATGCATACATTGAGAACCCACCCACGTGTTGATTTCACCTGTTTTATCACTACAGTGGTGCACCTCAACATTACTATGCACTGTATAGATATTTCAATTTTGAAATAATAATGAGACTTTTAAGTATAGCTAGGTATCACGCTTTAGTCAGGGGTTGAATACAACGATATCGTATACATTTCTTTGGAGATTAAAAGCAAAAAATAATTTAAACAGTACCTCTGCTATCATAAGACTCTTCACTTGAAAATATAATAAATAAATAAGATTATAACAAATTATCTATTCTACGAAAAATGAATTGTTTATTATATATCACGTTTTACTATCCATCAAAATCCCTATAATGTCAATAGTTTCGTTTCTTATTCAATATTTCAAAAATGTACCAATTATGTAATATGTGTTATGTCTGTAAAGTTTAATTTGTAAAAATAGTATGAAACAAATAACTTAATGGGAAAAAACTTCCCGGAAATAATTGAAAACACAAAACTAATTTTAACAAATTCAAAATCCTTGTTTTTGTACTACTTCCAGTCACCATATTTTTTATAGTCTATACCAGGCAATGAACATGTATTATTTTTAAGTTATTTAATTTATTTTTTCCTAATATTTTAGTAACACAAGTAAGAATATTTTTATAAGAATACAGCGTGTAATGTTGTTGTTTAAAATAATCCACCTCACCCCAAAACATTGACTGAAAACTGAATTATTATGAAGTAATTTTAATTTTTATGCCTAAAATTATATTATTTTGGGGGACACTATTTCGTTTACTCATAAAATTTATTAAGTACTAGAGACAATTAATTAATAATCCAAAATAAAAAGTATAGAAGGTATTATGAGCGTTTTAATGATTCGAAAATCATATAATCAGGTAATTATTAATATCAATTTACTAAAATTATAATTTTTTGTAAATATTCTTTGCAGTTGAAAATTATTTGAATTTTCAATAAGTTGTTACAAATAAAAATAAAAATAGTTGCAATACACAATATTTATATATTTAATTGCATTATTTTATTTTTAATTATAATGTAACTACTATAATAACCAATATTATAGTTACATATTGTTATAACTTTCAAAAATACCCATTGCATTGGTGTTTAAAAAATCATGAATAAAGTTAAGAGGATGCTATCCAGACATTTATTGTCCCTGCGTGTTACAAGTGAATAACAATTTGGTCTCAGCAATCATCAGATCACGTTTAGCTTCGTTAGTTAATAAATTAGAATGAATCAACTTATTATGAAAATTGGGATTATATGCCTTTGTTTGTGGTTTTTACCACAATACAGTTTTCAAGAGAAGAGTATGAGCATTTTTAGTTTACGCTAATTATACGCGTGAAACTTACTGGGAAATTGAACTATTGTAAAAAAAACTAACATAAAAATAAAGATAATGTTCTTACCAGCAAGTTTTATAATAAGTCAATTCAATCTAATTTTGAAATTTACGAAGCTAAACGTGATCTGCAGAGCGTAAATTTGCTGTGTTACGCACTCGTAAGACTGAGACAACAAATGTACGGGAAGCGTCTTCAGTAGGTAATTATAAATATAGTTAATAAAATCTAAATTTTAAAAATATACGGCTTAATATATTACATAACGACCTCTGTTTTGGCCTCATTTCAGTAGAGATATTATAGAATTATTGTCAGTAGGGACAAGGTACCTATTATAAACTTTTACGAAACACGCAATGTTTTTTTCCGTTCAAGTTGTTGTCCTGCAAAATATAAATATTCTATGAACCGTTATTATTTATTCTGTTTTTACCATTATATAATATTATACCCTATGATTGTGTATTTTTGTGTATGTAAATACCAGTTTTTAAAACTATAGCTTTTCATATTAAAAAAAAAATGAAACACATAATATAATATAATTTTGATGATACAATATAATATAATATATACAATATCCTTATTAATACTCCATTTATAAATTATTGATAGTTAATAATATCAATTATTAATAATTAATGAACAAAAAATCAGCAAAAATCTAGCATAAATATATGGTTTGTATTGTTCTATTTAATTTTTATTTTTATTGCGAATAACGCTTTAATTGCTAGGTTATTAGACTACGGCGGTTGTAGATACAATATTATTAATGAATACTTTAGTTATGATTGCATGTTACATGATTCTAGATTAAGTGATACAGTATTACATTATTATATATTTACATTATATTTGGAATGCGTAGATTTAGTTTATTATTTAAATTATTATGTCGATGCCAATGGATTTTAAGGAGCTATGGATCAGGTGGTGGGTTTTGTGTTCTCCAAGTGCTTCATCCATTGAAGAAGGTTGGAGGAGGATGATCCTTACGTTGACATATAGAAGACTATCTAGGACTATTCGTGTTTTACTGTGAGAGTTTCGTTGCATTACAGATAGGGTTTTCTTCGTGTTTTATGATGTGTATATGGGTGAATATTGGTATTTGTGGTTCAATATAAGTTTATGAGAGTTAAACTTAATAGAATGCTTTTGAATATTGAAAAATTCTAAATGTAAGTGAATAATAAGTGATTTGTATACTTAAAATATCAACAGTTAAAGATATGGTTTGAATATTATGTAACGTAAAATTAAAGAACATATTAATTAATACAGTATTACCTACTAATAGAAGAATAAATAACTAATATTTCAATATTTATATACATAATATTTTATCTTCAAAAAATTTAAAGTTAATACATCCGTCACATTGTAATAATAATTATTTTAATTATTATAATTATCACAGTTACCATTTATTATAGAATAATAATATTGTTTATTCTATAATCAATTCATTTACCAACTCAATTAAGAGGTATGTATTTTCGACCCCTATTATTATATTGCAGAAAGATTTTTCCAATTTTTTTTTATCATAAGAAAATAAGATAAAACTATTTAAATATAAATCTGTCATTGTTGAACTTTTACATTATTTGTGGTGAATTACATATTCTGTATTCACCCCCTCCCCACCCCCTTGAACAAGTTTTAGGTATTCCACAAGTATAATACAGTATTTAATATAATACAATACACATGTAATCACTTCAATGTAACAAGCTAGCGGAACAATACAATATTCAACAAACAATTTGTTGTTTAAAGTTTTTTCGTAAATCTGGGGCTCAAAAATAAAAGATGTCGCCTTAATGTGTAATGAGTAGTGGTAGCAATAATATTTCAATAATATTGAAAGTTGAAACTAATGAATATACCTTTTGTCCTTCGTGTGCAAATTAGTAAAGTCGTTTCATATTTAATAATGCTATTTCTCCCATGCAAGTAAAATCATATTATCATTAGGATATCATACAAAATTAAACTATATTTAGTATTAATTAAACGAAATTAGAGAGTAACATACCTAGCAGTTGGGTGTACTACATATGGACGTATACTTACATAGTTATTAAGTATTTACAAATTAAATAATATATGTATATTATGTTTAACGTTTTCTTTTAAAACAATTAAACAAATAAATAATAATCGAAAATAAATGTTTATTTATTTGTTAATATAAAAAAAAGAAAACATTAATAAAATAAAATATGTTGTATATTCGTCATTAGTTATTACTATTACCTATAGGTATAGACTATCATAAATTATAATGTATGCACATAATTCCAATTTTTAAATGAAAATTCATCATTTAATTATTTAAAATTAATATAATGTAGATATATTATTAATTTTGCATACCTATTTTACTATTAAAATGTATAAAGATTTAAATTTTGATTACCTATCTTCTTATTGGCATAAACTTCAGCAATAATATTAAACATTATTTAAAATTTAAAATATTGATTATATATAGGAAAAAGATCGGTGGAAATATAGATATTAGATTAAACAATTATAAGTTTATTAATGAATTTTAATTATGTATATAAATATAATAACCATACTAACCCAGTATTTAAGGAGCTTTTTTTAATTTTAACTACCTGTTTTCAAATATATATTCTTAATCTGTTGATTTGATGTATCAATGATTATTTACTTATTTTGTGGTAAAGAACTCGTTGTGTAACATTTAAATGATTGATAATAATAATATGTAGATTGTAGATACGTACAACTACTAACTAACTTAGACTCTATTCAAAATTAGATCAGTATAGGGAGGCCATTTTGTGTGCAGGGACGTGGTTTTCTTTTGATGCTTTAGCCGAAACGGTGACGTCATCTGACCGTCGCCGGTAAAACTTGTCGTTGTTCATTATCTGTTATTGAACTCATTTTGAATATAGTATATGTATAAAAGTAAATATATTAAAACATTTTTAAAAATTTTAAGAATTTTTTTGTCTAAGAAATAGATATATATTTTATTTCAAATGGTAATACTTCTTATTTTTGTCATAAATAATTTTATCAATTTAAAACAATTAGGCACTTAAAAACTTATTTCTATGTGAAGAGCTATATTTTTAATCTTGCTCATATTAATTACTTAGTAATAGGATTAATCTAATCATTATAGATTGGCCTAGTTTGATATAATGCAACCTGCGCTCTGAGCACATATAAGTGTGTCTGACGTCTCCACAATTGTTTTTTTCATTATCAGCATTATAAAAACATAAATTTTAATATGAGATAATTAACATGCTTTTTGATATAATGTCAATGTGTTTTTAATGTGGTTTTGAAATTACTTAAAAATAATAATTTCTTATAAATTATAATATAGACAAACATATTTTTTACAAACATATATTTTATTAATCACTATAATAAGTCCAAATATTGCCGTAATATTATGTTATTCGACAACAATATTGCATTCGAAATGTACAACTAATGTTGTTACATTCAACACGATGACATACAGAAGGCTGTGACGTGTAAAATAAGAATAACTTTCAAATCGAATTTACAACTACAGCTTACCTTCTTGATACCAAGATTTTGTTGTAATGCAAAGTTATGATTGTAAAAAAATCTGGTACTTGCTAAAATTAGTTATGATTAAAAAAATATATACCAACCTACATTTTACAAAAACTGTCGTGAAAACATTGTTATTTCAAAGTTATTTCTAAATCAATAGTTTTCTTTAACTTTTAATAAAATATAAATCAATCACGTCTTATCGATTTGTTGCTGTGTGTTAATAAGCTGCAGTTCTTCGCATATATTTTCGTTCTAGACAACGATTTAATAACTAATAAACAACACCCATGGCCAATACTTCCATTGTAAAAATAGTAATAGCATTACAACTATAGATATATTTAAAAATACAATACTAATTGTATTTTAAATGAAATAGTTTTTTTTTTTTAATTTAACCAACCTGTATTTATTTTTAAGTAAAAAATTACGTATAACGCATGCTATATTATGTACATTTATGTTCGAAAGTAATTTCTAGTTATAATTAGTGTTATGTAAGAATAAATGAATTATACTTCAATTTCGAATTGATGGTAAGATAGGGAATCTGTTAAACCATTCCTAAGAAATTAAAATTAGATTTAAACTTTAATCCTAACCTAACTGCAGCTATTAGGAATAATAATACATCTCAAATTGTGAATCCATAATAACCATTAAATTAAAACGAAATAAGCATATTGTGTATTAAATTTAATAAATATATTCATCGATATTAATTTTTAACATTCAATAATCCAAAAGGTTGATTCATTAATTTTTATCATATTCTTAAAAAATAGCAAAAAATAACCGATTATAGCTTATTATGTTCAAATAAATATATTAAAGATTATACGAAATTGAATTATTTACTTACTTGTTATACTGTTGCCTAATAAAATTACTGTTTAGGTTAAGGTTGAACGTTCCGGTTGGAAAATCGAGTTAATATTATTGTTCCGTTAACCATTTTAAACAATATATCATTCATATTCGAATATATTAGCCAACTCTTTACAAATACATAGTTCCCTTTAAGCGACAAATTATTGTTTTATAAGAATGTAAAATCAGCAATCGTCATTAAATCGTATAACTATCTATACAAAATTTTAAATTAAGAAAAAAAAACAGAAGTATTATAAGCAGAATATGTTACGAAATAACTTAATAATTTGAAAATACTTTAATGTTTTAATAATACCAAGTTTGAGGTATCACATTATATTATAAAATATTTAATTGAATATTTTTTAATGAACAAATTAATATTTTTTTGGTATGAAGGTATTTGTAACAAAAAAAGAAAAAAGTGTTTGGTATAATAATTAATAAATAATGGTTTATAAGGACAGTATTACTATATTATTTATATTATAGTACATATTAAGAAATTAAAAAAACCTATAATCAATTACAAAACACATATACTTATGAATAATTATTTTTAACTTAAGTCTGAACCACGGTTTTATACTACTTATATGATAACATTATTGATAAATTAGGATAAATTTCAATTTATTTGATTGCAAATGTATACCAAAAACGTTAGCATTTTCATCAAAACGAATAATTTAGTAAAACAATTTGAAATAATGTTCAAATATAAACAATATGGCGTTACGTATATATTTTTCCAAATATCTATATTATAAGGCGTAAATGAATTTCCCTACCATTAAAAATTATTTTTTCCGTAGGACCTTGGACAGTTTTTTTAAGCTCAATTAAATACTGTTATTTTCAGAGATTACAGATTTTCGTGTCTAATATTTATCCCGTTGTAATCATCTTGCAATCCTGCATTCGTTTCGAGGCTTTCACCACATTTCGGCAAACTTAAACCTGAAACTAACCGAAAATTGTCTTCAATTTATTTTGAAATACCTCTTAAATAGAACGTAACTTTTAAAGTAATTTGTGAGTAATACGTGAAAACTTTTGTCCGTTTTCAAGTGTATTATATAATATAATATATAACGTGTGTATTATATTGCAAGAGCGTTTTATAGGTACATTAAACATATTTCAGATATTATCAATATAGTGTATGTGGTTAAGTTACGATTAATATACGTTTTACGGTATACGTTTATACAAGTTTTACTCAATCACGCGTTATTTTACGGTGAATATTCATACACCTATGTATATATAAATATACCGTATAATATATTATATTTCATAAAACATAAAAAATATTCAATAAAAAAAAAAAAAATGATCAAGTAAAGATTACATTTTTAATTTCCACCTTTTAATTCTTTATTAAAATTATTTCACGTTTCAAAGAAAATATATTATAAATAATTAATAAATTGACTACTGGAAGATCTGAAATAAAATATTAATTTATACTAGAGTCTAGAAAATATATATTTAACATACCTATATAGTAAACTATTTATTAAAAGTACAACCGTTATTACTATTACTCTGTGTTTTGTGTTTTAATTCTGATGATTATGTGTTTGCTTGTTTTGCATCGACGAACTCCGTATTCTATGTAAATAGGTATACATATTACGTTGCAACGAATGAGCTCAAACAATACTCGAGCAAATAACGCGTGAAGTACAATATTGGCGTAAACGTATAATTGTTTGCCTACCATAAAGTAATATATTTCGATGCAGAAATCAAACATAAACGGCTTTATCATAATTCATAATAGGTGCTTCTTCGAATCTTTACAGACGACAAAGTTCCACGATGATTGTAATAGTAATATGATCAAACATTAAATTATTAATATTCGTGTATTTAGTCAAAAATAAAAGCTAAATAATTTGTAAATTCACGCCGAAGTGCCTTCACTGGTCGATTCTTCCCTCAAGACACTCAAGCTAATATATATATATATATATATAATTTTAAAAAATAACATCATTTATGCTTATTGTACTTTTTTTATGTACAGATTGTATAAAGTCTAGATTAAAAAAAAGAAACAAAAAAGAAACGTTATCTAATATGTTATTTAATTTTTAATAAATTGAATTTAACTATAATTTTATTGTAAATTCAAGTATGATTTTTCACGAATTCCCTACCTACTTATACATTCTTCACCATTTTCGGCTGTTGCAATTGGTAATCCATTTATAAATACTGTACCGCATGTACTAGTTTTTTTCGAACATCGTCAAGATCTAAATTAGTTTAAATTAATGATGTTTAGTATTTTAAGTTTAATAGTATTGTACTATCATGAAATTAACATTTATTTTTAAACTTAACGTACACCGTGCATACGTGACTGCAATTGTATTTTCTGTAGGTAGACACTCAGGCCTCGGCTGTTATTAATTATTCAAATTTGAATCTGAAAACTTGCGTTTAAATTACATTTATAATATGTCCACTCAACATTTAGTTTTTAATATACTTTAAATTTTTTAAATTAATATAATATTTTTAATTTAATATTTTTATCTTTTGTTTGGTACATTATAAAATCTGGCCGCCGGGGAATTTACATTGATCCACATAACCAATACTCCAATACAATACGACGTAGGTAACGCGTGTACGATGTTATAGCTAGTAACAATATTAAACTTGCAGCACAGATACCCATTTGTATAAGATATAGGAATAGTAAAATTAATATTAGTCAAAATTAATTTAAACAATAAAATGTGAGGGGGACGTGGTGGCCGAGTGGTCTACCGCGTCGGCTGTGGCTCAGCCGGACCGGGTTCGATCCTCGACCATCGGTCGGCATTTTTCTCCGGGCAAGTCACGGTGTCCGGAGAACAAGTGCCGCCATCCCTCACTCTGGGGCATGGCAGAAACTTACGGGTGCCCCAATAGAAATTCTGCCAAAACTCTCACCCACGTGTAAAACCAACCTACAGTTCCATAAGAACCTACAGTACTAGTCCCCTTCCCAATGGCCTTAGTTGCCGCGGGATAGTAAAAAAAATAAAATGTGAGTGCAGTGCGGACTTGAATGTGACTAAAGCGTGTGAAGAATTAAAGTATAGATGTATAATGAGCACATGAATCGCGAACGAGGTATAAATACTACTGTGCTAGGTACTGCGTAAGAATAACTATCATAGAATCTGTATAAATATAAATTCAATTGTAGAACTTTACTTATTGACACAATAAATTAAGTAATCCTTCTGGCTATTTTGTGGCTAGATCCTAGAATCTAGACTTTTTTTGCGCGCGACTGTTGATCAAAGACAAGTCGTGGTGGCTACTAATTGTAGATTTTAAGATTTATTACTTGGGCAGCATCGCATTTCTGTCATATTATTATCAGTCCTCATAATAGTTACAGGTAATTTTTGATAAGTTTAATATAATACACTAAATTACCAGCCAAATGTAAACTCCTACACGAATAACCTTTTAAAATTTTTACCTGAAAATCAAAGATATTGTAATCTCCTACATAGAAATTTTTATTTTAAACATATTATGGGATTATTACTATTGTTTTATTATATTTTTCAAACAATTTTTGTTTTAGGATTAAATAATTATGGCTATAGTCTTATTATAATTTTTATTATTTTTTTCAAACATATTTTGTTTAGGATTAAATGATTATGATTTATGACTATTATTTTATTAACACTTTTATTATATTTTAAACATTTTGTTTTAAACGTAAATGATAATGATTATTGTTTTATTAACATTTTTATTATATTTTTCAAACCATTTTTATTTTATGTGTTAATATATTGCAAGACTGATATTTTTGTAGGAGTTAACACTATCTTTTATAGGAGTTAACACTATCTTTTGTAGGAGATTACACTACATTTGTAGGAGTTTACCATTCCCCATATTATCATGGATATAATAACATTGTTGTTATTAATAGTAGATAGGTAATCGGTATATTATATTCTCGCAAATTTTTTACCGTTAATCGGTTGTTACATAAATTATAAAAGATAGTCTTAATATTCCATCCAATTTGAATGTTAAAATCACAATGATAATAAATCGGTATAATAATAAAAATCGATTGAATACAATAATAATAAGTATATTAATGTGTATTGGATACTATACCTCCATTTCAATTCATGCCCGTAGTAGTGCTATACAATATGGCCCACACACGCATGCGCATGTAGCGTGTGGCACTTATACATTATATTATTATTATTAAATTGTTGAATTGTTCTGCTGCCCACTCAGCTATTCAATGGGGTTTATAATAAATGTGATTCAATTTATCATAGCACGTTCGGTGGAATTCACACAAATTGAATTTAGAACAACATTTATTTTTTGCTTACAGCGTAAGCATAAAACGTATGCGTATTTAGTATTTCGAATCGGCAAACTCATCACGTAAAATATACACATTTAAAAATAAAATAATAATTACACTATACATATATTCATATTTTTGGATAATACTCGTAAATAAATTCACCTTGGGCTAAATGTGTTTTTTGATAATTGAGTAAAAACATATTTTTTGCGAAATTTATTGAATATATCCAATTTACAGTGAAAAATAAACTCAATTTACAGTACTAGTTTCACAAAAAAGTTGTAAAACGTTGATAATAAAATCCTTAAAAGATCTTATAAATTGTTATAGTAATTTTTTAGATTCTAATCGGTAATATTTATCTCTAATATCTATACAAAAATAAATATGTTTTGTATTAGTTATATGAATTTAACGTATATCGTCATTTGAACTACTTATGCATTATTGTCAAATTTGGAAATTTGATGTGAATTCAGTATTTAAAATATTAAGTTATGTCAAAAATATACGTGAAAATTTCTGAAATATTAAATATTTATTTAAAACAGGAAAGAACAAATTTAAAAACACGCAGTTTATATTATTTTAATATTTTTCTTTTTTTTTTTTTGATACAACTTATAAGAAGTAAGGTAAATAAGAGGATTCAGAGTGTTGTACTCTGTTGTATTCTATCTCAAACGTTTTAGGGACCCGAAAGTTATACCAGCTTTTGTATGTATACCTATATATGCGGTGGGAGGGGCCTTTGGTTATTTTTGTACCCAGGTACAAATTTTGAAGTTATGCCACTGTTCATAAGTAAGTACAAATTATCAATAACACAAAAAAATTATTTTAGACTTACCCAAAAAGATTGTTTAATTTCTTTTTAAAACTTGCAATATATATAAGAAATTTTTAGTAACAGGCAAATCTGTTATTTATCTGGCGAGAAAATTAAGTTATTTAAATATAAATATTACTTATACCTATGTAATAAATAATAATACACGTATCTATAGTGGTTAGTATTTTGTTACTATATTTGCCAGATTTGCCTACTTTTAAAGGTAAATGTATGAAATTGATAATATATGAAAAATAAAACAATTAAATTAGAATACTTTACTCTATGATTTGATAGTTTGAACTTAGAACCTACTAATAATTCATTAGTAATTCTGAATTTATCAATATTAAAAAGCGGGTAAGTCGTGTATGTCGCTCTGCTGTACAGTAGGTTACAAGTGGGTTACTGTAATGGATGGAATTAAATTTGAATCCAATGATATTATATCATTGTATACGAAAAACGATTCTGAGCGAAGACGATTTATCTGTCTAGGATATATTTTAGATTATTAAAAATTTTCAAATCTTAGATTTAAAAAGAAAAATTTTTATGAATTTCTAGTTTGAAATAATTTGCGAATTCTAGTGATTTTTACATTATATGTTGTCAAAATTTGAACTTTAAATGCTTATAAATAAAAATTTTGACTATGCATTCCTTTTATTTTGCAACTGCTATAATTGTAAAAATATGTTAGGAGCCTTGTATAAAATTTTCAAATCTTAGAATTAAAAAGAAAAACTTTTATGAATTTCTATCTAAGATAATTTGAACATTGCTGTAATTTGTACGTATTTAGTCAAAATTTGAACCTTAAATGCTTGATGAAAAAGATCGTGCCTACGAATTTTTAATATTTTTTAACTGCTATGATAAAAATATATCAGGAGTCTTGTATTAAATTTTCAAGCTTTTCTACCGAACAAATAATTTTTATCGATATTTATAAAAAAAAAAAAAACTAAAAAAGTTGAAAAATTAAAATGTCAGTCAACAGCTCAAAACAAATCTAAATATTTTCAAAATTTTATCAAATATACAAAATGCCTATATAAACAATCAGTGAAAATTTCAAGTATCTGCGCTCATTTGTTTTAGAATTACACCAAAATAAGGAAATCGCTATAAGTGAAAATCCAATGTTGTAAAAATTTAAATTTCAAATACTCATAAAAATTTAATTTGAATTTCCGGTGGAATTTTTATTTGTGATAAAGATTGAAAAACTTGTAAGGAATCTTGTATTAAATTTTTAAATCTTAGATTTAAAAAAAAAATTTTTTATGAATTTCTAGCTTAAAATAATTTGTGAATTTTCGTGATTTTTACGTATTTTATCAAAATTCAAACTTTGAATGCTTATAAAAAAAAATTGTGACTATGAATTTATGTTATTTTTCAACTGCTATTGTAACAATATGTTAAGAGCCTTGTTATAATTTTTCAAGCTTTTCTGCCTAACAAATACATATTTATTGATATTAATTTAAAAAAAACTAATAATGATTGAAAATTTCAAATGCCTATGAATAGTTCAAATTAAGTCGAAATTTTTTGAAAATTGCATGGTGGATAGAATATACTTATATAAACATTCGGTGAAATTTTCATGTATCTATGGTCATTAGTTTTAAAGTTACTTCAAAACCCAAAATCGATTTTGTCGAAAAATGAGTGTGCGTAAAATTTACCGTTTTTCCCTTAATTTTCAGTTTGTTTTTCTCGAATATTTAGAAAAGTATTAAGAATTTTTTACTTTTGATCCCCCAAAGTACCAACAAGATTCATTTTCTGATCGAACGAGGTACTGAAGTCAAAAATCGAAGCATTTTTACTGCCCCAAAACGTGATGACAGACACAAAAAAAAAAAAAAACACACATCATGGTAAAATCAATACATTCATTGCTCCGCTCAGAATCTAAAATAAATCAGTTTCAATAAGCTCAAATTCTCTTAGTAAAATATTTATTAATCTATATTAGTTTCAACTTTAACATTAATTACAATAATTTTTTATTGTTTATTGAAAAGTATTTTATTATTTATTTGTATTGAACTCTAGAATTCTATTATGGTTGGTTTTATTTATTAATAAATAATGGTTCAAGATCAATGAGAACAGTAAACAATAAATTCAAATATTTGAAACAATTTACATCTGCAGATATATCTTATATTATGTATAAAGCATTTTACAAATATGCGAAAATTCAACTATGTTAAGAAAGAATAAATATATATACATTTTTTTTTTTTTTTGAACTTAATCGTCGGCAACTATGACCATTAAAATTTTGTGTGTGCGAGAGGGGGTGTACGGCTGGTTTAGAAACACATGAGTATGTGGATCGAGGATTCATCACTAAAAACCCGGGTGGGTGACCATTCTGGAGCTAGTGACGCCAAGTGGTGCTTGACCAGTGACCACAGTTCACACACATTAGTAAATTATGCCAATCATCGTGTCACAACGAACCCATTTTTTAGAAAGAACAATAAATTAATATTATACAAGTTTACTTCATAATGTCATTAAAATCCACATACTTTATGATTGCTTTGAAATACTTGTGGCAGAATTAATCTTACGTACTTTTCACTGGCCCATACGAAAAAAAAAGAGTTGTGTCCGTTTGGCAATGAACAAGTAGAGTAAGTCCAGTTTTTCTAGGTTCTAGCTATAATATCCTATAACCACTGCCATGATCGAGTGTCCTATCGGTTAAGATATACTATACTGATAAATCACTGGTTCTTTTATTAAGCTTTCCACCTTCAGGAATTTTTGTTCCAACCAGCGGGACACTAAATATTAATTTATTGCCAATGGCGTATCTACATTTTTCTTATCGTTTATAACACGACATATTAAACTTGTGTTTCGCAGATTGCCGATATGTTTATCATATAGGATGATAAAATTCCGTTATATAGAGATCTGCGTAAAGACGATCGATTATGTTTGCGTAAAAATAACATGTGATAATTGGTTATGTTCAAAATGTATAATAAATTATACGTAAATAATCTCTCTTACTACTCATTTTTATTTATAAATTAAGTTAGGTTAGGTAATCACTAATTATAGTTTAGGTCATTAGTTATAATTATAATTGTATGTACCTTCATCATTTTAACGTGACCTCTATTATGGTTCATATGATGCCTAAGTTGTAACTTGGTGTAATATAATATTTGTTATTTGACATCACTTTCTAATAATATAGGTGCCATTATAGGAAATAGGTGTTCATAATACAGTCTTTTAGTTGACAATAATATTATTAACAGTTACGAAAACCTCATTGTTAATCAATTGACTTCATCGAATTTATATAATTTTACTGTCGATTCTAATAGTAAGTGGCTTGTATAGTTGTATGTTGTATACACTAATATTAAAGTATTAGTTGCTTCCTCATATTACAGAATATAATATAATATATAATTATTATGATTACAATATTTCCAACTGTAAAAAGTATAAGATTTTTTATTATTTTATGCTGAATTTAATAACATTTTCATTGTTAACATGATTAACTATAGATGGTAGACTATTCTTCCTTTTATTTGTTCGTGTTATCGACGACGCTGCCAGAATTGCTTGCGCATTACGTCGACAAGACAATTCTTCCTGGCGTGTCGTTTTTATTTAAGTAATTTATGTATTTATTACACTTGTAAGACATGAGATATTTTTTTAACGTAAAATTATTAAATTTAATTACTTTTATTAAAATATTATTTTCCTCGAATAGAGTAAGTCACGTAATGTTTACGACGAAAAATAATAACGTAGGTACTACAAAGATAAAATAAACTTACTGAACTTTGTATGTAAGCCAATTCAACGAAAACTTAAATTTAAATAAGCGGTGGTTTTTATTTTTATCTTACAAATAATTAAAAAATATTAAACCATTAAGGAAAAAAATCTTATTAGTTAAAAGTAATTAATTATAAGTTATAAATATTCCTACAGTTTTGTTGATAATCGTTAAATAATACATTGATATCGATGATCCCATCGTTTTCTTTTACTCTTGATATTCAAGAATCTCAAATATTTAATATGATCTATTGAGTAATTGCCAGATTTTCAAGATCAAATTTCAAGTTTTTATATACAAAAAACTACTATTAATCACTTTCTGGTACATAAAACGGATAACACTCTTATAACATTCATATCAGACACGTATATTGAGTAGCTTTTTTTCATGATTTTTCAAGTTACCTATGAATAAAGCAAGGACCTATTGAATATTTATTTCACACGAAGACAAATGATAATATATTATGATATTTTGTAATTTTTCAATATAAAAACGTCAAGAGAAGAAAAAGTTATTTAATTTAATGTATATAAAATATAAAACTATTTGCATTTGTCTTGAAATGTATATAAGCTATATTATAACTATATTATTATAACTCGTATTCAAATATTCAAAAATATTAATATATTGTAGATTATTTGCATTACGAAACTTCAACATTTTTTAAAAAGAATATTCATTTAAATAAAAATCATGGATCTAATTAGTATGAAAATAAACTACTTAAAATTATAATAGTCATATTAAGTATATCTATTTTAATTTCTAACCCATGCAGACGCTGGGTAGCTGGGTATTAAATAGGCTAAACATTTTAGTTTTGTACATTATTTGCATTTATGCAGTTTTCTAAATTTTTTGAAAATCAAAATTAAATCCGTCCAAAAGTAAAATTTTTAGGTTCTTACAAAAATATATTTTCAACAATTATCAATAATTGACACCCATGAATAATGATGTACGAATATAAAAATGATAGTTTTCTAAAATATTGATAGTAAATCAATATAAAAATGGATTTATTTATTTTAATATGTTTATAGTATGTTTATTTATTTTAATATTATAATTCTTGTACAAAAGTTAGCCTACTTATTTTTGGGAGATAATTTGTGTGTACCTACCAGTGGCACTGGTCGTCGGATCGATGAGGCGAATGAAACAAAACAATACATTTAAATGTAATCACCTACTAGTAGTAGGCTACTACCCTTCTATGTTGTAAATTACATTAAAAGAGTGTTAAAACTAAATTATGTTAGTGTTATAGTACAACTATATTGGTTTTAAAGACGTTCTTTTTAAAAAGTTATACTTAATTATTAATCGGTATTTTACTGTTTTTTAAGGTTGTATATGAATAATCATTAATTAAATAATAAATACGTAATATATCATATTATCTATTCTATCTCTCGTAGTTGTTATTTGTGTTTTCTTACACATATTACATAAGTTCTAAACATTGTAATGGTCATTGATGAAAATAGGTAATTGAATTTTTATTATAATTTTCTTGGACCTTTTTTCAAATTTATAGTATGTAATACCTAACACAAAATCAATAAACATGGCATGCAGCTGTTTTAGACATTTACTGTGTGTCTTAGACATTCAAATTACCGTGCATGGCAGTGACCTTTTTTTAAAGTGTATATGAACCTGTACATGAACTTTTGACGCACGATATACCACGTAAATTTATAAAGTTTTGAAATCAAGATCTTAGAACAATTTAGATATATTATATAGGAACTTACCTACTTATTAGTTATTAATTACTTCTCACTGAGTGAGAAATTCACTTGTTTAATTGTGAAGACAACTCCTATTATAAAGCGAACTGTTAATGTGATGGGTCAGCTAAGGTACCTATATGATAATTCGGCGTCCTAATAATTCAGTTATATAGGCTCACAATATTAACTGTGAGTGAAAAAATGTGCAATTTAAGTTAGTAGATTAGAATCGTTATTTTTTCACATCAATTTTTCCTTAATGAATTTTTAAGATGTGATTACTAGGGAAAAAAATAGTTTAACTAAGGATATTAGTCTTTATCACAATGTACACTTGTATTGTAACAACATGTTATGACAAAGTTTTGAACATTTATTAATGTTAGTATAATTAATAAAAAATATACTACGGGAATGATGAAATGATAATAATAATACAGTTGGTAGGTACCTAATTGCTTTCTTTGTATAGATTACCTATAAAATATTACAAAGTATTATGTAAAAAATAAATATATAAACTATTAGATAGAAACTATTAACTGAGTACTCAAAAATAAAATGTAGGCATAAAAATGAGTATAAAATAAAATTAGATCACCCATCCCTACACTTATACTAATAATCAGTTAACTGGTAAAATATTATATGTATCAAACAAAATTGTGTAATATAATTATTAAATGTGATTAATAGTTATAAACGACGATTATAATCATAAATGTGCACAAACGGTTAATCGTTTGTTTTGATTCGCCCCGTCACCACGCAGGATGATTAACGACTATAAACCAAATTATGCAGGGAGAGCATCGGACCTTGCGGTGGTCAAAGATCAACCCTGGCGTGGGCATAGCTGGGTGGGTCGGCATAGCGGTGTCAATGATTTTTTTTTTTATTATTCTAATCGGTACGCGTGGTTATATAATACGTGGGTCGGGCCACGGAGACGGAAAGCTATGGCAACAGTGGATGACGCTCACTCCGAGAGTCTGGGGAGGCAAGCGCAATATTAATAATGTTTCGGTAATTTTGCCGTCACTAATTAAAATCATCCAAACTCGGTGGGCCGGCGATACGGGCCACGGGTCGGACGATTTCGTCACACAAAAAAGCCCCGCGACGTTGACCTTTACGCCGTCGATCGAAAACAAAAACAACCGCAAGACTCTCGTCGTACGCGTATTATAATTTTATGTCATATAGCGTAATTTGTACGTAAGTGATTTCATTATCGTCAAATCAGGACGTAACAATGATAATATCACATATCGATTATTATTATAAATCGATTATACACGATATGTTCCTCTCGACCTCGCCACGACAATATCATAGCAGTTAGATTAAGTCCACTTAACTGTTTAAGTGATATATAGTATTATAATAATAGAATATCATAAATTTTTATTGTCGGTGGTGGCGTGACAACTGACAGCTGTCTTGTTGCGTATACCTATATGGCATATGCACCGCGAACGAGTAATAATAAAATATAATAACTCTACTATTATTATTATTATTATTATCACGCGTCGATGTTAAAAACTTAACTGCTCGCCCGACGAAGACGACGACAACGAGGACGACGACGATTATTACATAGCACATAATATTTTAGAACCAGCAGCAGAGAGCACTTATTCGTGGGGCTAATAAACATTTATTGCTTTTAGCGTAGCCTACTGCAGCGTAATATTACAGCAACAACACTGTTATGTTTATATATAGGTATACCTATGCCGTTTGGTCGGAAGTACATATCAAACTTCACATAGTCTAGTCAAGTGTGCACCAAAGGTCCCAGGGAGAAAATTCGCGCCTGGCCGCGAGTAAGTTATTATGCGTTCCCAACGGTGTGCAGATAAAAAAATGTGCTTCTCTTTTATCCGCGTAACTGACTTTTTCACGTGGAAAACGAGTTCCTGGGGACCGTTTACCTGCTTGCTTAAAATAGCTTTTCTCTTAAAAGTTGAGTGCATTATGGCATTTTTAAATGCAACTATTCACATAATCAATCTCCCCGAGTTGTTAACACGTTTTTTGTCCCGGATGCTGCAGTACCTATATACTATGTATAGGTGTATAGGTTATACTATGTACTTATGTACATTATAGTTTTATGCTGATTTTTCAACGAACATATTATTAAGCCCACCATGAGAATAATTTGAATTTCAGTATATTATGAAGGGTTACAGCCTTACGGGGAAAAACGATAATAGTCAATGTTCCTAAAATGTTCAGTATTGCAGTTTTAAAGTTAAGTTCTCTGATCTTTTTTTTCCGTTAAGTTATAATATTTAAACCGGTATTGTATTATTTACCGTGATATTTTTTCTATAATTCGATTCACGTGTCAATTCGTTATTAAACTAACCAAAATGTATTATAATTATTTTGATTTTTTTTTCTTTTGACTATGATCGTTTTTCCCCGCAACCCTTCATATTATTATGCAGCTGGTAGGTACCTACGCATTATTATTGTATGCACTATGCACTATGGTCTATATCTTAAATACGTTGTGTTAACATGCACCTAAATTATTTCCTGTTTTTGTTTTTAAGCAAAAGCAAACCAATATAAGATTTTCATCAAGATATTTCGATAGAATCTATTAAACGACCACGTCATAATTGATTTAACTGCCATAATTCGTGATAATCTTTACATTATGGTATGTCTATCAACATCAATATAATAAGAGGGATATTTGCAAAATTCGTGACTCTTATATATTTTTAAATTTTTTCCGAAAATATAATAAAATATTATTGACATTTGAGTACAATAACATCACGTCATCATAGTAAAATTCTGCCATACTACAATATCATGCTTTATAGTTTATAGTAAAGAAAATCAGAATGATTTCGAATGGCACATGTGTTTATAGTGTTTATACACTGCAATGTACAGTGTATTCATATTATGCTGAGACGAACAATGAATGTCGAATTGTTTTTCGACGATGTAGTAGATACTATGTGACCCTTACAACTGTCGACGTTTCTCTTATTATTGAATTCCTAAACATGCGTAACAAATATTACGTTCAAATGTCAACTATCTTATAGTAGAACTGAGATATAAATATGCTTTATGTATAATATAATGTTAGCGACAAACAGCTTGCAGTAGATATACCTTTATGGATTGTACCTAAAGCCTTTCCAATATAATTAACATTATGTTTTTGTTTGCTACTCAGTAAAATAGTTCAAGCCATAATAACAGCCATTATCACGAGGTGAAACATAATTCTTCAATAATATTTATCTAATCATTAAACTTTGCTTACCCACCGAATAATTAATAATTATAATATACCGAATGGAATAATTTAAAATAGCACGAGTATAAAAAATTGAGATTCAAGTTTAATACTCCAGAGACCAGAAAGGTGCAGATACTGCAGTTGATACGTTTCCACGAATTTGGATTATTATACGATATATAATATGTTTCAGTTATTTTATCAAACGGTGAAATTAAAATTATTACGGCAGTGGTGTTTTGAAAAATAAAATCACGTTTAAATTGTTTTCAACACAATAGTCTCTATATATATTTTTTTTACAACGTGCAATTACAATTTATTCAATTTAATAATGAATTTGTCATCATATATATACGACTTTAATTTACGTATGCAAATAAACAGTGTATATTTTGTTGCAAAAATAAATGTGAATCAACAAAAATAAAACAAGGTAGGTACCTACATCATATAATGTAGGTATATCACGCTGCTCATACCCGTATCGACATGTCCAATCAAAAGGAATCAAGTTACGTTTTTTTTTTACTGTTGTAGAATTGAGATTTTTACATGCATAAATCGTATTATTTTCAACATTTTTTATAATATTTGTCCATTGATTAAATAAAAAATTAAAACATAATATAGTTTTGACCTATTTACCCGCGCTATATTAAAAATGTATATTTTATTTAAATAACATAATATATGCACGTGAAAACATGAACAATTACATTTTATTACTAATCCTCCTGTGAAATTCACTAAAGGTAGTTAGTTACCTACCTACTTCATGCGCTTAAAATTAAAAAAGAACATTTAAACTGTAATCTCGCACTTTTCACATATTATGGAGAATGAAATTAAACTCAATGATTTACCATTGCTTTCTTTACAAAAAAAAAAAAAGAAGGAAATTATTTATTTTGAATTTAATGAAACTCACAAAACACCTGTAATAATATAATTTTTACATTAGTAGGTATAGAAAAATTCATAACAGTATTAATGTAGCAATAGTTTATATTTTTTTGCATATTTGAAATATGTTGTAATTACTGTACTTGATTAATAATTTATACACTATAAGTTTTAAACAACCTGATAAAAAGTATACTTAACTTATCGTATTAGAATTAAATTTTAACTTTTATTCATAGATAGTAAATATATGGATAGGATATAACGGTCTTATCAGCGATAATTAAGGGCCAAGGGATACAATTGAGGCCAAATAAGTATATCTATATCGAGTTTCGACTATCAATATAAAAGCATTGATAAAAATTCTTCAATTGCCTTCCCCTCCGTGGACGCGGTAAATATATTTAACATAGTCTTGGCCTATCCATATCTTTAGTATCTATGCTATTATTATACTTAACAATATATTTAATTTACAATTATAAATTAATTGTTATATTAGCTTGTTAATTATTATTCATTTCAGTACACTTAATTTATCAAACAAATGAGGCACACTAGTATTTTCATTTATCTGCTATTAAATAACTTTCAAGTTAAAAGGTTTTTAAAGTGATTGCACTTCAATTTGTGTACATTGATATTTTATGTAATTAAAAAAGTTTTTGAATGGAAATTAATTATAATTTAAGCCATAAGTTTTAAATGTTATTATTTTTAATTTTAGTATTTAGCATAAGGATAAAATGCTGAATAAAGAAAACTTTTAATTAGAAAAATCTCTAAAACAAAGTTCTTACTCTGTACAGATAATTTGAAATATTAAATACTTGACTTGATGACATAATCTTAAGTTTTCGATATGATTAAAATACTTAATACACCATGGTTTACCTAGTAATTGTAACAAATTACATACGCACATCTTACAAATTATAGGTATATATCGTATAGCTTCAATTTAAATTATGTTTTTTTTTTTTTTTTTTTTTTTTAATGGGTAATTAAATTGGACATAAATTGTATTGAACTTAATATGTTGTTAACATTATTAATTATATCTATTAAATTGTGTATATTTGGTTTTTAATAGATATTATATTGTTTCAGGTTTCTGGGAAAGAGATATTAAAGAAAACTCTTTGTACGTTTATGATATGAATTTATAAATTATATCTACAGAAAATTTAAATATTTTTATTCGTTTTTAAGGTATTATGTGTTCTCCTTATAAATTGTAATAAATACAATATATATATATATTACCTTTCGAATTTCTGATGCTTATATAATATATTTACTAATGATTAGTTTACTGCTATTTCGAATGGTATATCCAATATCCCTAGAGAAAGCTTAGTAAAACAGTGTGTTTTAATCAAGTTAATAGCATTTATGTCAAAAGACTTATATTATTATATACAGTAGCTTATTTATTTTTTATAAAGTTTAAAAATTACGCTGAGTATAATTACTTAAAAATTATCATTACAATTTTAATGTTTTTGAATTTACGCTATTGTTCTTTTCGTACCGAAATTGGGTGAATATAGTATTTCCTAGCAGGTTGTAATAATAGATATACTATGAACAACACGTCGATATGGTTCAAGATTAAATAAAAATTCTTAAATCAATTTTTTAACAGGTTTCATTAATTATTAATTACAAATTTAATATATTTTATTTATTATTATTAATAATAAATAATAATATGTCTTTGTATTATAGTGTTGTTATTACGTCCAGTTTTATTAAAATAAGCAGCCGCGATGCTATTATAATAAGACAACACTCGCGACACACGCGTAAATATTGCTGATGTAATAAACACAATGAATATAATTATTTAATAATTATAATTTAAAATCATTAATATTTCGTAATTATTTAATGACAATTTCAAAATACATAAATATATAATATTGGCATAACTGCGCTGTTCCGCATGATATATAACAATATGCAACTCTCAAAAGAATATATTATAATATATTATGTATCCCTAAATTTTATTGTCTGATATTTAATCTTATAGATTTTAATGAATATTATAAAATAAAATTATAGATAATTTTAATCTTATTCAACAAACAAATAATCCAAAAATAAGTAGCGGTTACTCCGCACAGAGCAGACAACAAATAATAATTACCATATGTTTTCTATGAACACTTTTGTATTTGCAGTCTGTACAATATGTCAACGGGAATACACATATATACTAATATAAATTAATTTTATGATTGTTGACTATTGTTGTTCGAGAATTTGTCGACCTAGTCAACATTTTTTTTCTTCCGTGAACATCTGTGGTCAACTTTGTTCCGCTTATTTTATCGACAAGGACACTGTTATCGAAGTGCTGTTGCAGAATAACAATGACGAACTGAAAACTGGAAGAACGGTTGACGTTGCTGCCCGCCGAACTGGCCACGCCAATTATTATTATTACTGTTGACGGAACTACACGGGACATATTGTCGAAGCGCGTTTAAACGACAAAGCGGACAGGAAGCAGATGAATCTGTAGACGGATTTCAATATAATGCGTGTGCTACTGTGATGTATACCGTACATTCGAGTCAGCTGGTTTCCTGAAGTATCGGCCGTCAATACTCTGAAACGTTCATATTCTGATTTGTATATTATGTGCCATGTGCGTCGATGCAGGTGGCACGCGCTCAAAACGGGTGAGAAAACGTAATATTATTAAGATACTTTTGAAACTATACCTACATTTTTATTTTTGTTAAAATTAATTGTAATTATTGTTATTGTTACTGGATTCACGTGTACTTTTTTTCCAATTACATTTTTTACACAGCAGGTAGGTATATGGATAAAACTTTTTTTGATGACCAGTTCTACGTGGCCTACTGCATTTGCAACGGACGTCAACAAAAAACTCATCTTCGAAATTAAAATACAATTTTTTTGATCTCTGCTTTAAATTTTGTCTTATTACATAGGTGCATGTTTTTTGTTTTGGTCACTCCCTTTTTTTATTCCTATATCCGTGATCCGTGTATAAAGTCCGAAGGCCTTGTCTACTAATTTTTGCCGCTCACTATATAATACTTATAGAACTACAGCACTACTATTCAGAGCTTGTGCGGGGATGGCAGTATACAGAAGTAGAATCGTTTTCACCATTCATATACCTATAGCTTAGGTTATAATTATATATAATTCGTGATAATAAGGCCCGTTACACTGGCACCACGAAGTGACAAGTAACAATAATAGTAATATTATTATTAAACGTGACTATGCGCGTAAAACACTATCAGTCTTGTACGTGATTTTGGGGGTGGGACGGTGACGTGATTTTCCTGGAATTCGGGACCGACGACAGATTAACGAATAACAATAATCCGAACGATATATATATTTAACGAGAGAGAGAGAGAGAGAGAGTGCAAAAGCGGCCGTTGTTGCTGTTGTGGTGGTGATTAATAGCTTGCTAACGTTTAACAATGAGCTCCTCTGTTTAACAGTGTCTACATCGCCGTCGCCTTTGTCGAAACCGCTCGCCCGGCAGAAACGCCACCAGACCCGGCGCTTACGGCAATGTCCTGTTATATCATTACGCGTATATATTTTAATTTAGTACGAGGCTTGGATAATACCATAATAGCGCGTAGCATTATCAGTGTGAATACTGTGTACTGTTTAGATACATTATAGTAGTCGTGGTGGTTTTGAGCTAGTGCGTGTATAATTATACTGGTGTAATACTATAATAGTATCGTAGTTGTGGTATATAGGTATATAATATAGGTGGTAGTCGTGTCGAGGTAATTATCAAATGTATACAAATAGCAACGAGCAAAAACGGTTGACTGTGATTTAATAATATGTATATAGGTTAGTGCGCAAAACTGTTGCAGAGGAGAAGGATAATACTATAACGGGTGTGTAAAACTATAATAAGCAGAGTGCAGCTTTTATATTTTAATTTCAAATACCTATTGTAGAGTCTCGCGATGCACTCACAGAGGTGAGTTGAACTAGATTGAAAATTAATTTTTAACAGCCCTAACCTGTGATTCGTATAATCCATGTGATCACGTCTCTTTGAAACATCGACGACGTTTTAACCGAGTATTTATAAAAAAAAGTATACATACACTACGATACCTTGAATATAATTTTAATTGCACACATTAATATTACTATTAAATTAATCTTACAATCATAAGTCTTAAGTTTGTTTAAAAAAAAGTATGCGGATTTTAAAAACATATAAAATGTATAAAAACAAACATAAAACCTTTTTATACATTAAAGTCATTAAACCGCCGCACCATTAATTCAACATATGAGACCGGACAATCGCCACGATAATTAACCCACTAATTTTTATTTAATAATCAATTTCTCACGAAAAGTGCTTTCAACTCGTTACTTTGTGATCGCAGTAATATGGTTCAGACTATTAGTCTTAATATACATTAACATTATATTTTGGACTATGAGTGGAGCGACGAATGTATTGGTTTTACAATGTGTTTTATTTTGTTGTGTCTAGTGACATGTTTTATGGGTTAATCAAAAAACATGTTGATTTTCGACACCGAAGGTGATTTTTGGTAGACATTTGAATCTAATTGGTACTTTTAAGGATTCATTCCTCATTACTTTAATAATATTCGAGGTACCTACACTAATACGACATTACGAAAAATGGGATTTTTACAAAATCGCATTATGAGTTTTCCTTACTTCATCCTAAAACAATCAAAAATATTTATTATGCTCAGTTTTTTTTATTGTAATTTCAAGCTTTTTTTTACGAGATCGGATGATTTAAGTTTTTAAATTGAGGCTGAGTATTAATTAATTTAAGGAATTGTTATGATTAAGACTATATAGATACTAGGTATACATAATTTCATTTTCAAAATATTTATAGATTGATATTAAGCTATTATTTATATCACTGATATATTCGCACTGTACTGCGTTAACTACATGTTTAATGATGTATTTATTTTATAACAGCAAGTAATATTGTACAAAATAATTTGTGATTTATTTTTTGGCAAAAATGATTTCAATCTACCAAAAAAAATATATTAAAGCTTTATAAACGTTAAACATAATAATTACAATCAAATATCCTTATAACTATATTTTTAGTGTAGGTAGAATATTATTTATTATTGAATTAAAATTTAACATTTAACAGTTCCTTTACACTATTACAGTGACTTACTTAATGACTACAAACACTCAATATCTATCATACAGCTGCAGAGCGACTTCTCCATTGTTTTTTTCTATTCTGGTATAGCTTTTTATTTATTTTTGATTTGGTATAATATATCAACGACATATTATATTATTTCATTTAGATGATAAAAAAAAAATGATTTTCGTTTGAATGAAAGCTATATATATATTATATCAAAGCTTTCTATCAAAGTTGGTTGTTGTTATATATTAATATATTATTATGTTACGGATGAGATTTAAAATTCATTGAAAAAAATCAGTCGTTAAAAAACTACCATAATATTCCATGACATTCAATACTACCTATAGTGTGTGACTCTATGATCAATATAGGCTGTACTATTTTTAAACAATATAATGACATTATTGAGAGTATATAAACTAGGAATAATACTGTCAACAACGATAAAACAGTAATTATGAATAAATGGCTAACTTTTAAGTTTTAATAATAATTGTCAATGAATATTTTACTGGTTAGTGGTTAGACAATAGAGATAAGAAAATGAGAGGTCGTAGCCAGTAGGTTACCCCTTTGCTGTACAGTAGTTGTTGAGTGAAATTCATCATTAAGTCACTGCAATGAAGATTTTAAGGTTAACTACTGAAATCTCGACGATAAATCATTGCATACCAAAAACGGTTCTGACTGATGATGGTCTGTCGCGTCGGTCTTCATATTACTAAGCATTTTATTAAGCCGTCATTGGTTCCACTATTTTTTTTTTTTAAATTTGGTCACATGAGGTAAAATTTTCCACAGTGTAAAATGTTTTTAAATTATCACTTTAAATTGCTATTAAACTTAATAACCTAATATACATATAACATAAATAATGTATATTATGTATATTTAATTATTTAATGTTCCTTGTACTCGTATATTATGTTACACTGCATTGTTACTTACCTACATATTGTTTTGTAAATAAATATTCGTAAAAACTTTTTTAACTTTCAATAAATTAATTATTATAATTTAAGTTACAGAGCCGTCTTACAGATAATGACATAATAATAAAACACATATTTATAAGCACACTGTATAAATTAAAAAAAAAAAAAAGGTCAACAATAGGATTATTATTCCTCACTTTTTATTTTTATTAAGGTTGAGTTTGTGATGTTTGTCTGTAATTATTGTATCACCGATAGGGTTGCAAAATAATGTTAATGATTTCCAACGAATTCGTAAGAATTCAAATTTTATTTGGTTATAAAACACAATTCTATTGATGTAAAGTACTGAAAAACTTAAGTTTTGTACATTTTTTTTTTTTTTATCAATATCAATGTTTTTAAATTTTTTTATGCACAGTGTAATTCTGATATAGCTTGCTCTGAATTTCGCGTGACTTGAAACTCTTTTGGATGACCTGCAGGCAATGAAAAGTAATAGGCAAGTAATGCCTTCATTGTCCATTTTGCAGTGTAATCGATGTCGACCATCTCGTCCCAAAGTTCATTTTTATTTATATTATTATAATATATTATATCCGATAACACGAATACATTACTTTTGGATTTCTATACACATAAAAAATAGTTCCACGCACAAAAGCTTGTCACGAACGAGGATTTTATATGGGTGACTATGCACTTTGATAAAAATGTAATATAGACCTTTTATGATTGAATTATACTCGCAACTGCTAAACTAATTCACTTTTTAAAATGTAACATCCAAATTTAATTTTATATGCTTATAAAAAAATTAAACGTCAATTATATTATAACTACTATATTGTGTAATAATTATCATCAAATAAATAGTATAACATTTTGCTTTTTATCAATTATTGTTTGTAAAAAAAAAAATAAATCTATTAAGTCGAAAGCTTAAGTTTATAATGGAATACTGTACACTTTATTGGTTACACATTTATTAGGAAAACGTTACTTATTTTAAACACACATTTTGTCAGTTAACGAATCATAGAAAAATAAAGTATTAAAAAATTAAAACATCTATTGTTGTAATTTAATTTATAATTTATTAAATGAGGATATGTAGATCCCAATGATTAATACTAATAATTGATAAAAATTCAAAATTTTATTTTTTTATTGTTGAATTTAATATTTTATATGTTCTTAAAATATTTTTCAAACAATTTACATCTCTCAGACAAATAATTGGTTTAAAAATTACAAATAATGTACCTGTGTCCTGTATGATATTTAAAACATACTTTTATAATATATTCTAACTTAGGTTTTTAATTTAAAAAAAAATCCATTTCATCACATTTTTGTTCATATTAATTAATTATCTCAAGAGGTATCAAATTACATTGAATTGAAATTAATTATTTTCGTATCTATTGATTAGGTATTGTAAGTTAGAACGCAAATTAATTGGTTGAAAATAATATTGAATTCTATTGTGGAAACTTTAGATGATTTGATGATTCAGCTGCCAGTAAGTAAACTTGAATATAAATATATTTGAATGATATGTACTTATAACTCATAACCTATAACAGTGTGGTGTTCTGAGAAGTAGGTATACACATAATGTGTGCATTTGGCTTACCTTTCTTGTTTCGCTCATTAAAAAACAGTGTACAAATATTATTATACATTTAACAGAAACGATCAACTATTTAAAATAATATTATACGATATATATAAGTAGGTACATGTTTTTATGTGTTTAGGCAGTTTATTTTATATTGTTGAATGTTGATATATTATTATGATATTTCCGAAACTTATACAAATCGTACATAGAAACGTATTTGATGTCTTAAATTAAGCCAGATAAACCTAGACCAAAACACGTAGTGATAAACGATAGCAAAGCTATTTAAGATAAATTAAGTATTTAAGTTAATAAAATTAACAATTTTGGATTTATTGTAAAATTTAAAATGATTAAAAATAAAAATGCATATTATTATCCTAATAATATAACAAATTACTACATGAAAAATATATAAGATATGCATCATCGTAACTAGACTATGTACTAGGTACTTAAATTTAATAATACATTTTTGATTACATATTAATTTTGAAACTTACTTAAATGTACCAATACTATCAGGTGTATTTCTAATTCAACCAACTTTAGTAAAATCCGGTATTTGTTCATCGGTGTTCTACCCAAACGCTTTGTCACATTATAATTTTTATTTAAGTTAGTACTTAGTGTCGTAAATATAACAAAAATGAATGGTTGGGGGCTACGATCAAGATTATTAACCGGTTACCAATAAAATGATTTACTGAAGTTTAATATACGTACATTATTATATTTATCAAACATTGAACGAAAGACGTAGAGCACTAGATTGTTACGATCGAAAACACGTATACCTATTTTATTATCATAATATCATGTCCTTGAGGATTGAAATATTATCGTACTGTTCAAAAATGATGATTTTCAAATTTCAAGTTGCCTCAACATGTAACCACTGTCTACGTTGGGCTATTATTATTTATATACTCCTTAAATATAATATATTTAAAAAAAAAAACATTTGTTTCCTATATAATTATTATATCATATAAATTATTATTATTAGGTAGGTATATTAATATTGAACAGTAACGAAAATAAAAATAAATATATAATACAAATAAAATAATCTATATATACGTGATTTAATTATTTTAAATCCATAAAGTACAGATTACAAAACTTACGAAAAAAACCAGCACCGTTGACCAATACAACAGAAATCTACAGCAGCCGGTCAATCGACGAAAATCCGTATAAAGTACGGAAAATAAAAGCAAGTCACAGATGGTCTAGGGATTTTGATATTGACCGGAAACTCGAAAGATTAAACTTTTTCAGTTCAGAAAAGATTTCTCCACAAACACTATAAAACCGTATTTATTGTGCATAATTTATTAAGTACGAGTACAGCGACCCTGCCGTCTTGATCCTGTTGCGGTTACGGATTGTCGGATTCTGCATCGATGAAAAAATTTAAAAATCCGTAAGACCTCACAGTTACGTCTTTTCTGTTGAAATAAATTGAAAAATATTCGTTTTAAAAATACTATTCTCCACCGAAGTGTCTGCGGATGCGGTCCTGATAACTATATTACGTTATGCGTTGATGCTGAAGCAGTGGAGTTAATCACTAGTGACTATACCAACCGTATAGTGGTATGCAATGTACACAACTTGGAAGTATTAAATCTCCGAAACAGCTACCGTTAAGTTTTAAGTTTTTAACGATAAATTATTTCAATTGCATTGGTATATAATATTATAATGATATACACATATAGTATGAGCGAACACGTGCAATAAAAACCGTCATCTTTCTTTTTACGTGAATATAATTTCCTTTAAATTGGCTGTATTTGTTATAAATGTAGTATACGCGAGCCTATTTTTAATGCTAAGACTTTGATGGTTATTAGCCTACTTTTGCATTTAGTTGAATGCAAGTTTTAAAATCGTAAACCTAGCTAATGAAAATTGATATTGTTTTTATGAACATTATATTATATGACTATTGGATATTATAGCTATTATATTATATACTTGCAATCTCGCTCTATTTGGCCTTACGTGACATGACTTTTACCCTCAAACAAACTTTATGATTCGCCATAGCTTTCTAAAAATCGTGTGGAATCTTTGATCACGAAGGTGCTTAAATAAGGTTCCTAAAATCATACTGAAATTTAATATCCCTCTAAAAATGCCACGAAAATAAACAATGAAATACAATTTGCAGATAACATAATATTATAAAATTATCAGTCTTTTGATTACCAGCGATGTTCAAAATAAAATTAAAAACAATTTAAATACGGAATTTCGGAATATTTTCTTTCTAGTGAAGTAGTTTGTCTCTTTGGGGTCGATACATATATCATGGAGACATATTTACAATATGAGGTAAAGCATAGTTGTAAAACAAACGTTATAAATATTATATTTTTTTATTTTCATTTTTGAGGTATTAAAAAAAATTATTATTAGACATATAATAAAATTAAATAAACATATTAATATCATAAACTATTCTTTGTAGAGGTACAAATAAGTAATAACGAAGCAGTTCAAAAGTAAATAAAATGAATAATTATAACTTTAAAGATTTTTTCTACAAAAATATAATGATCTTGTATTATATTATAATCTTAGAATTGTATACCAGTGTAATGTTAAGATAAAGATAAAAGAATGTTTTATCTTTAAGTAAACACATTTATTATTTAAAAATCATAAAATATTTTTATCAGGTAATTATGAATCATGTTTACATTTTTGTTTTTATAATAATTATTAATTAATACAACGCAGAAAATACTCTTGAAGTATTTTTTTACTAAAATTTAATTTTAAATACTTGACGATAATCAATTTTCTCATTTGTATAAATAAACTTTTAAAATATTAAAATGTAACAAAAGTGCATAGTTGAAATTATTAAATAGGACATAATTTGTTAATTTTAAATATTATACTCATTAGAAAAAATATATACTGTTTTATGCGCAGTTTTGTATAACACATTTCGAGATTGTCCAATGAGTCTAAGTAATGTTTGTTGGTATACTTTTGAAAGTATTGTATTCTTAGGTAGCAACAATTTATGTATCTACCTTAGTTTGGCATATCCAAATAAAATACAATATGTAAAATTTAATATATACAAGAGAGTTATTAATTATTATTCATACCTAAACAAATTATTACCCCTTACCTTGATACCAAAAATCAACATATATGTACTCTGTTTTATTGAAATACTCAATGCCCTTCTTATAATATTTCAGAAATTAAAATTACTCGAAGTTGTGAACTAAAAAATTATCATAATTACAATTGTATAATCTTTATTAAATTTAATAAGTACACATGCGAATTGTGATATTTACCAACCACTCACCACCTCGATTCACGTATAGAAATTAAATATTAATAAATGACAATTATTTTTCAGTGTTACATACATTCCATACATTATTCAATGTTATTAGTTTTTGGAGTACTTAATGATTATATATTATATTCTGAAGTATCTTATAAAAAAACATTGATGTCATAAATTGTAAATAATCTTTTCCTAGAAGTAGTTAAATTTAAAAATTAATGAAATCGCGATTACAAAGTATGCCATAATACATATTTGTAAAGTGGGGTTATATTGACATTTTGTCGATATTTTATAACGATATTTGCAAAACGTATATGAATAATGTAAATATTGTAATTAAAAATTATGGGTCATCAATTTTAATAGCTAAGGTACATGATATACTTAATTGTATATTTGTATGAACGTTTTTTAATTTTTAAGTACAACGATTTTAGATTTTCCCGATATGTCTTTATACTTAAAATTAACAAAAACTAATAATATGTTCGTTTTATTTATCAAAATTTTTTAAATTCTGAGAGATGTAATCAATTTTATGATTATGATGCATCTTGTTTGAACTTGGTTGGTATTTTGCGAATAAAAACTCAAAAGTTATTTTACTTTAATTACTACGTATTTTTTTGCTTAATCATTTTGAAATTAATAAACCACCGAAACTCCCACGTCCAAAACCTCTCTTCCCGAACAATCCCAGTTCACCCTAACTGACGTTTGAAATGTAGCTGGTGCTGTGACTTATTAGTTGACTAGTCGACTATAACCTGCACTACTACCACCCCATGAAGTATTATTATTAAATATTTTTTCAACCAAGCCAACAAAACCAACAAAGCCCTCTTATATGCATCCTTCTATTTATTGTTCTTATTATTGTAAAAATATTTTATATAGATTGTATAAATTAAAGTAAATATGATAAAAAAAAATTTATATATATACCGGGTGATTCTTTTATCATTGAACACTCATTGTTTCAAAAATTACTAATGTTTTTGAAGATATTTTTTTTACATAGTTTCAAGTTGTTCAAAACCAAAAACATTAATAATTTTTGAAATAATGAGTAATCAATGATAAAAGAATCACCCGGTACATATAAATAAATAAATAATAAAATTTGGTAAAACAAGATGAAGTTGAAAAAAACTGGAATTCTTATGCAAACTCGGTTTTCGGCGAAATCAACATTTTTATAAAAAAGAATAATCGTAGATATTTGAAATTTTTACCAAATGTTTATATTATTAATTATTTTATATAATATTATATAATTATTATTTTATATCTATGGTTCGATTTACATTGGAATATTTTTTTTTATAAATACTTGATATTCAAATGATATTGACAAAATTAATCGAATTCACAAAAACGTTCATATTTCTATTTAGTTAAATATTATGAAAATTTCTATTTTTATAGCTTATACTTGAAAGATTAACACAAACTTCTTTAAAATAAGTTCATATTGTAACAAAAAAATTTGGGAGTTATAATACACACAAGATTTTTTTAGACATTTTAGGTTTGAATTTGGACACTACTAGATATTTTAGCAATTTTAGTTATTTTTATGTACCTTTATCAAAAATGATTTTAGTGAGGATTTGGAAATGTGAGGAAATGTTCACTTATTTTATGATGTTTTATATAAATAGTATTATGATGTATTATATACTGAATGACACTTTTTAAAACATCTCAACCTTACTGAACATATAGGTAGTGGTTACCAACTTTACTCTATTTTTTTTTATTGATTTGGGAAACATAAAAAAATATAAAAATACATTTGTATCTTACCGATATACGCAAATCTGGGACCCATAAGACAAATCAATAAATAAAATAATTAATTTTGCACTGATAGAACTAAACAAATTAATTGAATATAAACTCTTAAATAAAATTTACTTGGAAATTATCTACTAACTGTTGTTGTTAAAATTGCTGATCAAGTAACTACAGGATAAAAAAACCTCAAAAATAAATTAATTTTAAAAACAATTAAGCTTAAATTTTGGAGAAAGGACAACCTATGAATAATTAATATGGATTATTAATTTAAAAATTAAATAAAAACATTTTATTTTATATTATTATAATCTATTGTTATTTACCGAGTTTTGGGTAACGTGCGCTTATCGTTTTTGTATACTGTAATAATATTATATTATGTAGGTACCTACTTACCTATAGGCATGCACGCACTTGTTTGATGTGTCGTTTGTGTATACACACTTTATTTTCATTTTGAATAAAATGAATGAATAAAATGAAACCCTATTATAATTTATAATTGTCGAACTATAATAGTTGTATGCTGAAAGTTCTGTAAAAAAAAATTAAATTAAATCTTAAATAGGTTATTACAATAGAAAGGGGGAGTTTTATTTTTAGCATAGTAATATTATATACTATTGTATTTCATATTATAGAAATAATACAAAAGTAAAAACAAATTTCTGTAGTGCGTTTTCATTTGACGTCAAGACACATTTTTTTAATAGCACAGAATAATAGACTACACATCCTATACAGATATTTATGTAAATCAGTTTATACCTATTATACAATTAAAATCTATATATAAGTAGGTAGGTAATATGCTAGTATATACATATAGTACATATTATAATGATACAGTGCACATAATAATTATAGGCAAATCACTGCTGGTTTATACAACAACGTTATATTATACAAATTGCGATATTTAATATTCGGTGTTTTTTTATATGTATATTTTTTACATTTTAGAGTCAGAGATATTTTAATACAACGTCATCGTTGTCGTTTCTAGGCATGGTATTCGCGAGTTAGCCTTTTTCATTTGACATATCACGAATATAATGAATTTAATGCAATACATTAACTCGTTATTCGTATTCACAATTATGATTTATATAGGTATTTGTCGGCACAAATTATATAGCTTGAAAAAGATTTTTTCTATGACAGTGTTGATCGACCGTTGACGGTTAACTGTACAGTACAATATAGGTGGGCGAGGTGATTCTTATTTTTATATCTAGGGCTATAATGTATATAAAATAATAATAATAAAAACAAAAAAAGGTTAATGAACTGTAAGGAAGTTAACTTGTTCACAAAACGAATTTAATATATATATATATATATTTCATATATCTGCATTCATTATTCGTTAATTATTATTCCACATTTCCACTTGTCATATTAATATATTATATATATATATATATTATATATATATTATACATTTCATATACTATGCATCGACCATATTATATAAAGATACAATAATAATAAAATATGTAACGGCCTTATCTGTTCGCACTCACACCATCGTATAGCTCACTATATAAGTAGGTAGTGGGAAGGTATATTATGTATTTACATAAAATAATGCACGCCATGTGTGATTCGAAAAAACAACAACAAATAACCTGTTCGTGATACTCCAGCCGAATCATCTTTGCGTGGAACTATTTTTATTCTTTTGATTTCGTCTGCCAACTTGGTTTTTCTTTTTTTGTGACGAGACGTCAATTAAAATTGACATATTATTATTATGATTATTAATTATTAAAATTAATTCTAATATACTCACGTGTCAAATTGTTGCATATAAACACAAATAAAATAATATGACACATGGGTTGTTATTATGCTATATTGCTGTGGCAGTTTAGTAAACAATATTCAATATCCATTAATTCATTAATTTATTATTAATATGTAGCGACTAGCGTTTCAGCGTTTGAAAATTTTCTAAAGTATTTTATTTTAACATGTTTTAATACATCTATTTTTATTGTTACACATGAGCAATTATCAGTTTATGATCTTATCTACAATCATCAAATTTAGTTTTATTCCCCCCCCCTCTTATTTAATTATACATTTATATTTCTGTATCTACTATGCAATTTTTTTCAGAAAGTTGTTTTGCATTATGAGAAATATTTTATTGTGGATTTATAAATTCTTTTTGTTCCAACCTACTATGAAAAAATTAGATGTATAGATTCTTATGATTCCTATCAATTATTATTACGTATGTCCGTTTTTAAGTTATGTTTTATAAATAAATAGATAAATGAATACAAATAAATATTACGCGAATCTATAACTTCAAACAATAACTATTGGGCACTCAAAAAAAAAAAAAAAATGTGACTTGTGTCACACAAATAATATATATTATTTTTACTTGTATATTAAATACTATGATTCGAATAGAAAGATAGTTTATACTTTTTTGTATTGGTTTTTAATATGAAATTGTTCCCAAGATGTTTTAGATTAACTCATATACTAAATTGCCTAATCTATTATTGTTTAAATCTTTACTAAATCTTTAAATTAAATACATTGTGTAAATTTGAAATTGTAAATTCATAAATATTAATTATCTAGTTATAAGAATATGTTTTAAGAATAATAAATAACATACAATTAAAAAAAAAATACGAAATCATTATGATCCTGAAAAATTCTCTGGACTTGTATATTTTCAAAAATAACGTACGTGACATTTTAGTAATATATATTCATGTATACGAGTATAAAAATATTTTATCGAGAATTTACGTGGATCTTTAAAAAACATGTTCTCCGATCACGTGAAAAATAAATATAGTTGATTTTTTGATCACTTTAAGTCAACGCCGATTATAAAACTGGAAAATCAACTGACGATGACGGTTATATAGTGTCACTATAATATTTATATGCATTATTTTATGAGGTAACTACCTATACCTACTCATTACATTTTATTTTTAATTCAATAATTTTTGTCTAGTTTTTTGAATGATTGGCGTGATAATAAAAAAAAAAAACACTTGTGTCTGTAATACAATAACATGTATAAGACTGCACCTAGACACTATATAATATGCTTGTACTTAATGCTATGTATTAACTTGAATAGTAGTATAGTACGAATAATGGCACAAAATATTTTGAACCTGCACAGAAAATATGACTAGTAAACATTATTATTATTACTGTCCGATCCTTGTTTTGTCTATTTACAACGATTCACATTCTCATGCGATTCCAAAGCATTTCGGTGTACCTATTATATTGAATTCCTTCAGAAAAGTGTCGGACGAATGTATTGTATTATAAAATGTTTAAGTATAATACTCTGTCAAGATCGGAAACGAGGTAAAATAATATGACTTACAAAATGAAATTGCTATCAAAAACATCATTACAGTAGAATGACACAGAAATCACAATTTTAATATACACCAGAAGACTCATTGACACATTAAACTACAACGGTAAGCATTTCTTTTATTTCAAAATATATTACAACAACTTACTGATTGATCAAAAAAAAAAATATATATACAAATAAACTAAACTACTATTTTGAAATTTTGAGTAAATTTATATAGAAAACCATGTTTTACTTTGAACGTTATTGTTGTAACTTAAAAGTTTTCGGAACAAGAGTGCATAGATTGTAAGGACACTTATAGCTATAAAATAATAGTTTATTGCGTTTTTGACGATTTCATATTATATTGAATAAAAACTAGTGTGTCTATTATACAAAACTCGAGTCTATATTATAATAGGTACCGTATATATATAATATAGGTAATACTGTCAACCTCCTCTCACACAAATTTTGATTTTTTTAACGACGCTCGTCAATTAACACGATGCTACCAAGTATAAACACGAACAACAGATCCAAAGTGGCTAAAATGATAACTAAATCGAATGAACAAATATAACAAAACGGAAACACAGCACCGAGTTATAGGAATACGAGAATATTATATTCTTTCTGGTTTTTTTAGAACTCATCAAAACGTAAAAATTAATTAACACACGTGTTTAACATAGGATCGTCAAAATAACTTGGAAGTGTTAAAAAATTAGATTACTGCGCAACTTAAAAAAATATAATATATATTCATGATATCCTATTATTATGTATTGTTATGGGTACGTTTATTTCTTACTATACGACTACACAGCCCGTACAGATATTATATACGTTACAATGTGTAGGACGAAGGTACGTTTTTAAATTAAAAAAAAAAAAAAGCTTTTCCTCAATTCGATTTAACGTACTGTACAATATAATATTGAACCATAAACTATAGCTGATAGCCATATATAACAATAAAATGCTTGTACACACGAAAACGTTCGAATAACGCACCACACTAAACGTCATTAATCTCTTTTCGACATGCTGTACAATCGCCTCGCGCTGTACGCGTTCATATTATATATAAGATCAATAACCGATTCTTGCTGTGGGTATATGTTATGCATAAACGCATTCGTTATATTATTGTCTCTGGTGTAGGTCGTGTTTGACCGGACAGACCTTTTCCGGTGGTCGACAAGATTGAGGTGCGGTAGACGGTATATATATAGGTACCTGACCGACTGCCGAACGTTCGATCGCCAGACTTGTATAATATTATATCGCTTAACGACATCACCATTATGTAATATATAACACATAGCTGTGTATTTACAGCATAAATATCGAACTGTGAGTTTGCGAATGTCTCCTAACTGTGTCTGCGGCGTGATACGATGAACCTATAAACACAATCTGATTTCAAAGCTCTATGAGTAAATATTTGTGTATCGTCAACGGTTACTGCTATCGAAATGTCCGTGGTTCATCTGATGTGGCTTGGAAATATTTTCTTATTTTTACATTTCATTCATAGGCTTAGAGTTAAAATAGTTTCGAAATAAAATATTACGAATAAAGCAAATGTATACATTGTATACAAAAAGATTTTATAGTTTTGACTGTTTTGAGTAACCTAATACAATGTAACTATTATTTTATGTATGTCATGCATATTGAAGATTTTTAGAGCAAATAAGTACCTACACATTTTTTGTGGTTAGGTTAAGTTATATCGTCGCGTAGCATTATGGAATTATTTACTTTAAAAATTCTGCTATCTGTCCGTCATTCTATAAATACAAAACCCGATCAGTGGTCGCTAACTACAAAAAAATATATCCCATTGATCAATTATATTGTACCTGCACATAGTGTCTAGCACTCAACAGGGACTATTTTGTTACAGTGGCACAAGATATAAAGATATACGCAGCGTACCGCGTTCGTGGATCCGAGGAAAATCGTGATCAGAAAATCGTACATAGAGTTCACGAGCTACCGCAACAGCGTGCCTAACACTGAACAAAATGCAATCGACTTGACGTAAAAACCATGTCCTGACTTGTTGGCAGCAACACTTTAAATACCTGTCCATTAGACGCACCCATTAGCCTGATAATTATTGTCTGTCTGCGGACTATAGAGCGCCGGTGAGTCATAATACTATAATATGGGACGACTGATAAACGACAATACCCATACACGGACGGTTTAAGTACAGATGTGTGTACGACGCGTTTTATATCGCACGTATCGACTTAACATACATTTACGAAGAGTTTCGGTGTTTATTTCTGGTATTTAGGTAATAGTCTTCGCATTTTAATTTTGAAAAAAAATACATGATATCTACATATATGCAACGTAATATATGGTATAATGTTATTATATAAATTAATCTATTATATTATTATCATAATATAATTGGTACCGCAAAGTCGCATTTCCTACAAGATAATAAGATACCAATTTTATGATGAAATCTCTTCAAATTTCATCTGCATGCTGTCTAAGTCTTCGTCTATGGACATGTATTACATTGTAGCGTCCATACGGTTATATAGATATTATAATCCGAAAACAAATATCACTTGTTACATTTGTCAATTGAATGATAACAGTTATTTTAAAATATTTTGATCGATTATCTAAGTTTTAAATTTTAATATTATAATATAATATTTAGGATATTTCAGACCAAAATTATATCTTGTACTTACCTATTATATTATATTTTTTGCTTTTATGTTACAAGTCAAGTAACTATTAGAGCTGAGTATGTGCAAGAAAAAAATCCTAAAAGTTAGCTTTTGAAGGTTTTATATATAGGTGTACAAGGATCATAAAAAAGTATTCCTTTTAAGTGCCTATGGGCCATGGATATACTAAAAACAACTTTAAACAAAGATAAATTAAAATGTTCAACAAGATTACAACCATACTGTAGATAAAAATAACATAAAAGCCATAAAAACCTACAAATTATTACAAAGTAAATTCCAAAATCGACTTACTTTTGCATCCAGTTTAATTGTAAGTAAGATAAGGTTTTACAGTTAATATTGCTAAAAAAAAGTTATATAAACATTTTGATTCAAAATATTAATAATTTGTTAATAAATTTGAAGATAAAAACTGATATTTGCAATTGCCCTCGAGTAAATAAAAAAAAAATAAAACTTAAGAGCATATAGGTTCCGATAGTGATTTTATTTTCTATCAGTTCTAATAACTTTTAATAGATGAATGTCCGTTTTTCCACTCTTTATAAATTTTCATTTATTGAACACAAGAATAGAAAACAACATAAAAAGAACTTTAATTTTTTTAAGGCAACGAGGTTAAAACTGTACATTGAAAGTATATAATATGAGTATAACTAACCTGTTTTTACTAAGAATTTTTAATACATAAATAGGTAGAGATATTTTAGGTTTTAATAAATTCAGTGTAATTTTAATTTTTGACTATAGTAAGATTTTGTGCCAAAAATTGGAACGTAGAAAATTGCATATCGATGTATGTATATTTATTGATTATATAGGTACTAATGAAGTATAATAGGTGTATGTACAACTATTGAACCGTATCATACATAGAAGAAAAGCAAATTTATTATTAAAAATATAAAATGTTCAGTGTTTCAAATCAATTGTATTTCAAATATTTGTTGTATTCATACAACTGGAATCTTTTATGTGTGTATAAAATGTATAATTGATATTAATTTTTAAATTTTTAACTAGTTTTAAAAGGTTCAGCACTTAATATTAAATCATTTAAATTAGTTATTAATTAAAAGAGATTATTTTAAAATTAATATTTTAATTTGAATGTATTTTAATAATATAATATATCACGTAAATACGCATTATTTAATTACAAAATGTAGTAATTAATAAGAGAACATATTCTACCTACCTACCTACCTGACGTATATTACAGTCTTGAACAAGTTAAAATCTATACTAGTTGAACTCATTTATTCGACCAGTTAGTCTACAACTTCCTTAAATCAACAACCATAAGTAAGGAAGAACACGAATTGTATCATTAGCTAGTACTCTTGATATATAGGCTAGAAGTTTGAAAAGTGCAAATTAGATTTATTAGGTTGAACACGGTATTTGTGCTGTTTAATTTCAAAGACCCTTTTGTCGAAACGTTTCTTACCAACTCATGCTTTTTAAACGGTCAATGAGGTTTTAGTTTTCTGCAACGTATACGAATTGTATTATCAATTTTGACACATGAGATTATGAGCTTGTAGCTTATATATTCGTGTGATTTTAAGTATCTCACTATTTTATAAAATATATTATCTTAAACCTTGCCGATTACATACAAACGCCCGACCAGTTAACTTTGAATTATTCAAACTAAGAACTAAACAAGGCTAGATTGTATTTATTTTGTTATACGCACATGTGAGCATATTATATAGTTAATTTATGAACCACATAAAAAAATTAATAATGTCTAGAACTGTTGAGTCATTTTCAAATTTAAATAGGTTCGATGAAGAACTAATTATTGGATACTGAATGTTGAACGATGAATGTTAATAAAACTTTACTATTTTTACTATACAAAATATTAAATATTTAATAGTTAACAACATACGATTGATAACTGAATTTCAAAGGCAACAATACATTTCTAACTTAATAGCTATATAAATTAATACATTATTACTACTCGATAAAACGACAATGTGCTTGAAATTAATTAAAATTCAAAATAGAGTTCACTCGTTAAAATGTATGGGTTATAAATAGTTATGTCTTCATTCAAAATTACAGTCAAACCACGATATTATAACAAAATGAAAACTTTTTATAAGTTTTTCGGTGGAATATCTTGATATTATTATCTGTATGTATAGCTGTGCGTGCGACCCTTACAGGACGTATACAACGTAGCCTTGTATTAGTCGTATTGCTTTTTTCAAATTCGAGGTAAATATATTAATATATATATTATATATATATATATATATATATATATAATATATATATATTTGACTTTTTTTTTTTAAACGGTTTTATTCTTCCTATATAAAATAGATGAGACAAAAAACAATAGAAATACCATGACTATGGCCGTAGATATTATTTGACCACAAAACTGGTAAGCGTGGTAAGGTATCCTGATATCTAGTTTAATCGTCTGGCTTAATGGGAATTTAGCCTCGTTGAAATTACGCGTCCAACTACTATCTATAATAGTATGAGTGTATTTTATTTAAACGCAAAATTGACGTGTAATCCCACTCCGAAATCCACTATTAAACAAGCTCAATGGAACTGGGTTGCACCGAAGTATTTATTTTCACGGAACTCTAGAAAAATAATCGACATTTCGCAATTCTGACAAACACCCTAAGTACCATTATGGTCCCCGATCGATAGCGTACACGATGTCATCATGCAGCTTATATTATTAAATAAAATGAAAAAAAAAAGTTTTAATATAGCCTTCTCTTGCCCTGTGCTAAGATCGCGTAAACTCTATAAACCCTCACCAAAGCTTTCTATTGGCAGAATGTCACAACGAAGAACGAGTATCTATGTGCAAGTGAAATACGACTTTAAAAATGAACAATTTACCGTCACGACAATGATGGTGCAACAAATATTTTTTAGCGACACACTTTCATCTGGCAGTCGTTGTGTACATAATACGTTTACTAGTATGTACGAATAAATGGGATCCATTCGCCAACCGTTCTTTTTCGTCGTCGTCCAGTCTGCGCGGGGTCGAGGAGAGAGCATCTAATTGAAAACTGAAAACCTGCCGACGATGGCCGATGGCTGTAAAATATCGTGATAAACGATATTTTCAAGTGAGAGGGGGGTCGGCGGTGGTTCATCGCAATTAGTATACAGGGTGATTCTTTTATCGCAAAACACTCGATGTTTCTCGATCGATATCGGGTTAATGGTTGTCGAGTGTTCGGCGATAAAATTCATCCTGTATCTATATTACATACCTTTATTATAATTTATAAGTGTACGATAAATATAAGATATTGTTTTCCAAAAAAGTCGAAAACAATCAAAATGAGTGCACCGGTCGCACGCTGGGCCAGTGCGCTTTTGTTTTGCTCGCAGGACATGTATTATGCCCACATAATAATATTATATTTATTATATATATTCGCGTTCGGAGGGTTAATATTACTCGGGTGGGACCGGACAATGAGGGAATTGGCGACCGCATAAGCCCCGTACGATTTTTCATTTAAGGTTATTATTATCAACATCGTCATCATTATCATCATCATTATCATCATCATCATCATCATCATTATTGTCGTCGTAATTTTCGCTGGTATAGCTTATAACGACGACCTGCCCTTATTATAACGGGGTGTGATCAGTTATTAATGTCATCCGTAAGCGTGTTACACGGTGTTTTTCGAATATTACAGTGTAATACGTATTATAATTGTTGTAGCCAATTATATCACTTTAGTATAGTTATCAATTATCACACATGAAAATAAATCATCTACGATATGGTGATTAATAAACGTCAAGAAGAGTTTTATTAACTCATACGTCCGAGTGGTATTTCCAGACAACTATTGTTCACAAAATTAAAATTTTTGAACGTATTGTATTACCTACCGTTTACGTTTTGATCTAGAGACGGCGGCTTCTTCACAAACAGAATAAACGAGAATATAATATATAATCTATCGTACATGATAAATTAATCTGGTCAGTAATTATACAATACGTTGTAACTGTTTTATCTGTACATTTTCTACCTAAAAACGTATTTAACTGAGCTTAAGTACACGTATTTAACTACGAAACATGATTATACGACATATAGTAGATTATTTTTTTAAATATAAATACGATTTTTAAATGCGTACAATGGACAAATACTAAATTTGATTGTAAATTATAGTTAAAACTACATATTGTGACAGTAAAATGCATTTCTAAACTATTAAATCAATTGTTTTTTATTTTTACAGTTATAATGATATTGATTTGTTCAACAAAAATCTTAAATTACGTAACACGTGCATTGTGCATAAGCTATTAGTTTACTTGACTGCTTGTACCTAATGTATTTTGAATTAATTTTTGTTTTCTTATAAATCTGGAGCTCCAAGTTTTTAAATAAAAGTTAGTCAAATTTAATCAAAATTCTTTATAAATATATTAATTATTTATATTAAATTTCAAGTAAATAAAATTAGTGACTTAGTTGAGAAGACTTTTAATGACACCCCACCGTACAGCTTTAATTATTTCTCAAACTTTATATTATCGATAGAGTTTAGCCGTATCTTTACGAGATTTACATACTTACTGAAAATAAAAGCCAGCCAAGAATAAAGTTAACTTAGTGTGGTTGGCTGAAAGTTGATGTAAAGAAGATAACTATGACATTATTAAGTTTGTTATGGACATGTAATCTAGTTGATAAATAACGATAAAGAACTTTGTTGGATTAGTGATTGTTCACGTAAGTGAGGTGCCGTTACGTATTTTATGAATACTACAAACAAACTTAAATGTAAGTAAGTATGTTTCTGCCAGTCTTGAAGGTAGATATTTGAATATTTCATGCTATAGTTGTATTCCATATCTAGATTATTGCAAAGATACTTAATGTCTTAATGTAACATTCATGAGCACGTGTAGTCTGTGTTTGTAATTTGTAGATTGTGAATTTCGGAATTCGTCGATTGTCATTAAGCCTAAATTTTAGGGATGTATAAGTGAACAGAGAAAATGTAATTCCTCAGAGGGTGGCAGTTTTTTTTTTTAACGGATTTGATATGTATTATAAAATAATATCTAAATTAAACATCTGCCAAAGGAATATCTAAATCTTTAATATAGAAACTAAATGATCTAGATTTTAGGCACAAATTCATTCATATACAATTATTAAAACTATGAATAATAATATACATTATAATTGTAAATATAAGGAATTTAATTAGGTAATCAAATAGTATTATCTACAATATTTTAACTTGGAAATTATGATTATTTTGATAAAGATAATTCATAAGATATTTTATATTATAATTTATTGTAGCTTTACAGCTATACAGGATAATCCACTGTGTTTTTGTATTTATTTTTTTTTTTTTTTAACTTAGAAGGAATAGTTTTGTCCCGGGTCATTAAACATAATTATTGTTTTAATGCTGTTAATAATGGCCGCATTTATAAACAGAACCCTTAGTGTACTAAACTTATATACTAGGAAATTGTTTTTATAATGTAGGTATAATGTCTTTGAACACGCCCACCAAAATGACCTATCCAAAGCTAATTTCTATCAAGTTGAATCCGGACTTGAAGTCAAGAAAATCTTGGAGAGTGTCCCCAACACCGTAATCACTCTCTCGCTTCCATTGTTTAGGGAACTGGGTGTCGAGTTCCTGGCTATAGTTCGGGTGACTTAATAGCTTGTCCTATAGCAATTCGAAACTATATTATTTTACATTTAAATAACAATCACGTATGAAGTGTAGAACAAGTACTTATTGAAATTAGCATTTTGAGCCTGGGTTCATTGATAATCGCATTTTGTTTTTTTAAAACTATTATTTCCTGAAAAAAAATAGCAGGGTGAAAAACTGTAATTCACGATATATGTGAATATTAAAATAATACCATATTTAAGATATGATGATACACAATATGTATACCTATTAAATAAAATAAGTTTAGCTAATTCATTTTTACTTAGATTTTAGCATAGAAAGTTAATTGTTTAATTAATTAATCTTAAAATTGTCTACATTGTATACACATTAAAAAACTTTATGTGAATTTAATTTTTGTTATATACTCATCCCTAAATCAATGTAAATAATTGTTTGTAACGACTGTCAAACCATTAAAATTATTACACAAATAATAATTATCGACTCTATGATCAAAGTATTGATTAGTATAAATTTTTTTTATAAAATTAAACCACTCAGGCCAGTTAGGCCAAAATAACAACGAGGATTATACTTTAAGGCACATGCTAGAATAGTTAACTTCATTAAAGGACAAATGGGTTATAAATACCTATATAAGCAGTTTAAAAATGTTTACAAATAATATAGATAAATTGAAAATTATATAATAAAAAAATCTGTATCTAGAAAATTACATGGACAATGAAATTTGTTTAAAATAAAAATAAATTTGAATAAACACAAGAAACTTTAAATAATTTATTATATAAAAATGCGTATAATATAATCTATAAAAATGAGATAATCTAAGTAGAATAACTAATATGCAACTTTTTAATGAAGTAGACCGGTTTGCTATGTAGGTATTTTCTAAAAAATAAACGAGTTGAAATAACTTTTATTAGAATATGATGAGTTTTTTACGAAATTTAAACATCAAGACAAGAATACTATAGAATTGGACTCAGTATAACTATACGTGTTAGCCTTAGCATAAAAGCTGGTTCTACGATTCATCGTTAAAAATCTTCAAATCAGAATTTAATCTAATGATTTTTTTTTCAATCCAGCTATATCGTTATTAGCTACGAAACAACCAACTACTATAAAATATAGAATATGATAATAAAAATATATTGTTAGCTTTTTTTATGAGTCATCAAAACGAACGAAGATTTAAAAAAGAGGAATGCCTATAATATTAACTATTTCAGCTACTACTTATACTACTTATGAATATCAAGAAAAATGATTACGGCATTGAGATCACCAGTATCATCATCAATGAGAGATTCGTATAAAGCATAAGTGTACATAATATTATATCAGCGAAGGCTCCCATTGACTGACTACCATTTACCAGCTTGGGAAATCTGTGTAATATATATTTTTGTTCCTCCTTTGGATGTTTAATAGTCTGAATCCTCACTTTATTTATTATGTATACAATATAAATTACAGTGATAAAATTACAATAAAAATATAATGACTATGGTGTTCTAACGATCACGAAGTAAAGTTGACTAAACACAATATATTTAATCACAAAAATGTTGAAAAGACCATCACAAAATTTGACACATTATACTGTAACTTTCTTGAATAAAACTTACTGTTGTAATTTTACAAGTTGTTTTGAATAAAATGCATTTACAATTCAACTAAAATTTATTTTGGCTTATTTTATTTTGACTCGAAAACTTGATTTTCAACAATGTGTGTATTTTCAAATGTTTTTGTTCACCTTTTTGGATCAGTAAAAATAATATTTGGTAGAAAACTAGCAGTACTTTGTAGTTAAAAATCAAAAATGTCCAGTACTTTTATTAATAATCTGAATACCCGTCTCCCTCCAACAAAAAAAACTTACGAAAAAAGCACAACCGTGTCGCACACAAAATAAATTTTATATTTTTTGTTGAAACTCAGAAAAAAAATAATAATTGTACAAACTTAAATTGTTTATGCATAATATGAATATTGTCTAGTAATAATTTAATTTTCAAAAGATTTTGATTTTTTCGTGCTATAAATTACATTTGATATTTTTGTATTTTCTTCGTATGTAGTATGTTATCGATTTATTTATGATAAATTTCTTGATTGTAAGTAAAATAGTTTAAACATATAATACAAGGTTCCTCATGAGCTGAACTAACTGCACTATAACATATCATAATATAGGTACTGTACACTAAACACCTATTATACACATAACGACATAACAGTATAATACTTTCCATTTCTTTTTTGTTTTGTACAATTTAATTTTAAAAATATTTAGCGCTAATGAATACTATAAATGCTAGCAAATAGTAATGTAGATAAATTATAGAATATCCTTAGGAATTAAATATCATATTATATATATTCAACACTCGTCGTTTTTGCTTTGTATGATTGTTCGTAATGTGTTGTTCAATAACGAGCTACACTCAACACCTACAACAATATAGCAGATTGACGTATCAATTTTTTTGTTTATTTCAATTTATAATTTATGTAATAGTATGTTACTTATCAAATATGGAAGAACTAGGAAATTTTCATATAAATGTCTATGATTTATTTTGCGCCAAATTGTCCATATTATTATTTAATTAATAATCGTATTTTTTAGGACCTTATATTTTTGACATTTTTTTTTAAAATATAATAAATGCTTTTATACCACTTGGCAATTCTATTGAACCCTTTCAGTTGACTTTGACTTTTATGACAGGTAGCAATATCATGAAATTATTTAGAAACTTATCGACTGGGTGGTTAATAGATATATTAATATGTATCATTAAGTGAAATTATTACTGGAAAGTTGTTATTATGGATATAAATTAAAATTAAAGTTATAACGTGTAAGTATAAATTATATACATACATTGTGTACAATGTAATACATTTCGTCTACAGCTGTGCAGTTTCTACTTGAAGTAAAGTTTGTTATTATATTGCATTTCACATAATAATAATGTGAATGATGGAAAATAAAAGTTTAAAAATAAAATAAATTTATGGAAGAGTTAGTCACAAACCTAAATTAATTTAAAAAAATTAAATTGTATACCATTAATAAAAATATTTATTTATTTGATTTTATAATAAATATATAGTAAATTTTTTTAAAGGGTAATCATTGTTATTTTGTCAAAAACTTTTCGCTTATTCTAGGATTAATATATTAATTATAAGATTATTATTAAATTTTGTAATTTTCATATGAACTAATATCCATTCTTCAATTTTTTTTTTTTTTTTTTTTTTCGTATGGCGCTATGTCCGGGAGTAGTTCGGACGCCTGTTTGGCAGAATTTCTATTGGGGCACCCGTAGGTTTCTGCCATGCTCCGGAGTGGAGGATGGCGGCACTTGTTTTTTTTCTTTTTTTTTCATTCTTCAATGATGTGTATGAAAGTTAAGTATAACAGATCCATGTTTGTGAATTTATTTTGGATAATTAATTGATACATAATATATGGTAGGTATATACTACATTGTGTGTAGAAGAATATTTTGTAAGTTATAAGTGATTTCGATAAGTTAAATTCATGTCGTTAGTAACACATTCATAATAATGTTATTGTGTACCTAATATAATATAACTGCCATAATAGTTTGTTCGTTATCGTTAAGTTTGATAAATTTAACTAAATAGGTTAATCTGCGTTGTTTTGCGTTGTAGGCAGTACCTGCCGTACAGTATAATGCCGTGCAGTATACGCAATATGAGTATTCATTAATATAATAATATATAACATGATGAAGAAATATTGTAATCAGTTCCAAAAAAATCAAAAGATGTTTCAAATATAATGTATTTTGTTACAATATGCCATGATCGTTCTTTCATTTTATAATATATAATTTTATAAATGTTTAATTAAACGGGTTTTCAAAAATGTTTGTTTTATGGACAAACAGAAATCAAGAGATTAATTTTACATGACGTTATGTTAATAATTAACAAATACAATTTTCATCTTTGAATTAGAAATATTAAATTTTATTTCTATGAAATTTAGTTATTCAACATTTTGCAGTTTTCATTTATTATATTAGGTAAATAATTCACCAAATAATACTTTACTATACTATATGAGTTATGAAAAATATTTCATTAAAGTAAATATATATTATAAAATACATAAATAAGAGCACGTGACTTTGATTATGTACATAAGTTTGAGCCTCACGTTGTATGTCACTTTGCCACTTTACTAACGAATAACAATAACGAACAGTAATGTTTTAACTAATAGTAATATATAATTAAAATAACAATATATTACGGTAGCAAGAACACAGCATAAAACAAGAAAGTTTTATCCAGGATCACGTTCACTTGTTGCCCGAGCTACAGGAGATGATAACTTATGTGTTCATAACACCTCTATAAATAAGTGATGCAATCTACAATCATATTATTATATTATTATTATTATTATTATGCTAATCAATTTGTTTTCAAAATAATGAATAATAATACATTATATTTACGTTTGCTAGTTTCATGGTTGCTTATTTATTTTTGTTGGAAATTTTTACTGTGATAAAGTACAAAATATTCACATCTCAAAAAAAATCATATTAGTATAATATTACAACAATAATATTTATAGAATTGGTAATGGAATTATCTGTAGTTATAGTAAGTTATAACATCATAATATAAAATAAATGCTGTACCTACTTAATGTAAAGCTAATTAGTAATTATCAACATCCATATTTTGTAATTTTTAAAATATAAGGCTATAATATTTTTATATTCTTTATAACAATATAGAAATAATTTATAACCCCATTTAAATATATTATGTATAAAACATTACATACATAGTTAATTTTTAATGTGATTATAATTATATTACAACAGTTATGATGAAAATGTTAAGTAAAAACTGAACATTATCGGTTTGATTTAATATTTATATAGTCTTTATTTTCGAATGGATAACTGGATAACTGTTATTCATATATTTTATACATTTTCAAATGGTAATTTATAGTTTGAAAGTAGATGTATGATAATTTTAAAATTTTCGGAGTAATGTATAATATTAAAATTTTAAAATATAAGCAATCAAAAAATCTATTAAAAGTTTATCACTGCTATAGAATATAGACTATATTATTATAATCACGTGGGAAGAAATTTCCGGCAAGGTGGTCATACATAACATATTAACACACACTTAGGTATAAATTAAATTATTATTCACGCCTAATTTATAGAGACACCAATTTGAGTGTAGTAACTTCATTTAACTACATTTACTGGAAGATGCCCGTTTCCACCAAAAGTGTATCTTTCCCTTTTCCACCAAAAATAAAATTATTTACCACGTTTTTACAAAAACAATTGTATACCACTATATTCTACGATTGAAAAAAAATATCAACCCAATTATATATATATATATATAAGTAGATACAATATACAGGGTGATTGATTTATCAAAGAACACTCATTATTTAAAAAAAATATTGACTTTTTTCAAAATATTTTTACATAGTTTCAAGTTATTAAAAAAACAACATTTTTATTAAAAAATTATATTTTTAAATATTTTTTATCCTTATCATTTATTATGTTTTTTTTTACTTTTTTGAATGACAACATAGAGTTTCAATTTCATATTCCAAAGCAGAATATTTTTTTAAGTATTTTGATTCATAAAAATTGAATTTAGGGCGAGTAGTTTATGAGTTATAAGTATTTAAAGTTTAGACAAGTGGAGTAATGGACAAACATTTTGCAGGGTAACCCCGTACCCCACCACTCTGTCAATTAAACTTTACATATTTATAACTCATAAACTACTCGTCCTAAATTCGATTTTTATGAATCAAAATACTTAAAAAAATATTCTGCTTTGGAATATGAAGTTAAAACTCTATGTTCATTCAAAAAAGTAAAAAACTTAAAAAAATGATAAGGATAAAAAATATAATTTTTAATAAAAACGTTGATTTTTAATAACTTGAAACTATGTAAAAAAATATTTTGAAAAAAGTCAATACTTTTTTAAATAATAAGTGTTCTTTGATAAATCAATCACCCTGTATACATAACTAAATACACTAATATATCATTTTTTCAATTCAGCATTAGTATTTTAAATAAACTTGCCACTGTCTTAAAGATTTTAATATAAGCGTAGTATACAAAGCCATTTAAAGAATATTTCGTAACTAGTTTAATAAACAGAAATGTCATTAGGTCATATTATTAATTATTATGTTATTTTAATAATCGTAGTATTTTCTATATTGATAGTGTCGAGAATTATAAGCCATTCGACTTACAAACATAAACTTATTGTTTTTTTGTGAAAAACTTTTTTTAATAGAAAAATATGCAGTACCTACGACCTACAATACTTATGAGAACTATTGGAATTATATTTTACAGTAAACAAGGTACAATTTTATACATAAATATTAACTACAGGCTTTATTAGAAGAGAAACTTTAACACAACAAGATTCTTTAAATGATATTTGTTCTTACGACGGAAATATATTTGGGGTTTGACGTGATTACAGCTCATTAGTTTAAATGTTTGTTAAGTTTTATGAAAGCAAAATGATAAACAATTTTAAGATATTCATATTAGGTGTACTATAACGTTTTCATTATTAATGTATGATTTTTTTTCATTAGAAAGCTATTATAGTTAAATAAATTATAAACTATTTTGTAAATCAAATAAAGTCGTTACACATCATAAATAACAATATTTTTAACGAACAAAACATAAATTAATGAAAGAAATATATAGTTGATAATAGTATTATTTTGAAAGGTAGAAACAAATAATATAAAAAATATACAAAGAAAAGTAAATCAAATTATTCTTATGAAATGGTTGAAAAACTCTCAACACCGATCAAAATATTAAAAATTTAATAAGGCAGAGAATAACGATTCAGGAAATGAGATCGTTTTCAATACGTTTTAATACCCAGTCTGATGAACGTCTAGATCGTTCTCCATTTGATACATTTCTTTTGACTTTCTATAAAGTTGCCATAACTTCAATAATAAAAAAAAAGAAAATTAAAGAAGTTGGCAACTAGCGTTTAAGTTGTATTAAGTAACAAAAACTTGTGGCTGGAGCCTATATTTACTTCCATTAAATGTTAATAGATAATATAAATATTTAAAGTATGAATGGAAAATGTAAAAGTTATGTCTCGTTTTAAATAATTTGTCTTCTGATAATAAAAACGGTTCAATGATAAGTATGGCATGATGGTGAAAAATTACTGAAGTGTTTAATATTTCCTTAAGCGCTTTGGTATAAATATATTTGCAAGTACACATTTATAATTTGTAGACTTTTGATATTTTTTTGTTCAAATACACCTGTAGCTGTTGAAATTTATACCTATACTTAATGAGAACATCATGTGAATCATCCACATATATTTATTGGTTGAGGAAATGAGGAATAATATACGACTAACGGACTGGATTGCATAATGCACTATTATTATAGTAAATTAAATAGAAAATATCAACAGTAAACTACAGGTATATCGTATATCATAAATTCATAACCACTCAATTATATCAAACAGTGCTGCAGGCCCTCGTGTGACCTAAATTTGTATTATACAGTATATACCCTACGTCCGGAACCGCATTTATGTCACCATTGTATGTGTAGTAGATAGGTAGTCTAGTTGAATAACCTAATCACTGACAACAACAGTGACATTGCGGTCAGAATGCACTTCGAGGTCCTGGCGTCAATGCGGGATGCATTATTTCACAGGACTATGTGAAAAATATTTCCGATGGTGCCAATTTAATATTGTATTTGCGTCAACAATATTGAGAATATTATTGTTATAACTTGTAATAAAACATCAGTTTATTAGTCATTAAATTTGGTAGTTATGCTGGCTTGTCTTACAATGTCCAAGCGGATTACACACGTGTATTTTATTATTGCAGACTCAATTTTTTGTCAAATTTTGATATTATAATTGAATTAAATTTTTTTTAGGAAATCGTCTTATTTTTCTCATTGCTGTTGAAATTTTTTACTTATCTTCAGAAAAAATGAACAATTAGGAAACGTTATCAAAAAAAAAAAAAGAGATCACGTTATGAATACTCAATGAAGCTACCACTATAATTTTTGAAAAATATTGTTTTGTAATCGATATTTTATGTTTGATATAGTATTGTTGAAATGGTGTGATACATTTAAATATAACATTAGAAATTCAAAGGTCAATAAGTGATTACTTTTGCATTGTCTATTAAAAGTCTGAACAGACTCTACTACTTATACTTTGAATTAGATAAGCTCTTTAAAATGTTCACAACTCGCGCGTTTATAATGTTTATATTAATTTGTATTGAAGGTTTATTGAATTTCCATAATTTGCGCAACAGTAGTCATAGCCATGCAATGTTCGAAAATGCACAGATTGGTATTTGGGCTTTACATACATTATATATATATATATATATATATATTATAAGATCTGTATACATCGTGTAAGCAAAAGAAAAACTTATACCATAGAATCTATAGTATAGACCATATACATTATTTTTTTTTAAATTGTGAACACGAGCTGTGGATTATCATCATGAAATGTATCCATTCAGTTTTTTTTATGTTTATTTCTAAAAAAGTATGTTATGAACACATATTTAATGACTCATTTTTTCAAATTTTTTTTTTATTTTTACTCATGAAACTCACAATGTGTCAACATATTACATATTATTACAAGGTATTATTTATAAAATAATGATACGGTTATCAGAAAATAATAATAATGATGTTGTTGTGGAATGAGAATAACGGATATCTTATTTTAGAGAAAGATAAAAATAGTAGTATATAAAAAGGAAAGGAAAGGAGAAAAGATATTTATTTATTTATTAATTAATTAATTTTAATGTGAATTATCTGGTCGATAAGATTATGGAATGGTCTAAGCTGTGGGTGCAGTTAAGATTGATGAAAGAAGGGAGACAAGGGGACTATTTAGTGAGTTTAAATTTGATATAAAACTTGAGAGAATGTCGGTGATTTTGTGTTCCGTGTGTAAATTTTGATGATTTTTGGTGGCATCAACGTAGGATTTGGTTTTTTGATAGTTGTTGGAATCAGAGCCCTTGGCTGGATGGACGGATTTTTTGAAGGCAGCTTTGTATGCTGGGCATCTTTTGAAGTTAGCAGTATGTTCCTTAGTGCAAAGTGCACATTTGGCGGGACTATATCGGTCTTTAGAACACTCAATAGTAAGGTGGTTTTCACCACATTTAACACACTTAGGTTTGTGGCAGCAGTTATTTCGCGTGTGTCCGTAGTATTGTGGCATTGTGGTGGGCCACGTCTCTTTTTGTGTGGTTTCTCAATCAATACTTTTTCATATTTAGTATGATTTTATATTGGTAACGTTATATCCCGGATCACACCCGTACCTTGTTCTATTATTTTCATTGTTATAACATTATTTTATGAAGTATTTACTACACTACATTGAATACGAATCGGCCGGAAGTTAATAAACAAAATATATCTAGTTATTTTTATATTAGCTGTGATTTGTATATTACATTATAGTGTTGTTTAGGTCTGAAGTACTGTATCTAGTATAGGTACTTATACTTGATCACGAATAATCAGTAGTATTCTCCCATGCCTGGTCCATACTTAAAATAAATATGTTTCATAAGTCCTCGGAGATATCGAATAATGAATGGATCACAAGAACCCTGAATTTTTACCAATTCTATTATACTATTCTATCACAGGTTTGTGCTGTGTGCAAAATTTAGTATAAATGTATGCATATAATATGTTATTTATAAACTATTGGCTTACAATTGTTTCTGAAAATAATGTTTTACATGTATTACACTGATAGGTTATATAAGTATTATTTAAAAATGCAGTTCAGTATAATATGTGTAACGTTTATTGAATGTTTCACTTTATTGTGGTTTCAATACCTAAGTTTATCACGTAATGAATTGCTATTGAAGTTAGTTAATTAGTTTCATCAATTCTGTCTTAAAAAAACTGTAATTTCTGAGAAAAAAAAACAGTGTACAGACAATAATCATAAAATCTTTTACATATAACGAATAACTAATAGTTAAATAATTCAGAAAATATAATATATTCTGAAATATTTGTTTAATTTTTTTAATGGAAGGGCATGATATTATAACTATTACAAAATCATGTCCTCCCATAAAAAAAAAAAAATAAGCAAATAATTAAAAACATTTAGTTATTTATTCATTATTTATTATTTATTATTTATTATTTTTTTTGGCCATGAAATTCAAATATTTAATGTAACTCAAAGATTGCATAAGTCAATAGTTTGTCTTCGTGATGTAGATATGGTTGGCATACTTACTTAAACAATTTTGCTTCCTCTCTGTTTTTCTTTTTAATTAATATAATAATTTTAATTCATAATCATCACGATTTGTATTTATTTTCTGATTATGTATGTGTGTTTTTCATCGTAAATGTTATTACATTTAACTTATAGGTACTTATAATACTATTTATAAACGTATAATTTCAATGTCGTAGGTAGTTTAGAGTTTTTTTTTTTTAGAAGCTTGGATATAATAGATATTTTTAAAACAAATAATATCGAGTAGGAGTTGACTTTCAACCATTCAAATAATTTACTAAATCTATAAATATTATAAACATTTTATAGCAGTTCTTGATGTTTTGTACAATATTGTTAAATCAGTTAAAATATACATCAAGCTATTTAAGTGCTATTTACAATAACATTTTAATGGCACATTATTAGTAATTAGATGTAACGGACACAAAAAAATAGTATTCAAATTCGTTTTTATATACTCAGTGAATTGATACTTAAAGGTAGGGTGCAAAGATATACAATGTCAAGGGACTAAAGGAGCAACATCCTCTGACCTCTATGATTCCCCACACTAAACATTCCGTCTATGTATACATTTATTTATAATTGGAATTTAATAACCATTGAAGTTCATTAATTATGGTAGATAATATTAATTTTATATACTAAAATGACAGTTGAATTAAATTTAAAAAAAAATTAACAATTAATTGTAATATTAAGTAGATACAAGATACAACTTTTTTTTTTATTACTTAATTTTTTATTTACACAATCTGTTACATAAATTTTGAACAATAAGTGAAATTGATGAATCTGATAATTATGATGTGAAGGATGGATTGAAGGTACCTTCCACTGAAGGCACTAAGATACAACTAAACATCTAAAATACAAAATAATTACGAATACAACAAAGCCAAATCATAAGAGATATTAAATATATTAAAATGTATAATATTATAATATCTTTGAACATATGTATTATCAACATATAGTATTATAATAATTCTAGCTTATTTAAATAAGTGTATTGCAAAATTACTTGAATATCTTTTTTTTCTTCTTTATTTTTTTTCATTTTTAACCGACGACGCCGCGGGAATTGCTTTCGCGGCGCCGACATCATTTATTGACTATATCAACATATATAAATACGTGCGGGTAGACAGGACAGCTCCCCGATTTATTCCCCATTCATGCATTTTCAAAATTGTTCATTTTGTATTATAGTATTTCCTGGACCTCTTCGTCACTTCTCGGGCCGACCGGAGTCCGCCGCCCTTGAATTTACGTGCCTGTCATCCGGTTGGCGAGCCGATCGGAGTGCGCCGTTCTGCAGGTTGTCTCCTTTATTACTTGAATACCTACTTATAATAATATGATAAGTAAATGTGGAGTATGTTGAAAATTACAGAGGGAGATTAATCCGAATAGTTTTTGATTTTTCAGAATGTATTGTCTGGCTTGAACTAGTATGATTGCCACTTGATTTTATGTTTTAAATCTGCATGCGTGTTTGGATTGATAATCAGTTAATGTGATGCGATTCAATTGAAACGCATGTCAATATTTAATTTTTAATTATTGCTCTTTTATTCGTTGGAGTTTGCTCCTACAAGTCACACCATTGGAATACATAATATTGATATTGATATTATATCTCTACATAATGAAATTAAGTTTTATGCATACATCATACATCATATATATGATTAAAAATATATGCAGTAGTAATATAATATTATACAACTATTTCAAACACTTAACGATTTTATTTATTTGTTTTCTTTTTTCGTAACATACTTTATAATTTATTACTTTTTAATCGACGATAACTATCTGAACAGAACGTGTGCTTTGCGTGTAAATTAAATCTTACCTGGGTACTGAATTTAAAATTTAAAACTATTATTTCGGATAATAGACGTGCGTGTACGAGAGAGAGAGAGAGAGAGAGAGAGAGAGAACGCATCGTCGACGGCAACTGCGAAGGATGTTCGACCTAATATTATATCACTGCACGACGAGTGCACATTGGAAAATTCCTGCGGGACACGAATCGTCAAACATCGCGTTTGTTGATTGCAATATCTACGCACAAATTCAAATTTCAATACGTCGTCGGCCCGCGGCCTTGCAGACTCGTCCGGGTTTGCACACATATTAATTGAAACTATTGATGATTCGTGACGACTTGCCACTCGGGCCGTACATCAGAACAATAAAGTACCGCAAACATATAACAGCGAGATAGCTCTATAGAGGTTTAACAGTAGGTATCTACATACGAAAATAATTGATATACCATACAATTTAGATTTGTGTACGTGAATTCGCTTAATATAATACAACCATAACGAATTTATACTATATATTTATAATAATATAATGTATCATCGTATACTTAGGTTTGTGTGTTTGTGTATATACATATCATAAGGTTGAAACCACTACAAAGGTGCGGTTTACGCGGTTATCCAAGAAGTAGATTAGTTCTGGTAATATAAGGCAGAAAACAATATTATACAAATCGTGGTATTCTACTTCAAACTTTATATTATTATATAATATAATAGCCGTAGGCACGATGTAATATAATTGTTTTTTTACAAATGTAAAAAATAAGATAACTTTGTAATACTTTTGTCCCATAGAAACTTTGACACTTAAATGCTTTAAAATATCATCAACAACAATGAATAAGATATAATTTTTTCTAAATACCTACCTACATTTTTTAACAAGATTTCTCCATTTTTTTTATTCGGAAGATTTTTCTTGTTAAATTTCAATATTATTATAACCAAACATTAAAATTATTTTTTGATTTTAACACAATACGCAATATTATATTAAATTATAATCTAGATTCAACGACGATGTTCTATTGGAATTCTAATGAGAAATACATATACATCTATTTTAAACGTTTAATTATTTGTTTTTTTGTGAACGCCAATATAATGTAATATAAGTTGCAATAATAGTTGTTAGTAGACAACAGTAGTGACTAACGGGCGAAAATAAATCAGTGATAAAGTTTTTTGGCTGATCACATTATAAAGCGACGAGATGTTTACATATTTGATTAGAACCAAAAAGAAGATATTATTTTGTCAACGAAGGCATTTGGTTTAGTAAAATATTGCTTTTTGTGCCTATATCGAAACATTTAAAAATCGTTATTGAATTGGGTGCGGTGTCGTTTTATGAACGATAAATAGTTCAAGAGAATGTTCATTGCAACAAAGTCAAATCCTCTGCGTTTCCGGCGATCGGGTTGTCGTATAAAATGATCAAATTTAACGATACGGAGCAAGACGGGCCACTGAACCTACAGCGCATTTTCCAGGGAATAACGGTTGGTGCGTGGTTTTGTGCATACGCCTGTTTGGCGGTCTTCGACGGATTTCACGCACCACGGGGCGTGGGCACAATAACACTTAGTGTGGAAGTAAGCTCAGCAATAGTTGCACATCAAGGAAGCGGCCACCGTGCGGAAGTTTAGATTTTTAATTTCTGTGTGATGAATTCACGATTCTGTTTTTTGAAACTATACCACCACGTAGGTATAATCAATCGAAGCACAGTTCGAAGCAATGAGCTTTCTTTAAATCCAATGATGAATAATATGAGATATTGAGATTAATTGGATAACCCATAACATACGGAAAATAATATATGCATGCAAGTTGACTAGATGAGTATAAAATACAATTTTTTTAAGTTTATTATCATTTAGAAATATTCAAAGTTATGCTTTTAAAACATATTGATTTAAACTTCGTTGTTTTCAATAAATAATGCAGCTTAAGCTGCTATAAATCTTTAGGTACCTAGTAGATAATATTGTATAGAAATTTATGTAACTCTTACAACTTCTGATTCTTATTTTTATGTTTTAATACACACAATATTTTGATTTCACAATCAAATCATTAAAACATTCTATATACGTTATAGTCTTTAAATACGTGTATAAAAGTATTATAATATTATAATTTGGAGTAAACAATTATAGCTGATTAACAGATGTAATATCTTATGTTTTTTTCAACTCCTGCCATGTATATTTCTTCACCAACTACAGTGTTACTGATTACTATTTTTTTAAACACGGTATACGAGTCAAAATGTTTAATATATACCAAATTCAATTATATACCAACTTAATATGGTATTGTACTGAAAAGGATTGTAAAATCTAAATGTTATGCATTTTTCCATATGAACTTTTTGGGGGGTTATTTCTAAATTCATATTTAATAATTTCTCAATTATCTTTTATTTATTTTTATTTATTTCTGAATACTAAAAGTTTGGCTGATAATATTTTATTGGTTTAAATTACAATGTTTTTATTTCTTTTACAGTTTTAGCATTTTTATATTTATACAGTGACTGGATCTGTTTCTAAAATTTTGCCGTCATTCGAAGATATCTGAATTTACCTGCAACTTGAAGTTTTTTATATAGTCTCATGTTTTGAGTATTGACTATACAAACAAGGGCTTGAAAAGTTTCTATTATTGTATATTCATTGATTGGTTATAGATATTATTGTAGAAGTACCTACCAAACATAATTAGAGCAACATTAAAAAAAAAAAAAATGTTCGGTTCTAATATTTTGTACATTTACCATCATTTGTATAACATCTAATGTAATGTGTTTTTAGATGCATTCCTTATTGTTAAATTTTATTGAATCATTTTGAAATCTAACAATAAATGAAATATTAACATACTCATAATCTTTTAGAATGTAATTACGTAGGTTGCTACGGTAAAATGTCGTTCATTTATTTATTCAATAAAAATTAGACAGTACATTGACATAAAATATGTGTTTATATTGTATATAAATTTCCAACATAATATTTTTTAAAATCTATTCATGTTAGTTAGTCACATAAAAATAATTAAATATGATCACAACATGTTTGTTAATGGTTCATGGTAATAGTTTTAATAATATACCTATTAATATGTTGCAAATAGTATTTCAATACAATGTTATAATATTTTTATTCATGTATTAAAATGATTAAAAATAATATTAAATTATCAAGATAATTTGTTTATTTTGAAATTGATAGATTTTAAATTTATAAATAACAATCGAATCATGAATTTTAAATAAATAAAAACAAAACTATTTAGTGTGATATATTCCTATCCTTATTATAGTATCCAAAATGTTATGAGCTTTTATCATTTAAATAAAATAGTTAAATTTCATATTATTTATTACAATTTATATACCTACTGAACAATATTCTATGTTATTTAATACTTCTTTAACAAAATAATTTTACTCTTTATCACTCGTTCACATTAAAATTGTTTTAAAATGAAATATTTAATTTTAAATTCCTTGGGACGCGATATATGCGAGTGAAACTATATTGATCTTACAACAAATTCTTTTTTTTTTTTTGTGTGTTATCACTCCAAGTGTTAGCGCCAAAGAAAAACTCATTTTATACAGAACCACCCCTTTACAAGAATTGAATCAAGATTGAATTTTAAAAAAGTATATTTTTGACTTTCCCATAATAGCACTAAATAAATTCATAGTAATCAAAAAATTAAAAATTAGTTACTCAGTCTGCTGTATAGGTTTTATGTACCTATCGTTTTATGAAGATTATTGAAATTAATGCGTTCAATTTAAATTCAATCATAAATCATAACTGTTTTCAATTGTACTTTACTATATTTTTTTAAAAAATATTTTCATAAGTTAAGTTTATTTTCACATTCGGTACTTACCAACATATTTGATGTAGAATACATTCATGATATAAATAGCTTTAAATTAGTCTAAATATTTTCAAACTTATGGCATGTATATAAAATTATAAGAATATAAGAAAAAGCGAAAAATTTGAAGCATTCATACTTTTTTTTATACCTAACAGCAAGATAACTAACTGCGTTCGATGATAAATCATTATTTATTGTTTAAAAAATAAACTTTCTATAAATTTGAACTTCAAACGCTTAAAAAAATATTGATATATTTGTTACTATTGTAAGAAAATCTTATAAGCTTTATTAAGGTGATTGGAAGTGGTGATTTTCTGTCTTTGTCTAACACGTGGAACATACAATACGCCTGATAAAATTAAAAGTTCTTCTAGTTGCTCGATTTAAAATATGTAAAGATTTTTGAATTAGTATACAAGTTTACTTTGCATCGGTCGAAGCATATTATTTTTAATAAAAAAAATTGACAAATTTATAAAATTTAAAATATTTATTCTTATCAAAATATTGCTACAATCGAAAAGTGCTTCGACCGATGCAAAGTAAGCTTGTATACCAATTAACACATTTTTACATAATGTAAATCAAACAGCTAGAAGTACCTTAATTTTGGTCAGGCGTATGTATGTCCCACGTGTCTTAGACAAATACAGAAAATCACCGCTTCCAATCCCCTTAAATGTTGAAGTAAAACTACCAAATTTCATAATGTTGATGAATTATATCAAATTTATAACTATCTTTTAACACTTAAAAAAAACATATTTTTGTTAGGTATTTTTAAATTTCAATAAAATGATGGTATGATGTTAGCGAGCCGAAGATTTTATCCACATACGACAAAAAATTATTTCAAATACCTAGTTTTAAATAAAATAAAAAAAGAAATTTTAAAATAATGTTTGCTTGAAAATACATGCGTAACATATTAATATATTATGAACCTTTTAGAATCGACGGTTGTTCCTACATGTAAAACAATGAAAAAGAAAATTGATTTTGTTGAAGAATTATGATTTGTAAATATTCCCTTTTTCTGTTAGTTGTTCAAAATCATAATGCAGTATACCATGAATTTTCTATCTTAAATCCTTTAAAGCATTAATGATATATAATTGGCTACTATAAACTACCTTCGATCAATAAACACCATAGAAACTACCTTCATCGAAGATGACCCGAGATCGAGATCGAGATCGCTGTCGCTGTTGAACTTTAAAAAATTTTTTTTTCCCATAATATCATATAGATTGAACAAAAGAGGGTGTGTGGGTATGTAGTGTTTACGTCTCGTCTGCTGCGAATGTCGATAAATGCGTTTCTTGTCCCATTGAACCGACATGGGCGATTTTATATTGTATATATATATATATATATATATTTTTTTTTTTAAATTGCGTTATAAACAAAAACAAATTTTGGAGAGGATAATGGAAATGTTATGCGCGGAAACAGAACATTATTCAGTCGACGGTAACACCCCATTACTACTCGTTATATAATACATATTATAGTGGACGGTGCAGATTATATCACTACGAACTACGGTGCAGGTAGGTTAGCAATTTATATTCTACACACTTCACATACATATACAAGGTGTAACAATTTATTGATACCTAACTTATGGCATATCCAATATATAAGATTGTCCGTATAAACATATCCATTGCAATATTATAAATTGTTATGATTCAAAATATCATTGGGTGCACCATTAACTCAAGATGCTATCAATTTTGTTTAGAGTCTGTTAAATCTATAATAGTTAAATTGTTTAATATATGTTTGAATAATTAGTAATTTTCATCAAATATTCAAATTATAGTTTCTAATAAAATCCTAGGAGGTGGGCATTTCTATATTAAGATGAAGACGATGAGTAGATAATGTAGGCTATAGGTACATACATTAATTGTACACACTCAGGTTTATTACTAGGTACCCACATTGATTAATCAACGATAAGCAATAGAAATTTGGTTAGTGTTTTAAATTATTAATTAATATACCTACTACTCCGCAGATACCAATCTGTTTAAAGTAAAGGGTAGAATATAGTACTAAATGCTTAATACCTATAAGTTTTATTCTGTATTAAATCATATAAAAAATATTATAGTTTTTAGTACTCGAATCACTGTAGTAGGAACATACCTAAATAATTATAATAATTTTTTTTTTTTAAAGAAATATACAATCTATACAATTAAGCACAATACGTATATGTGAGATTAGGGTAACAAAACATTATGGGGTTACGTGAGTAAAAAGCCGCCCATCAGTAGTACTTAGCTTGTTTATTATGTGATTACTTACAACTTATTAGGATTAAGTTAAATGATCCCTACACCATTTTCTTTTCAACCTGCGACGGAGATTTCCAGGAAGTGACGGAATATGTGAGGATTTTCATGATATTATAATCTATTATTAAATCGTTTATAGAAAATAGCAGCTTCTTCTTCTACTGTTTTTATACCTAGGTCTTTGTGGAGGGTCATGTTAGAGACGAAGGGTGTGGCATTTGTGATTTTAAGAAGGGTAATATTTTGAAAAGCCTGAAATTCGTTTAAATTTTACTTTTTAGCCGATACCCATAGTTGGATCCATATGGGTTTCAAAAGTCATTTGTATATTTTGAAGTTTGGTTTTTAAAGATGTGAATTTATTTTTAGAAAATAATACTTTTAGAGAACGGGAGCGGGCATTAAGTATTAATCTTTTTTTATATGATTTTGCTATGTTAGTCTTTTATTGAGGTTTAGTCCTAAGTATTTAACAGTGTTAAGAGCAGGGATAGGTAAGTTATTTATTTACAGTTACGTTAGAGAAAAATCCGTATCTTAGAGTGAAAGTTGTGTGAATAGATTTGTTGTTGTTTAATTTAATTTTACATTAGGCATACTATTCTGAGAGTAAATTTAGGTGGGATTGTAAATTTCTTGAAGCAATTAGTGGATCATTATGTACTGAAAATATGACTTTATTGTCAGCATAATCAGCCATAATAGTATTTTGTTTTGAAGGTTGATCGCAGCATAAATATTAAATAAGATAGGAGAGAGTACAACTCCTTGAGGTACTCCTGCACTAATTGTGGCTATACTTGAGATGGCGGAACCTTGACGTATTTGAAAATGTCGGTCTGTAAGATATGGCTCCATTAGTAGAAATAGTGAAGGAGGAAAAAATTTACGAAGTTTAAACAGAGACCTTCATGCCAGACTTTGTCAAATTCTTGGGAGATGTCTAAAAATGCACAAGTACAGTAGCATTTGTTTTCAAGAGAGGTAGAGACTACGTTAATTACTCTATGGGCCTGGTGTACGGTGCTGTGTTTGGCTCTAAAACCAAATTGTGAGGACGTAAGTATATTTTTTGATATTATGTGAGGATAAATACGTTTGAGAAAGAGTTTTTCACAGATTTAGGAGGAGTATGGCAATAGACTTATAGGTCTATAGGATGTTGGGAGGTCAGGAGGTTTATCCGGCTTAGCAAACATAATTATTTGCGAAAACGTCCAAAGAGTAGGGTAGTATGAAAGCCTCAAAAAAGCATTGTAAATATAAGTACCTAAGCAGTATGATTGCTTTGTTCGGTAAGCAATTAGCAACATTAGTCGTTATCAGATCAGATCCTGGAGATTTTTGCGAGAACGATTGGAGATAATACTTTTAACTTCATTAGGTGTAAAGTATTTTTCTGGGCGAGCACTTGGTAAGGTAGAATGTAAATAATTTTCAACATCGATAATATGTTGTGGAATATGAATGTCCTCATGCGGATAAAAAGTTTTAGAAAGGTGGGTTTGGAATACTTCTGCTTTTTCAGCATCTGAAACGGCGAGCGAGTTGTCAGCATTTAACAGTAGGGGCGAAGCTTTTTTGTCTTTAAGTAATCGCTAAGTTTCCCTCTATAAACTCCCATAAATGACAGATAGAGAGTGTAATTTTTGTTCAAATTTCTATGATTTATATTATGCTAAAGCCTTTTTTTTATGAGTTAGTGAGTTTATTATCAGCTGTTTTGTGAGATGGGAGCCTAGTGATTTGGTATTTAACTCTAGCTCTTCGTTTTTCTACTAATAGGCAGCGACTTTGATCAGATACTATTGGGCAATTATTTTTATAATTATATGTTTTATTAGGCTTGGTAGCTTCCAAAGTATTAGCATAGTCAAGTTATTTACCACTTCATCGATTTTATGATTTGACTTAAGTTTAATTTTTAAATCAATTCGTTGATTAAGAATATTTTGAAATTCAGGACGGTCAGTTAAAGGGGAAAAAAGTCTAGTGCAAGTCGAAGTTCAAGTTCGCTTTTGATCATTCCCATTTAAGTAGATGAAAGCAAGTTACAAATAACTATACGCATTTGTTTATCTTCTTTTAGCTGGAATGTATGGAATTCAGCTCATGTATTTCTTAAGTAGTGAACTAGTGTTCTATACGCTCCGGGATTAGAGGTTTGGATTTTTAAATGATCAACCGTTGACTTGCAAATAAAATTATCGACACCGATTAATTCGATTACTTCTGTACAAACACCAGGGAAGTCTATTACACCAGTCGCCTCGTATGGAAATTGGAGGAGATGGTTTAGAGTAAGTGAGAACTGGATCAGCAGTTGACTATTTTTCTGTTATAATAGTTTTAATAGTTTCTTCTGCTGGTTTAGTTGGTTTTAATAAATCAAACAGATTTCGAGTCACGAATATTTTTTTGCTTACATGTTGAAGTAATTTTGGTGACGATAGTTCAGAATTGTACAAGCTTGAGTGATTAGTGATGACGTTTATTATCATTATTAGCAGGTATCTGCGCTGACTTGAATTTAATTACATTTGCATTTGTTGTCTTGTTTTTATCATTTGTATTATTTTGATTACGGTTATCCATATTTAAATGTTTAACTGTTGATTGATAAGTTTCTACAAGTTTTACTCTCTTCCTGTTAAGCAGCGACAAATCCAACCCACCTGTAACGACCAATCATGGAGGCAGATTTCACCACTTGGCTAGCATCTACCAGTAACGAGCTACTATTCGTGTCAACACGTAAACAGTTCGTTGTAATGATTACTAACCGTTGACTCGGGCCATGAAACTCAACGGCCAATTCCATCATTTATACAACAATAATGATACCGTCTTGCCGACCTACCCGAACTAATATCAACGACCCGAAAACTACTCCGCAGAACCTGCCAAGTCACCGAATTTCGAGAGACCTCACTTGCTGTGCCCGGAATCACGACCAATTGAGCCTTCCTTACCCTCGCTTGGTCATTTTTGAGAGCCTATCATTCCCGGGTCCGATTCATGACAGAAGTCGCTATTGACAGCCAGTCACTGCGCCTGTGGTCGACCCTGTTTCCTAAACTGTGTGATCTCTCGTATTATACCTTATTACTTTGTAAATAGGATGGTGCTCTTGGCTCGTCGTGGGAATTATGCTGAACGCGGTAGATCGACTTCTGGCTTGGCTGTCGTGCTAGTGTACTCTCTACCCATTTTAAATAAGTACCAATTACCAAAGAAATAAACAGATGGAATGATTACAACTTGTAATCAGTGTATTATTTCAAAATATGAAACAGGCTTAAGAGCAACTGTTTCACAATCTTATGAATAGTTTATAATCTGTTCTTGTTTATATAATATGTAAATACTGTATCCTTAAAAATTATTAACCTTAAATTCCTTGTATGCCGATGATCATTGACGTTTAGGCTTACCTATTTATTTAAATAAAAAAAAAAATTAAATACAAACATACAATTGCAATGTATGATAAAGATTGAAAATATCATAATTTATATGTACAAATATTTAATATACAATACATGATATTAAAGAATCTAAGAAATATTTTTCATTTAACTTGATTCTAGAATATAATAGCAACTAAAATACAATACAAATTATTATATGCCCAAGATAATATTATTATTTTAAGTTGGTAACAATACTATAATAATCTTTGAAATTTTAAGTCATTTGTAGCTATTATATATGTATTAAATACTGACTTACATATATCTGCTAAAATGTCAGTTAAAAATATCTGATATAATTTAAGTATAATTTTAATTTTTACTACAAAATAGATATAGTAAAATATTCAGATCCGCATTATTGTTAATATATTAATTAATTAATTAAAAATAAATATGCAGGCATTGAATATTGTGTTGAACTCTGAAGTTTCTAACTGTATCTGTGTAATCTATCTTTCTAATAAATGTATTAAGCAAAAGTATGGAATAAAGCTGCTAAAAATATTTAATTTTACTATTTTAATTTTATAGGTACAAATCAGTAAGTGAATAATAGAATATATCCAACAGGACACATTTGAATATGTTGCATTAAGCGTTAAACTACAATAATCATGCAACTAATTACAATAAGCTACTTAAAAAAATGCTTTAATTGGCATTAAATCTAATATTTTATAAGGAATTAAGAAATTTAATAAAAATTTATTTTTTCTTCTTAATTTTTTTTTTTAATATTACAATTTTTAGATAGCTAATGAGAATTTCCTATTGAAAGAACAAATAGTATAGTCCATAAGTTTCATAAAATATTATGATATTATTATCAATAATTATAATTTAAAGTTTAACATACAATGATTTATTTGGACATAAAATATATATTTGCATAAATTGAGACTCAGTCTTAAAAAAATTATAATCGCACTATACCTAATACAAAACAATTTTTTTTTTGTAAATTCAATCAGATATTTTTAAATACAATTTTCATTTATTTTAAACTAAGTAGGTAGGTAATATAGTTTATTAAATTTAAATTTAATGATAAATTAATAAACAGTAAACAGTACCTATAACATTTTTAATTTGTAAAAAAATACTTTTTTTAGTTTAAATCAACAGAAAATTAATAATTAACAGAAAGCACAAATCTCAAACACAGATGATCAACAACAGATGAGTATGTTTATAATTATATATTTATTTGAACAGCTGTACACAGTATTTGATTTAAATCGTCGATTCCTCGTGGACTTATAATTTAAATAACTTTTTTCGTTTTATCATATTTTTAAATTAAAATTTCAATCTAAAGAATTACTTTATTAACACTTTTTGAAAAAAAATATACTTTTAATTTGCATTTATTTTTATTTTTATGTAATATTATATGTTATTGGGGGCAAAGTGAATTTTATATTATGAACAAATTTAGTTTAAAAAAAAAAAAAAAAAACTAAATAAGCAACGTCCTATTTGTTGTAAGAATACAAGATAAGACTTCATAAGACATGGTTTTAGGGTTATAATGTTCTATTACGTCTTTGAACAAAAATGTTAAATTTATATTTTGCTATAAATATTTTTTTTAATTTTACAATTATATTCCACGGAAATGATTTTCTCTTTATTGTGCTACCTCGATATTTAATTATAGTACATTTCAGAAAGTGTGTAAAGTAGTTGCATATATTTATCGCGTAAATAATATTAAATTTGTAACAATAAGTTGAACTATGTTTTTACCAAAATTAAAACTTTGAATACCTATGGATCATTTAATTATGAAAATTGAAATTTACTATAACAAATGTAGGCCATGCAAATGCATTTTAAATAAAATATGAAACTATAAATTCTAAAATTATGTTTAAAAGATGTTTTTATTTTCGTTAAAATTCAATTAAATATTTTAAGTAGTTTAATTTAAAAATAAACGATTCCAATAATTCCAGGTTCTTTTAAGATTAAGACCTAATAGACATTATGTCTGATTAAAATTTTCAGAAGCCCTTCAAAACGAATACTTTCTCTGGTGCTTTAAAAACATTTATTAAGTCGTGAAAAATGTGAGGGAAAAAAGAAAATTAATGACTTTATTTGAAATTAATAATTTAAATTGCTTAGGTTCAGTATTTTTTTAAACATTATTCCTACAAAGTAAATTACCCATTATGTATAATTATGAATAAATAACATTATTATGTATTAAATTATAAATGAAATACATTTTCTTCACTTTACTCAAAATAAATAGGTAGCTACTTTACAACCCTAGTTATACAGATCAATAGATAAGTTGTGAATTTATTAGTATAATGTTTAATTGAATATATCATTTACAATGACCTTTCACTTTTTACTATCACTTTCATTATCAGAAATATTAAGTGATTGAATATGATTTATTCTTTAACTGTTATATTATTTTTTACATGTTTATGTAGTAGAGAAGAAAATCGCTCAAAATTTTCAATTTTGTTTAATACGACCATTAACAAAAGTTTAGTAGTCTTATTCACGAATAGTATGTTGAATGGTTTTCTAGCAGTAGCAGTCACATAATATGCAATAAGCTGTCCATGACGACATGACGTTATCATAATATTAGAATGTTAAAATGATTGTGAATGTACAGAACGTTTTTGCTTATATTTCTGAGATTTATAAATAATTAGTATGTGTTGTATACGCTGATGCATTCATACACTACGTGATTCAAAATATACCCAAATTGTTAATATGATATATTTAAATATTTTGCATAGATAAATTAATGTTATCAATTGAAAAAATAAAACCAGTCGTTTCTCGCAAGGACTGGTTGCTTACAACATTGCTTCACCAATTGAACTCGCCTATGCACTGACTATAGGATGGCAGTGTGAGTACCATCAACAAAAGTCAACAACACCAATCTTTAGGTAACGAGACATTCAATAACTTATAACAAAATTTTTTAAATAATTTCTAACACTAATGTCTACATAGTAAACATCGTATAACATGTATGTTGTGTTTTATGTAGTTTATATTTTTAAAACATAGGTAATATATGCTACTTTAACATTAAGTATTAGGTTACATTAACTTAATTTGATTTTTCCGTAATTAATAAATGTTACTTGCCAGATATACCTCTTACGGGGCACTGTACAAAAATAATATTGGCTGTAGTGTTCATAGTAACCATATTTACCAAACTAATGTACATCACAACAAAATGAAAAAAAAAAAAACAAACAAACTAAAAAAATATTTGTTGCATTTTGTTCGTATTGTTTGATGCACCGTTTCAAATATTATATAAAATAAATAGTTTACGGAAAGCGTAGTTATTGTGTAGTCAATAATGACAGTAATAAGCATGAACACATAAACATCAATAAGGTTCGGAAATCAGAATTAGGCTTACGCCCGCTTTATATCGGTTTCTCCGTTCATTATTTTAACACTCGTAGGTATAGCGACGAAACCACATAAAAGAAAATATAAATCGTTTAATCGTGGAAAGGCGGAATAACCTAAACGTGGTGTGTCGCACTACCACACCACTTTCCACCCTAAACATCGGCCGTACGACGTTCAGCCAATTCCGCCCAAGCGTATGTGCCCGCAATAAGTAATGGCAATACATTTTGGAAATGGTCCTATTTTCTCATGTCCTCCAACCATAAAACATCGAAGGTCCCTTTAGACCAGTGTAGGTCATGCGTCGGATATTATTTAATATGTTCTATGTTTTTGCTGAGAGAGTCCAAGCCAGTTTAAGGGGACACTAGCTTATGCGGACCCCGGAGTTCTACAGTAGTTAGCCTAAAATGTTATCTAATATGGTTAAGTTGTTATTACTGTATCTAGTATAAATATAATTAATAGTTTTTTATTTTTTTATTTTTTTGAGGGGGCATTATTTTACTGTCATTATTAATATTATTATGTCTACAAATTATTTTAAATGTTATATGAAATAAATTTAGGTGGTATATTATTACCGTTTGCATTACATTGTATTGCTGTTAATATTTTCAGTGTGTGATTATTTTGAATTTAATTTAATAGATACATAGTGTCTATAATGTAATTAATGTATAAATAGATATACATTCCACATTTTTCTGCTTGTCATTCAAAAAAAAACTTCTAAGTTTTGGGCCAACTTCTTAGTAATTTACTTAAAATCCAATCACTGTGGTCCATAATTACAGTAATGTATTGTTTATTGACAGTAAAACATTCTAATCTACAAAGTTATAAATAACCATGCCAAAGTTATAATGATTAAATATTTGTTGAAAGGAGGACTATATAATAGGTATGTAGGTATTCATTGCAGGTAGAGGATGACAACCAAATGAAGGGTTTAGAGTACTTTTACTGATAAGTGCAAGATAACCGGGACGATAAAAGCAAACTTTTACGACTGTTCACATCGATAGTTTTGTTATTGCATTCGACGGTCTTACCATACGAGTAATACCGATTCATAAAATTGGAATGCACAGAACTAGGAGACTGTGCAGTATTGAGTTTATATCGTTTAAAACTAAATATTTTCGATCGTCGGGGTAAATCATAATATTTTGCCGTTTGTCTCAAAAATAAACAGTATCTTTGATGATATGATTTATTTTTTAAGTTAAGTCGCAAATAGATATTAAACACAAAGTGGTTGCGTTTGATAAGATTACTTCTATATGCTTGCAATTTGCATATTATACTAAAGACTATTATACTATAATAAAGAAATACGCTTCTCAAATTACCATATAGTACTATCTACCCACTAAACGCAAAACCACTACATAATTAAAAGGCCACGTAATTTGTAGAAATATCATAATGTCTTCTGAAACTTCGGCAATGTCTCACTGTATCGACGGTAAAATAAACTCATTTACTATATTGTATGCAATGTCACGAGCTTAAGTTAAGAACAAATAATTAATTAATTATTTTTTTACAGCGATTGATTTCAAACAAATTTCATTATGCTGGACGACTCGCCTAACCAACACTAACCTAGATACTAGACAGTGTTATACACATGCTGTGATTTAAAATGAATACTGAAGGTTTTTTATTTTTTATTTTTTATGACTATTATCGTGTGTATATCAAATTTGGAAAGGAAGAAATTATGAGTTTAGATCAATTACATGTCATAACAGTATAAGAGGGAGTTCAAAATATTTTTTCTAATCTTCAAAATAATTTGTATAGCTTTTAGGTATAGTGGGTACCTATAAATAATAAATTATACCTTTTTCATTTCTATGTAATGTGTTTTCATGGGGGTAATTAAACACTAAAGCATCATTGTCCTCCATTTCTATCTATTGACCGTAATATTCTATCTACCTTAACAATATATGAAATTAGAACATGAGCCATTAAAAAAAATACAGTTTTGGTTATTTTAACATTCTACAACGTTGAACCAAATTGCTGCAGGACTGGACGTTTACTGTTCTGTGTCGAAACTATATTTGCTTTTCACCATTTCGTCTATATAGTATGCAATCAAACGTTTTGTTCTCATGTATGCACTTAAATGCAAACAGACGTGAGTGGCGTTCGTGAATAAATTATTTTGCTATCACGTGTGTGGGACCGTAATGGCGTTTGACGTTTTTCGAACAGATCACGAACGATTTAAATAAGTGTGGTGGTAAAACTATACTTTATAATTTGATCTATACAGGTAATGATAAAGGTAAAGGTAAAGGTTTACATAACGACATAAACCCGATCGCTCGGTGAGTTTAAATGGCTCTTAAATGTCCATCTGAGATTTTCAACCGAATATTATAATTCGAAACCTCTTCTATGGTAGCAATATTATAGAATTTTAACCGGACACCACGCGATCGATGGTCGCTTGATAAAGTCTATAGAAACTACATTGTGCGATTTCTATGTAGGTAGTATAGGAGCTCGTACAAAAAATAAGAATAAAATAATATTTCATTTTACGGTAAGTAGTGATTCCTGTAATGTATACAATGTTCTTAGGCGTCACATTTTAATATAGATGTTTGATTTAATATATCATACATATTACATTTATACTTTTATATATATCATTGTCGTATGTGAACTTAAGTTTGTAGTCTCATTATGATGTATTACTTTGATATTTTCTTTATTTTCAAGGAAACGACGAGGGGAATAACTACAGCATAACATTTTTAGTACTCGTTTAATGATAAATAGTTTCCACGCGTTTAATGTACATAATATATAGACAGTTTTTTTTATGATTTACAGCTTATTTATTCTGATTGAATTAAATTGTTATTATAATATGAGAACAAAATATATTACGTAATAATATGAACTGAGACTGATGTTTTATCATATTTTCGTTTTCATCATCAATCATTTTTTTACTTTACTCTTTGAATTTAAAAAAAAAAAAACAAAAAATTGATCCATCAGTTGCACGAGAAGCCAAATTGTATTTAACATCGTATGTTATTTCAATATATTAATACATTTGTCTAGACTTTTTATTTTATTTCACACGGTTGGTTAAAAATATTGATGGGTTTTTTATCAGAGTTAAAACTCAACCGATAAAATGATAATATAATATATTTAGGTACCTTACATAAACGGTAAATACAATTCTCACTATATAGACCACCGACAGTATAGAAACAATCAAAATATATTTTTACTGAAATTTAATAAAGTTTATTCAATAATGTACCTAAAAAATATATACTAAGCCGTTATCATGATGAGTGATTAAAAATAAAACTCTTTATAATTTTTTCATGCTTTATACGAAATTATTTTCTTTTTCAATTTTACCGATTTAGTAAAAAAAAAGTTTAGACTGTGTGTATTTTTTTCAGCACATTGAACAATTTATAATTTGGCTGTATTTTTTTCTTACTTCCTTTAAAAATATCAAAGAAAAAAAATAGTCCAAAATATATATTGCCAAACGATTTTATAAAAATATTCCAATGCTTTTATTTTTGTTTTATTTTACTTTCTCGGCGGCTATGTAAGAAATTGTATGTGTTTAATAAATGAATATTTTTGACCCAGTTTTTCACCTAAAAATACTAATAGTATTTGAATTAATTTTAAGTATAAATAGACGAGGATCTTACAACCATTAAATGGCACTAAATGGTAATTTTTCGAAGCAAAAGTGTACAGAATTCACATATTATACAGTAAGATTTTGATAAGAAAACTAAAAACTGAAACTGTTTTAATAATGATAGAGTATTCCTTATTGTTACTAAAATATAATTTATTGTTATTTATTTATTTTATTAAATTATATATGATAATTAATAATTATAAGTAATTATAAATTATAAATATTTATAAATATTTTACAATAGTGATATATATTTATTTATATTTTTATGAAAATGTCTTTTCCATCATATTAAGGTCATTAACTATGATGAGACATTACGGTAATTATTAATAGTTCATTATTCAAGAGTATCAACGAACATAAAACCAATTCTGTAGATTCTTTCGACCAACGCCCTTATTTTTGTTGTAATATAATTAATAATAATGTATAATATACGCATGTCTTATTGTACTCCAGTACTGACAGTGATAATGCGATTTAAATTTAAACTAGTACCCCTAAAAAAAAAATTGAAAACAGGGAAGTTTATCTGCTGTATAGTTAGTGTCAAGTGTACCTCATAATAAATGTGTTAATTTTGAATTCAATAATAATTCATTGCATATGAAATACAATTGTGAGCGGAAACAGTCTCTCATCCTATTGAAGGATATTTTTAGTATATTCATATTATTACTTTAGTAGTAACTTATTTTGCTTGTAGGATTCCAACAGTTTGAAATAATTTTTGTCAACGAGAAATCGTAGATGTAATACTATTACTATCATGTACATAAGATAACACAGACAGTATGAATAGGTTTATCGTATATATATATAAATTAAAATTAATGTAACCATGTTTAATATTTCATTGTGTATTGTATATGCACTCAAGTTAAGATAACTCGAACCTCGATGATTCGAAAAACCTAAGAACTCAAATTTTTTTTATCCCTCAAGAACTTAATTTAGATAAATTCAAGTTAGGTATCTCAAATAATACGTATTTCGAAGCGAATTTCTATCCCCCTTCAACTTCAACTCGAATGTAATAATATAAATGGTTGTTGGAGTATTAAGTAACCTTAAGGTAAGTTCTTACGGGCTACGAATAATATACCCATTTTGAATCAGAACAAAATAACTAAAATCAATAGCTAACCACTATTTTTCGTTTCAATATCCAATTATTACTGAGTGGACTATTTTATTCTTTGGTTTTCTTTGTTGTTGTAACTAATTTATAGTGTATAATGAATTAGTATCAGAGTTTTTAATGGATATAAAGAAAAATCATTAACATTATTATTCAATATTGTACGTCACCCATACTTTGTCGGTAATATAATTTAAAAGCTTGTAAATAATTTTTAATTCGTTGTAATGGTATTAAGAAAATCAATAACATTCAAATATGCTATTTTCTTTGGTCAATAACGTACCTATTTATGATTTCATCGTGTTATGTGACCCTGTGAGTCTGACATTATTAAATGATAAGTGATGCAATGTATCCACGAAACGGAAGCTCAATTTAAATATTATCATTTATAATAACCAATTAAAATATATTAATGAGGATAAATTGCATTTAAGTATCAATAATCTTGTAAATAGCAATGAAAAATTGTTTCTAATTGAATTAAATAGCTACACTTCTGTTTTTTTTTTTTTAATTTTTACTCTAAAATACCGAGTTAGTGTGTAATGTATATACGATTTTAAACTCTCCAACACTGGACATTGGTATTATATCAAAATAAGTTCTTCGTAATATTTATCAATTTAAGTTTATTTTAATATATCTTATATGAAATGTTTTTTAACATGTGCGATGTAAAGTTTATCACAAAGTTTTTTGTGTCGCATTTAAAACATTGTTTTATTGTACCTACGTATGACAAATATATTTCATAAGTATTCGAATGTATTTTTCTCGCAATAATATTGTATATAAAATATCAAAAAGTTTCTGTTATGATAAACGACGATCATAAAACTCGACGCTTTAAAACTTATGATTTTATGTTAGACTCGACACATTTATAAAATGTATTACCATATATCTATACAAAGAAATTATTTATATCCTAATAGAAAATGTCTTTTAAACGTTTTTTTCTTTCTCCCTTCATTTAGATTACGGGTGCTTTTTTATTTTTATTAATTACTTATGAAGATTAATATAGAGGAGAGTCGTAAAAAAAAATAATGATTATTGTGCGAAACAAATGAATGAAAGGTTTAAAAACGTCATCACCTTTGAACTCTTACGATTAGTACACTAAATGTATGCCAACACAATGCTTTGTTCATATCTTTGTTGTGGAATTCAACAATCATATCATCAAAGTTGCTCATTTGTGTCAAGTACACGTGTATACGATATCTGGAGAATTATAGGCAATGGTGTGCAGTTAAATCTTAGCAATGTCGATGGTTGTTTTCACCGTGAGATGTCAAGAAGCATTGACAGCATTTATGCAGTTGATGTGCTTATATTATATTATATTATATTATAATAATTATATACATTAAACTTTTCCCATATTGTAGCAAACGGAAACCTGTTGAAACGCGATGAACTGCAGCTGGACTGATTTAATTGTAAAACGCTGCTTTGAATATTTTTTATTTAATAAATAAAATCTGCATACAGATTACAATATTATAATATTATTTAATATTATCTGGTGTTCGAACTCTTGAAATTATTATGATGGTTTTTCACAAAAGTCGTAACATCTATTTGGAAAACATATGTACGTGTAATACTAAAGCTGTCCCAGCACAATAAATTATTATATAGAAAAACTTATCATCGCATATTATTGTCATTAAAATCAAACCCTTTTACTTATTTATACAAATAATTAATAATAATAAATTTAATTTAACAATTGTCTTTTTCTTTCACGCACTCATTTTTTGCATAAACTCTTGTATTAACCAAATTTGTTATTTGTTCAGATAATAATATTATATATTTATATAGGTACTATATAAAAATGGTTTTGGGTAGAGAGTGAAATGTTGCCACATCAAACATACGTTTATATATAAAATGTCATTGATAGTCGATATCAATTATAGTTTCAATATTTTGGATGGATTAAAATAAGATTAGAGGGTCGTGGTGGCTAGATAACTGTAATTACAACATGTCGTTGAATCGCGTGTTTTGAAATATCATGTTTTGTATTAGTAGAGTTTGCGTGAATACGAACAAAAGTGACTTTGTCATTCGGAATTATGAATTTATCCGCGAACAAGATAGAAATGGAAGTGACGTAAATATATTTGTCAAAAATATAGAACTGTATTAACTTAAAATGTAGAAATAATATAATGTCTGAGCACTCTCTTGGTAGATTCAGAGGTTCGAACATATACAAAATATATTATTTAGTTATATACTTTATTCAATAGTTCAGCGGAAGACAGCAATATAATGATGACATTATGTTCAGGTTACATGCATCACTTAATAATCAATAAGATTTACCCCAAAATACATATTACATTGGCTGACGGCTGTATACTTAGAAATCTAATTATATTTATCCTACCATATACTCGTAATATGTATTATAATTTATATTATAATTATTATGAATTAGCGTCAATTAAATTTATAAATCATTATCATGTTAACGGATGATCTAACGTGGTCTTCGTTAGGGCCAACACTAGTGATTTTTTAGACGTAGGAAAGATTCAATTATTTTTTCACCCTTATAATTTTATTATTGCTCCTCAAATGCTACTCCTGTTAAAAAGAGCTGTTAATAGTGTATAATAGATACTAACCCCTGTAGGCTTGTACTTACGATGCACATTACCTAAACCAGCCCTGAAAATTCACAAAAATATGATTTTAATCAACAAGTAAAGCTTAATTAATTTTTAAAATAATAATACTGATTTAATATAATTCATACGTTTAACCATATTATGCTATAATTTATAGTAAATATCAATAAGTATTGTAAAAAATTAAAACTTTACTGAAACAAATAACATATGATTAAATTTGGAAATGTATGATTTTATTAATGATTAATATAAACTAATACAAACAACTACTATATACATATTTATCAATACAAATCACAATAGAAGAATTTTATAAATGCGATTATAATTATATTCGTTTGCAAATACATTGACGCAGTTGCATTTTAGCTGTAATTATTGATTTACTCAGTGATGAAATAAGAAAACAAAAAAATAATAATTAAATTTACCATAGAATATTAATATTAATATCTATACAAATATTAAGCCACTGTTTTTGTGGATGAAATACTCCATTATTTTATTATTTACGCTATTTTGTAAACATTAAAATATATTTTTTAATAATTTATCTAGTATAAATCTGAATCTGAATAATTGGTACTATTAATTCAAAATCTAATAATCTGATAATATAATCGATAAAACACGAGTAATTCTTCAAACTAATTTTCAAATAACTAAGACACTAAGGGACAAATTATACAAATCAGATTTATTTTTTATTTTTTTATATAGGTATTTTGGATTCTGAATATTGTAACTTTACAATGATGTGTTTATGTTTTTAACGTAGGTACACACTGCTTATAATTTAAAAATGCCTTGATTATCAACTTGTTTAATTTGTTCAAAAAGTTGGAAAATGTATCACAAAGTACTTTTTAAAGCTACTTAAAAGTATAAATAGCCATGCATTTTTTGTTTATAAACACTTGAAGCTTAAAATGTTACAATGTTCTTCAAAATCACGAAAATTCGCGAATTATATTTTATAGTTTAAATGTATAAAACAATTCTTTTTCATTTATTAATTTTTTTTTTTTTATTGAAACTTAAAAACATCAACAGCAAAGGTTATTAGTTTTTTGTTTAATACATAATGAGTGATTTCTAGAACCCAAATTATACAATAAATATGGTGTTAGTTTTTTGTTAGTTCTTCTAACATTAATATTATGGTTACCTATCGGCTGTCGGCTATCATTAGCAGAAGGTTTAAACTTTTTTGTATAGGTCGGTTTGTTTTAGAAAAGCTAAAATATGTGCCATGTTTTTGATGCCTGGTCCTAATGCTTCTTTCATGTTGGTTGGAATGTTGAATTTTCTGAGTTCGTCGGAATATTGGTAGCACTCTGTTATTATATTATGTTTTACTGTTAGGGTAACCCCACAGATTGTGAATTGAGGGGTCTTCTCTTTGGCCATAATAAACTTGCGAGTCAGCCTCGTGTGGCCTATACGGAGACGATTGATTATAATTTTTTCCTTCTGCTGAGTTCCGGTCTTATCAGTTTAAAATTGTGTTTTTCATTTCCCTGAGTTTGGTCGGTTGTATTGACCAGTATATTTGCCATTTTATTTATTTGAAATTTGTTTTTAATATGAGTTTTGATGTCATCATAAGTTACAATATCCAGAAATTGTATAGGTTGTTTGGTTGTGCTGCTTCCTTTGCTACTTAGTCTGACATTTCGTTCACTTTTATATTTGTGACCCGGCACCCAAATGAAACTGAAATTTATTCCCCAATAATTTAATTCATTAGTTTTTTATTGTGTGATTTTAGCAATATTTGATAGATTTTTTGCATTTTATAAACTTCATAGTGTGCTCTGTGAGTCAGTGAGTATCAGGTCGTTTGTTACTATCTATCATAAAAACATACTCCAATTTTGGTGGTTGTCTAGTACTTTTCTTAAATGTTCATGGTATGTTAATGTGCTTGTATTTTTTTTTTTTTTTGAGCTAGTTCCATATTTATCATAAATTTGGTAGACAATGGTGAGAAGCTGTAAGGTTTTGCTTGACTATAAATCCCAGTTGGATTTTATCTTCATTGGCATTTTTGATGATGTCAACTATGACATTGTGATTGTTGTGAGAGTTATCTGTATTTCTAATGATACTGGCTGCGTAGAGTACTGTTTTCTCTGCTCTTCTTAACTTAGGAGGTGCTTTTTGGTCTATGTTTCTTATGCTTTCTATAAGGATAGATTTGAAAGCACAAATGCATAATCTTATGCTAGTGTTTAATACGATGTCTATTATTTTTAGATGTGAATGATTGGTTGTTTGGTTTAGGATTGATCCGCAGTCTATCTTTACCCTGATAAGTTGTCTTTGTATACCAATTAATGATTGTTCTTCCTCACCCCATTGGGTGTAGCTTAACATTCTTATTAAATTCAATCATTGTTTTATAAAATATTTTATTTCATAGCTAAAGACAATTAATTACAAGGTTCTTCATAATTATATCGTTTATTCCAAAACCAAACAATTTAAAAAACAATCTCACCATTTTTTTTATAGACATTTAATAAATCAGGTATTCATTGAAAAATAACTATTTTCGATATTCTGTTATGATTCAAAAATATTATTCATATACTAATAAATATATTTCATGTATTATTATATATTTTGCACAGTGTATACAATAACATTTTCAAATTTCATTGGTAAAAATGTATTTAACCCACCACATTACTAATTCTAAAAAGAATTACAACAATTTAAATATTAATATATCATAAAACATAAAATTATGTTTGTTTTTCATATCCAATATTTTATCATCGAATTTAAATAAATTCGCTTTATCCACACAGTAACTTACTCATTAATATTTATAAATACTATATAATTTCTAATGTATTAAATTTATGATTATACAAGTTATATAAAAATTATTATTATTTATATAAATCATTCATAATAGTTAATTAATGGTTAGTAAAAAAAACGCTTAAAAATTGTCCAAATCTGAATTAGGTCCTTAGATTGTTCATAATATATTGTATTGAAACAATATTGGTGAGATCTCAGAGACAGTCGTTAATATTTTGGTATATCTTAGCTCGCTTACAAAGTTAATAGATATAAGATATCTCATAAACTATATAAGTATATTAGTAAATATTTCAAATACTTAATTCATGTTTAAATTATATACTTTTATCATATTATATACTTATCGTGCTAATTTGTATGGATAGTTTATGCCAAAAAAAAGTCTTCACTCGACTACCAATATTATAAATTATAATGAACAATAAAAATAATAATATTAATTTGTTAAATAGTATATACATTATAACGAATAATCTATTTTTAATTCATGACAATTCTAATAATTCTAAAACCAATTACCTACCCAAATAATAAATCACTCATAATTAATTCTTTTTATTGCCATATTACCTATAATAAATATAAAGTTTTTAATGATTGAGTATATATATTTTTAATGAAAGTATTTTTTTTTTTTTTTTTACGAATAAACCTAATTGTTTAATATATAATATAATGTATATAATATTAAGAACTTAATATTCAATGTTGTAAAATAATAAACTTTAATAAAAGTGGAAGTTTTAGGAGTCTTATAAACTTTAAATAGCTAATTGGGTGTGTATAAAGTGTCTAATATATATCAACATAAATACTCAATAATGTTGTTTTAAAACTCGGAACAGTAGTAACAGCTTTTCGCAGGCATTCTTACTCGAACGCTTCTCAATTATAATAATGCATAGTAATTATTCTAAAATTTAAAAATAATTTCGTAAGATTAAAAGAAAAGTCATCGACTGAATAATTTTTTAATATAGTTAATTAAATGCATGATGTCTGTATGGTAGAAGTGATGTTCATAAAAATATAGACTTAAATTATCCAAATATAGTAATCTAATATTTATCAATATTTACTAAAATATAATTTATAACACTTTATAACCTTTTTACTTTTTATTTATTATAAGTTATAACAATACTGATAAAACCATATTGTAAATAATTAATATAATTAAATTAACATAAGCCTTTCATGTATCATACCTAAAAACTTAAATATAAATATTTTAAATGTAACGTATTTCAGAAACGCCAATAACTTTAGCAGTTGGGACGTAATGACCTAATTATTAAGCAATTAAGCAAACATACAAAATTACCAATAGTTTTGAAACGTATTTTAAATATTTAGAATATTTTCCAATTGTAATATTTAAATGAATTGAATGAATAAAAATAGTATATTTGGGGCATAATAAATTAAGGAATTTTTTTTTTAAATATAATGAAAATATAATTTTATTAGCTTATGGATTTACTATTTCGTTTATCAAGCTGAAATATTTAAAGAATACAAATCTGATAGACTAGGTTACATAGATGATTTTTGATAATCCAGATTACCTGAACGATAGGTATATCACCAGTCATCAATTAAGTGGTTGTGGATCGAACGAACAGATTTAAGACAAGTATTTCAAATAATTTGTACATAGTTTATGGGGAATAATGGCCAATGAAACTATTTGTTACTGTCAGAAGTATTAAAGAGGAATCATCAGACACGATGAGACATATTATGTACTTGGATCTTGCAGTACAAGAAATGATGCATAAATTTCAGCAATGATATTTTTGGAGTGGAGCCTCAGAGGCCCATCAACGACGTAGTTTAATTTGAAAATAAAATAAACCGTAAAATTCCATCTGAGCTAATTGTGCAAACATATTATGGAAGTTAAAATGGCCCCGGAGACAGCATCAGTAATTTAAATAAGACATTTATGATTATAGACATTATATGAAGGAGGGAGTTATATATACTATATTATATAGTATGTTTGTAATAATATGAAGTACCTAAGTATATTTTATATTACATTAGAATTCATTTGTATATATTATATATTAAATATAGGTAATATGTATACAATGAAATATAAATTAATTTTATGTTATAATGATCCCTTGTTATTAGCGATTTCACTTTATAAGCATTTTTTTTTTTCGATCCCTATAATACTCGGAAAAAAATTAAATTTTTGAATATACTCAGTTTCCGTATATAATGCAATCTTCCTTTGTCCGTTGAATAAACAATTGTATTCATAATTTTAGCTCAGCTTAGAGTTTATTCTGAATTTTACATTCCGTTTGATACCAGAAAATTAATGATTTGATATGTTGATGTTGCTATGAAATTCTGTATAGCTGAAACAAAAATGGCGTGTAGTAAAATTTATATTTATACATAATAATTAACTACTTTTTTTGATAGTAATAATTATTAGTTATAATCGTTTGTTTTACCAATATAAAAATATGAACTGTAAAACTAAAAGTTAAAATATAATACAAGAGTTATTGTTTATGAATTTAAAGTTTGTACTTTAATACTTACTAGTTGGGTACTATACTACTACATTGGATACAAAATTGTATCTACCTATTATTAATTTATCATAGTAAAAATAAAATCACATTTTAAAATTTGAATGGTAGGTATGTCTTTTTAATAATAATACAGAAATAACAACAGTTTTATTCATGAGCTTTTTAATACATTTAAATATTAACCACAATAGGTATAATACAATAAATTAAAAAAATCCATATTATTTAAGAAAAAAAAGACTATTATAATTTAAAATATATTTAATATTCAGGAATATACTATAGGATGAGTTTTAACATCATAAAAAAAGATAAATTTTAAACGATTTAGGTTCAAAATTAAAATTTATGAAAGTAGTAATAATATCACAAAAGTAAAGTTGTATCCTTTTAAATGATATTAAAAAAGTTATATGTAACTTGTATGTATGTAATATACCTAGTGTATGCATTTTGTGGTTGTCACAAAAATCATTAGCAGTCACTTAATTTCTCAGATGAAAATAATAAAAAAATTCAATAAAAATGCACTTAAAATTAATAATTTATTTCTCTACATTTTTAGCAAAAAACATTGTTTTTGATACACAAACTAGAGATGCTGAAAATTTGAATCAATTCGATCTCATTTTATTATTAGATTTGTATTTTAATGGTTTTAAAATATAAAATATAATTATGGTAAATATAATTTTCTGTCATTATTATTTGCTTTATCTGATTATTATTAAAAAAGTATTTAAAAGAATACTTATCAATAGTTTAGCAGTTTTTCTTTTATTTAAAATTAATTAATTTTTTGGCCCTCCCCAATGCCATCACTGCAAAAAGTATGGACACACACGCAACTACTGTTTCCACAAATTAATTTTTTCAAATAAAAATTTGTTTTATTTGTGACAAAAATAATTTATGATATAATTAAGTTTTATTAATGATCAGTGTTACAAACATACGAAAAAAAATACGAATTAAGTTCTATATTAGTATGAATATTATGATTATTAAGTAATTATAGGAATAGTGTCATTGATGGGTGGCTCCTTCATCAAAATAATGTAACTATAGGTATTTTTACTTTTAGCCTATATTCATATTGTATCAAAATGATGAAAACTGTATATTTCTTGTAAAAATTATCAAAACAAAAAAGTATCTAAAGTGCAAATGACCATCTTAAAGTATTTATATATATTTATTTTACGTGACTTAGTATTATTATTTTAAATTTTTATACAGATGTATAGTATCCAACGATTAGTTTTCAGAAAGTGAATTAGCTTACTTAATACGACTAAGGGGGAAATTATCTATTAATTCAATGTATACGGTTAATTTTTATTCAGATATACAGTGTGGTATGTAATGATTTATAACTGTATTTACATTAAGTTTTTTAAAACAATATCTTACAATATATACAAATACAATACAATGTAGATATAGTGTATCACACTCGATCGACGATCATACAGTATAGCCCATGTATAATTATGACGATGATTATAAAATATACCAAATTATTATAAATATAAGTTTTGAAACAGTTATATTGTTAATAATCAATCCGTAAGCATTGGGAAGGTAAACCATCAAGAAAAAACTGCTTTAAAATAAATTTTTAGTAATTTGAGTCGTTCCGTTTCTACCCTACTAATTTGGCCAATTTTTTTTACCTATCATCACCTCAAAAATATTTTATAGAATTGAATATTTTTACGATAAGCAATAAGTGTAATAACTAATCACTTAAAACATTTTAATTTCCAACCAAATGTCTTATAATATTGATAACTATTATAAAAGACTTATTCACCACACAATGTAATCAACGCTTTTTTTTTACATTATGCTGAATTCACTAAATTATTGAGTTAGATATTGGATAAAGTTACAAACTATCTACACGCCTATTCAATAAAGGTGGTTCTATAATCTATACGGAAGTAAATTTGTGTAATTCCCTATTATGCGTCCTACAGACTATGAGGCGTCTATGTTATTGTAATAATGGTAATACAATAATGGCAGCAGGAAGTTTCAAATAGAATAATAGGAATTGGTAAAAATTTGCTTACAGTCATGGCCAAAAGCTTTATAGCATGTCTCATGCCTATACTCTGATGATGTAGGTACGTATACAATATGAACGTTCAAACACCCAAAATCGACACCTGATAATACTTTTGTTATACTGGTACGTAATTACCTAATTATAATATAATTTGGTGTTCGCTATTTACGTCAAGGATATACACAATAGTTACGTAAGGAAAATAATCGTCCACGCAAGATTTGAAATTAATTACTTTCAAAATTATTTAAATAATGGATATAATCTAGCCTTATCACTGACACACATTCATTATTAGTTCAAATAATCCTCACGATTATTTAGAAACTGCGGTAATACATTATAATTTATGGATCACAATTCTAAATAATGATGTATTTAATTTCAACAGGTATTCTATTTTTTCTAGATTTCAATTAAATTCTGCACTGCTTTAATGTACTTAAATAAAAACATTGAAAACTTGGCAAAATCGATTCATTATTAATAGAATTTACTGATGGTCTCATAACAGTTAGCTAATTTTGTATAACATATATTTTATGCAAAAAATAAAAAATAACTAATATAGATATGTATGTATAATAATAATGTAATACAACAAATCTTAAATAAATATTGATAATTACATTTCAATTTTAAATTAATATTTAAAAGTGATTTGAATAAATCAACGTGTTTTAATTTCTGCACAATTGTCAACAATTTTAAACACTCATAATTCTATAGTATTAAATAAAGAAATAACGAAATCAGATGTAGAGATACCATAATATTATAATAGTAATATAAATTATCAAATAACCTGTCACGAAAACTGCATATAGCAATTTCATTGTTAACTTTAAACTAGAAAATAATTGTTGATATTTACTTTTTAGTGCTGTTTTTTTAAGTTCTACTCTGAGTTCAAAAACGTTCATCTACGAGAGCGAAACCATATATTATTACATATGAATATACCTAAGTATATATTACTAATAAATTACTATACGTATTAGTATACTGATCAGTACATAATCAAAATGAGAATTCCATTAATTTTAACCGATAGAGCTTTGTTATTGTAATATCAAATACATATAACGATTCTAAACTATTAGTAAATAAGTTTTATATAGGATTATCTGTTTAACATATTATCATTATCTTGTAAAATACACAAGAATGAATGAGTTACAAATTATGTTTTAATAGATAAAGACAGCATAGCTTCTAATGCATGACTTTATTTTACATAATATTATTTTAGGTGTTTAAATGAATGGGTTTTTAATTTTAATTTGTATTATGTTTTGAAAATGTTTGAGCATAATTTTAAAACGTTAGGTTATAAAAAATATTGCCATTGCTTAATATAGATTAATAATCTAAATCTAAAATGTATTTAAAAATATATAGTCAACGACTAGAATATTTAGTAAACCAGTTTTGGACAGACGATTATAGATCACTATCGGATATTTTAAGCGGTTTCAATCTCATTGCTTAAAAAATAGCTGTTAAAGATATATACATGTTCGTATGTTCCGTTATTATTTTTCGCGTCATAATATAATATTATGTAGGCACTAAGCACAAATAGAATAACAAATCACTATCACATTTTGCTTAAAGAATATTTTAATTTAGGAACCTATTATTTATGTCTAAATGTATTAAATTATTTATAATTATAATTAATGGTACAAAATATAAAAATTTACTTTTCACAAGGTGACACGAATTATTATTTTATCCGGTACAAAAAAAGTAGCAAATAATTCTATAAAACATATTTTACCATTTGAATGATTCTAGGTGTTAATTGTATTCATATTTTCAAGGTTTTTGATAAATAACTTATGAGTCACAGTTATAATATTACCAATTAATTATATTTTTTTGCCGTATACAATATGCATATTATATATACATTTTATACACATAGTTTAGAAACTACTGTAGTTGAAACGCATCGCCTGGTGGGCTCAGATTTAGATTTATTATAGTTCATAAAAAATATGTATTTAAAAATAAAATAAAGTCCTCAACAATTCATATACCATCATTGTTAGATTATACTTCTATATGAATAGTAATCTTATAAAAATCTATTTTTATACGAATCCATAATAGAAGAATCACCATTCAATATCATAATCAAGTCAAAATATACTTAAGTTTTCCACAATTAAACATTAAAAATTATAACATTTGATATGTTCATAATGATGTCCACTTCAGCTGTTACTCAAACGTGTGGCTAACGATTTGTAACGCTCTTACTTAAAAACGAAAATTTCAAACATGTTTTATTTCAATTGCGAGTGTCGGCTTTAATATGGTTTTATAAGTAATGTCTAATATTTAAAACACATTTTTGAAAATATTTCTGTTTGACATAACTTAAAATATAATGATCACACTACTATATTTCATCAAGATTGAACGTCTTTGGCAATACACCTTTTTGAATTTATATAATATGCATAACTATGCAACTTACATTCACACATTGTAAACCATGACCGTGGAGGCATCCGGCTAGTAGGTATATGACTGTATAATTGATCTGCGAATAATTTATTGTAGGTACTTAAATTACTATTGTGTATCTGAACTTTCACCAGGAATTTCCTTGGAAAACGGGTGAGGTGGACCGGAAGTGATGATCGTGAATACACGAAATTAACTATATAGATTTGTGTCATTGCACTGCACAATATCTTATTCACTCTCAGCGGTTTGTTAGTGAATCAAAGCACACGTGGTGAATGTACGACTGCGTGTTTCTCAAGCAGAATAACTGACTTCATGAAAATTATCCTGATTACCAGCTTGCGAGCAAATTTTCATCGTAAATAGCATAATGATTTTCATTTATTAAAGTACTATTACCAGGCCCTGATTGGTTGTTATAACCAAACCATGGTATCATTGTAGGCATGATCAGCTTAAAAATTTCGAGTTGGTCCGATGAGTTTGACTTTCAGACACAACACTACACAACAGGATAGAAAACTAGCTGAAAAGCCGCGGGCTTAAACGTTATAATTTCCTTCGTCAGGCATTCTCTCTGATAAAATGGCGTTCGTTGCAGGCCAATTTATTCGCCGCTTCTGTCATGTCGTTCAATTATCGATCAAACCGTTTTCGCCTCCGTGTCCCATGCGTCACCTGTGATGTGTGACGCAAAATATAACAGTTATGCAGTACCTTTATTATAATATAGCATTGAAAATTTTATTTAGAACTATGCTTCGACGCCGCTAAAAGTTTATTTTTCCTTTGTACAGTCATACCGCGTGGTACCTAGTTTTTTACCGTGCAGTGAGTATAATATTTATATTCATTGTTTGCAACCATTAGAAATCGATTTCATTAGAGTGAACTAGTGATTATTTCACTGTAGCCACCCAAAGAGCAATAATGTGAAATATAATCTTAAATTCGAGAATAAATGATTGAAACGTGGTGAAACAATGTAAGATACAAATTTAATATAATACTTATGTAATACTTGATCCCTGTGCCCATCGTTGCCTTTGAATTTAGAAAAATTCTTTCTTAATGGATTCTTACATTATTATATTATGAAGTTACTAACTAAATTTCACACTCATAGCTTCAGTGGTTCCAGTTAGATGGTTTTTCATTTTTAACCCTTTTAACTCCTGTAGGGTTAGAATTTTGAAAAACCCTGGCTTAGTGGGTGCCTATATCATACAACTATGATGATGAATAACCCACAACAAGTCATTTTATACATATAGATACTAGATAGATATAATGGAATTAAAATCATAATATTTGGGAGGTTAATTTTTAATTTGGGGTCTAAGCCATACCTATATTGTTGCTTATATGGTTTTATGTATACAGAAGAAGGCCCTTTAAAATATTTTGTGGAATTACATAAAATATTATACAAATTATTATATAGTAATACATATATTATATTATGATTATTGATCTATGTTATTGCATGCGCTTAATAAAATATTAAGGTGTTCACATGACAATAATAATGAATATAATAATAAAATTATTTTAAAACATATAGCTACTCAAGCAGGTACCTATCCTTATTGATATATAATACTAGATAATCCCCGTGCACTTTGTTGCCCGTTAAAAATACCAAATCTATATGATTCAAAATTTATGTTTAATTCGTCGTTTAATATCCGACAAGTCATCAATAAATCATCAATTATTTTATGTTTTTAATTAATAATTAACTTTATTGAACTACATTTATGCCTACGACACTCACAAAGAATGCGACTTTTTATTAATGAAATTTTTTCAGTATAGTTGCAGAAATTACTCTCAATAACGTCATTAGTTAACTCCTCTTTATATAATAGTGTATATATATATATTACATTCATAAGTACCTCTCCATAATATATAAATGATACATAAAATAAATACCATGATAATATCATCCATTACTGCAATTTTCTGAATTTCTAAGCCATCAGTTAGAATTTGGAAAATATATACCTAAGTACAGTATTTTTCTTAATTTATTGGTTACAATATCTATATAGTTATTTAATTCAGGCCTTAGACGTATTTATAATTTATGTAATATTATCTAATATTATAATCATTAATAGATTTAAACTATTTGTAAAAACGTTTGCAATTTAAACACCTACCTATACATAATTTCGATAACCATATATAATTTATCATGTTATAAAATATTATTCATTAATCATTAATCATTATGTTATATTTGGTTTATAAGAGTTAACTATATTATGTAAAATGTAAATTTTTGCTAAGTTTAAAAACTAGTTAGTTTAACATAGTCATTTTAGTAATTTAAAATTTTGTACGCTAGCATAATATGCTGGTTTTATATATATATATGTATATAAACATGTATAGGGTATACACATTTATCATGTCTTTGTCCCAACAAAAAGTACCTACTGCATAACAAACTAGTTTACCGTGTTTATTAAAATCATTTATTTGCCCCATAATATGAGATGTTTAAAATATGTAGAATAAAATTCATCTACTAGAACAGGTATTAAAGAGCGTGAGTGATATACCGCAGTAGTCCCTTAATCCCTTGAGGTACACTTCAATGAAGTTTATTTACTTAATTCGTTGTTTCTTCGAATATGTTTTTTTTTAATTTTTTTTTTTATTAACTTTATAAATTGTAGACTGTTTCTTTTTTTTACTAATGAATATTTATTAAACAATACAATTAATAATATATAAACAATTGGTATACCTGCCTTATATAAGCCACGATCGTGTTGATGCTAAATACTAGATAGGAATTATTTTATCTACGAATCCTAATGACTATTAAATAAATACATTTTCAAAAAAATAAATAAAGAATAAATGTTAATTCAATCAAAAACATGTTTGATTGAATAAAAAAGCCTAGTTGAAAAAAATCTATGTTTCATAAAAAAATATATAATTAATAAAAAATCAATCTTTATTTGATAAAAAATTTGATTTAAATATACCATCTTACTTGAGTCCAGTTATTTCGAGTAGTGGGGGGGGGGGGGGGGCTGGGGACACGTGCAAATTAGAAAAACGGATTTTGCGAACCAACGACGGTAGAGTTTCGGGACCAAGCGTGCAAATGCATGCTAATTACATGCTAAATATTGGCCTAGAAAAAAATTTTAAAATAAGTGATTTTGATGGGGGGGGGGGGGTCGGAGACACACAGCCCCCCCCACCTATTTGTTGATCCCACGCCTAATTAAACCGCATGCAAATTACGAAAGTTAGCATGCAAATAAATGGTAATTACATGCTAATTGTTTGCCAAAAAAAAATTTGAAATATCCGATGTGGGGGGGGGGGGCTGGGGACACGTACGTGATTTTGGAAACATATACAATACGCTAAAGATGGATTTTTGGTATGAGCGCTTCATTTTTGGTACCTATACTACAATTCGTCGTTATACTATTTAATAAATAATTATAAAGAAATTTTATTTCTATCGATTACCACGTCAATTATTAGTTATTACTATTATATATGTCATATGTGTACAATTTGTATTTTGATATGGAATTTGAAAGCAATGATAAATCATCGCATTCGAAAATTGTTTCTATGGGAAGCTTAACACACTAAATCTATTTTATCAACCACAATATTGCTTAGTGTATATTTCTGTAGTCTATTTTTACGTTAAAAGAACCTACCGAGAATATTGGATAATGACTTATTTTAAGGGTCATTTATATGAAATTAGGACCAAATAGGAATTTGAAACTATAGAAATATAATTTTAGTCTCCATAAAAGTGTCAACAGAAAAAAAACCTATAGAACTACTTTTTCATCACCCTAGCTCAAGATATAAAATATAAAATGTAATAGCTACCACAGTCCACAATTATTATTAAATCATCTATTTAAAATCGTTCAAATAGATAATTCAAGAACCAATGTAATTTAACGATTAATTAAAACACTCTTTCACAAAATATGTAACAATAGAATGTTATTTTTTTCTATTAAGGGAAAATATACATAAAATATATATAAAATGGTATAATATTATGTAATTTGATGACGCACCTAATAGATTAATAACATTTACAGTCAAAATCAGAACACTTTCAGTAGTTCCACCTGGCAATAAGAATGTTATCAAAGCATAAAGTTTTATTATTAAAACAAAAGTAATTAATTAATTATTGTAAATTTAAAAATGAAATGATATAAAATACTAAACTACATTTGCTAGTAAATTATAAAAAACAATATTCTTATAATACTATGTTATTTATGGTCTATAATGTTACAAATAATAAAAACAAATTTTCTTAGAAATTAAAATAACTGTTTAAAAAATTTCTTAATCTTAAAACTGAAATAATATAGGTATTAAATTAACTGTTATCATTTGTTTCTAATTAAAGAAAAAAAACTTTCTTTTTTTATAATACATTTATTAACGAGGTACAAAACATAAAATTCCTGAACAGATGAATTCATTTCGATATAAAATGATAAGAAATAGCCTTGAAACAACTTGTATTCTTTCAATTAGAACAAACTTATTTTTATAAATCATATTTTACTTTCGTTCATTTATTTATGCTAATTTTTTTTTTTTTTTTTTTAATCTGGTTTCATGAAAAACCTACGCTTTCGGTAGTAATACATAAGGTATGACGTAATCATAGAACAAAAGCTATCTAATTTTGTTTAGATTTTAAAAACTAAAATAAATATGTACCTATGTATTATATTTTTAAATTATATAAAAACATTTAATATCATAAATATTATAGTATAAGTAACATTTTTGTCTTCAAGATTTTATGAACGTAAATATTTTTCAAGTTTTATTTAATTATTTAAATTTTACATGTATATTTTATAATTCTAAATACTAATATATTATGTTTAATTTAGAGTCCTTTTATCTCATTTATATATTAAACTTGAATTACTTTTCATAATACTGCAAAGTTATTAATTGAATAAACTTACTTGAAATAAAAACAAATTCAATTGTACATAAATATATAAGAGTTTTTCATTACAATCTGCAATTGTATTGGTTTTGTTTATTTGTTTAAAAAATATTTTATTAAACGATAGCACACCCATTCTAAATACTATTTACGGTACAACGCATAGTCAAAAGGGATTCCAATGATTATAAAAAACATTTTTATTAGTATTATTAAAATATTAAATATAATATACATTATGCATGTATACAAACTCAAAAACATAAGGAATGAGACTGATGGATCATTCCTTCAAGACATTAATATAGCACTTAGGTATAATTATATTTTAGCCTACGGTAGACTAGTTACATTTATGTTCACAACGACAAGTTGAATTACAGTTTTAGTTATAGGCACCTATATTTAACACTCCACACGAAACACTTAATTATTCATTTGAATTTTATTGATCACAAAAACAGACTTTTGTCTGATATTTATATTTTACAATATTATTGTATAATATTATCTACTGAAGTATTAAATATAGATATTAAAATGATTAAATATCTATATTTGCCTACATCTATTTATATAATATATATTTTGATCTATATATTATTTTAACTGAGCCACTGAGGTATTTGATTAAAAATATATATTATCGTAGTCAATACATTTTAAAATATTCGAGTTTAAAAATAGTCTCCATAAGAGTATTTCCTACTTAACCAAGTTAAAACTTTGTTTGAAAATGAGATACATATGATAGATGCAATCAAGGATCAGAAAAAATAATAAAACCCAAAAACAAAATATTAAACTAATTAGGTATAGGTAAATATGAGAAGTATTCCATTTCATAAACTAATTTTCAACGTGAAGATAATTTTTTTTATTAAATAAAACAAAGGTATATAGGTAATTTTAATCTAAAGAAGTAAATTACATTTCACTATTTCCTTTTTTAAGTTATATTCAATATATATACCTATCTATAGTACCTACGTCTTATAATTTAAATTATATAACATTGCAATATAAATCCATAGTAATCGAATTATATTAGCTGAGACGTGTACAGTCTATTCATTATTTTTCTTATTCAAGGGCCAACACTACCAACATTCAATAATAATCACAAACTTTTGTGCTGTAACGAAATTGATAAAAATTATTAGCAATATTGATTAGTGATTATATTATTGTAAAATAATTGTATTATCTGTGTTAACAAACAGCGTTGTTATTTTTGAGCTTTCAGTAAAGCGAAAAAAATTATATATTATAGTATAGAAAACAAAAACAGTAAATCTGAAAATCCATTCCAATTAAAATTCACGACAAGTAGCAGAATAATAATACAAATATTAATAATTGTTTAATTAAATAGTAGGAGTACACACTTATTGACTTATTAACACAAACACAATTTTGAAAAATGGTTTAATACTATAATGCGAATGCATGTCATCGTTTCAAAAATTCAATAGTAATTCAACAACTGGTTCGTGCTTGGAAAAAAAAATGCAATTCTGAAATAGACATTTTATTATTATTATTGTTTTTTTTTTTTTCATGAAATATTTATGATTTTGTATGATAGGTGGTTGGAAAAAAATAATTTAGGTTTCGTGCCGTGGTCAGAAAAATACGAGCACATTGGTACGGTCGTAATATTTCGGTTAAATAGGTGATCAAGAGATGAAAAAACGAGTGATTTTCTAGTGGCAATGCGCGAAGGGGCTTAATCATATGCACAACTTTCCAATGCATACAGCATACGATGCCGATTTTGTACGAATTAATTTCACTGGTTGGGAGGATGGATTTGGTGTTTTCTGACTGATTGAAATAAACTAATTCGGGTCGCGTTTGTTTGTTTTGTCCGTAACGTTGTTATTGAATTACATAAGGATCGGCCTAGCTCTTCTGGGACATGAATTCGAACGAGCGTGTTCCTTTTCCCGTGTAAAACAACTCGCACGTCTCCATCCTTTGGTGGTTCGTTAAAATTAAAATATGACCAAGTGGTTTTCATGTTATTTATTTATTGTTATTTTTTTTTTTTTTAACTTTATGAGTACAAAATTCCAAACAACCTCAATAAATTTTATGTTTTCTGGAAAATAGCTTTGACCGCGAAACTAAACGAAAAACTCGCACAAGGTCTACTAGTGGTGCAACCACAGAACATAATATACACTCAGCAATCAGTATATTATAATACCTACAATACAAACTATTTTATCTTTTTTTGTTTTTTACACCATCGGTCAAAGCCCCCCGCTGAACGTATTTTAAACAATTCCAAGTACACGAACGTTATATGTAAGTACCTACCTACCTGGCTACCTACCGCATTAAACCACAATGTAATAATTGTAAGTGTCGTATAAATATACGTAAGCAGCTTAAGTAAAATATTATATTATTAAACTCCGGTTGTATAACGTACAATATCAATTGATTATTATTCAAAACATTCTCAAATAATATTAATAAACTATTTGTTTCGCGTGTTTACAATAATGCAAATATTGTGTTCCAATAATAATAAACAGGAATTAAATTGTTTAGATAAGAAGGAATTATTATAAAGAGAAAATTTTATATATGCGTATTTTATAATATGCGTGATATTTTAAGTGAAAATAGATTAAAACAGTTTAAAAAAAGAAAACCCTTTAATTTTTACCTCAATACAAAATTTAACTGAAATTTCCAATATTAATATTAAATATTTTAAATCAAAAATTGAATAAAATAAGGAATTGCATTGCTGATATACACATGTGCCTAATCAGTCATCAGTGATCACTGTAATGAATACTATGTTAAATCTGAGCTCAATGATCAATCATATGAAAATCATAAGTTTATACTGCTAAGTATATTTTCTTGTATACAGCTATAATAGTAACTTATTTTAGTTTAAGAAATACGATATATTTAATTATTTTAATCATCCCATTTATAATATGAGGAACTTTTAAAATAGTTTAACTATATTCAAATACTATAATTATTAATTTTTTAGTCGATATACCAACTTACCAGTTAACTACGTGATTTGGTAAGTGGCATAAATAAGCAGCAGCTTAAAATCATCAGCACTTTTTGAAAACCATATTATTCCTCGAGTAAAGTATAATAATAAATTAAAATTATTTAAGTCCTCACAAATACTTTTGAGCTTAACAAAAAACTAAAACTTTAAATCGTTATTTTTCATTTACAAAACAAATTTCGTCAAAATGTTATCTTAAAAATGTCTTTGAAAATAAATGTTGCATTTATATGATTTTTGATTTTTAGTCTTCGTGTAATCTTGTATTTAGAAATTTTATTAAATTTTTAAGGTCCATGTCCCCAGCACCCCCCATTTTTAATTTCGGGTCCAAACAAATTTTATTCGTTTGTGCTTCGTTAGTGCTCGTTAGTGCACTTTATCCCGTCGTTAGTGCTTTATCCCTTCTAAAGTTATCCGCATTTTTACAGGGGGGTGCAGGGGATGTACTAATCCGAGTCCAGCCCCCCGACCTTTGTCTGAATCTCTTCAATACACTGAGGTAAAAATGATCCCTGGATGATTTTCAGTTAAAACTTGAAGTTTTTGAATTAAATTACTTAAATCTTAGTTTTATGTTTTTGCAATTATCACGTAAAAGTATGTTTTATTAGAATTTTAGATTATTTTTTAGATAATTTAGACTATTTAAAGCTAACGAAAAAAATTCAAATCCGCACCCTACTCACGCCTTAATAAATAATATTTTGTCACTTACAACAAAATTATTCTACTCCGTTTATTTTGTTTAGCTCGAATAACCTACAGCTTAAATTATTACTTTTTACAAAAAATGTAATCGTTATTGTTTCTTTTGATATTTTTTATAAAAATTTACATTCCTTGGAACATATTTTTTTAATCTTTAGAAATAAATGTAGTTTTTATCAGGTTAGTTAAATTAGAATAAACAATATTTTTATTATTAAATCTTAAGAAATGTGTGAAACTTAAAATCTAGGGTAAAATGTGACGATGTAGGTAGGTACGATGTATTAATGCCGTTCTGTGCCGTTTTATTACATATATATTATATCGATCTAGGACTAATAAACGTAGCCTATGTGGTCGATTGAATGTCAAAAAAAAAAATATATATATATATATAAATTAATTGGGAAGTTTTCACAACCACATAAGTACTCATTCAAATCCACTTATCAAAAATTTGACCTACGCCAAGTATTTTATTGGCCTACAATTCTTGGTAATTCCCAAGATGATTAAATCTTAAGTGGTGTGTCATGATTTTTTATGTATAAAATAATAAAAATAACAACATATTAAAATAATAATAGTTAAACATAATAAATAAGTGGCTCCTTCCATCACAGTAATGTTCCTGTCAATTATAATCTTATTGTATAATGATACTGATAGTATATTATTATTATTAGTAAAAAAAAACCTATTCGTAAGTAATAAGTGTTTTTGTATTTATTACAATACGTCAAAATGAATAAAATACATTTAAATATACAACATATTTATTATATAAAATATAAAAATATATAATATCTAAATTTAAAAACTTCACACCATGAGTCAAGTTAACAAGTTGCAAATTTTACATGTACACTGCTAAAATGTATATATTTGTGCACGATTATAAGTGTGTATTTTCATGTATCACCGTCTTATGATAAAGTGTAATATCAACAGTTGTAATAACCAACGATTTATATATGATATTGTTATTACTCATTATACCTATATAAATCTTTTACAAAAACAATAAAATTCAACCTTTAGGAAATTCATAACATTCAATAATAATCGATAAGGTTCAATATGATACAATACCATTATTTTATATCATGCATACATAATATCAATGGTTTTGTAATAACCTAGGGAGTTTGTTTTAAATTTAAATCAGCTATCTTCACTATTGGGACTTTTTTTTAAAACAATAGGTATAAATACGTAAATCTCAATACTTAGAAACTAAAATAATTCTTTTAAATTTTTTTAGATTCTGAGCGAAGCGAGGATTGTATTGATTTTACATTGATAAATGTTTTTTTTGTATTTTTGTTTGTTTTTTTTTACTTTCGTCACGTTTTGGGGCAGTAAAAACGCTTCGATTTTTGACTTCAGTACTTTGTTATATCAGAAATTGAATCTAGTTGGTTTAGGTGGTCAAAAGTAAAAGAGTATAAATATTTTTCTAAATAATGGGGATAAACAAACTAAAGATTAAGGGGATTTAAGATTTTTGATGTAACAATAAAACAAATGACCATATATACATGAAATTTTCAATAAATGTTTATATAAATAATATATTCTATCCACCGTGCAATTTTCAAAAATGTTCGGCTTAAGTTGAACTATTCTTAGGTATTTGCAATTTTCGTTCATTATTAGTTTTTTTTAAAAAAATTAATATCGATAAAAATGTATTCGTTGGGTAGAAGAACTTGAACATTTAATAAAAGGCTCTTAACATATTGTTACGATAGCAGTTGAAAAATAAAATAAATTCATAGTACAATTTTTTTTTATAAGCATTCAAAGTTTAGATTGGATTAAGTTTAGATGTGGACGATTCGTTCAATTCTGATTTATATATTATAAAAAAGGGGGATGATTATCCTGAAAATGTAGGGGATTATAATCCAAAAATATAGGGGATGATAATCTGGAAAATTTAGGGGATGATCAACTGGAACAATTAAGGGGATGATTATCAGGAAATTAGGAGTAATCATCCCTTATTTTTTGGATAATCATCCCTTATTTTTTGGATAATCATCCCTTAATTTTTTGACAATCATCCCTTAATTTTTTGGATAATCATCCCTTAATTTTTAGATAATCGTCCCCTATTTTTTGGATAATTATCCCCTAAGTTTTTGGATTATCATCTCCTAATTTTTTGGATAATCATCCCCTAAATTTTCCAGATTATAATCCCCTATATTTTCTGGATTATCATCCCCTATATTTTTGGATAATCATCCCCTAAATTCTCCGGTTGATCATCCCCTAAATTTTCCGGATTATCCCCTATATTTTTGGATTATCATCCCCTAAATTTTCAGGATAACCATTCCCTTTTTTTTATATATATACCAAATCGATTTATTTGGTTGTAATGTAAAAAATAATCGCTGTAGATACATGAAATTTTCACCGAATGTTTATATAAATTTATTCTATCTACCATACAATTTTCAAAAAAATTCGGCTTACATTGAATTATTTATAGGCATATGCAATTTTCGATTATTATTAGTTTTTTTTTTTAAATTTATATCGATAAAAATTAATTTGTTGGGTAGAAAAGCTTGACAATTTAATACAAGGCCCCTAACATATTATTACAATATCAGTTGGAAAATAAAAGAAATACATAGACAATTTTTTTTATAAGCATTTAATGCTGTGAATTTTGACAAAATATTAAAAAATTAAAAAATCGCAAATTATTTTAAGCTAAGAGTTCAAAAAAAATTTAATATAAGATTTCTTACAAGTTTGTAACCTTTATCATAAAAAAAATATCCATTTAAAAATCAAATTAAATTTTTATGAGCGTTTGAAATTTAAATTTTTACAACATTGGATTTTCACCGGATTTCTCATTTAGCGATTTTCTTATTTTGTTGTAACTCTAAAATAAATTATCGCAAATACACGAAATTTTTTACTGAATGTTTATATAGGAATTTTCTATATTTGATAACATTTTCAAAATATTTAAATTAGTTTTGAGCTGTTCTGATATTTTAATTTATCAACTTTTTTAGTTTTTTTTTCTATAAATATCGATAAAAATTTATTTGTTGGGTAGAAAAAGCTTGAAAATTTTAATCCAAGACACCTGACACACTGTTACAATAGCCTTTGAAAATATTAAAAATACATAGACATGATTTTTTTTTACAAGCATTTAAATTTCAAATTTTTAACTAACCAGCTTGGAAATAGGTATGTATGCCAACAGAAACGTCCATAGTAAAAAAGATTCTTACACCACAGTCTCCACTTCCAACATTCACGGTAAAAATTGATTTTAGATTATATTAGAAAGTTTATACTTTATAGTACTTTTTGAATAGTATCTAAGAATTAAAATTCTTAACTGTCTTGATAGCCAGCCATTATATGATTTAATGTTGGTAGTTGTATTATTCTTATTTTTCAGTTAATTAATTTAATGTAGATACGGTAATTTCTAAACAACCGTGACGGCAGAAAAACAATGATTTATAATAAAATAATAATATATTATTTTTAATAAAAATGTAAGCCTATTCTGTGTATGGCGTTTTAGACGAATTAATATATAAACATAATTCATAAAAACATAATCATTTTTAATATGTAATAAATATGATACGTACGTATAATGTTTATCCCGTGAAATTACTCATGCAAACATACAGGACTGTTTCGTTCACTGTCCGGACCTTATGTTTATAAACTTAAACATTCCAATTTTTTCTTTTTAAATTGATCGTTTTGTTATTTTTCACTAAATGAAAAATAATAAAACGGTTTCATCCGAATCGTATGTCAAAAAAAAAATGTTGAAATTGTATTTAATTGGACATTCCAATTTATGTTATTCATTTATTATTTTTTTTTTTTTTGCATATATTTCGGATGCACCGAATAGAACGATCAATTTATAAAAGAAAAAAATCGGAATAAGTAAGTTTATAAAGACATAGAATACAATAATTATCTAAACATTATATAAAAACTCATAGATTGAGTTTGTAATTAACAACAAAATAAAAGTAGACAGATTAATTAATGTCATACACCGTAGAATAATATATTTTACCTAATTAAATTTAATTGCACATGCTATTTAACCCATTTAATAGTTTATAATATTTATTTAAAATTGTATGAAGATCTATGCAATTATATCATCTATGAATAACACATTTCACAATAATCAATGGTGGAGCAGATACGGTTTTTGTGAATTTACACATAGATATAATTTCATTCAAAGAAAGAACCCGTTAGTATTTAAGTTTTTCACCGTCTAAAAAAACTATTATATTGCATTATATTGCTGTTTCCAATTTGAAATGGAAGAATCAACTGAAAACTCTTATAGATTATTGAGTATTATTAGTTGTAATATATTAGTAAATATCTTAAATTTGTTCACCTTTTTGAAAACTAACACTTTCTAGTGTACTATATTTTTGGAGATAGGAATAATAATGTAGTATTCAATAATTAACTATCTTAATATTGATCAAAAAAATATGTAATTGGAAATATTAACATAAATACATAATACATAATATAATATATTATTAAGCTTAAATATAATGATATTACCTTATCTGCAGTGAATGTAAGCTTATAAATACATACTTGATAAGTATTAATTATATTAAATTATTGTATATTAATATGTCCGATGTCTTCTCTACGTGTCACAAAATATATTTCATGGGACAAAACGACACATATTATTATATTCTTAGACGTACCTTACCTACATTATATTTTATTACATAGCGCGCTGTGCTAATATAATAATATATATTATGATGTATTATATATATAGAGCCTCAGAGAGAATTTCTTCGTGGGATATAATAATAATAATTGTTTGGAGGATGGAAATACAATATATACCACGATACGCATATATACGCATGCATATATTAATATATATATATAAACTTAAGTATAATATCATATCCATATATAGGTATATGCAATATATACATGCATGCTTGTATGTGTAGCAAAATATGAAGGGTGGATTGTTGAACAAACCCGTAATAACGACCACCGCAACCAATATAATAATATATAGAGTGATTCATTAAAGTGGATACACTAATTATCTCGAAAAGGATTAACTTTGTTTTTTTTTTTTTAAACTTTTAGGTTTATATTTTTCTGAAACTGCATAATATTTAAATGTTTTTCACTCTTATATGTAATGTTACAGTTGAGACGTACGGTGGTGCATTGGAGAGTCGTCGAAGAACTAGGTTTTGGAATACTTGGATTTTTTTGCTGAGCCCCAGAGCTGTATGCCATAAGTCCAAATAGGTTTCAGGAGAGTTTTGTAAATTAGAAATTTGACTTTTACATTGGGGTTATTAATTCAAAACATTAACATAAACCTAAAAGTTAAAAAAAAAAAAAACAAGTTAACACTTTTCAAGATAATTAGTGTACCCACTTAAATTGATCACTCTATATAGCAAATAACATCGTTATGTAACTGTATTTAGTTAATAGTCAAGGTTAAAAAGGCAATGGCCAAGAGATCTGCTCAATACCTAATTAAAAAAAAAAAAGGTGTCAGGTGGCACTGCTGGGAGCCTTCCTTTTCTGTAATTAATGTTATTTTTTTTTCTTTTCTTTTTAAGTCACCACACTTACTTATTATACACTGTATGTATAGATTGTAAATACACTTTTATCTTCAATAAATAAAAAAAAAAAAAAGTTAATAGTCAGCACTTTTGAGATGTAAACAATTTTTTCAATAATTTCCAAACAGCCATCTGATGTCATTCTAATATTATTATTATTATTTCATGGTACCATAATTGATATGATATTCAGATATATGTCATCACGTTTTGGGGCAGTAAAAACGCTTCGATTTTCGACTTCAGTACCTTGTTAGATCAGAAAGTGAATCTAGTTGGAAATTTTATGCACAATCAGTTTTCGACAAAATAATTTTGGTTTTTAATGTAACTTTAAAACAAATGACCATAGATACATGAAATTTTCTCACCGAATGTTTATATAAATTTATTCCATCCACCATTTAATTTTCGAACAATTTCAACTTAAGTTAAACTATTTATAGGCATATGCAATTTTCGGTTATTATTAGTTTTTTTTTTTAAAATTAATATCGATAAAAATTAATTTGTTGGGTAGAAAAGCTTGAAAACGTAATACAAGGCTCCTAACATATTGTTACAATATCAATTGAAAAATAAAATAAATACATATAGTCTCAATTTTTATTTAAGCATTCAAAGTTCAAATTTTGACTAAATACATAAAAATTACGGCAATGTTCAAATTATCTTAGATAGAAATTCATAAATGTTTTTCTTTTTAAATCTAAGATTTTAAAAATTAATACAAGATTCCTTATAAGTTTGTCTACCTTTATCAAAAAAAAAAAAAAATGTCCACCGGAAAGTCAAATTAAATTTTTATGAGTGTTTTAAATTTACAAACATTGGATATCCACCAAATTTCTCATTTAGAAATTTTCTAATTTTGGTGTAACTCTATAACAAATGACCGCGAGTACTTGAAATTTTCACTGAATGTTTATATAAGCATTTGCTATACTTGACAGATAAACCGTCTCCGCTCAGAATCGTTTTTAGTATACAATGATATAATATCATTGGAATCAAAATTTAATTCCATCCACAACAGTAACCCACATGTAACCTTCGTTAATCCACTTTCCCGATTTTTTTTTTATTTGAAAATAAACAATATAATATACTAATGGAGCACAATAAGTAAATATGATGATACATTTACAGGTGAGGCATGATTAATATGAGGAAGGAGGCCATCCAATGATAGAACCCAACGTCAATTATTTTATTGGATATTTATTTGAATAGTTTTTAGATTAAATATAAAAAAGCGGGTAAGTGGATGTTGCTCTGCTGTACATTAGGTGGTGGGGTACAATATTATTGTATTAATTCATATATCTATTTACTATACTTATTAAATATAAATTATTTACATTGTAAAATCAATACATTCATCACTTCGTTCAGAATCTAAAATATTTCTAAATATAACACCTTTTTAATTACAATGACAAATTTTTATAAATATAATATATTATAATACGTATTGTATTTGTGTATTAGTCAAATACTTAAGTATAGGTGCTTACTGTAATGGAGTATTATAATAATAAACATTACTTTTTGTTAACGAGAATTTTATAAAAACTGCATCATAGTGTATTTTAAATACTCATTGCTTATGCATTAACATTAAAATAAACACTATTTAAAAACATAATAATTTAAAGTTTCAGAATGTATCTATTTCTTTTTTTGTATTAGAAATTTTCTTTTATATAAACATATTTAATTTATTTGTAACTTTAATTTACTTTATTTTAATTTATTTTATGTATTTAATAATCATAAAATATAATATAATATTTGCTTTTATCGTTCTGAACGCCTGCGATATTAATTTTAAATTGCTTATCGTGAATGTTCAAATACTATATTTTATAGTATTAAAAATCTTAAATTATTGTAGTAACTGCTTATAAGTTAATATAATTTTATTAAGTACAAACTATAAATCGTCTCTAGGGTATCATAATAATAATTTAAGTATATTTTATAATTTTTTCATGTCAGTTTATTTTTTTATTTGTTGAAATGACATAATAAAAAAAAATACTTTTATAATATTGTTCCTCCATAATGGATAATTTATTTTAAAATCTTGTAAAATTCACATCGTAAACCAGGAACCTTAAAACTTTTTACCGATTCTATTAAAATTCTAATGTAATAGAGCAGTAGCTATTATATAACGATACAACAAGTTTCACGTTTATACCTCAAACTTCTCAGTATCCACATTCTTCTTAAATTTTTAAAAAAACAAGCCTGGAGACACGTTCGTAAGCGTTTGTGTTTTTACTTTAAAGTAGTTTAGATAAATCATCTCTAGTTTTTATTCTTGATTAATATTTCATTTATATAATGTCGATTATCAGTTATTAATTTTATGAGTAATAACAACAACAATAAAACTCGCTTTCCCTAAAATTGTTATTTTTTCTATAATTTTTTTCTCAGCCATTCAAACAAAATTCTTCTATTTTAACACTATATTCACTCCTATTTCAACACAATCTGAACTATGAAAAACATTATTGCCCATGTACCTTTCTATTCACATAAATGTTAATAAACACGTTTTATTATAGCGAAGATTCAATTTTTTCATATATCAACGAATCTATATTTAAAGATAATACATTTTTAAATTATTAGTTTAGTTATACTATATTATATTGAGTCAATTATTGATGAACACTCGGGTGATCAGTGATAAACCATCTGAAAACAAAAAGCTTGTTTAATGTCTTGACAAGTGGCAATTAGTGTTAACCCACTACTGTCTTCCAATATATCTTGAATAAACTACATGTCATATCTAAATAATTAATTACTTTATTTTTTTTATTCATAAAATGTTGTTATTGAAACAACGTAAGTACTTCTTTTGCAAATATTATTTAACATAATATTATGCCGTCTGCTTTGTAAATTGTATTGAATCTATTTAAATAAAATATTAACGTTTAATGCAATTCATCGACTGTCCGATATTGAAAATGAAATGTTATCATATTGTGATTTAGTTAATAGATATTTTCTTTTCTCTTAACAATATTTGTAAATATAAAGCAGAAAAGGTTATATTTAATGAATGATTTTATGGATTATTGAACGATATTTAATTATAAAACATCACTGTAGAGCCCTTTATAATAATTATGTTTTAACTTATTTCAAATGCCAAATTATAATTATTAAATAAGATTAAACACAATCGTAGAATCAAACATTGAAATTTGTTAAACTCAAATAGGTACACAAAACAGTTGTATTTTTTTATAAATATCTAAGTTATGAAACTGTGATTTAAACATTCACTATAGTGTTTTGGCTATAAAAATTTGGAAGTATAATAATTTATAGGTGTTAATTATTTTTCACATTCTACTCGTTTTTGTATTTCAGTATTATTTTTTTTAAGCCATAAATATAAATTTACCGACATTTATTATGAATCATTATTTTAAAATGTTATTATTATTATTTAGTAAAGAGCATAGATATATGTATGTATTTTACATACATAATTTTGATTAATGTTGCATATCATGTTACACAGCTACACCAAAACCGAATGCAAATAGATACATACGCAGAAAATATTTGAATTTTTTTGTCTTTTAGATGTTTAAAATAATCAAACACGTTTTCAGACTTAATAACACATTCTAAGAACGTATGATGTAGTATAACAAGTAACGAGCATCTATAATATCATATTATGAGTCATAAAAAAAATTTATTAAAATTAAACATTTAATTGTGTACCTATGTGAATACAAAAATAATAATAACATAATAACATTGTGATTCATTTCTAATAAATATATATAAAAAATATGTGTTTTTCTTGAACCCTGCATAATATGTAGAAATTAATATAATTTTCACTAGTTATAATATTATATTGTGTCTAGTAGCCAGTAGGTACTCTTTTTTTCATTGGTATATATACCATAATTATCCTTCCATACGTGTTCAATAGAATACTGACTGTGAGATATTTCAAGTAGCCTCGACCTTTATGATTTGTTCAGGTGGAGGACAGAGCCTTCAATTTACTGTGACCAAATTTTCGGGTCACGTGTTTCACACGGTGTTTTCGAAGTTCAAAATGTTTGTATTGGAATCGTATGTGCACCACTTCGTGAGCACTGATATTCGTATTTGTCGTGTTGTAGGGCTCCTGTTTAGTGTTTCTAAATCATAATAATGTCTTAAGTACACGTTTCATGTTGAATATATCTGTTTAAGCCGCTTAAATTTCCCGTAGTCGCTTTGCAAAGAGTGTTTCTCGAGTTTAAACTCAGAAAACCTTATACTGTTATAAACCGCATTCTCACATTGCTGGACATACCTATATATAATATGTCAGACATGCAGTCATATTATATTATCATGGATCAGCACTACATTTATTTTTATTTTTTCGATTGTGTTGAAAAGTTTTACTGTGTTTTATCTTCTTAAAAGTGTTCGTAACATCAGCATTGAACATGATCACGATCTTATTAACTAGAGTTTTTATCTTTTATCAAAAAATTTCAGACTATATACTTATAACATTTTCTTCTCAAATATCTTGAGTATAGCTTATTTAGCGAACTCGAATAATATAATCATTGTTGGCGAATATGATCTTTAGAGTTTCAGTTCACCATTCAATGACTAATGCAACTTTTTACGTTCTCTATTCGTATTATGACAAAAGCACGACTGTTTCCGCGCGAAGACATATCGGTGCTGGGCATTTCGGCTCGTGGATATCTTGGCACCACGGATGATATAATAATAAAGTACCTAATACAATTTTAAACATAAAAAATATTATTATTATATTATATCATTATTTCAATATTACAATTTTTAAGTACAAAATAATTAATAATACATGATTACATGGTTAAACATATGATTTGATAATTATTAAAAAAAAGCTATAATAATAGGTAAAATGTAAGTATTTGGTAAAATTAATATGAGAAAAAAATAAATTAGTACCTACCTAATATTTTGAATAAAATTTTAATAATATAAAATTGAAGTTTATTTCCTCCGCCGAAATTTCCTCGCGCCAAAACGGCCAGTGCCGACATGTTTCACGTCGAAACAGCCGTGTCGAAATGGCTGTGCCGAAATTTCCTAGTCCCCACACTTGGCCAACGATGATCTAACTTTCACTTATTGATTTTCTCCAAATTTAAAAAAAAATACTCATATACGAACATAATATAATGTGACCATCATTACGTTTATCACGAACAAGAATACTTTAAAGTATTATTTGGTCATAATATTATATTCGTTGTACGATAGTATTTGGGTGCAATAGTATCTGTTTGTCATGAAATCAGTTTAAAATATTTTTTTGCGTGCTATGTGTGCTCAAAACTGAATCAATTTTTTTTTATATATCCTTAGTTTTGGCTGTGTTAGCAAATTTTTATAACTATAGTGTAGTGCATATTTATAATTTATTATGTATACATGTCGTATTTAAGTTATCATCATATAATATTATACTATTATTATTTGCAGCTATCGTTCTCTAGTTGGAGATTGTAAGGTAAATCGAGTGGTAAGTAGGCGGCTAAGGTCCATCGCACGCGGTACAATATATACAATCCCGCAATAATGTATAATGTTGTTGAATAGTTTGGTGACCGCCATGCCGTTCAAACTCCTTAAGGAAAAGTATGGCAAAACTAAATCGGTCCGGTGCAAAATGTCACGGGTTTCGTTTTCCGACCGGTACTCGCATACTTGCACGCTATCCCGAGGACCGCATACCACGTTAACATTGTTTATTAACCAAGTTCCCGGGATATTTATATATATTCGGCAGGACAAAACGTTAATAATATTGGCAAACTCGGAGTTCTGAGTCAGTTTATTCTCAGAGACTTGAATTCGTGGATAAAACGGGATAAGTATAACTGTAGAATGATTATTATTTCTATTATAAATTTATAACAATACTCAGGGCCCCATAAGAGGGGAGGGGTCAGGAGGACCCATGATACTGCAGAGGCCCGGACTTTCGAGGGGCCCGACATTCATGCGAATAATTACTTCAATATATTATATTAGAAAAATATTTCAAAATTAATCGTCATTTAATATGGGCTTGGATTTAGCTCTGTGCCAGGGCCAAAAATATTATGTGGGGGACTGACTTAACTACTATTAATACTACTATACTACTACTACTACCAGTCACTACTACAAGGTACCTATGTGTAGAAATTACATGCTCAATTAGCGTTTTCAGATGTGACCGGAAACTACGTGTGCACAAGAATACTACTTTGTGGCGTGTTATATATAATTATATTACATTATATTATTGTTACCTAGGTAAACTGTTGCGGCCGTACATGGACACGGGTGGGCGCGTGGTTGATTCAACAACGTCTACATTTTATGATCGTATTATTATTTACTGAGCGAACGATACATAATGATTAATGGCGGGCGTATAGTGAAGAGGTGAGCTATTAGCTTAAAAAATATATACTTATACAGATGTATATAAAAAGCGCAACAAAAACTGCGGATTTCAGACAAGCAGAACACGTAACAGCTTCTCACTGCAATTCAATATAAATTTGATAATATAATTCAGGTGGAATCTAGAAACTGGTTGGCTGATTTCGGACTTCAGCTAACATCAAACAGATAAAACAAATAAAATAATTATAAAAGATCACCCTTATACATTCTATGGGATTAAATCAATAGTATTGTTATATATACAGTCTATGACATTTTTTATTTCACTTAAATGTTAATTGTTTTGTTTTTGTGCTAACCGATCATTCTCGACATTAGCCAGTCTATATATAGTATAAATATAGTAAATATGTCTATAACTCTATAAATTTGTTTACTTTTTATGTTATGAATTCATTAATGCAACTTAAGTCGTATAGTGTACTATAGGTCACTATCACTACTCATATATCATTTTATATGTGATACGTACGTGTCTTGCGCTAAGCCTCGACAACTAAGCTGATATTAATTTTTAACAGACCACAATATCTATATGCATATTATCATTATATATATCCATAAAATGTGACCTGTTTGTTATTGATCAGTGATCACTGATCACACTACATTAATATTGGACATTATTATATAACATGTTATACGAATATATTATATATTATATACAATATACAATATACATGTTTTTGTATATTTTATTATATGCATTAAGAGAACTATATGTGACGTCTATCGAATTTGCAAAAGTAAATAAGTACACATTAACCAGTAACGATTAATAAATAATATACGTCCAGCAAACGGGCATATTATTATGCATAATACACACACTAAAAGCATTGAACTAACTAATAAATAGATGCAATAAATAACAAGTGGTATGGTGTTTCTCATCATTCACATTTTTAACATTTATAGAATCTTTGATTTAAAATTGTATAAGTGTTGTTATTTCACGACACAGTTACTTATGAGTAAAAAGTTGGTAGTTCGTGTAGACAATCTGGACAACATTGAAAATATTTTTAATAAACGATATTTACGAATGGCGTATGTGTATTGATTAAATTGGTTATATGAATATTATAATATAGTGTTAAAGATTTATGGACAAAGTGCAAAAGACACGTGAAATACCAACCGATTACGAAAAAAAATCCTAAAAGGTTGGAGAGCGCAAAAAAAGGAAAAACCCATTTTTGGAAATCATTCAACTACATTGAATTCGGATATGATGATACGGAGGGGAAAAAAGGTTGAAAATGTTTATTCAAACGTCGATTTTCAAATTTTAACCCTCTTTCTTGGCATAAACTCTATTTCGGTCATTATTGAAACACGGTCATACGTGTGCGCCTTGGGCGTTGGCGTAATTCTCTCGTGGCACTTTACACGCGCGGAATCGTGGTCGCGGAATAATTGTCATCTGTCGACAATATTGTCACTCAAACTTTCGCACGCAAATAATATAATACACCACATAACACTGCACCTACCCATAATATTATACACACCTGCATGTATTTTGTCAATACATTATTCACACGCGGACATTGTATAATATATACGCTCTATTTAGTATTTACAACGTGCGACTCGATAAAGCAATTCTTTTAAAATAAATAAAAATTTTCGGTATTTATCGTCTATAGCAGCGGTACTCACTAGGATTGTAGAATGGGCCAAATGTAATTTTTGAAAATTATTTGCGGGCCGCATACATTTTTAATTATTTTTTTAATAATTAAAAACATAAAAATTATATACATATATATATTGTTAGGAAAGTGTATTGTAGGAAAAAGTACGTGAATGACATAAATGTTGTTCTTGGATTTATAATTACAATTTTAAATTTCAATTCATAGTTCATTTTATACAAAATACAAATTATTCATATTATTATAATATTAGTATATTAAATTTATATATTTTTAAAATTATTAGATTAATATTGATATTTATATAATTAAAATTAATTAATTTGATTTAATGTTGTTTTGATGTTGATGGACGGTACCTTTCTGTTTCTTTTATAATTTTGTTTATGTCTACGGTTGTATTTGATGTTGACAACCGCAGTAAATCGTCCAAATGCACATCACTCAAACGATTTCTGTATTTGTTTTTTATAAATGTTACCTTCTTACTAAAAGCAGCCTCACATAAATACATACATATATAGACACTCGCTCTAACACATACCTACACGCACATTCAATATTTCAATATCATACAGTACCACCCTTCGGGGAAAACCCCCTGGAAATGTTCCAACCACATATTATCATATTCTTTTTATCATTTCGTAATATAATAATATAGACCTATCGGTGAGTGCGGGACGAGGGTTGTGGTTGCGGAGAAAGCTGTCCCGCCAGACACCTATATAATATAACATTATGATATGCGCGCACACACACACACACACACAACACACACCAAAGTAGCATATTATTATATTATTATTATACAGTATACGGCATAGTATTAGGTATATAATGTATGTATAGGGTAGTGCATGTTAGGAGGGGATGAGGGCAAGAGAATAGCGTATAAATATATAAGTAAAAAGAAATAACAAAAAAATCCAAGAATCTTCGTGCGTTGCTTTATCGTCGCGCGCTCATAAAATATTCCGGTCACGTTTTACCCGTGAAAAATTGTCCCATATTTCATAATACTGCAGCAGCAGCAACGGCGTTTCTGTCCACGATGTCTTTTGCACATATACCCCTTTCCCGTAGCCCGTAAACACTCCTTTATTATTCACGGCGTGCCGACAACAATACTGTAGAGCACATACACGCGCACACATGAGGTTTTTCTGTGTTTTTCGTTTTCGATTTCACTCCACACTGCGACGCCAGTTTGTATACTTATGTGGTTTTTATGTTTCCAACACGTGTATGTACTTATAGGCTATAATACAAATTGTATTCTATTGCTTAGGTGTGAATTATAATATAAAATAAGTCGGATAGATGCAGAAATAGGTGAAAATGTATACCCGTGAACAATATTATTGCGTCGTTTATGGACCATCGAATTAATATTTTATGGAAGTCGGATCAAGGGCCAACTCCTTTATCTAACGAGTACTGCACTTATGATTCCAAAAATGTTTACATCGACGGATTATTCTCATCTTTGAATAAAACACATAGGTAATATAGTTTTAAAAATAGTCAAAAAGAAATACATACACTGTACCCGAAATTCAATAATATTTTTGGGGCATTAGATCGTGACATATATTATATCATAATGTAAGTTCTTCAGGGCGATTCGTCGATTTTTGCTGCAGGTGTTACGTGAGTCCACCGCGTTCTTACAATATCACGATTCATGATGGAACATAATTGATTAAAACTCTCCCGAGTGTCTTGGGAACGGGTTCGTAGGTCGTACACTGCAATCAAATTAAAAATAGATATCTTAACCATGTTACATACGAGTAACTACAGTTCGAGCAACACGCAGGATTACATTTTGAGTAGCTGGCTAAGTTAATTCCCGCAAGTATAATCAAAACTTTTCGTTCAACTTTACACTATTGGTTTTGGCCTGCTACCGAAGTATGCGTTTTAATTTTAAAAAGTCGTACGAATTAATGAAACTTTTTACGAAAAAAGTCTGTAGTCTTTTTAACTGGATTACATTTAGTACATTTAAGAATTAATTGAACTGATTTTAAAAACGTATAAGTAAGTCCATTAAATATACACCTTAATTTATCTCGTAATTAAATGTTTTAATAAAACAATGAAGGAAACGATATGCTCATATCATATTATATGGTTAAATGTATTATAGATAGTCCTGTGAAAATAAAAAATTAAAGCATTTAATCATGAGCGCAACATATATCATTATGAAAATATTTTTACTAAATGGCTTGGTACTGTGTTTATTGCGATAGCCTAAATTAAGAAAAACATGGGAAATTAATGTAATATAAAATATGAATATATTACGTATTATGTTCTCTTTAAATTCAAATAATAAAAACAAAAAATCAAAAAAAAAAGCGGGTAAGTCGTGGATGTCGCTCTGCTGTACAGTAATTTTTTATGAATTTCTAGCATAAAATAATTTGAACATTATCGTAATTTTTAGGTATTTAGTCAAAATTCAAACTTTGAATGCTTGTAAAAAAAAATTGTAACTACGCACTTCTTTTATTTTTCAATTGCTATTGTAAAAATATGATAGGAGCCATGTATTAAATTTTCAAATCTTAGATATAAAAGTAAAACTTTTATGAATTTCTATCTAAGATAATTTGAACATTTCCGTAATTTTTACGTATTTAGTCAAAATTTGAACTTTAAATGCTTATAAATAAAAATTGTGACTATATATTTCTTTTATTTTTCAATTGCTATTGTTACAATGTGTTTGAAGCCTTGTATTAAATTTTCAAGCTTTTCTACCGAACAAATAATTTTTTATCGATATTTATAGAAAAAAAAAAAAATAATTGAAAAATTAAAATGTCAGTCAACAGCTCAAAACAAATCCAAATATTTTGAAAATGTTATTATATATTTGATATATATATGCCTATATAAACATTCAGTGAAAATTTCAAGTATCTGCGGTCATTTGTTTTAGAGTTACACCAAAATAAGGAAATCGCTAAAAGTGAAAATCCAATGTTGTAAAAATTTAAATTTCAAATGCTCATAAAAATTTTATTTGAATTTCTGGTGGAATTTTTATTTGTGATAAAGATTTAAAAACTTGTAAGGAATCTTGTATTAAATTTTGAAATCTTAGATTTAAAAAGAAAATTTTTTATGAATTTCTAGCTTAAAATAATTTGTGAATTTTCGTGATTTTTACGTATTTTGTCAATATTCAAACTTTGAATGCTTATAAAAAAAAATTGTGACCACGCACTTCTTTTATTTTTCAATTGATATTGTAAAAATATGATAGGAGTCATGTATTAAATTTTCAAGCTTTTCTGCCTAACAAATAAATTTTTATCGATATTAATTTAAAAAAAAACTAATGATGATCGAAAATTTCAAATGCCTATGAATAGTTCAACTTAAGTTAAAATTTTTTGAAAATTGCATGGTGGATAGAATATACTTATATAAACATTAGGTAAAAATTTCATGTATATATGGTCATTTGTTTTAATGTTAAATCAAAAACCAAAATCGAATTTGTCGAAAAATGAGTATGCGTGAAATTTCCCGTTTTTCCCTTAATTTTTAGTTTGTTTTTCTCAATTATTTAGAAAAGTATTAAAATTTTTTTACTTTTGACCCCCCAAAGTACCAACTAGATTCACTTTCTGATCGAACGAGGTACTGAAGTCAAAAATCGAAGCATTTTTACTGCCCTAAAACGTGATGACAGACACAAAAAAAAAAAAAAAAACACACATCATGGTAAAATAATCAATACATTCATCGCTCCGCTCAGAATCTAAAATTAAATGGTGGGTTAGGCAGAACACCTATGGCCTGCAGTTAGCACATATTAATTATATTTAATATCGTATAAATAAAGTGTTCTGATATTTATTAACATTTGCAAATGGTAAATCAAACTCAACCATAAATAACGTATTCGTATAAATAAAACATGATAGTAATTCAAAGAGTTGTATTTTATTAGGAACCTATATATGGCTTCATAAATAGTTGTGAGATATTATACTATTACTGATATTATATTTACTCACAGCGAGATTTTTATCAAATATATTTACTTAAAATATTTAAAAAAAAAAAAAAAACGCTAACATATGATGTATATTATGTATATACTGAAAGATAGCCAAACAAACATCACGTCGAGTATTATTTCTAGGTAGTTATTCCCCTCATTATTTCACAGTCAACTTGTACATTTCTTCTCATATTATGCTTACTGTAACTACTATTACAGATTGCATATATTCAAATAAATGTTTAAAACAAAAACCCCCCTTGTAATATTATACATTTAAGCGATGTAATTCAAAACATTAAAATCCAGCAAATGAAATGTGAAAATCAGACTTATATGTTAGGTATTATATTAATAAATCAAGTTATAGAATATATATTATGATTTATAGCATGATGGAACTGGCCTATATTTTGGTTAATGTCAACAGCAATAACCTGCAATCAATTGTATATTATAATATATGTTATATTTTCTTCTTAAAATGTGTCAGTATTGACAAAACTTTAACATTTTACAAACAAATGAAAATGTAGGTGTTTTGTGTTTGACAACTTACTGAATACTGACAATACTTTGGTAAAAAAAAAAAAAAAGTGATTGATAAAATTCTTATACTGTAGGAAAAAAAGTCTATTTAAATGAATAACAAGCAAAAGCTTATCAAAACTACCCCAAGAAGTTACATTAGAAAAATTAAAAATTATAAAAATCTACTAATATACTAAAATGTTATTTTAATATTTTAAGTGGACAACTAACCTGAAAAAAAATTATAAATTGTTACAGTTATACCATTGATTATAAATACTATTTATTATCAATGGTTTTACTTATCTCTCAAAAACAGTTGTACATTTTATAACATTCCCATACACTCGTATGAAATACGTGATACTAAAAAAAAATTTACAATAATTTGTTAAACGTACACTAAAATAAAATAATGATTTACCGTATTAATATCACTTAAAGTAATATTAACAAATTTAATTATTATGAATAATGATATTTGAGTGACTGATAATTAAGTTTAATACAATTAGCTATAATATATATTTGATGAAATAAATACATAAATCGTATTACAGTTAGTTGTTCATCGATAAAATATAAAAAACACAGATACTGAAAGGATATGAACTGAATTTTAATCTTATTGAGTTTAAATCGAATTTAATCTATTAATCATCGTATTTTTTTTTTTTTTAGAAAGCTTGAGAAGAAATAATAGAAAATTGCTTGAAACATGTCTGTCAATTTGTTAGATAAGTGGTTCTATACAGTATTGCAGTACATATTATTATATAAATAATGTGCGATTTCGATTTGTATAGGATCGAGTTTTTTTGAGTTAAACAATTTATTTAGTTCAATCTAACTTGTCATCATAATATTCACTTATTATTCTTTCTCTTTTTTATTCTTATTACCTACTTATAAAAATATGATAAGCCAATGGCCACCGCTTCCGAGGCTTATTCTAATAAAAAAATGATAAAAGTTACATTTTAACTTCTTGAGTATTAAGCTTCAATATTTATCTTTAATTTGAGTATTATAATAAGATAACATTTAAAAGATTAATGAAAATAATTAAGAATTGAATGAATATTAAATCATGATATTTACAGTTATAATTGTAAACATTTCTATAATTTTTGACAAGGGGTCTAGGTATCAAAGATGATCCGAAAAACTTTTTTTTTAATTTTTACAAGAGAATATACAATTTATACACAAAGGCATAATATGAATATGTTCTACAATATCTAGAAATCATCCTGTGATAACACTTCCTTTTGTTTAATATATTTTATATTTTTTTTTAAATTAAATTTATTTTTATTATTATTTTTTGTTAAATCACTGAGAAGATATCTGCACCAATTTATTTTTAGATGCTGTGGTAGATTTCTAGAAATCGTAATCCGAAAAACTATACCAAAATTTCTGACATTTATAATTTATAAATATCAGAAGCTGTATTTGTTCACTTTTCACGTCATTCTAACCATTTAAAATTATCTGAAATCCAGTCAAAAGTAGGAATAAAAAAAAGTAATATTTTAAGGATTTGTGACTCGAGGTGAGTCTGTCATCACAAAAACTGTGAAGCTATGCTAAATAATTATACAGCAATAGTAGATTTTTTTAAATTATGAAGTAGAAGAACAAGCTGACAAAGATGTCGCTCAGACTATGGGTAAATAATAATCGTAAAAATAATTTATACTGATACCTATGATATATATAAGTTTTTTTTAAATATTGTTTCAGGAATTTTAAGTTCAATACAAAAAAGTGAGTTTTTAGTTGTACTTACTATACTAAAACAAGTGTTGAGTATCATAATTTTTTTGAGAAATACTTTACAAAATAAATGTGCAACTCTTGGTATGTCTAAAAATGTAATTATTGGTGTGATAACAACTTTTGAAAACTTAAGATCCGATGATGAATTTTCAAATATGTGGAGAAAAATAATGAATACAGCAGAAAAAATTGCTATACGTTTACAAAATCCATCAAAGGGTAAGTTATTTTGTTTCATAATATAATATATATAATGTATGTATTATGTTTACATAATACAATTTATATTGTAAAACTTCTACTTACATATTTATTTGATAAAAAGGATCAAAATGGCAATGAAGCGAACCAAAAAATCTCCATGATTATGTCCTTACAACAACCACAGGAGCAGAAGAAATTGAAGAATCAACTTTAGTTGAAACATTCTGGAAAATTACAGCATATATGTGTATCATGGATACCTACTGTATTAACTGGTTTAAAATACAGATTTTCAGATGAAAGTTTATTAATGACAAATTCAAATGATTCATTTTTCAATTTGGACTATACAAATTCATATTGTACTTCATTGACCATTATATGGTAATAAGAACAATAAATAAATATAACATTATTTAATAAATTCTAATATACTATTATAATTGTTTACTGTCTAAAATAATTCTTAGATCAGTTAATTATCTTAGCAAGATTTAAAATTATTAATTACTTTTAATAATATTTTTCCTTTAAGGATATTGTGAATATTTCAACCAACAGTTTAAGGTCTGAAATGGTAGTGGCGCACAATTGTTTAAAAGTCTAAAAAAATGATTTTGATTTTAATGAAAAAGTTGTTGAAAAACATATTTATCCAAATTTTTATAAGCTGTTACAAATTGCAGTAACAATACCATTAAGTTCAGCTACATGCGAACGCTCATTTTCCTCAATGCGACGTGTGAAAAATTGGTTGAGAAAAAGTATGGGAAAAGAAAGATTTAATTATTTATCTATTTTATTATTTTATGTATAGAAATAAGAAACATTGCTGATTTAATCGACATTCAGCTCATTGTTGATACATTTTCAAAAAAGGATAGTCGTCTTATACATTAATATAAAATAATAATAGGTACTGTTAATATGTTATGTGTTATGAGTTTGTACTTATGTAATTTATTATAATGATATCCTCATTTTATTATATATTTATTATGAGCAAGTGTGCTTAGCTTATTTTTACTGAATTAATAAATAGGTTACTTACAACTGTATTGCCAAGACATACGTTCCTACCTTATTTACAAACATTTTAATATTTTGGGCTTTTGCCACATTCCTCTTTTAAAAAAAAGCCCCTAATAGGTGATTATGAGGAGTAAAACATCTTTTGATTACACATGAGACTTGTAAATATTTTTTTTCAATATTTATTGACGACTTCCATAGGATATTGTAGTCTGGTGGAATTGTATTTCCATTGCGTGAAATCATTCAATATTTTTTTTTTTTTTTTTGTTTATAAATCGAAAAATACCCATCGAGTACACCAAAGTATTTCCTGGAAAATCCGATTACTCTAGAAGTGGGAATGTAAAAAGAAAATATATAATAATCGGATTACCAAACAAACGTATTTTATTTCTCTATATAGCATAGTGAAAAACATATTTACTTTTTCTTTTTTGCGTTTAGCACTATTTTCAAAAAATAACCACTGTTATAATATAAGCTTCTAAACAAAGACAATTTCTAAGATGAGAAGTTATATAGTAATTGACCATGTTTTCAAAACATAATGCTTTTAGTGTATAATTAAGTAAAACTAAAATATTAAATCGTATATTTTATGATACACAAAAGTATACATATCTCATAGGTACTTAAAATGTGAATAATTATTTAAATTTATTTTTCAATATTCATATGCTTTTTAAGGTAAAGTATCTATTATTTTTATCATTTTCATAAAATTAAGACGATTATGCAATATTTAAAATACTAAAGAGGTTTATTAAAATTAAATATTTACGAAATTATTTAGTAATACATGGGTAATTTATGGAAGTTATTAGGAATCGATAAACTTTAAAACAATAAATCTCGTTATATATTCTTCTATGTTCTATAAGCACCTAGAACAAAAAAATTCTATTTATATCTTTGATTTTTTTTAAATCAAGATAAAAGCATAATTAACTACCTGATTTCAGTATGCGTGCTAATCTATAATTATTATACGTCATAAATCGTAGAGCTCATCAATAATTGCTTTTTACATGCTAGAAAACGAATTAATTCTTATTAAGCAAGAAAATTTAATACGTCATTATTTGTTAACGATGAACATTATGAATATATTATATTTTCTACGCCTGACCAACCTAAACGACATACCTAATCACTGAGTTTTAAACGAACTACGGAAGTAATATTTTATGAAGTATCTGAAGCAATTTAAAGTAGATTCATGTTTAATTTTAAGGTTTAACTTCGGCAGTGTTACTGATGACCGATGAGACTTAAGTTATATAATATTAATATCGTATTTTCAAACAATTATACTGCAGGAAATTGACATTACAATTTAACACATTAAAAAAAAAAAAAAAAAAAAAAAAAAAAAACTGAAAAATTGATTGTGAAAGCTTTAATGTATTCGTTGCATTTTATTATTTTTACTTTTTTTACAATCTTATTCTTAGCATTTCTATAGAATAAAAGACATAACGGATGAATAATGATACTTACATTATAATTTATAATGACTAATTAATCAAAATTATGATGACTTAAAAAAGCAAATAATAATTAATACGACTATAACCATGTAAAATTATTCCTATCATTTACACTCCATTTACAAAGTAAAGAGGTAGTTATTTTTGACTAAAGGATCAATAATATCCTATATGATTATTAATGAACCACCGATCAGTGTGGGGAAATCCAAAACATATTTAAGTACCTATGCAAGAAGTCAGTGATTTTCATTCAATTTAATTAGTGTCTGTGATATAATACAGACTAATGATAGAGGAGTAGACTAATTGTTGATTAACAAAAATGGTACAAATACTAATAAATAATAATATTAATACAGTTTTCTTATTGACGACATCAGGTACTCAAATATTTTTAAATAATTAAAAATTATTATTATTATTTAAACTGTATATCACTTTATTGTTATCGATTTGTGAGATATTAAATAAAAAAGTTAATTGTAAAAATTATATACACCTTAATGTGTTATATATATTAAGCTTTTAATATTTAAATTGCAAATAAAATCAATAAAACAAATACATTATAATACTTAACATAAATGGATAACGAAATAATAATAAAAACATATTTTTTTTTTCAAGTTATTATTATGAATTAGAATGTTTTCTAATAGACTACGAAACTAAATAAGCCATTATAATATTGAGTTTACTATTTTAAACGTAGTTTCGTGAAATTTGGCACCTATAAAAACATAGTGGAAATATATCGATTCTAATAACATTATGTCATTGAGCTTTTGGATGTATTTTTAATTTTAAGGTAATATATGCTCGAATCCTATACGTATGATTCGTGCTTGAAAACACTATACCAAATTCGTTTTTCAAAATTAAGGTGCTGAATTATTTTCAAATTAATTCTATCACTCTAGTACAATGTACAAGCTTAACCCTTGGGTATTAAGAGCAAAACAGTTTTAATCTGCATTCCGAATTCTGGCACTGACGTATTTAAGGAGAAGTTGATTAATAGACGAAAGCGAAGAAATGGTATCAGGGAACGTGAACCAACGTAAATAAACGGGTGATAGCGGTGTTGGGGTGTCGGGACCGTGGAGGGTTCACCTTCTTTTTTTTTCGATAGATAAAAATTGAGATTTATTCACAAATGGCGACGGTGTAATCCTACACGGAGAGGCATTAAGACGGATTTGGGATTTTAAAGCGTCTGCAGCAAGTTTATTGTACACTTGGGAACGGGAAGGGTTGTAGTTTCTTAATACCATCACTGTAAGTAGCATTGGCTATGTCGTTGTTTGAGTTTACCGGATCGTTAATTAATTCAGCAATAGTTTATTATACTGCAGTTAGTAAAATAGTTCTATGGTTGTTGTCTATCTGCTTTCGACGATGAGTAAAAATGTTTTGAGTTAACAGGGATATCAGGATATGTATCTCCAGATCAATGTATGTATAATATAACAAAATTATAAATTAAAGTAAATCAAATTTACTACAAAGTCAGTTCTACAAAATCGAATATTATACTTAGTGGTGTTAGTGATACAGTGATACATAATATTATATTTCATTCATAATTAATTAAATCCATACAATTATAGTTTGGAGCCCAATACTAATTTATATTACAGTAACAATTGTAATGTTCTATATGATGTATAAAATATATCACAAAAGCACTGCTAATTTATTATTTTACATAAACATATATATTTTTATTAACGATAATTTTTTTAACTAAGATTTAAAAAATATATTAAATAAAAATCATAACTCGTTAGGTTAGATAGTTTAAAATATTATTATTTCTTTTATGGGTTATTTTTTCCCATTATTATATTAAATGAGTCATTTTAATATTTTGTAATTAATTTTTTTAGCTAACATGACATAATTTATTGGAAGATTAATAAATTAAGAACTATACAGAACGGGTTTATGAGATTTAAAATTTCTGAAATTAATGTACCTGACACAATTTCTGAAATTTGGTGTGTTTTTTATTTATGTAATAATGTTGATTGTGAACTGTATGTATTAGTTTTATATATGAATATTATTCTCAAATGTTGGTTCAGACATATTTTTAAGTTTCGATACTTTGAATTTGAATTCACATTACTTAGTTTAAACTGCCAAAACTATTGTTATATTTGTTTGACCATTAACTTATATACCAATACACATATTGATTGTAATAATCATATTTTAGTTATAGGTAAGTTATGACGTTTAACTTGTACAGTTTAATTATTATAGTAGGTACTTATATAATATGCATGCTATAACAATTGGCTATAAATACAACTTACAACTTACAAGTAGCTTAAGTATTATTTATATTAATGTTTATAATTTAAAACAAGAATTCCTAACCATTGCGGGTTATAGCTTATAAATGGTCTTAATGCACTCTACATTGTGTCTGTATTTCTTGTCTCCTTAAGTGAAATTCATAAATACTAACCATAGAGTTTTAAATGTATGCACATTTTTTTTTAATGAGCTTTTTAAAATTTAAAGTTTTTTTATGTGGCTATGTTTTATATAGTTTAGAATATTTTTACGTGTTCTGTGTTTTTGTTGTTTCTTTTCAAGTAATTCTTCTCAAATTTTATAACGTTTTTACCATTTTTATTTTATTTTTTTTTAAGTACTCACAACAAATAATATTTTGTATTTGTTTATAATAAAGGTGATTATGATTTAGGTTGGTCTTCGTCATTATAAAAGCAATTAGAATAATAATTTAGAATCTTTATAAATAGTTTTAGTTAAGTGTGTAAAATTCTTTCAAATTAAAAATTGGCTTTTACGAGTGAAATAGCTTCTTTATAAATATTCCCTTCATACATTTCTAAAGCATACCTATATTATTATTTATATATATAGTTTTGTGTTTTAATAAAATAGTTGTAGTTTGTTTAATCACACTACATGATTATATCAACATGCTGGTTAATAGTAAGTCAGTCATTTCAGGTTTAGATTATTATTTTTTATTAATTATTATAGATATTTATTTATTCCTTATATTAATCAATCTACATAGATACCTACTTAATTTATCCACAAGAATTAAAGAAAATTTATAATGAATAAATGATTTGGTTTTCAAAATGTTGAAATTGAGTAAGCGTCAAACAATATTAGCTTAAACTTAAATTTTTATAAAATAAAATAAATATATAATTTCCAAAAACTATTAAACAAATACAAGAATACGAATGGTGGTATCTGAGGCCCGTTTCAAAAGGGGTTTGTGAACACACAGTCAGTGCAGTCTGTGCAGTCTGTGCAGCGTGGTCAGATCGATCTTTCGACTACCACCAGTATACATCAAGGTATTGTCTAGTGGAGCGGCAGCTGCTGATGGTGCACGGTATCGTGATGACTCGAAAGTTGGTCACAACCAGCAGGACCACGTGGGCTAGGGTGGGTTGAACTTACTCTTCGGCAATCCGATCACATGACCGAAAAATCTAGGTTTACCAAGAGACAACCTCGTTTGTAGTCTTCAAACGCAGGATGGACAATGGTGACGGCCACCAATATAAACGTCAAGCACACCGGGTCAACACCAACCATCGAACACGTACTAAAGTCGTACAGATTCTGAATGTATACAAGTAAATATGCATACATATATTACCATATTGTGTGCATCTACAAAATTCGTTGGAGGACGCCGTGATGTGGAGGCTGAAGTAGCGTGCCAAACGGCTAACATGTACAATTGCGTACGGTCCTTATCGGTAGTACCTTTTTTAGGAATACGATCGCGCGTGCTACTGTATATTTCTTACTTCCATGCAACGTTGCCAAACAAAAGTTTTTTCAGCTGTCCAAATTAATGAATGCTATTTTCACTTGAGTACGATCTGAGTGGCACAAAAAAATTGAATCAATTAAATGTGATTTGGAGACGCGTATGTTGAGTCTAGGTTATTAATTGCCTTATATTTTATGAACTGAGAGTCCGAGACGACATCACCAAATCCTAAATTCCAAAATCTATCTAGAATTTCGTAAACTCTCTAGATTATTTTTAAGATCCACTCAGAAATACTTCCGCCATGAAATTCAAAAATATTCAAAATTTTGTGTTGAAACGGACGTCAACAAGACAGTGTCACCACTGTCACCACGAACTACCAAATAAAAAAGAAAAATAACGTTTTCGAAAATTTGTTGTTGCAACGTATATTTTGCCGTTTAAATGAAAGGTAAGGCCCGTCTTGGAAGATTAAAATAAGCTCCTTCTACATTAAAATATTAGTAACATAAATGTTGCTTTACAAATTTTAAAATCTAATTAGAAATATTCCGCCACAAAATTCAAAAACGTGTAAAATGTATGTTTAGATGGCCTTCAACATGTGTCATCAGCACAGCCATAACTTCGAAAATAATAAATATTTACTTAACATTTAATTTAAACTTTTTTTGTGACGATTATATTTTTTTTGAAATTTTTAACTAGTTGGCTACATGAAATAAATTATCACATTTTATATGTATAGTTAATACGCTGTCTTGCAATATTAAAATGTTCTCTAATAAAATATAAAATATAATAATAATGATTTAAGTCCGTACCTAATGCATTTTTGATTATTCTTTCAAAATTTTTTTATACTTCCCTATTATACATGTATATAAAATAAAATGATGTTTGTATAATTTAGTTTTATAAGAAAATCCCATTTTTTTAAATATTTTATCATACAAATTGTAGAAATAATTAATTATAATCAAAATTATTAGTACTTTATATTTTATTTTATTGTGATACAGAAATGGGACCATTATCTGATAAGATTTCTATGTTTTATTCTGTTGTATTATACAACTACTTTGAGCATCGTACTTTTGTTCTTTGTTCAAGCTAAGAACTATTTAAATATTTAATTAAAAGATCTAATTAATTGTTATTACGACTTATTCGTTTAGTATAATATTCTTATATAGATACCTTTCTACAATATATATATATATTATTTTTAAATTTGTATTATATTTTTATGTAAAATATAAGGCATTAAGTTATTTTGGTTTAGCATATTTGTTGATTTTTATCCTTTAAAATAAATTTTGTTGAAATTCGTTGAATTAGTTAATTTAAATTAAGTTATTCAATAATAATTATCTTCCTAATTTATTTTTGTTTTATACAAATGAATAAAACAATTATATACAGAGATTATATTCAATATTTAGAGTTGATAGAAATGTATATACCAGTACATGTACTAGAGGTGGTAGGCTCTTGACATTATGTCCCTCATTATTATGTTGAGCTGTACAGTCGTCAGTCAGTCGAACAACTATTTATTAAATTATCTATATCTAAGAAACATATTATATTACTATTAGGAATTGTGGCAATCTTCTGGGTTTAATATGTGAATTATCTATGGTGATTTCAATTTAATAAATAATAATTGGCACAATAGTGTTTTAGGACTGTAATTAGTCAATAGTCAAATTAGTAAAACTATTTTTCTAATTTAGGTTTTCGTTTCCGTTATATTTAATTTTTAGGAGCCCACTATGTAATACTGTATAATTTTAATTTATTGATACTCAATGTGTTATATATATATATATGTTATAATGTATATTTATTAATAAGTAATATATTGTAAAAGCTGTATGGCGTTTAAAAATAAAAATAAAATAAAATAATGTTAAACAATATAATATAGCAAAACACATTATTCAATTGTTATTTAGAAATTGTTGATTCGTAACTGTCAATAAAATATATTATATAGCCTTGTAAAAATATAAATAATTAGTGGTATATTATATTTGTATGAAAATATATAACATTTCATACCACATATTAAAATAATAAAAATAATAATATGTATTATATTATAATATAATAATATTTTGAATTAGGTATTATAGATTGAAAAAGTAAAATACAATTTTGTGTAATAACTAATTTTAAATTTTAAAAACTAACATGTAGAAAGACAAAGGAATCATAGAACGGAAAACGAACATGTATATGTAGGTACATGACTCGGTTTTGTAAATTTTGAATGCAAATGTGGCCCAATCGTATACAGAGAGGATGAGGGTGCACATAATTAAGATAGGATTTTAATTACTTTTCAACCCAACATAGAGAGACGTTTGAATTTGAAATGATAATTATTAAGTACATAATATTTTGTTACCTATAGGTAACAAATACCTATTTTATAAAATAGGTAAATCAAGACTTAAAATTAATAATTTATATTAATATATTTTAAATATTTGTTTAGCCTTATATAAAGTATTCTTCAAAAACTATTTTGAATAAATCGTTATATATAAGACCATTCAAGTTATAATAGAACTAAAACTTTATTTTTTAAATGTATACGAAAATTACGATCATGTTATGTATCATCATATGTAAACTAAAAGTTATAAAAGTTAGTAGTTGAAAGTAGATTGTAACAAGGAATAATAACAATAATTAAATCAATCGAATTATATAATGATACAATAATTATGCTACTACATTATGACATCATATCTAAGTATATATTATTCTATTATATCAATATATATTATCCTCTCGGGCTCTGGCTCTCACATATTCTGGTTCTAATATTGGAGATGCGAAAAATTATCTCAATAGGACTATTAGGTAAGACACGTGTTACACAAATAATATATAACATACAAAATAAACTTATTTAAGTTATAAATCATATTAAAATAATGTAGTTAATGAATTATTGCAATACTGTTACAAATATTTAAGGGTCACACTGTCTCTCCAGCGCCGCACATAATTTTTTGTTATACAATATATTTTGGCAATAGTCATGCAAATTCATGCTAATTACATGTTAATTGCGTTTTTAAATGGGTAGTTCTGGCGAAACGGTCCACTATTGACTGTTTGATTATGCTCTCATTTTATAACTGAGTTGAATATCCCCAAGGCAATATTAATTTTTTTTGCTAAATCCATTAAAAAAAAAAAAAAAACAGTTCCGATAAATAAAATATTTAGTGTTTATATTCGCGACTATTCATTTTCATAGGTTCTACTGATCCAATGTTTTAAATAATTTATAATTATCAAATTTTAAACATCCTTCGTATATACCAACCAACTACGGAGTTAAATAAAACACACAATATTTTGTATACTAAGGGTAGTCAATAAACTATTTCGATTTTTAGTTCTTAGCAAACATTTGATTAAATATTAAAACAAAATTGATAGCCACCTCCGATAACAGTATTAGGTACAAAATATATTCAAAAACTAACTATTGATCGAGTAAGTAAATCGATTCTTTGGAAAGCGTAAACCACTGAGGCTGCCAAAAAAATTTACAATCAACTTAACTATCTGCTTGTCTAACAAACTCTTTAAAAGAATGTATTTGGCAGCTACAGAGAAATCTGTTGATTTACTCACTACATACATTGCACACGGATACATATAATATATATATATTCAGTTTATTGGATTGGTTATCTATAATACGTAGCAGTAAATAATGGAAGAGGAATTATTGCTTGTCATTCGAGTTTCCATGACTTTTTTTTTATGAAAGAGTATCTTTATTTAAAAATGTATAAACAATAAACATATTTTTGTAATGTAATGTTCCACGGAAAAAAAATAACCCCCTATATTTGGTAAATAAGTTTTTAATATATCATTCAGTTTAAGACAGATGCCTATAATATAGGTATGATATTTATTGGTACTGTGACAAGCAAATTTTTGTTTTAAAGTTTTATCGAAAATATTTTTCTATATTATTTGCATTATAAATAGATAAATATTATGATATTACGTAAGCCTTAAGGCACCGATACTAAATAAATAAAACGTTATTTAATTAAAAACTATTTATAAATGTACATTTTGTGGTTACTGTATCCTATTACAATAATTACCTACAAAAAAAATCATAATATTATATCTATTGTCTATAATTAATAATTACCAGTAACAGTTAGTTATTTACTCTTTTACTTTGTGTATCGTACAAAATACAGTTACAATATAGCCGCCGCTGACTATATTAATATGTATAATTTTTATAAATTATAATATTTAAGTATTAATCCATACAAATCAACTACAGCGTCCGTTTATTTTGTTCACATTATTGCACGGTTGAAATGTTATATATTTATTGTGTAACGATATTATTTTACGATTTCTAAGTAAACTTAGTATTATATTTACTCATGTAAATCATCCAATGAAAATCAATGGAATTAAACATCAAGAATCAAGATAAATATTTTTTTTCGAAACTCAATCGGATAACCAACTTAAGCCAACTTTTCAAACAAGTTTTGAGTTGACTGTTGACATAAAATAATAAAATTACCTTATGCGTATATAATATAATGGCTTATGTTTTTCAGACTCTTCAAAGTTTCAAACCATGTTTCCAATTCATATTTATTTATCCATATTTATCAAACGCATAAATACATTTTCAATATACTATAAAATTACAGTAAATTCACTATTTCTCGATTTAAAATTAAAGTAACATTTATATGACCAGCGCTAAGGGTGTGTATAGGAAGGGCGACCACACACTGCATTCAGCTTAGTCTGACGACAAAGGGCCTTACGCTTTTTATTTGACTTGGGGTGAAGTCACGATTTTATAACATGCACGGGCCTCGCAAATAATACCACCGCGCGTCGGTATTGACTGTATTTATTTTATAATGATCAATAAATAATAATATACATTATTATTATTATTAAGTCAAAACAAATATAGGTACTTACAACTCCACCTAGATACCTATAAATATTTTAAAAACTATACACATATAATGTTGGTCTTTCCTAATTTATAAATACTAAGAAGAATATTCTGAGTTATATATTTATTTTTAATGCATAAAAATTGAAATATAATATTACGAGTATGTACTAAAAAATATTTAACATGGTGCACCACGAATAATCGTATGGTATTTTTTATGTCTTGTGTACAATTTAATATATTAACCAAAATTATTATAATTCTCAATCTAAGATATTGGAGAAATTAGTTAAATACCAAATTGATAAACAAGTGAAATAAATAAAGAAAAAATAATTCGCAGTCGGTAGGATTCGAACCTACGCTCCCAGAGGGAATCTGATTTCTAGTCAGACGCCTTAACCGCTCGGCCACGACTGCCGAGTGGCGATCAATTGAAAAATATTATTATTTAAATTACTCTGTCGGTATTAACCACAGACTTAAGTAATTACATAGTTAGTTTTATAAAATGTATAATTCTATAATACAACTTAGAATGAACCTTGGCCACTGCACAATCCATTCATACCGACTTATAAATAGTTATTTAAATTTAATACCTACCTACTTAAATGTTATAATAGATTGAAGATGAATGTAGATCTGTAAGCATGTAGGCAATTCTTACAAGTTACAATAAAGAATACATTTTAATAACTTGAGTTACGTTTACAAGTTAAGAATACGTCAGTTGATAGATATTTTGTGAACATGGGTCCCCCACCCGCATTCGCACATTTGTGGTGTAGGCGAAGTACTTATAAGTAGGTAGGTATTTGTTTTTTATTTTACCTGTGAACATAATAATATTATATAAATATATGAGTACAAATATTAAACTAATCTGTAGGTAGGTACCGTAAGTAGGTTACGGCGTATTTTCTTGAGAAACAAATTTCGTTTTGACTTATGTAGTTATGTTTGATATACCGATACGACATTGTTTGATATTTTTTTTTTTTATTAAAAGAATAATTACAAGCTATACCTAGTGCTATACATAATTTTGTTGAGTGAAATAGCGGTGCATTTAACAGAGTGGGAAGGTACTCAGAAGTACCACCCGACATTGTTTGATTAAAATAATTAATCAGCACGATATTTGCCAAGACTCATGATTATCGAAATCGTTGGATGTTATTATATTTTTATTTATAAAAGTAGGAATTTATTGACAACTTAAAAAAGTCTTAAACAACATCAAATCAATTACGATTTACTCCAATAATAATTGACTTGACATACATTTGTTAACAAGTATAATTATTGAATTTTTTTAGTACATAATATATTAATATACAAGGAATTAAAAAAAATCATCACTGTGCCTACTTAGGTATATAAAATATTTCAAAAGTTTTTCGTTTTAAGCGTAATTCAAAACACTATATTTTTAATTGCTTTATTAAAATATAATAATTAAACATAATTTATTCAATATAATTAAGTTTATTATCATAAGATAAAATACAGAACTTATTATTTTTTTTTTTTTTTTTGACTTAATACTTAGGTACTTAGATACGTAATACTTATTTTAAATTGGTAAATTCATGTAGCATAAAATTATAAATATTAATATTAATACTTTAGTAGGTAACTCAAATTAAAAATACCTACCTACCTAAATATAATTTGAATAGTTTTATCGCTTTTTTCGCTCGAAAAAGTATTGTTCAATTTTATGATAGCTACAAGCTTGTAAAGGTATTATGAAATATTTTGTTAAATTATTTACTATTTTTTTTTTATTAACAGAGTGAGTACTTACTCAAAAACTTGAACATATTCAAATTATTTTGTGGTTTAAAATGCATTACATTTTAAATTTAAATACCTAGCTACCAAAGACATGGAAATGTAAAATATCTCATAAGTTGTTCGTAGGTACCTATATCAATTTAAAAATATCGAAAATATATGTAAACAGTTTTATTTGGCCATCTATTTTGCTTACAAGTTACAATAATTTTTCTTATACAATAAATATTAATTTATTGAGTTTATTGAATTGATTAAACTTAACATAGGAAGTGTACATCAAAAGCAAACTCACGGTTTTTTTTTATAATTTATTTTTAAAATGATGGCAGATGGCTGCTGTTCACGCAAGCAGCCCATGGAAAACAAGGAATTGTTTTTTTCAGTCACATTGTTTTCCGGTTTTACTAAGAAAATATTTCATTTAGAGAGTAGATATTATACCAATTTTACTAAGAAAATATACCATATAGTAATGTAGTATTGTACATAAAATACTTTCTTATTATATTTTCTATGAATATTTTGGTCTATATTTATAAAGGCAAATATTACAACTATTTTTTTCATTTGTTTTTAGGTGAGTTAGAAAGAATTTTTTGCAAGCTAGGACCTTAATACCCTTCCCGCCAATTTCCATCAATGCACATAGATTAAATAATTTTAGAGTTTATTATTTTCAACAGTTTATTTCTTATCTATTTGTAAATAATTTTTGGTTACGTACTTAGATGTTGTGTTGTGTGTTGTAATCAACTATATATTTATAATCGCGGTAATTTCTTGTGTAATATGTTTTAGAATTTTATTAATGCTTATACAATTATTCCATTCATTTAATCCCCCCCATTACGAAAATTCAACAATCTATACGTTTAAGACTTTATATTCCTATAAACTATATATATTAGACCTAGTATTAATTGCTATTTTATATTTTTACGGTAGGCTTCTAAAAATATCATATTCATAATTACAACATTTTATAAAATGATATAAACTAGGTACTTACTTAATAAAATGTTTTGCAAAACATGGTCTATTTCAATAATATCGACAAAAAAATCAAAAAATATTTTATATGTGTTGATTATTTAAAATTCAAATCATATAAATGTTCTAAAAAAATTATAAAATCGTACAATACAACAAAATTTGGTAATATTATGTAGTTAATTCCTTAAAACATAGATCTTTCATAGTTATATTAAAAAAATTTAAGTATAAGTACTACTGTATTAAATTATATCAAAACATTAGGTATAGGTTCTAAATATTAATATATTATTAAATAGTAGGTATATTATTAAGTTATAGCATTATAGGTAGTTAGTGCCTTGTGCATAAAAGAGTTTGATACATTTAAATATTAACACTTCTGTCTATACTCCTCATACCTAATATACATGTATTTTTAATACTAAATAACTTTGTGTTTTGATTTTTATAAATAATAACCATCTGAAATTGTATTATTTGAAATATGAGATGATGTTACTATAACTTTTAATACATAGTATATATAAAAATTTAATTAGCTTTTTAACATTTTTTGCCTATATTTACTTTGTCAATCTTTGCTTTATTCACCATCACATTTTAACCTACATAAACGATTAATTATATTTTTATGTTGTACCGCCGAACCCGAAGAACCGCGCTAGACTTAAGGTTTTACTAAAAAGTAATGACTATTTCTTTTGAATAACATTTGTTTGCGCTTCACCCAATGTTGATTGGACGTAAAACATTGTGTACCTGGTACTTAACGTTAACGAGCTTTTCCATTAGAGGGAAAAATTTAATTATTTCACAATTATTTGCACAACGCTAACTGTCATTAACTTTGATTTATGAATTTTATTTTGTGTCCACACTCTTGAAGGCGTAAGCACTGTTTACAAGACGACCTATCGACATTGATGTTATTGTATCGTGTATTATAATAGATTGGACGATAGATTGAATGAGTTATATGACATGTTCAGACATTTCATACTTATTATTATTTATATTATTGTTAATTTCGTTTTATTCGTCAATATTTGCAATAGAAAATACTTTGTAACTGATGGGCATAATATCATTATATGATGCACCATAATTGTTGCATCAAATGTAATCAGCATGTTCAAAATTCATACATAACATCTTTATATCACTATAGGTAGCTATTGTATTTTATAGAAAAAAACTTGGACTACATTATATTTTGTTACAAAATGTTTTGATATAATAAGTTTTAAATCTATGCTAATGGACTGTATATGTCATGTTATACCTCAGGCAGCAATCGATGTTTGTCTGGTTCAATATAGAAAGAGCATATACCCTTCAATAAATAGGTTTTCATTGTCAGGTTTAATTTCCGACAATCAGCCGGGGTCAGAAAATCGCTCCACCATGTTATTGATAGCAAAATATAGATAGATATTGGGAATTGGGGTTGTGGAGTGTTTTTGTATTATAGTGTCGATGATAATGATTTTAGAAATACACCATTTTATACATTTTGAAATGCAATTACATAGCCAACAGAGAAAAACAATATTAAACTGTAATTTCCAAGTTTTTTTTTCATAATTTAAAACTTGAATAGGTAAAAATTCGTTTCCCGAACTTGATATCTTATTAGTTATCACGGACCACATTAAATATTACATAATTAATTATTATAAGTTCACATCAAATTATCTCAATTAATATGACATATGTTATATATAATATATATATATCACTATAATGGGTAATTTTTTATTAGTTTGATATAATTCCTGTGTCGTTTGATCGTTTCCATACAAATAAATAACTGTTTTTCACTTCAAAAGTTTTAATTAAAGCAATTATATTCATATATACATAAAGCAGATACCTAGTTAAGTTTAGAATGTTTGTATTAGTATAATCAAGGTTCTCTGCCCTTTACTTATATAGACTATAAAATTAAAATATAATTGTATCTACATAAGTAATATAATATAACAGTTACCTACTCCGAATGTGTATCTGATTAGATAAGCTAATATTTTTGGAGTTCAAGCTCCCTGTAATTTAAATAATAATCATAATGTCCCGTAATGAGGCGTGGAAAATATTATGTTCTTAAAATAAAATTCAACTTAAAAAATGTGTATTTTCCGAACACAAAAAATAGAATTTTAGAATTTTTAGGCATTGTATGTAAACTAGTATGCCCAAGGGACAGTCTAAAAGTCACATTTTTTAAACGCAAAACTATCAGATCTTATGTTTATATATTTAATAAAAATACAAGCAATTTTCAGTAAGTAAATATTTTTGAACATTATATTAGAAATCAACAATACTATAATATCAATACGAATTACGGATTATATGACTATACCAACTATACCCATTGGTTATATTCTCATTAACTAATTATATGTACTAGGTATTTCAAGTATGTTATATCCATAGAAATAAAAAAATCATAAAATTATAAATCAGCATGTGTGAAAGCACATAAGTACTTGTTTTATAATTGCGTAATCATAATCCATAGTATATTATAATTCAGTAAGATATATTTTGTATTATAATTTCAAAAAATAACAATTTCATAATTATTTTAATAATGAGATTTTTTGAAGAAAAGTAGATTTATAATAGTTAGTTCTTCAAAATGTGTTTAAATTCATTTGAAACACCTATAATTTATCGAGACCATAAAACTTAACTTAGATAAAAAAAATAATGTGCTTAAAAAACTCTCATAACACATTATGAATAATAAGAAAAAAACATTTCTCATATCCCATTTAAAATTAAAAGTTAAAACATTTGTTAGATAATTAGAGTAGTAGGTTAATTTAAATATATTAGTTGAAAACTTTTATTAAAAAATTGTTGCAACAATTTATTGTTACTTGTTAGTGGTTATTATTAGAGAACATATATTTTTTGAGGTCTGCTTAACAATATTTTTCAAGATTCATAGACAATATAATAATAAATATTATTATTGTTTTATTTATAAAATATTTTATTTTATAATGTAACTTACTATCTATAATATGTACCTATAACAATCAAAACTGTACTTTTTTTAGAAGGTTAAATTGAAAAATATTACACTAAACTATAATGTCAATATTATTAAATCAAAAATGTTCTTCAGCATAGCACAAGCTTATTTATTACTTTTTTGTTATATTTTAACATTTAACAAAATACGAAAACGAATGTGTGTGGGTACAATATTCACACGGGAATGTGCTAATAATTTTAAACTTTGGACGCAGTTTTAAATTGTTGTATTTATAATATAATATTATTGTATTTAGCTCCTCTACTTTATAACTCCAAATTCAAGCACTGTATAAAAAACTTTCTCATTCATGAATATTTTATATATAATATATTTTTATATTTATTCATCGAAAAAATTTAATGGGTGGGACTAATTTGTTCTAAATATGACACTTCTTAAGAATATTATAATATATTTTTTCAATGTAGGTACATCATTATAGTTATTTGATAATTAATTATAATTTATAATACAGTTAGATATAATATAAGAACTCTTATGTTTCATTTTGTGACTCGTAAATAATTCGTATCAAATGCTTTTAAAGTATCGATGATGAAAAAGTACTACCTATATTGATGAAGGAAGATTCAATTATTTAATGAGATCTCTAGGTGCTAATCTATTGGAAATGCCATTTAAATAGACGTGTAGCTGCCATTATAGAGCAAATTTTTGTCATTAATTCACAAAAAAAAAAAAATCACAATCACTAAAACTCCAGAATTCAGTGGCGTAATTAAAGGTGATGAGAGGGATGAGGATCCCCCAAAACTTTTATTTTATTGCTAATATTTTTTTTTATTTTTTTTTTGTAAGGAGAACTTGCGGCAACATAGGTCATTGGGTGTGGGGTGGCACGGTAGGGGTTATTTTTGTATGTTTGTTTGTAGGTTTTTAAGTGGGTAGGGTTGTAACACGTGTTTGTGTATATGTGAGGCAAGTATATGTTGCTAAAAATCCCGGGTCACCCATTCGGAAGCTAGCAATTGCGGCCGGCACGTACGCTCAGTGCGTTTCCGCAGATTGGGCGTACGACCGCGCCTCACCAAGCCACGCTAATATTTTATATTCGGTGGTGTAGGTTACTATTATACTATTATAAGGCTTAAAGATTTTGCTAAAAACATATAATCCCCCCCCCCCAAACCAAATTCCTAATTACGCCACTGCCAGAAGTAAATGATTTTGCAATTCAAAAACAAATATTAAACAAGTGACAATGGCTTACCAAAATGTCATGAACATTTTAAAATTTAACTATTTTTCACAAAAATGTTGAGAAAATTATTCTTTATTTTATTGCACTTTTTAAATTAAAAACCTACTGTTTTAGGTTATTTTCCTCTAGTCATAAAACAAGAAACTGATATTTTCCAGAAAAAAACATTGTAACGATAAAGCAATGTTTGATAACAACAAGCGGATTACTCCCCAGCATCATTAGTGAAAATATTTTTAAGAGTGAGTCATTTAAGATTTTTAAATTATTAATACAATAAATTTAAATTACATTACAGCGTTTTACAGTTTTTGTGTTACTAAATATGATATTATCAATTGTTTCTAAAATCTAGGTACATAAGATACAATAATCTTAAATCTTAAATAAATCTAAAATTTTAATTAAGTGTAGAGTATTTTATTAATTGCTTCTTATTTATAAACTTAAAATATTCAAAATTATAATTCATTAATGTTCTTAAATAAGTATTAAAAGTATTGAACAAAAATATAATCTGATATTTTCTTACAAAAAACAGTAGGTCTTATAAATTTCTGATGAAATTACTCAATGTTCAAAACTTAGTTCAACAGATACACATATTAATATTTCATATGTACTATACTATTTACAAGTAAATATGAATCTTATGTTCTTGTGAATTGTGTTAATTGTTAATCTACAAATAGATACACGTGATGATGACAAGTCTAATTGGTGTGAACATCATAACAATTATAATTTATTGGAACAAGTTAACTATATATATATTAATATAAATAGTTAAATATATTAAACTATATAAATAGTTAACTACCTGTTTTAAACGTATTTTATATATTTAATGATATTCACATAATGAGGTATTATAATGTATATTAACAACGTGTGAACAAGTGATATACATTATTGTATAAACATTAAACATAACCTATAACTATGACTTAATAAATAATACAGTAGTAACAACGTTACAACATCTCTCTCTTTAAAATAATAATACATACTAGTACAAATAAAAATAATAATAAAATAAAATGAGAGAGATACGTAGTGACAAAGACAAGGCAAATACAAAATAATTAATATTCTTATAAAATAAATAGGTACTTAATACAAGATAAAATCATTAAACGTTGATGGCTTTTTAATAGTTCTTTTTGGCCTTTTAGATTCAACTATTAAACTATCTTTTCTATTTTCCTCAACTAGTGCTTCTTCATTGTGGTTACTGGGATGTGCTATTAAGTTTCCTGGAACATTGTTAATATTTTTTAGATGCCTGATATTTCTCCTGATTATATTTCCCTTTTTATTTCTAACGATATAAGATCTTGGAGTTGGGGCTTTAGTAATTATTTCTTCTGGAAACCACCTCTTATTTTTTTGGACTAACACATTGGAACCTGGTTTGAAATCAGGTTCTTTAGTTACAACCGACTTATCATAATTTGCTTTGTACCTAATTTGTTTTTGTTTTAATTTATATTTGACCTGATTTTGGAGTTTAGGTTTCAATATAGAGTGAGCTAATGGAATTTTTGCTCTCAGCGGTCTGCTGTAGAGTAGTTCTGAGGGAGAAGCTTGTAAACTGACTATGGGTGTACATCTATACTCTAAAAGCATTGATTCAATATCAATTCCAGTTTCTAGAGATTTGTTTAACAATTTTTTACAAGCCTGTACTGATCTCTCAGCCAGACCATTACTTTGGGGGTAATGTGGGCTTGAAGTGATTAGAGTTAAATTCCAATCTTTAGCAAAAGATGTGAATTCAACAGAGTTGATAGGCATATTATCCGCAATGAATAGCCTAGGGATGCCATGAGTACTAAAAGTTTGTTTACATTTTTATATTACTTCTTTAGCCGTTTTGTACTTAAGAATGATTAAGTCAAACCATTTAGAAAAGTAATCAACTATAACTAGGTAATCTGAACCTGCAAAAGTTAGTATATCCGCTCCTACTTTTTCATATGGGTATGATGGGATCTCGTGGGGTATTAGAGAATTATTTTTGTTAGAATTGCTAAATTTATTACAAGTGTTACAATTGCCAATGAATTGTTCGATCTCATTTAACATTCCTGGCCAAAATACTATTTGTTTGGCTCTCATTTTTGTTTTTGTGATGCCTAGGTGGCTTTCATGTAGTAGCTTAAGTATAAGGGGTCTTAATTTGTAAGGAATTATGATTTTATCTCCCAGGTATAGGATACCCTCATTTACTATTAAATCATTTTTCATATTATAGTATAATTTGACTGAATTATCTAAAGGTGGCTTATTCGGCCATCCAGTGAAGTAAAATTCAATTAGTTTGCTTAAAACTGGGTCTAATTCAGTTTGTTTTTTAATATCGCAGAATGTGTTGTTGTTAAACCTGTTCAAACAATGAAATGTTCCAATTGTATCAAATTCATTAGGGTAACTCTCTGGAAAAAAGTCTCTAGATAAGAGGTCAGCAATGAAGGTATTGTAAGTTAATATCTTAATCAAGTAATTTGAGTCTCATTAAGTCTATTAGAAGGAATTTTATTTATATCTTTTTGCATGATGGCAACTAAAGGTTTGTGATCAGTTAACGCATTTTTTTTTCGGCCAAATATGTAATAGTGGAATTTTCTACAGGCAAATATGAGGCTTAAAAATTCTTTTTCAATCTGTGCATAAGCTGTTTCTGCTTCAGACAAACAACGCGACGCGAATTCAATGGGCTTCTTTTCTTGAAGGAGACAGCACCCTAACCCGTTTTTTGAAGCGTCACATTGAATTGTAATTTCCTTATCTGGGTTAAAGTGAGTTAAGACTGGTGGATTTCAAACACAACTTTTTAATTCATTTAAAGCTTCTGTATGCCTCTGACTCCATAACCAGATTACATCTTTTTTTTAGGAGTTCCCTAAGGGGACAGATAATTGATGACATATTAGGAATAAAATCCCTTAGGTAATTGAACATACTTATTAGTCTCTGTAATTCGACTTTAGTTGATGGATTTTTTAAATTTACTATAGCTTTAACTTGTTCAGGGTCAGGACTAACTCCCGATTCATTAAAGATGTGACCAATATATTTTATTTCTTTTTTTTTATATTGTAGTTTATCTAGGTTGAACTTTATATTCATAGATTTGGCTCTCTCAATTAATTGTTTAAGAACATGGTCATGAGTTAATTCATCTTTGGAAGCAATGAGAATGTCATCAAAATATATGATTATGTTATTAGGGTCGATATCACCAAAACATTTCTGATTTAACTTAATAAAAATTTCTGGGGCTGTTGCAATACCAAATGGTAGTCTATTAAATTTAAAATAGCCAAATGGGGAGCTAAAAGTACATAGGTCTGACGATTTTTTGTCCAGTTTGACATGCCAGAATCTTTTTTTTATGTCTAGAACAGTAAAAACTTTTTATTTATAAGTTTAGCTCGAATTTCGTCGAAGGTAGGAATTAAATAGTTCTCACGTTTCAGTGCTTTATTTAAATCAGAGGGGTCTATACATATTCTTATACTTTTATCTGGTTTCCTTATAACTACAAGGTTGCTGGACCACTCTTTAGGCTCGTCTACTTTGGAAATAATTCCACTTTTAACTAATTTAATTAATTCTTTTTCCACATCTGAACTAAGAGTTTGGGGTAAGCGCCTAGGGGGTTTAATTGAGCCTAGAGCATTGTCATTTATTTTGATTTTATGCTCTCCTGGGAATGTTCCCATCCCTGTAAAAATGTGTATGTTTTTACTAACAAAGTTGTTTTGTTCATCATTGGTGGATCATCTGTGTCTTTGGAATTACCTGTAACAAGTAGGAAGAAACTCAGTCTTTGTTTCCAATTTTTCCAATTTTGTTCTATATTGCCAATGAAGTCCATTTCCTTTGGTGATTTGAAGTTGAAATCCATGTTTGAGTGTTGTATTGTACTATACACTTTAAAGAAATACGTCTAAAGAATTAATTCGCGCAGCGCCATGTTTTAAACGTATTTTATATATTTAATGATATTCACATAATGAGGTATTATAATGTATATTAACAACGTGTGGACAAGTGATATATGATTTTATAAACATAACCTATAACTATGACTTAATAAATAATACAGTAGTAACAACGTTACAACACTACCTGCTATGTCTGTTGCGTAGGTAATACTATAGGTAGATACTTGTTACTTAACAACAGAAAATATTTAATAAAATGCAATTATTATGGTTCTCTCTTTTGGTTGTCGTCAGTAGAATATGTTGGATAAATCATGGAATTTTCACATGGTATTAAGATATAGTAGTACCTATAAATTAATGTATGTTTTATCTATTCACTAAGCGATAAGTAACTTTTGAGAATTTTTTTTTCTTTATTGATAATATACACAATCGGCACAATAAAAGTATGAGATTTTGACAAAAGGAAAATTGAAAATTTTGAATGAAGAAGAAACCCAACGATGACAATTTCGTTTTTTAATTATTTTATTTTATACAATTATTCTTTTTAGTTATTTTTACTTTTAAGAATTAAGTAGTTATTAAATTTAAAGCACTGTTAATATATGACTATTGACTAACTACAATTTATATTATGTACAATTATTGCATACACCTAAGAATAAATGATCCCACCTTCCCAACATATTCCTACACTGAAAATATTACCAATCTCATTCAATAAACATAATATTACTTATTATCATTTCAGTTTTATTGCTTTAAAATAGCTAAATAAACTATAGTTGGATTACGCTTAATTTTTATCAAAATTAAAAATATACTTTTTAGCGAAAAGAATATTCCAAATAAAAGTTTAATCAAAAAACTTTTAAATGTAATTTATCTTAGATACTTCCAAATTTTTAGACAAACTATAATTAAATTAATTTGTATTTAATGCAATTATGAAGTTTGTCATGTGAATCAAACAAAATAAACTGCATAACTATACATTAACAGTAAAAGTTTCTCAAAATATTGTATTTAAAATAAATTGTTTATAAATTACCAATAATATGATAATTTTTTTACTTTTGTGAAGTAAAATAAAGTACCTCATAACAATTAAAATGTTTTGAAACATAATACAGTTGTTCATATAAGATGAATTAATTTTAATACGTATATAAAAAAAAAGTAAAATGTAATTACGTAATTCTGTCTTTTAATCACTTTATCAACGTACCTACCAGATACCTACAATATATGATAGGTAACAAATAACCGTGTGCTGAATTTTAATACACTAATGTCCAAGGTAATTTGAACAGATTTTAGTCTTTGTATCAGTATCGACTGAGTGACCTTTGAGAGATTGTCTGAAGTGAATTTAACCGGAACAACGACCAGACCAACAAGGTTTTCATTTTAAAGTTTGAAACCTTTAACAATGTCAAGTAGTATTGGTCAAAAAACAATTCACGGACTAACATTTTCCAAGCGAAAAAACATTCTAAAGGATGAAAACGTTTATATATATAAAAATAAATAATAATACGTGTATGAATTCAACTATCCATGCTTTCAGATTAAATAGGAAATTCTCAACAGTAGTTTATTACACATTTAATAAATATTGCAGTATAACCTATAAGTAAAGACAACAATAATTTTTAATACGTACAATGTACATACACTTTTATTAGTTCTTTGTTTTATTCAGATATATTTATCAAAAACATAAGAAAACGACTTTATCCATACATTGGTTTACTTTAAGTTGAATGTAACTATAAGTTATCGATAAAAAACATAAATAAATACTTATTAATTCAAGTATAATATTCATATTGTTAAAATCTCATCAAAGAAAATAATATATTAACATAAAATATATTATGAATGAATTAAGTTCATAATCTATATTATATTTTCATGCAATAACACATACTTTAAAATGTTTTATTTTTAAAATTAGGTTGGAAGAAAGTATTAACTTCGATAGGGAAGGTTTATTTTTAAAAAAATGGTTCTTCTAAAGCTCATAGATGTAACTATTGAAAAAAGTGGTATATTAATTTTTTTAACTGATCCAATAACAACAAAAATAAATAAAAAAATTCACAATTTTTAGCCATTTAAATTTGTTAAAAATTAATTTAAATAATTTTCCAGTTTGTAAATATATTAATTGTAAAACCAGACTTTAAAGCACATCCATATTATCTCGTCGGTAGTGCTCCATTATTGTTTCAACATTATAGTTTAATAACTTATTAGAATAATTTAAGATATACTAAGGTACCTACAATATACCTAATATTAAAAATCCCTGCAATATATATTGTGCATACATAACACATACTAATTGATCATTTTATATAAATGTTTAAATATATATAACAGGTAGTTCAATAGCTGAATTAAATAATTATCACGTATGTAAGTTATATTTTTAGATGTCAATGTATACTTTATAAGCGTACCCAAATGTATTCACTATATTACCATCATATAATATTTTTTATCACGAAATACAATATGTTATTTAACCATTTATTTTGAAGCAATGATATTTACAATCGCCTAAAGTCATAAATGTTGGTAAATATTTTCACAAAACTATTCAGATGATTACTTTTGTGTAATGCGTCCATATTGTATAACACTATCGGCTAACAAATTTGACTGCTATATTGTTATTGTTAGAGAAACGTTATCCTTATCGTTTTATTTTTTACAGACATATTTTATACTGCCAATTTATTTAGATGTATGTGATGAAAATATAAAATTGAATATTTTATATTTTGGACGCAATGTCATAAACCCATAACTTATAGTAATAAATAACAATAGAATAAGCAATACAGACATTAAAAATAAAAATCTCAATAAAATATACCTAGGCGCGAGAATACGAAAATACTGGGGCATTGTTATCATATTTTTTATATGACAGTACATTTTAAAATTCACAAAATAATAATACACTTGGTTAATTTTTATAGTATTACTGGATTAATTAACTAAGTATTTTGAGTTCTTTATAAATATAATAAATATGAGATTGTCTATATCAACTGATTAAGTAATTATTATAATATAATATAAATATTATGCGTACAATAACCCCAATGGTAAGCTAATCAGAAAATCAAGAAATTACTTCCTTGAAATTTAAATTATATATAAATATGTTCAGTGGTTAATAGTTAAATAAAGGCATAATATGCAAATTAATTGGTCCTTTTAAAATACAATATATAAAATTATTATATTATATATCTATACAAACTGTACAATACCGTCTATATTTAAGTAATATTATTTTATTGATAACAGTTTTTTTTTCAGAAAAAATGCATGTTTTACATTATCTATTTTTTTTTAGAAAGTAGTATATTCTTATTAACTTAGAATAAAGTTGCTTGAATTCTTGAAATATCCGCTCTTCAACATCCTATTTTCCGTTCACACGAGTAAATTTAATAATGACATTCAAAATTCTTTACACCTCGTCATTATAGTTTATACGGATTGTATCGACAGCATATACAGTAAAGTCTCTTAAACCATCCCTGTATAGCTGTATAATATAGTATGTAATAATATATAAAAATATACATTATGTGTTCTGAATAAAATTGTCACATTCTAGTTTAAAAACTGCAAAAAAAAAAAAAAACAAACACAAACGTACTTATTTTTAAAAATAATTTTATATTCCTGTCAATAGCCGCAGTACATGTATGCCTCACTATGTATTAAATAGAATATACATGTGCATAGCTATAGCGTATGTGTACATTTCTTATCGTATTTTTTTCTTTATATTTTATAAAATATCATTATTCTTTAGAGCGTAAACGATTCACGCCTCTGCAGCGTTTTGAAGATATTGATATTATGATAATGTCATTCCGGCTTTTCTTCGATGTATTGGTTTCAGTCCACGCGCGGCTCTCCCAGTTTACGTAAAGCATATATATATTCATGTTATAATAATATATATACCTACCTTAATTCGGTTTCATGTTTCCAGACGTGTGGATTTGTTCCATAGTGGCAATATTCATTTATCTCGTTCAAGTACATTTACGTGATATGATTCAAAATGTTCCCGACACACAAACAAAGCACACGCATGCTTATATTCATATATACCATCTACAATAAAATACTTATTATCTCTATCTGACGACTTAATGAGTTGTTATCTTAAATAACGTGGCGGGAACCTTGAATAAGTGTCCATCCGAATCGAATTCAAGCCAAACTGCAGACATTAATTCGCTAGGTATTTCTACAGAGTCCTTTGTTTCTCTTTTACGTATTCATTTAATTTTCGATTATGTGTCTACAAAACTTAACTGCGAGATAACTGAATAATAAATTCACCTTTTCGTTTTAAAAATAATAATATACATAGTATACCTACTGTGTAGTAGGTAGGTATTAAACTTTCAAAGTATAAATTTAAATCTTTTTTAATGTAATTACATTAATTTTTACCACTAAGTATAGGTAGATTATACTGGAAATATGAATGATGTTTTTCTATGATCACACGATTTGGCTTCAGAATTTAAAATTTTTAAAGTAAGTATTTTTTTATTTTTTTTTTTTTTGGGGGGGGAGGGGGTAAATTATACAATTACTTATATTTTTTTATTTTTTTATTAACCCACGACTACTTAGGCTTACTTACTTTTAGTTGGTTTTGTTAACTGCATGTATGGGAAACTTAAATTGGTTTGGAACACGTGTATATGTGTGGAAGGGTTTTTTCCCCTAAGAACCCGAATGGTAACCCATTTAGGGACTAGAGTCAGCGGGTGTGCGAGTGTGCGTACACTTAATCACATTGCGTGAATGATAACAGCAACCGCACCACGACAAGCCATACTTATAATAATTATTATACATACTTTAGTAGTATTTTAAAACATTTTTGTTCATTTATAATTTTTCAGTTCTTTGTCTCCTTTTTTTAAAATATGAAATTTTACAAATAATGTTTTCAGAATTCATCTAGTCTTAATTTCACTCTGATTATGAGAAAAAAAACTATAGTATACAACTTCAAAATTAAATTATATTTTCTTGAACATAGAATCGAACGTAAGCAAATGTTACGATGATATTACATCTTTCCGTTCATGTTTAAATTGTAAATATTTTTTCTTCTGTATTCGTTTTATTCAAAAAGTTTTCAATATTAGATAACTACATTATAGATGTAATATAAAATATTACATTTAGGCCAATAATAATTAAGTATTAATATTTTAATTACCTGTATCTATATTATCATTCTAATTTCTAATTACATAACAATAAAATACATAATAAAGTATTCGTTCACCAATAATATTTAAGAAATATAGAATTGCTATAATTTATATAAAAATATCTGATAGCTTAAAATGATTTAATATTTATTCACACAGGAAATATTAAAATAACTAATAATAATTTGATAAGTTATTAAAATCCAAATTTAATAATATTGTTATAAATAAATTTCGTATCCAAGTTAATTGTTATTATTTTAACATACTACCTATAACGAATGTTTTTATGTTTCAATTCAATATTATACAGTTCACGTTAAAGTACATAGTTTGAATAAATACTAGATATGATAGATTATCGTGTAATATATGGATATTATTTACATATTTATTTAATATAATATGGTAATGGTTATAGTATGCTGCTAACAATTTCTACAATTGGGTAAATTTAAAATTTTTTTTTAAATGCTGTTTAAAATTTCAATACTCTTAACTCTCGAGGATACAATAACCTTTCAATTTTCATTTTCAGATTTTTATTTTTAACGGAAAAAATCTTATCTTTTCATATAAATTATAAATATAACTTTAAAATTCCCCTTTTTATGACAATCGTTATAATATATTAGGTGAGTTACCTTTATGTTATGCAAATCACTATAAAAGTTATAAAAGTTTGAAAGCTTTTATTGCAAAGACTTGTTGGTCATAAGGAAAAATACAAAAGAAAACAATAGGTAACCTATGGCACCTTGTAGTTGTGTCACGGCATGTTAGCTTTTTACACCCAAAGAATTATATTCAACAAACATCACGGGAAATAAGTTATACAAATTTTTTTACTAAAATATTAAATTAAGGACATTTAAATATTTTACAAATAGCAACGTAGGCACATATTTTCTGCCAATCGAGGACACTGTACATCAATATAAAAATCTGTTAATGCATATTTTGATTTATAAAAAATGAAATATATGATGAAAGGTTATGATAAGTATATGTAAGTCTAGAAGACATGAATGTTATGGGATTGAAGTTACTAGTAGAAGTAACTGATTGCTTTTCTTAACAATCAAAAAAATTCTTAGTACCATTGTAACATGGTTGTTGGAGGGGGGGGGGCTAGTTTTAAGTATAAAATATCCAGTGAGAGTGGTAGTGCTCTATAGATATAGTTACCGTAGCTGTGAATGGTAGATATCAAAATCTTAAATACATTTAAATTACTAGGAATCTATTTCAGTTACTATTTAGCTTTATTGTGCTCATAATAATATTACTTATAAATAGATACTGTAGTGACAATGTATGGTAGTTTTACGAAGTTCAGCGTTGACAATGTATTGTGATCAGTGAACTAACTTACTTAAACATTAATTATGTAAGTTGGCAATAAGCCTTAAAATTGTGTGTGTGCCTTACATTTATAATTAATATTGAGCGTCGAAACATTATTTGTTTTTCAAAAATAAAAACTAAAACCTATTATCGTAGTAATATTTATATTTCAATATTTCCTCAGTATAGTTTATAAATGTGTATCAACCTCAGAATTGTGAAAATAATTTTTTATTTCTCAAAATATTGTTGATAAAATGATAATATACAACGGTTATTGTGCGTCACAACGTTCTCATATAATATTCATTACTTTACTTAATACATTTTGAAAATCTTTACTCGTAAATTGTTTTACGGGCACTTAAACTTGTAAAAAATTCGTAGAAACACTATAGTAATAAACCAGGTTCCACTCAGTATGGGGGTTTTTTTTTTAACAAAATGATTTGTCATTGCTTTTAAGTTTAAAATAATAAAGTAACAATGGCATTTTTCGAGGTAAGTGAAATGAAACTAGTACCCGCACCCAATCACCTCGTTCTGTCCATTTGTTTTTCTGCTATTTGTGATGATTCTTGTTGTTTTTTAATAATATAATATTTTTTTCATTGATTCTAAATTTCAAATTTTAATCTAGTACTCTCTGCAGTACCTATGTAGACTTAAGTGTTATATCAAAGTCCGTGAAGCAAAATTAGTGCTTATCTGTACATAGCTAGGTACATGGAATTTCCATATGATAAAAATTGATTATTGAAGTATGAGAGGGCAAACATTTAACAAATTTAAATTAAAATAATAATATGTTGAACATAGATAATTTTTTTTTTTACTCAATCATTTGTAATAAACTAATAACTGATCAAAAAACCTAAATCTAAGGGATTTATATTCGTTGCTACAACTTTTGAAACTAACTTCATTAGGCTTACGAAAATAATTAACACTGTATAAGTATATGTATAATAATATGATAAAACAACTTTAATATTAACATTTTGTATTTATTTAAAAATATAATATATATAAAACACATATTATGTTGATCAAAGCATATTATACACATACATTTAAATTAGTTTTTACTCCACGGAATGAATACCAAAACATAGTAATAGTTTCTTTACTGTAATAAGTTTTTCACAAAATAAAGAATAAGTATACAGAACATTATATATATATTCCTCTTTTCAACGGTTATATGACTTTTTTTATTGGATTCATATCATTATTTTGTTATTTTCCATTTCGCTCCGATCCAAAATATATGCAAATAATATGTGTATACACTATACAGACTAAGCATATTGCGTATTGTTATTAGTTTTTGACTTTGAGATACAGTGCATTTTTTTTTTTTAGTTTAGTAATTTGATTCGTGGACTAATAAATAACGTACATAGTATGCTAACAATTTTCAAGAAATGTTGTGGAATCACAATACGAGTACTATGATAAAAGTATTGGATATAAAAATAACAAACTGTGTTAATATTACTCTTTAATAAATACGTATATAGGTTACATTTCCTTGTCATTCATATAATTATTTTTATTGTATAAAATATAATAAGCTTATATAAATTGTCTTGTATCGATATTTTTACATAAGTTTATATTTATATATTTTTTTATGCTAAAGTAAATACATTAAACTTGTATGGTTTATAAAGGTGTAACATTTGATAATAAACGGTGAAAAATTACAGGGATTCAATATCATATAATATGAGTATTTCTTTTTTTCTTTTTTTTTTTTTGACAATAAGGCTTCAACAACAAAGTCATTAGCCTGCGGTAGGTTTATATTATTATATACAATTAAGTTATAGTTGGGAATTACGTGATTATGTGTTAGTAGTTTTTACAGTTTTATATAATATTTACAATACAGTTTTGTTAGTAATGAGATTTTTTACAGTATTAGATTTTGGTGTCAATACCAATGCATTTGAAAAATCTATATATCAAGTGAGTATTGTGTATAATAGGAGACTATTGCTCCTCTAATGAAGAAAGTTGGTTGAGAATGGATCTTGCGTTGATTTACAGCGGGCAATCTAGGACTATGTGTTTGATCGATAGCGGTTCGTTGCACTGGACAGAGAGAGAATGTTCTTCGTTTTTTATGATATGTATATAGTTGAGGTTGGTATGACCGATTCTTGTTCTTGTGTTGATGGTTTCGGAACGTTTACAGATATTAGGCTAGAAATGCCATTTGGTAACTTTTTTTTATTGATTTTAATTTGTTTGACATTGGTATTTCATCCTAGGATTTTTGCCACATATTGGTAGTGTGTGTGTTAATGATTATTTTATATCTTGGTAAGGATGAGTAGATGAGGTTGAGGTGATAGCCTCATTTGCCAGTGTATCCGCTTTTTCGTTTCCTGGGATACCTGTGAGAGAGGGAATCCACATGAATTCAATCAATTTTCGGGTCGAGGAGATGATTTTATGAATTTATATTTGTATTTATATAAATAAACCATCTCGTTAGAGAGGTTAGATGCTTCGATGGCTAGAAGGGCGCTTAGGGAGTCGCTGATTATAAGAATTTTATTTACGGAAGTTGACTTTGCGAATAGTAATGCTTCTTTGATGGCTTGAATTTCCGTGGTGAATATGCTGGCTTCAGGCAGTAGTTTGAAGCATTTTGAAGTACGGTTCGTGGGTTCGTCTAGTAAGCGAATCCTACTCAAACACTGGTTTTGGAAGCATCAGTGTAGATTTATTTAAATCTTGGAATTCGGTGTGTAAAATTTCGTTGAAGATTGCTATGATTGTTGCATGTGGAGTGCTGTTCTTTTTGAAATGAAGAAGCTGCGTGTTAATTTTAGGGGACCCTTGCCAGAAGGGGGTTGTTGTAAACGGAAAAAAAGTGTCCGTGTTGATAAGGCAATTTGAATTGCTACTCAGTTTGATGTATGTATCTATGATTTTTTCACGGTTCATTGATCTGAGGCTAGAAAAATAAGTGAGTATTTGTTATGCTATGTGATGTTCAAGGTTTTTTCCTTGCAGTGTATTTTAAGACTTCATCTATATTTCTTCGAATCTGTAGAGGAGGCTTGCCTGCGACACTAAGAATACTGGGAACTGGACTGGTGTGGAAAGCTCCTATGGAAAGTCTGATTTCTTCATTATATATGATTATTATAATATGATTTAGTCAGTACAAAGTTTTAAGAGTTTCAATCAATATAATTATCATTAATTTTTTTTTAGCAAATCAAAATGTCGTAAAATAATTTCGTATTAATATTATTATAATCTCGTCAAATTTTTGTCGTAAAGAATTTATATTTATATTTAAAGAAGATTATTAGAAATTCTTCAAAATTTTATTATTTAGCAAAATATTTAAAAGTACAATACTTGAATATACTTAAATATACAATAAATTGTATTGCTGTACATAATGTCAATTTTATAAATTAAAAGTATGTTAGTTCCTAGATCGTTTATCATATGGTTCATTTTTTTTTTTAAAATTATAAGAGTATAATACCATACGTTTTTTTAAGCAAGTCAATATTACAACTATTTGAATCATATATATAGCGCAATAAATTTTAAGTTTGGAAATTTTGCTTCATATTACAAACGTGGCACAGTCTCGGTATTTATTGGATATCTCATTAATATGATGTTATATTATTATTAAGTTCGTATTAATAATAAAATGTGGACCAATTTTATCACAATTAAATGCGAAATATGAAAATGAAATAATTTAAGTGTGAATCAATTGTTTATAGAACTGAAAGTTTATGTAGAAACTTAAGATATTTATTTTGTTCATTCAAAAGAACGCATTCAAAGGAACTTGTTCCAATGAGTTCGTTCAATTTTCAGGAACTTAACGGGAATGTAGTTTCTTTTCCATGTGAAAGAGCATAATGGAATTTCGTTTTTTTTTTTTTAGTAATTTAGTCAATAATATTATAAGCTTTATGTATAATATGTGCAATTATGATAATATTGACAATGTTTACAAAAATGTCTAGTAAGTCACATCGGTCATATTATCTTAACTTGTATAAAACATACAAATTAAACATTTTAAAAACAACCAAATTAAACAACGATACAAAAAAATTTAGTAATTACATTAATTTTGAAAATATTAAAGAATGAAAAATGTTCTTTATTTAGAAAATAGGATAGGAACTAGTTACTCTTTTTAAGCCAGAAACTATAAATGATTTAGTACCAACAAAATGAACGTGCCGTGAACTAATTATTTTTTTAAAGGAACTTTACGAGCATGTGTAAAACATATAGCATAGTAAATTATAGTATTATACTTAAAACTTATTAGTATTAAGCTCAAAGCATACATCATATTATTAAATTTTTAAACTTATAATTAACATTTATTTTATTTGCACCTTTATAAACATTAATTGTAGTAAAATACATATGTCTTGTTGTAAATACTTAATACAAACTAACCCGTTTACGAATTACCTAATTTATATTTTTTTTTAAGTAATAACAATTAAAAAACTTTATTCGAGCTTTTATTTTAAATTAAAATTTTTTTTAAAATTGAAACGTATATTTGAGCCCTAAGTATTCATTTTATCGTACTAAATAATAAATCTGCAAGTGTACTATAATTTATAGTTTAGATATTGCTTATACCTACCTAAGATAGAGGTAGTACACTCTGTACTCATTTCGAAGAAGTTATTTCTCATTATATTTTACTTTTATGCCACACATATAAGATACTCGTATTTTATTTGAATAAACAATCTAAATTTGGTATATTTGGTACTAGACGTAAAATCATTAAACGTAGTAGCGGGTATTCGATGAAATAAATTAATATAATAATTGAAAATGAAATAATTTTTTTTAGTAATTTTCAATAATTAATAAGTTAGATAAATACACTTTTTTTTTATTGATATAAATTACACATAACTTTAAAAATTTTGTTGTAATATTAGTGAGTGGGGGATTGTCCCACCACTAATAATTGTCGATGTTATTGTTATCAATAAATGATGGGAGTCAAATAAGAAGTAATACTAACGCGGTTCCTTCTCTGGCTCTCGATACAAAAGGGGGGAAAAAGTTGTCATATAAATACAGTATACAGTTAAACCTTCCTTTACGGACACCTTAAAATGGTGAACAATTTTTGGGAACTAATTATTAAATGTCTACAAACTGAACTCTCTGAACAGTATCAGAGACAATTTCAGTAATTAAAAGTGTCCGGTATTTAGTGGTTTCACTGTATAGGTATAATTTATTTTTCCGTAATGTTATTTATATTTAATACTCTAAAGTCTAAAAATATAAATAATTTTTGTTCAACAGAAGCTAATATATTTTATAACATTTATAAAGTTATAACTATAATATTTATAATTTGCATGAGTATATTTAGAAGTATTATTTTTCTGATAGATAAGAGCATAATATTATGTACTGAATACTGATAAATGATAAATATAAAATATTTACATTGCAGCGTTATACATTTTTCTTACGGTTATTTTTTATAAACATTTATATTATGAATTTATTTTTATAAAGCCATTTAGGTGATATTTAATAACATTATTGAGAGCTACAAACAAAAAAAAATGTGATAATAAACCAATACAAACCTGCTACAAACGTATAGTGCAGAAAAAAAAAATCGAAATTCCAAATTAGGGCATTTCCCCAAACTTAGATTTACTATTAGACTATAAATTTTAAAGTTAGGTTATTAGTCTAGAAAATTCTCAATAATTAATCAAGTAATTTATATTTAAATGAAAAAGTTTAAAGTTTTCAAATATACACAGTACAAACCATAAATTACATTTGTTTATGATGTACAGTCATAATATTTATATAGGTAATTTGGATTACCTAGATATAATTCGGTTTCTATATTTCTCAATATAATATTGTTTTTTTTTTGCACTAATTGTTTAAATATTACATAGAACTTAATTAAATTTCGACAGGACCAGTAAAATGAATACTTGTACGTTGTACATTTCCCAAGATTTAGTTTCTCTTTTTCTTTCATTATCTATTTTGGTATATTAATTTTATTATTATTAAAATGTATAAAGAAGTCGTTTGCTGTTACAAAGTTTACAGCTTTGGGTCGTAAAACCTGTCAAACTCGAAGGTGGTTTATTCCATCTAAACATGCAGGCAGGGTTATACGTCGTTACACCGTTTCATGTAGTTGCATTTTTTCTTTTTGTGTTTTAAAATGACAACGGTAGTTTGTTGAAGTATAAAAAGGAATTTAGAAGAATTACGTTATTATAATATTCTGTTTTTACTGAAGTTTAAAGGTTAAATTCCTGGCTGAGATTAATTTATAACTTTTTTATCCTTTCTTTACTCTGTTTAATGTAAGCTATAAATTATCAACACTCGAACAAATTTTAAATTTGTATAAGCAAATAAAATAAAAATAATATTTATTTTTAAATTGTATCAGTTTTTGATTGTCAATAATCTTATATAATAAAAAAACACAGAAAATTAATATATGCATTTTCCAATATTGCAAAATAATTTTAAAAATATCTCATTTTAATGCAATATACGTACCTATACTTATCATTGTATAATTTAATACAAAACAAACCAATAAATATATTAAAATTATCCATACAAAGCAAAATATTTATGTATCACTTACAATATTTCAATGACCAGTAAAACACAACCAAAAATAAAACATATTATAATAACTGAATGTCATCAATATGATGAACAAGGGCAATACAACAATATACCTGACATACTACGTAGCATCCTGAGACCACAAATAGAAGCGTCATAAAATATTGCAAACAAAACTTTTTTTTACAATAAACTGACTTACATAAATTGCTATAAATATTAAGAAAAATTCTACTGAAATGTAAATAGTAATTAATAGTTATAGTTAGTAGAAGCTTGCAGATTAAATAAAAAACTTTAAAACCTTAACAGAATAATTTATTTATTATTAATAATAATTTTGTATAATCAATTTAATTTAGAATACGTCTCATCAAAAACCTAGCTGAGTAAAATATGTAAAGATCAATTAAAAATTTAAAAAATCAGCCTATCGTATAATATATATATATAGTGTCTACATTACGCTACACTAACGGTCGGCAACTGGAATCCGGACCGTGGAACGCAGAAAGCCTCCGGACCGTTGACATGTCTTAACATTTTTTCTTTATGTTACTATTATAAAAACATAAAGATTTGACAAAAATTTTTTTCACTGGACCTCATTTATTTATTATTTTAATCTTCCGGACTCCAACAGAAATTACTTGCCGACCCCTGCGCTACACTATATCTACTTTAATCCATTAACCACTTTTCTCTTGCTATTTCATGAAAATAAATACACATTTATTTTAGATTCTGAGCGGAGCGAATGAGCGATGGATGCATTGATTTTACCATGATGTGTGTTTTTTTTTTTTTTTTGTGTCTGTCATCACGTTTTGGGGCAGTAAAAATGCTTCGATTTTTGACTTCAGTACCTCGTTCGATCAGAAAGTGAATCTAGTTGGTACTTTGGGGGGTCAAGAGTAAAAAATTCTTAATACTTTTCTGAATAATTGAGAAAAACAAACTAAAAATTAAGGGAAAAACGGGAAATTTTACGCACACTCATTTTTCGACAAAATCGATTTTGGTTTTTGATGTAACTTTAAAACAAATGACCATAGATACATGAAATTTTCACCTAATGTTTATATAAGTATATTCTATCCACCATGCAATTTTCAAAAAATTTTGACTTAAGTTGAACTATTCATAGGCATTTCAAATTTTCGATCATTATTAGTTTTTTTTTAATTAATATCGATAAAAATTTATTTGTTAGGCAGAAAAGCTTGAAAATTTAATAAAAGGCTCTTAACATATTGTTACAATAGCAGTTGAAAAATAAAAGAAATTCATAGTCACAATTTTTTTTTTAAGCATTCAAAGTTTGAGTTTTGACAACATGTTATGTAAAAATCACGAAAATACAGAAATTATTTTAAGCTAGAAATTCATAAAAAAATTTCTTTTTAAATCTAAGATTTGAAAATTTTTAATAATCTATAATATATCCTAGACAGATAAACCGTCTTCGCTCAGAATCGTTTTTTGTATACAATGATATAATATCATTAGATTGAAATTTAATTCCATCCATTACAGTAACCCACTTGTAACCTACTGTACAGCAGAGCGACATACACGACTTACCCGCCTTTTTATTACTTAACACTTAGCTAGTTTAAAAATTTTGGTATCTTGTGGTTGTAGTTAAAAAAAATTTAAGTCTAATGAATTCAGTATAACGATACTGATAAATTTTAAAGATAAAAATTATTGTGTAGACAGCCAGCCTACAATATTATAAAAGTATATTTGATGACATTTTTGTGATCAAACTAAATAATTTTACTAATAGGCATTATTACTATAGTAAGCTAAATTTATTTATGAAAAAAAAAATAGATTTTAAAATGTAGTAAATCAAAGCATTTTTATTGCTTTAAAAAGACACAACAGGCCTAAGAAAATTTGTAACATTTTAAAAATTACATAAATTTATTAACTGTTTAAATTTGAAACGTGGAATAAAGGAATACCTACTTACTATTTATTACTATAAGATTAACGTTGGTGACATTTTGAATTACCTAAACAATTCACAGCTTTTAAATAATATAATGATTTTGTGGACTCGAATAGAGGTAATATGTTCTGATGTTCATATGTTAATTATATACGTATCAATAACAAACGGTTGTTAAAACACTTTCTGGCTGTATTTATCATTGTTGTTTTTATTTATAAAATAAAATAAACTATCTTCCTACCAGTTATCTATGAATAACTAAAACGATCCCAACTAGTTCCACACGCCCCAGAAATCTCATTTGTATTCTAACTAATTCCATCATAAGCACCAATATAGTAACACAATATAACTGAACAATTATGGAGGATTTTTAAAACATCAATTCAAATTATATTAATATTTTGTCTTTATTTGGTTAGTCGGTTAGTGTATAAGCTTCCTAGGTATTTCATAAACATATAACCACGTGTATAGTTTGACTCGACTTTCCGACGAGAATACAAAATGACGTCGCGATCCTATATGATATTATTATTAAATATAGATAATATCATGTCATATATACCTACATATTTTCGTTCGCATACTATTAACACGATGGATATAATATATTGCGATGATATTTTAAAGGCAACATAATAATATAATATAGATAGCACCGCACATAGGGGCTTTTGTACAAAATATTCCTTCGGGAGTTCATGGGTTAAGTAGTACTCAAATATATACACGTATATTGTATAAATATTATAACGCGTATATTTTATTATAATATTATATACATAGAAATGCGTTTTGTGACCTAAATATTCTACTATACGGTTGCTGTTGAGTGTTGACATGGCTTGCGTTGCACTATTTCGAGTTCGATGAAAAACCTTCGGCAAGTCTATATGTGTATGTGTACGTGTGTGTATATTATATAGGTATTAGGTACTTTATGATATATATACAATATACATGATCGCCTGTTGAAAACGACGGGAAAAGTCACGTTTGTGTGGTAGCGGAGAGGAAAACGCAATGGGTCGCTGGGGGTTATTAATGACATCCGCACGTAAATCGACCTTCATTTGTCAGGTTCGGGGCTGCGGGCCCAAATCGTTTTACCATTTTGTCGTTCTGGACCGTTTGTCTGGAAAACGTTTTAGCGCGCGTCAAGCGCTGCTTCTGTAGCAGCAGCAAAACTACACGGCCGCCATGGTGAACCTTCAGCAAATGGTCACTCGATCGTCATCTGGTCTTTTTGGGGAGTCGGTTTGTACCTTTGTAGACACTTGTGCCATCCTTGCTCGAAAACATTTTTGAATGAGATAAAACTATATAGGTACACATAAAGAATATAAATAAAAACAATAATAATAAAAATATACAACACGTTAACACATAATGTTTCACGCAATAAATATTGTTTTCTAAATACCAATTCTTAGATACCGTTCAACCTTGGTGATTCATATCATACTCATCGATGTTAGATTATATTTCATTATATATTTCATTATTTCATATATATTACATTACTTCTAAAATATTCAAAAATATATATATATTCATGCATAAAAATATTTTGTATTTACTTTTTCTAATTAACTGTATTCAAAAATAAATGATTTATTTCAAATGTGTGTACCGTTTATATTTGTATCAAGAAATATGTTACACAAAATAATATATACTTAGGTAAGTAGTTTTAATGTACATTTTTCATACTTATTCCTACCTACAATTTTTTTTAGATTTCATACAAAGTCATTAATACTAAGTTCGTGATATTATACTGATGATTTTAAATCACATTTTATGGTTAATATAGCTAAAGATTTAGTCTTTCATACAACTTTGTTTATCGAATACATGTCCATTATCTTAATACTCCAATCGAAAGTGCATTCATAAAGTTAGTAGCTAGTGTTGAGATAAATATTTAAAGTATTATTTTCATACTTGGGTACCTACCTATTATAAATCTTTCATAATATTACATATTTCATTATACATAAAGTATATCTACTATTTTCACAATTATTAAAAAATACAATAGATTTTTTTAAATATTTTTTATTCATTATATGAATTTATATGAAATTATAAGTAGGTATAATTTTTTAATTCAAAATTTTAAATGTTAAAACACTCATAAATTATATTTATAGGTACTAAAATTTAAATTATAATCTCTGTTAGTCTGACAAAATTAATCTAACATAGATTATTGTATTTCGGTAACTTTGATTCATACAAGCGCAATTGTAATAAACTTAAAACGAATTGTTGTGATTGTTCCGTCTTAGAGTATTACTACATTACCAAATAACAATATTATCAAATAATTGTTTTAATTTTCCTCAAAAATAGTTTACATACAAATAACAAATAGTTGGTATGGAACAAATTTCAAGGTCCCCGTGATGTGGAGGTAAAATTTACTAAAAACGTTATGTTTTCTATTTTCAACACTGATTTTCCGCACAGTCACATAGGTGTACTTATAATATAATACATTTGGAGTAATTGAGACGTCAAAAATATAATTTGTAAGTATTTTTCTATGATTATGAATTATAAATCAATGTTGTGCATACCCAAGCAATATCATACTATTAAATAATGATCGTATAATATATTGCCTAAATCTACTACCTTACATGTGCTCTATGGCCTGATATAATTTTATAATATAATATTTTAGATTGACGACATATTTCCACGTATATACACTAACACACGCATCTATATAATAATGCTATGATATTAAAGGTAGTAGACTTATACACCGTATAGACGTATAGTTTACGGTCGTGAATAGTAATATATGATCGATGGTAATCCGACTATCCAAGAAAGCCGAATTTACATTACAATCACAACATCAATAATTTTAATACTTATTATTCAGAATAAGTATATCTATTTTATACCTCATCAATAAGACTTCTAAAAATGACCTAACCTTGCCATACGACATACACACGCGTGTTCGTACCAGAAACCTTACATATAAATAAATACAAATACATACACATAAAATTACATATGAATGCCGGTACTTACTTAGACCCGAATAATTTAAATTGTTTAGAGTGAATTTCGTTTCTTTTATCCGCTTCGTTTAATAGTATGAAATGAAATACTTTTTACGTTAATTATAACCGTAATTAAAAACCAAATTAGTCCATCATTTTGACACATGAATAATAATTCTTTAATTCCATGTATACGTATACCTCATCTTAAAATATGTTGTTAAGCTGTATCTATATGTATATTGTTTTTCAAATCAAATTAAAAACGAAAGTTCCATCCGTCTTCTTTCTTGTGAGTTGTTGTGATCGTAAATATCCATCCTAAATTAATTATAAATAAACAATTAGTGTCTCGTTTACGTTCAACCAATGTGGAAGCTATGTATAATATGTACATATATAAAAATATAATCATAAAAAAATACAACAGATTTATTAATAATTAGCGAGTAATCAACGTTTAAATGATAATAAATTTAAGACGCTTAAGTTACAACAATAAAACCGTAGAGCAATTAGCAAATTGTATAAACCAGTAAACACTGTATACCAATTACTTATCTATGTATTAATTTTGGTTTGTCGCTCGAATAAACGTACCAAAGCAGCAGTGTGATAAGTAATAACTAATTAATATAAATAATGAAGTGCAGCCCTCATCCAATTGCAATAATTTTCAAATCAGAATTCAAATCAACGATACATCCACTGTATGAACGAATTCGTGATGAAAGACTACTGTTAAAAATATAAGAATCGCTGAACGGACAGTTTTATTTCAAATCACTTATTTATTTATTTGAAAAATAAAAATAAAACCAATATAACGGGAATTGAAACCATTGAATTTCAGTGCTCAAATATAGATATTATACTATAATAATTTTTTTAATTGTTGTTTTATTTTTACAACATACAGTGTTTTTCAATGTTGGCCTTATGGAAAAACAGAAAAACGCTGTGGGCTGTAGTCTTTTCTCAATGTACTATTTTTACTTTTATAGTAAAGTACGTAAGTACCTATATTTAATGTTCATATAGCAATATAGTTAAGTGTATCAAGTAAAGACCCTAATAAACCTGTATATTATACAACATAGAATATCACTCTACCACCAAAAATAATTTTATAGTTGAGTAAATATTATAAAAATAAAATATTTATAATCACTACGAACGAAGATTTAATATTTCAAAGCTAATTTGAACGAGAATTTCTTAGTGTTGGTATTTATTATTTTAATAGAAATAATTTTTTTTTTTTAATAGACATTTTTATTTACGTAATTAAATATTAGAAAATACAATTTTAGTAAATTTCATGGGAAAATTAACAATTTTTAAATTATAACTTATTGTAAATAACAGATAGATTGTTTTACGACTAGTTGAACATTATTTAAAATAATTTATGTGAACATAATTAAATTATAAATTTGTATATTTTAGTTTAAAATCTAAAAATGATATAGTTTTTTTGTCATCTAAATAATATGTTTACCTTTAAATTTTATAAGAGGTCAATTCACTCTAATTTTTAAACTGATGATAACGGAGCCAAACGTGATCTGCTGAGCGTAAAATTCACCATGTTAGGCACTTGTAAGTTGTAAGACGGATATACACACGCGGGAATCACGTTCTCTTAATGGTTTCATATGAAGTTTGTAAATCTTAGGTTTGTTTTGTTTTATCCTTTCCTTGTCAAAATTTAGCAGTCTACCAATAATATAAATACATGTTTGACAGTTCAAGCTACTCAAATTGAAGTGTAATTGTTCGGTTCTTTGTGTTCTTTATATTACTGTAGTCTGTAGGTATGTTAAATAGAAATGTCCTATTCTCGATTAACGAAAATATCGGTACTTATCGGCTGCAGTTGCTAACTCCCGGATGGATGATCACCCGGAATTTTTAGCTACATTTCCTTGTCACACAAATACAAAAACGTGTTACAATCTATACCGACTTAAACACCTATTAACAAATACACAAAAATAAATTACCTCCACCGTACCACCCCACAACCAATGACTTATGTTGCCATGGGTTCCCCAGATTAAAAATTAGATTAAAAATAAAAATATGCAGTATCATATTGTTATATTTGTGCACAGCAAACAAAAATCTCAAAATAATTTCAAAAAAGAGTCTTCAAATATACAAATACTATAATAATGTTTGTGTGCTTGTAGGATATTATTACTTTTAGTTGTTAGTTTAATATAAAACACGTAGTGTATACGAACTCATGATAAATCAAAACGTAAACGTTTTATGTCCTCTCCCGTTTAATATGCATGAAATAGTTTTAATAAATGTTAATTCAGTGGTTTTTGCAAAGTTTTATCTGCTTACGGTTACACAATTATCATTTAAAAGAAAAAAAAACATGGTTTGAGATTTCACGTGCTTCCGCTTTTCCACAACATTTTACGACTAATGAATGCGAATATAATTTTCTCTTTTCTAATTGAATCATTGTTATGATGGTGACTGTCGGTAATAATAATTAAATGAATTAGTGTAGTTTCAATGTGATGTCTCAAACAACCCACGATGTGTATTAAAATTAATAATATTATTATATTGTCAATTCGGTGGTGGACCTTGTAACTGCGGCAGCCTCTTATTAAGCAATTTTGATGTCAACGTCGTTTTAGGATTCACTGGTCTTTTTGTTTGAATTAAATTTACCAATTCGCCTCGGATGAACGCATATTTCTAGAGACAAATTATATAATATTAGGATTATATCTCATGAATATTTTATCACGTCGGAGTGCTGCAAATTTAAATCGGTCAATAACGGTGCTAATGAAAATTGTATGCAAATTGTACACCATTGCCAGTATAAACAAATTAACCAGTCCAGACATAATATTCCATAATCACTGTCACTTGATGCCAACACCATGTAAATTAACTTATATGTTTAATGGAATTCTCGCATTAGTGGCGCATTATAAAAGTTGTATAAACACGACAATACAATACGTATGTTTATATATTATTGTTATTATTACTATTATTTTGGTTATTATTATTATTATAAAACACAAGTTATAACTTTTAAATACCCAAAACTTTTCGGACAAACGTTATTTACGACTTTAAAATTAATCTGTAACCCATTGAAAACACATGGCATCACTATTTTTGAAGTTTGTTATTTATTTTTATTCTTTTTGAAGTGTTATACATCAAACACGCATTTCCCACAAGCATTTTGTACCGAGTTATATAAATATTTTCTTTTTGATTGTAGTAATAAATATGGCATAATCCAAATAAATGATTATAAAATAAAATGTTTACAGATTACATTATTGCAGATTGAATTTATGCAAATTAAAATTTATCAAGACAACTGAGTTATTCAAAGTAAAATATTATGTTGTACAAATATGAGGTAGATAACGAAAATTATATTAAATTATTTGAATGAAACGCCATCTTGAATCATCTAAAATCGTTTGGTGCATACACAAGAAAAATTCTCATGCAAAAATATCAAAGCCACTACACATTCAACCTTTAAAAAAAGTAATGAATATATTATAAGATAGGTATATAATATAATATATTACGTTTCATTTTCCACAGCAGTATTTTAAAAATGTTTAAATTATTATTTTCCTTGTTTTTAATTATTCCTCTATTATGCTTTATGTAAATATATATTTATTGGAAATAAGTTTTCAATGGACACATTTATTAATACCGATTTTTTTATCTTAAAAGTTATTACTAAACGCCATTTCAGATTTATCAAAACCATGTAAAAATTTAGAATATTTCAGTTTATTTGATGTTTGAATTTGAATACGCCATTAATGTATTCATGTTTACTTTAATATCAATATCCAATTCATTTTTCATTCTTAATCCGTCCATCAACATAACTCAATAATATACCATAAAGTATAATATTATTCATATGACTGTCATTTTAGTGCTATGACAATAATATAAACACACCAAGCCGTTTTTATTTAAGTGTATAGTCTGATATATTTACTGTTCTATCAAATCGTATTACCACAGAATAGATTAAATGTGATATTATTATATAATAATAATTAACTTGTAACTTTTTAATGTTTTATTTATTACAATTTTTGACTATACAGTTAGACTAATAGACTCTCTAACTCTTAGACCTTCAGAGATGGCATTCATTATCTTTTGTTTGTTTTTTTTTATATTCAATTTTATTTCATTACCTGACTAAACCTCGATTTTTATTTCAAACGAATAGTCTTTGTTTTATGACTCATAACGATGGCCATGTTCATATGTTATTTATATATTTCCATCGCTTCAGTACTTAAATACTATAATATATAAAATGCCAATTTCAATACTATTTGGATCAGATACTATTATTGTCAATATGATTTATCACGGAGACTTAATATTATTTTTAAATTTTAATTAAATCATCAATGCAAACGTACAGTTATTCAACAATACATTACACAATTCTACTTTTAAGATATTTACATGCGATTCATTGCAAGTTTAATTATTCACTAAGATAAATTAATAACTAGGAGTTCAAGTCCTGCGCCAAAATGTAATGAATTATCGCAATTATTTTGTCAAGGGCCGTATACGAATTAATAATTTAATTTGTGGCCTGGTGTATTTTTGTTGTTATTCTCAATCACAAAACGTGTTATGAGTGCAAGTTCCGGCCGATTTCACTAGCTTCCGGAGAGGTAATCACCCAGGGTTTTAGTAAAAATTCCTCACCATATATGCAAGTGTTTAAAACAACCGTACCTTCTCACTCTCATAATATTTTGTTGAGTTTGATTTCATGTCAAAATAGTACATACCTATAGTACTATGATTTATTACATAAATTTAGATCTGATAATTGGATAATTACTCTGAAAAACATTTTATATTTTGTTGGTTATAAATGTTGTAATTAATAAAATTGGGTACCAATTAAAAAAAAAAATCATGATTCTACAAAATTTATAATACGAATACAATATTGAAAATGAATATAACTTTATTAGAATTATAAATCTCAAAAAATATATACTACCTATTAAATTCTATGTAGGTATTTACATTGTATAAAATGGTTAATATAATAATACTTGAAAAATAAATAACAAAACAATTTGAGTTAGTACCTAGGTACAAAGTTGAGTTCGTTATATATTTAGTATAATAAGTTATGAAAATACTACTATATTTCAAAAAGTAAGCTCTCGAAGAAATTCGTTCATCTGTTTGTTCTTTAAAATAATAAAATTTCAAGTTTCTTATCTATATTATGTCAACATGTTTGTGGTTTATTATTACATTACGTTCCAGATAGTCAAAATTATTCCTAGTATTACCAAGCATCTACAATAAAAAATTATCCTTTACCTTTTTGGAATTAGAAATCGCCAAGAAATAAGAAAGATTATGGTTTATTTTTAGTTTTTTGTTCTATTCCATCTTCAATAAAGTCGGAGCATCCTAAAGACAGTAACCATCTGGGAAATTAGAGCGAGCTCTATGAAAATGTATAGCCAGCATTATTTATGATCACTGATGAGCTACAACAATGATTAACGCTTCCATGCAGGAAGAAAAAATGGAAATTTAAAAATTCTCTTGGAATCATAGAAAACTATTATTATTATGATTGTTATTATTTAATGACATTTTCTCAATAAAACAATGCCCAACATGACATTCACCAAATTACGCAATAAGTGTATTGACATAAAATTCGGAAGGAAGCCAATAAATAATTATATCATTCAAATTTAAATATTTATAATAATTATATTATTTGTATGAAAAATGTACGCCCACCGTTCTAAGTAAAAAGTGTTGTTTTTTAAAGTTATAATTTTATCCTGCTGCTCGATTCACTTTCCATTAAAAAAAAAGGTTATGATGATTAAGTATTTTGCTATTTCCAGAAGTAAAAAAATAAAACATTAATTTTTGTAAAAAATATATCATTTATACAAAATTAATAAAATACAACTATCAAGATATGAAACTTTTTTTCTAGCACTATACCTATAAACTGTACGTAAAATGACATAATGGAAATTATAATCTTTAAACTTAAGTCTGTATATCGATAAAAGTATTGATATTTAACAACTCTACGAACTATATAATATTCTATAATATTAAATTATATTGTAATTTCTGAACACGTTAAATATCTTTTTACTGCATTAAGAATAATTTTAGTTTACTTCTAAATTAAATAATGTAATACGTGCAATTCACTATTTCACAGTTGGTGACGTTATCTGAATCTTTGATCTCTAACAAATTATTTCCATTCACAGTGTCATGCCGATCTTCTTTTATTGTATTTAATATAAATATTGAAATGTTTACATGATAATAGCGTTAATTTTTTAAGTACAATGCGATTGTACGTCCACCAGCCAAGTTTAAAATTCATTGTTATTTATGTGTGTTGCACTGTTATTTACGCTATAATAAGAGATAAGCGGTTAAAGTTTTGAATAAAAATTGATCGAAATCTTAAAGTGAAGGACTTGAGTGGTACAAGTAAAACCTCGGTAGTATTAAAGGATCTTTTCCCTTCTGTAAAATTATTTAACAAAATGATCTTTGCTGTAAAACTAAAATCATGTCATTCTATATCAATCAAGTGTGTAATTAATGATTAATTTTTTTATTTACCATTTCGAAAAATATTAACATTGCTACTGTCGACACTCGACACCACCTATAAATAAAATAGAGTTAAATTGTTTCTGTGCCGCCGAGACAAATTAATAAGCTCCAACGAGTGGCTATCACGCTCACACACATAACCCATCATATAATTATATTTTATATTGTTTGATTATAAAGCTGGTTATCGCACGCCGCTGGATCGGCTCCGCGAATATCGTTTTTAACACGGCCGCCGTGACACTTGTATTGTACCACACGTTGTCGCGTCAGCACCGGTGTGCACAAAAATATTATATTATTATTATTTCAAATTGTGTGAATTATGTGAGCTCTAATCGCCACTTTTTTGTTATTGTGTAAGGCGCGAACCGCCACTTCTTTTAATATCATGACAATACTTTTAACTAATTGTACGATTAGGCGTCGGACGTTTGAGAGTGTTTAGATGAAAATGTAGCTTGAATGTAATTTCAATGACCAATTTGAACGCATTATGTGAGGTTATCTAGTTACCATATTCAGGTATACGAGTATAAGTTTCACACTCCTAGAGAATATAATTATAAAATATTTGAATTATTTATTTTATATTCAAATAGCTTTTTATTTTCAATACATTTATCATTTATTAATTTATTATATCTATTTAGAGTTTATACTGTACTATTTGTAGATACATGTACATCCTACTTGCATTAAGTATTTTATTTGTTTTATTTAAAAAATAAATGTCAGTTATTATTACAACTTCTTTTGTTCAAAAGTACTTATGAAGTAATGAAAGTGAAAAAAAGTAATAACTTATAACAAAGGAAAAATCCGTTTCATTTATAACCGATACAAGTTTTGATTAAATAGAACTCTTAGATAAAAAAAAATAAATAATATTTCTTATTATCTATAGTTTCATTTAAAAATTAAAAAACTAAATGTTTCTTTATAATTTACATACAGCTAGAAGTTAAAGAAAAAAAATGAATGAATTCTTCTCTAGAAAAGAACTTCTTCTTATATTATATATCAGTAAAATTCCACGCTCAAACAGAGTTCAAATAACTTCTGGTTAAAAATGGCAGTTATGCTCAAATGGGATAAGAAAGTAGCTTAAAAAACTTATGTCAATTTTAGTATAAATAAAAATACTCACTCTCAAACAAGCAACGCCCGTACGAATTTGTCTAATACCACTCGCTAATGAGAAACTGCAGTTAACAGTGTTAACGTAGTTGCGATTTAAATTTTATACAATAAATGCAATATATATATATAGGTATATATATATATAATTATTATTTATTACTATCTATACGATATATCACCAAAAATATAGTACAACAAATAACAAAATATAACTTCAATCCCAGTTTGGTGCTACTAAACATGATTTCTAAGTTATTTATAAATAAATTATATAATGACAAAAGCGCATTGAAACATGAAATTAATTCTGCGAACAGGCGTTTCAACTAAGGGTTCAATTTCAATTATTAGAATAGTTTGTCGTGTTCATATGACCGTAAATAATAATACGAGTTTAGCTATTATTACCAATATTGGTTATAACGGATTAATTGTAATTCCTCTCTAAAATTTTAGTATCTCAACAAATGTTGCCATACGGTTTTGTGTCATAAAAAGCATCCAAATTAAGGGAAACAAGATGTGTATTTTTAAGAAAAAAACTTTTGCATGAATTCATTCGTAACTAAATAAAACACTTATTTTATTGTATGATAATAAGGAAAATGTAAAAAAAAAATGTTCCGTAAACAATCATATTTAGGAATTTTAAGAAAAATATAACAATTTATAAATATGATTTTAGAATGATTATTATCTTTCAGTGTTACTAATTTTTTAATAAATACTAAATTGGAATAGTTTTGAAAACTGAATCGTTTGTAATAAAATAAATAAAATCTGCTTATATCTCTCAATTATTAGCTTAATGTCGTATTTTAGAACACGGACGAACGAATAAAAATATTATTACAATAATGTGCCCATTAGCGTTAATCCTCGTCTAAAGTTGGAGAATAACTTGAAAACGATTTTCCTTTCCTATCATAATATGCTTTCTGTCATGCTCAAAGTAATATGTGCATTGAATGTTGACAGCTCTTCGTTATCCGCACTTTTGAGTCAATCATAATAATTTGCCTATATAAGCAAAGCCATTTAAATTAACTTTTGTAGTAGCTAATACATTTTTAACTGGAGATAGAACATTATATATAAAATGCGATACCATAGCCGAAAATGGAGCCTGCTAGATCAAATTGTGCAAAACAATTTTCGGTTAAGTCAAGTCACTAAAAATCATTTCAATAACATATATACAATTTATTATAGTATAGATTATGGAGTATTACCTATAGATTTTAACTGTTAATAATATAGAAACTTAAAATGTTACGCAATATTATAAGTGCCTAGGTAATGTAATGTAATTAAGAAGACTCTTACACAAGGGATTGTTAAGGGATGGTTTAATATAGGTAATCTTATAATGACATTTTGAGAAGAAGAATTTTAATCTTAAATATATTTCAAATTTCAATACTAATTCAAGGTATTTTTCCTGTGCCAGTACCAACAATGTCTACTGTATAGTAACAAGATTATTAGATATATAGGAAAACATATTAGCGCTATTGAGACAAACTCACGTAAGCAATATTTAAAGAAGATTTATCAAATGTTCACACTTCATACTATCTGTTGTTTAACTGTATCTAGCATTTTTATTATTTTTACCTATACTTAAATACTAAAACTCGCAAATCTGGAAATAAATGATCTGAGTTAACAGAAAAAAAAAAGTAAGAAAGAAAGAAAGAAAGACTCAATTCTAGATACCTACATACAGTTCTTCTCTATTATGCATTGTGGACATTTGGTAAAACTGCCACAGATAAAATTTCCATAAATTTTAAAAAACATTGTTTTGGATAAATTACGGTTGATAGACCTTAATCTTAATTGAAGAATATTAAAACATATATATTGGGTACCAACTATTAAAATTGGTAAATAGGTAAATAGTAATTCAGTTACCACGAAATCCTAATAATATTTTGCTAGACAATAAGTTCATAATTATCAGCTTGTGATATATTGCAATGTATTGGACTGAGCTTACTAAAATATATACCTACAATATACGTACTAAAAATGAAAATAGACACATAGCTTAAATGTTTTATGAATCTAATATATAAGACTTTCTTAAGGCTTCCTTGACCCAATAACTTCTGGTAAATTCAATGCATAAAAAATATAGCTTGTGTTCACCAATTTAGGGAAAACTGAATTTCTCGGCCGGATTATTTTTAAATAAATCAATTTTTTTTACAAGCTAATGGTATATATGTAAATACACATTTTCATATAAATTTCAAATTTTTAACCCTCTCGGTACGAACATGCGCAACACAACTTATTTTTTTTTGATAGCAACTAGTATTTTTGATATCAAATTCGGATAGACTGAATTTTTTTAAGTCATGTTGATAATTAACCGTGGCTCTAAAACCAACATTATCTGAATGAGAGCTATTCAAATTTTATTAAATAATACATTTTAACAATTCATTATAAAATGCATAAAACTGTTTATAACTATTAATTATTGATTACTTTTTGAATATTTTTTTTTTATATATATACGTGTTACAAGTAAGATAAATATAATATGGATAAAAAATTATTTAATTAAAATTGATTACAATTGTATACGTAAAAATATTCAAAAATTGAGTCTATCCGAATTTGGTATCAAAAATACCGGTTGCTATTAAAAAAAAACAAGTTGTGTTGCGCATGCGCATACCGAAATTTGAAATTTATCTGAAAATATGTATTTATATATCACTTGCTTGTAAAATAATTGATTTATTTAAAAATAATCCGGCCGAGAAATTCGGAGTTGGTAAATTGCATCCCGCAAAAAAGGTCATAGTTATATACTGTGTAAATTGCGGCCCGAGTATATTTTATACATACGTAAATTGCGGCCCGGGTATATTTGAAATGTACGTAAATTGCCGCCCGGGATATTCCGATTTCCGGTCGGCAGGTTATATTATCTTTAATATTGATTGATAAGGATATCACTTGATGCTCACTTATATAATATTACTAGCCGCCAGTGTGCCGTGTGCATTTGATCGAAATATTTTGCACGAGTTTTTACATTGGTCTACAGTATTTACAGTATTTGTTTAATTAGTATTTGTATTTTTTTAAATTTAATAACAATGGAAATTATGAAAAGTGAAAAAAATAAAACGTTGAAAATAGTTGGTGGTTTCAAATTTCGTTTTGATCCATCACTCCATCAGCTATGGGTAAATAACTGACAGTGGCCTGTATGTTATAAAAGTATAAATGTATAATATTTAGAACGAAGTCCAACGAAGTTGGGAATTGACATTAATAGTAAAATAATACTCGTGTTTACAACATTAACATTAACATTATGTGTCGTCACTTACGTAAATTACCGGCCATTTCCGTAAATTTGTATTTTACAAGGTCTCTTTCGACATTGGCCGGACTTTGACGTAGTTAATTATCATAATTTACGTCATTGACGTAACATATATATTATGATTATTTCATTGATACATAGTTATAAACACATACGTATCCCCAGCCCCCCCCCCCACATATCACTTTTACCAAATTTTCTTTTGCCAACATTTAGTACGTCATTTGTTTGTATTTGTTTGACCAAACTCAGAATTTGTTTGATGTCGGTTCACCTCGGAAAATCGGTTTTCCGTGCGGGGGGCTTCGGAAATGTTTCGATAGCCCCCCACCCCGTTAATTATTGACTATTATCTGGATAATCATCCCCTAAATTTTCCAGATAATCATCCCCTAATTTTTCCAGATAATCATCCCCTATTTTTTCAGATTATCATCCCCTATATTTTTGTATTATCATCCCCTAAATTTTCAGGATAATCATCCCCTTTTATATATAATCAGAATTGAACGAATCATACACATATAAACTTAATCTAATCTAAACTTTGAATGCTTATAAAAAAAAAATTGTGACTGAATTTCTTTTATTTTTCAATTGCTATTGTAACAAAATGTATAAATCACTAAAATGTTCGATTTTTCTAAGTATTTTTTTTTTTTTTTTTGGAAATATCGATAAAAAATATGTTGGATTACCAAAAAATTGATAATTTAATACAAGGTTCCTTATGAGTTGTTCTTATGGTAGTTAAAAAAAAAATCAAAAATCGTAAGTCACAATTCTTTTTTTAAGCGTTTATAGTTCAAATAATAAATTTAATAATAATAATACTAAGTATTAGATTGTAATATTGAATACAATATTTTATATGGAAACATGGAATATTTTTGTTTTTCACAAAGTTAAGAATTAAATTAATTAAAGTATTTCGATAATTATTAAACGCGTTGGTACTCAACCAAAAACAATCATTATAATCTCAATATATAACCAATAACTAGTATTATCACTAACCTAACTAGTAACTCATAAAGATTTTAAAAAAAATAGAAAATATACTTACTTTGATCGTCATCGTCATTTTTAAAAATGATCCTGTCTTTAAATTCCAAAATAGCTTCAATTATCGTCAATGGAGGTATTGCTGGTTTTCGCCCAATCATTATTATAATATGACTTATGTCAAATTGTTTTATTAAATTATAATATAAAAAGAGTTAGAAAATAACCTTTGATAGATACATATACAAACAAATGAAGTACTAAATGTTTGCAAAAGAAAATTTGGTAAAAGTGATATGTGGGGGGCGTGTTATAAACGCAAATGTATTTGATTTTTGTAACTGGCTGCATGTTTCCATATGCCATACATCGTCTAAGCATTTAACAATTTTGATTAGGTATTAAACCTTTTAATACGTATACGACAAATACTGCTTATACTTACATATATTTAAGACATCAATAACTATTAATTTCTCCTTTATTATACTTGACAATATTGTTGAATATACTCACTTTATTCTATAAGCTGATCAATTAAATAAGTTATTATTGTTATTAAGCTTAAATACGATAAGTTTAAATATACACCATGATTTTCAAGTAAAAGTACACTAAATAAGTGTTTAGTAAAATGTTGAATAGTTTTTTTAAGAGCTTTTAAACATTAAAATAACATTAGTTTGGAGCACAATAATTAATAATGTGCAAGTAAATTTCACCACATTTATAATAATCTTTTATGAAAATCCAATATACCTGTGAAAATGTTAATCGATTTATCATGTATTAAAACTATATTAAAATAAATAAACTATTAAATTTGCACTTGAATAAATTAGTAATTTATGGATTCATTTGATTATATTAAATGTGAAAAATTATTTCGAAAGTACATAAATCTGAAATAATCGAAGAACTAAAGAAACCTTAAAAATGATTCAGTATAAAATACTGCACATACAATATAATTTAAACAAAATCCCCCTAAATCTAAAATTCAAAATTTCAGATGCCTTTCTGTTCCAAACAAGTTGATACATATCTTGTATGTAGGTATAGACTTTAGAGGCATGTAGTGTTAGTAACGGAAGTTTTTAAATTTTCAAAGTTCAAACCACAGTAAAAATTTATAAAATGAAATACACACCAAAAATGTAGTAATAATAGTATAATGCAAGGCATTTTAATTTATAATTTTATAAATGTACTTACGTTTTAAATTCTAATCAATTCCAGCTATTGACATTATCCATAAGCCACTATACTTATTAAATAGATGAGTGAATATTGTATGAGAACATTGAAAACACATGGAGTTTTTTTTCTCTGAATGTATATTATAAATCAAAATCTTGAAATTAATTTTAATCTTCATAATATAAATGGAAGCATGTAACATTACGATAATATTGATTCAGTGCCTCAGTGGTATAATACTACATAACATGCACCAGCCGGCAGTCATGCATAATAATGTATGTGTACAAATTATTAGATCTACAGTTTGAAAACGCAATAAATATTGAATTATTACAGAGTATAATACACAAACTGTAGATTATTTTATATTTTACTAATGCGTTTTCAATTGTATAAAATATAGAACAATTACAAATTATTCTACTTGAATATTGAGAATAATACTTAGTTAGTGAATTAACATCGAGTCGCGATAACTCGAACCCTGATAACTAAGACAACTTGACAACTTGATTTTTTTTTAATTTATCCAAAACTTAATTTGGATAAATTTGAGTTAGGTGTGATATAATACGTATCTCAAAGCGAATTTTTATTCCCTTTCAACTTCGAGTTATCGTGACTCGACTGTACACAGAAATATTTTAAAACAACACTTTTTACATAAAATTAGTTTTTTTGATAGGTGCAAAATAAATGTTTGATTTTTTATGTTTTTTTTTACTGGAAAACTGAATTTTTAATATTTTTATATAACTATTCTTTACGACTTATTTTATGCAATTAATTTTTGACTTTTAATTTTAAAGTTAAAAGTTAAAAACTATATTGTAACTTGTGAAAATACTAAGAATTCATTTCAAAGTATTTTTTTGTAATCAATAATACCTATAGATTGTTTTAACTGTAATCTAAATTTCAGTGTGATCAACTATTCTAACAATATTATAATTCTTTGTCAATCGTTTCAAAGTTTATGGAAGTTATACATTACCTACAGTTTTATACCGTGTTTAAATATACCTATCATAATTATTATTTATTATGAGCATTATGAACTTAGATATGTTTTTGAATATCTCACCTACATTTTAATCACAGTAGGTATATATTATTTAAAATTAAAAATATTTTTCTAAATAACTGGCTCTATTAATGCATATTTATAAGCCAAAATTAAAAACGAAATAAAATCTAAGCACCTATGAAATTATTCTAAAATAATATAATTTAAGATAAATATATATATATATTTGTTCGTAATTCGTGTTTTAAAATATATCAATCTAGATTATTTTTTTTTAAATACTTACTCTATTTAATCGCATTTAACATTGAAACAAAGCTAAAGTAAAGATACAACATTAAACCACATGCGTATAGGACATACGAGACTAACCCACTGATAACTAATGGCTAAGGAAAAAGCTCTTAAATATGAAGTTTGCGGTGTAAGACTGACCGTGAAACACATATTAACTGAATGTTTCAAGTATGAACAAGACAGACAACGAATCGGAATCGACGCAACACTTGGCACCGCTCTAAGACCAGAAACTGAGAAACCGAGGACAATATCAAGATGTTAAGCTTCTTAAAATAAAATTATGATTATCTTTTTTTAGTTATTAGTTATTAGAATATGATAACATAATGTACAACTGTTGTAACTAACTTTTGTGCCTCCATAGCTGTAACTAATGGCCAAAGATGTCGGGTTGTATTTATGATCAATAAAAAAAAAAGCTAAAATAAATATTATTTTAAGATATAAATGATACGATTAAGGAGAAGGCAATTTATGACTCAGAAAAAAATAGTAATAAATATGGCTGACAAAATGATACACCATCAAAATTTTACTCTTAATTAAAACATTCTTAGTGTCCTTAATGTGTTAGATAAGGAAAAGTCAACAATTTCTTTGTATAAAGTCTAATGAAAGCAAATTTATACGATGTGTAATGGTATGTACAATGAACATACAGTATATTATAATCAAAGCAATACGACAGAAATAAATCGCTTAGTTAATTAATACATTGTAATATTATAATTATGAAACTATTATAAATACAACACCATTAAAAATGTAAAAAAAAGTCTCTTCTAATTATTTAGACATTATTATAAATAAACAGTTTTAGTTCTCGGTTAGGTATGATATAATATTGTTGTCATTTTCTTATAACAATTCAAGACTAGGTTTAAAGTTTTCTGGATCTTTTTATTGAAAAGCTCTCTCCACCGCACGCTGTACAAGAGCAAGCCGACGGTACTGAAACAGGTTTGTTATACTGATAACCATCCTTGCACTGCAACACCACCGACAATTTATCGAAACGGATTGGCTGACAACATTGACATTTTGAATCATGTTTAATCGTTTCTAAAAACAAAAATACATTGTAAATAAATGTTTCACCATGTTTATGATACTAAACAGTCACGGAATCAAAGTAGAAAACCATCGACGCTCACTTTTATTGAAGTACGTGTATGAATCGCAAAGGCCTCTACACTCCGTGAACCCAACTATGGCTTCTGTATTTGTGCACGTATCGTGGAAAGGATTGTCTTCTGTTACCAGACCGACTGTTTGATTGATGGGTAAGCTCTCTGGAGCACAAAGACTATGGCTCTCTGTTTCAATGACGCCTGTAGAATTGCACTGTTCACAACATCCGTCGTAATAGATTCTGTTTTCCGGACAGTCCCCAATATTCGGACACGTGTGGTATGCCGGTAAGATATTAAACTAAAAATGGTGTTGAATTTACAAAACTATAATGAGTCTTACAATGAACCAAACGCTTACTTCATTGAACTCAGATTTTGAACAAATAAACGACGTACAATTGTCGTACGTCCACGTATCAGTATCAGCATAGGTCTTATTTTGCATCACACAATATTTTTGTATGCACGTTCCGCAACAACTGTTTGTCGAAGGTGTATAAGTCCACCCCTAAACAATTTGAAGATAATCTGTTATATTAAATCGTATATGACTAAATTATATATTTTTAAAATTTATTTTACTTATAGACGTAAAATTTTATTTACCAGCGGGCATTCGGTGTTGCAACTTTTTATAGATTCAGTAATAAACGCTTCGCCATTATTATCGAGTTTACAGCTCATAGATACGCAAGGATCGAATGAAGACCATTCGCTTCCAACATTATAAACCGTCCCATTAAAAATGCATGACTCTTTTTTATAACTTGGACAACACTGTCCATATTTTGTGTGTGGCACTATTACGTAGTCGGAACTTATTAATGGAGCAGAACATTCAATTTTGTTACAAATTCCTCGTGTAGAGGTCATATCACAGTAACAAGATCGGCAAGGACCGTCTTCCCAACTATCGTTCACCTTAAAAAAAAAGTTATTATATATTTAAGTACTATGTTTAACATATTTTATATTATATGCAAAATGTACTTGTTTTAAGGCTGCAGTTCTCTCATTTTCAGAGCGTTTGCGTTCTCCGCCTTCCATTGAGGCGATCCATTCATATTCATACACACATGTATTACTTGGCAATTCTAATAAAATTAAATCATTTATAGTTAAGTGATTTTTTTTGTCTTATAATAATAATATAATATAATAAATCTAAAAAATAATAAATTAACCTACCGCACTTATATTGTGCACAACAACTGTGATTATCAATAATAGATTGTTCGTAATACATAGGACATGGCTTTGGTGTAGGACAAGTTTCTGGCGCACAAATAGCTTGGAATGAAGGACAACACCCTTGGTTATTCATAACGTTAATCATACCGGGCAGAAGTTCCACATCCTTGTCTGGTAAACTCGAATAACATTCATCTTTAGGTTTGCATTCTAATAATATTTACATAGTGTACAATAACGGCAATAAAATTATTAAAATTATTAAAGGCTATACATACCACAAATAAATCTCTTACAACCATTTGGAGTCAACTCCATTTTGACTACTTGATCTATTGCGCATACGGGCATTGCAATATCCGTACAGTTCTGAACGATATTCTCCTCTTGAACTAAACATTAACTCGTTTCGTTAAAAACTATATATGTATAATAAACATGTAAAAATGTATCCAGTTATAGATTTAACTTACCACATTTATACTGTACACAACACTCGTCTGAGTTATCTTCATCCTTTACCGATTTGAATCCAGTTTGGCAAATTGCAAACAATGATTGGTTGCATCGTTTCTTTTCACAGTGTATTGTTTTTGAACCTTTTGAACACGTGCACGTAGTACATTTGTCAGCAAACCATGTGTCTCCGACAAAATGATTTTCATTATCACAAGGTTCACAACGGTTTTCATTTACACATACGCTATTGTTAAACACTTGTCCAGTTGGACATGTGCACATTTCTGTAGGCAGATTTTTACACAACGTTTCTCCAGATCTTAATGATTTATAGTTATCGCAGGTCTCTTCACACCCAGATGAACAAGGCTTATAGAATAATCCTAATAACATTCTCATTTAGAAATCATAACCATATTTATTTTTAAATAATTTAATTACCTTTTGGACAAGAATAAGGACATAGGTTTGGAGATCTCCAATCTAAGCACACGCCAAAAGATTGGCATTCACGAACGTATGCTTCTAATGAATGACAAAATGATCCTTCATGACCTTGGCATAATATGGAATGACATTTTTTTAAATACAAATTTACATCAACAATAGCGTGGCATTGGCCAAATAATTTAGGATCCATTAACTTGAGACATGGATCGACATCTGGATTAGGAATAGAGCACGTTTCTTCTTTTTCTTTAACTTCAGCTATAAAGGCTTCACATTGTTCAAATTCTATATGAAAAATAAAAAACCGTAATATTTGAATTCAAATATTTATAATTTATTGATAAATTTAATTTAATTACTAGTTCCATTTTCTTTCCAGCTTATTACAAACTCATCAGCATTTATTGGAATAGTTCCATCTGGAGCTGCCATATCATCTGTAGAATCTGCATTACAACTACCACACAGCCCTTCAGTTTTATTGTAATATAAATGTGATGGCATTTTTATAGAAAACCCTTGATTCATAGTCATAAATATAACTTCTATTTCAAGAATCGGAATACTAGCGGTTACTGATTTTCCAGGAGATTCTGTTATCGACAACCATTTATTTGTAAATGGTATTTTACTGGCTTCATTTCCATCAACAATTGCTAATATCTATATACGTCAAGAAAATTTTATAAAATTATAGACAATTATATTTTAAATTTTAAAAATACTTTAGAAGCATCTGCATTATAATATAAGTGCAATTCATGAGCTGCATGGATGATAGTTAGATTCTGAACACAGACTCCATTTGAAAACAATGGATTAGAGCATTTTCCAGTTGTTTCTACAATCTATAATGTAAAATATGACTTTAAGGTTTAAAATTTTTATGAATAAAATATCTAAATATTTTTTTTTTAATAAACATACACTGAAACCTGGTTTTAATGAATCATTTTCTTTTGTAGTTTTTACTAAAACATGAGAACAATTTTGCTTGTGGTTAAAGTCAACTTTGTCAAATGTTGTATAGTGATTAGTACCCGATCCTTCACATACACCTTAAAAATATGTTTAAAATAGAAAATAATATTAAATTTATTAAACTGTACTAAATTTCAATATTTTTATACTTACAGTTTCTACATTTTGATGGTTTTATACAAGACCCTAATTCTTTAATAAACCCTTCTGGACAATAACATCCCGGGAAACAGAAGCCAGGTAATTTTGGACATGGATCACTTTGAAGTAATGAATCACAAGTAGGCTCACATACTTTGTTAAAACATTCTTTGTACACCAAAGGTGCAGGACAATTTACAGCTAGAAATCAAATTACGATTATATTAAACTGAGTTAAATTTTTTTTTTAATTATATATTTATAATTACGGCAGTCATGTAGTATACGCCAATCAGAAAGTTCAACTGATGAATTTGATATATAACATTGAGTAACTAATCCTGAAATAGCTTTGCATCTACATTCAGAAAAGTCATTTACTGAGTTTTCGGAACATGAACAAATGCTTTCTACACATTTCATTACAAACTCTTCGATTTTCTCATGTTGGCCGCACTGATTCAATGGTTCCGATCTAAAACAAATACACAAATTATTTATATTTTTCTCTGTATTATTTGATTATATATTTAATAGATTTCTATAATATAAATAAGCTAAAGACTTACCACAAAAAAAAAAAAAAAAAATGGTTTGGTAAATTGATGTATTTTACCTACTTATATTAGATTCTGCACTAAGTGATGAATGTATTGATTTTACAATGATGTGTGGGTGTTTTTTTTTTTTTTTTGTCTGTGTACAGCATAACTAGTCGAAATAATGCTTTAATTTCAAACTTTGGGGGTGGTTTCTGATGTAAAAGTGAATATCCTTGGTGCATTATACAGGTTAAAAGTAAACGTTTTCCAATAGTTTTCAAAAAAATTGAGAAAAACAAAAAAAAAAATGACAGAAAAACGGGAATTTTTACGCAAAACCAGTTTTCGCCCAAATCGATTTTTTTATATGGTTGTAATTTAAAAACTAATCACTATAAACACTTAAAATTTTCACCAAATGTTTATGTAAGTGTTATCTATATACAGTTTAATTTTCAAAAATGTTTGACTTTTTTGAGTTATTTATAGACCACTGAAATTTTCGATTTTTATGAGAATTTTATTTTTGAAGTATCGGTAAAAAAATTTAGATGACCAAAAAAACTTGAAAATTTAATAAAAGGTTCCTTATAAATTTTTCTTATTGTAACTAAAAAAAATTAAAAATCGTCGGTCACAATTTTTTTTAATAAGCGTTTATAGTTCAAATTTTTACGAAATCTGTCGAAAACGCGAAAATTTGCAAGTAATTTTGAAATTGAAAAATCATAAAATTTTTTTATGTTTATAACTAAGGATTAAAAATAGAACACTAGGTTTTCCATAAGTTATTCTTATAGTGATTAAAAAATTATAAGAATACATAGGCACAATTTTTTTTTATTAGCATTTGAAGTTCAAATATTGACAAAAATTCATCAAAACCATGAATATTTGCAAATTATTTTGTAGTTCAAAATTCATAAAATTGTTTGCATTTGTATCTAAGGTTATAAAATTCAACAATAAGTTTTCCATAAGTTTTGCTTCAAATAGCTATAGAGAAAATTTGAAGCGTTATTATAGGAAAAATGTTTTGAGCGTTTGAGTTTTAAATTTTTATGAAATCGCGTAATGATAACGATTTATCCTCAAACCAGATATATGTATATCTATGATAATATAAGGTATTATGAATTATGATAACTACATGATAACTACACTAATTGATTAACCATGCCATATGCAAAATGCGTCCTAATTGAAAAATAAAATATTTGTTTCAAAATAGAATATATGACAATATTTAAATATAATATATCCTAGACTGACAAATCATCTCCGTTCAGAATCGTTTTTCGTATACAATGATACCAATCATTGCATTCAAATCTAACCTACTCTAGTCAGAGGTCCACCCCACCTCCTAATGTACAGCAGAGCGTCATCCACTTACCCGGTTTTTTTATTATAAGATTAATGCCAAACGGCTTTTATAGAATGGTATATAATATATACTTATTTAAATATATAAAATACAATACAATTGTTGAAGATTATTATTTACCTAAAAACATTACAAGCTTCGAGAGCTGCTTTTTGTATATGTATTGGACATATTTTGGCTTCACATTGTACATTTGAATCAGCCCAAGAGTTTCCGAATTCTGAAGTAGTAGTAGCAATAAGTCCATCATGCTTAAGCTTATCGTTTGTAGGGTTGTTATCGAAGAATCCACAAAGACCATCAACTCTTCCAGTATAATACGCATTCACCTACAGAAAATATTTATTAACATCAGTTTTAATATTAATATAATTAATAATATTTTAATGTTGAAAAATATGAAATTAATAATAAATATAAATACAAAACAGGTACAATATATGGAGTATATTTGAATCTTAATAACGTTAAAGCCTAAACCTAATGTACCGAAATAATGATTAGGAATTTTTAATTCATTAAAGATAAGTATATCTGTATGTATTCAAATTTATTTTATTTTTTTATAACTCTCTTTGTGAAAAATTTCAGAAAAAAACATCTGGTCCATTTTGATATTGAGTCATTAATAATATAATGCGTAATTTTTGAATACCTTTATTTTAACTTGACCATTAACTTGCCAAATAATATTAAAACCCAAGGTACTGGCAAATATAATATAATCAGTTTGAACTTGTTTTACGGCAAATTGCGTAGCTTGACTTCCTATAATTTGAAGCTGAAATATATGAATAATATTTTAGCCTTATTGTATTATATACTCTTATAATTACATTTTTATTGGAGTTTACCTGATTAACAGTATAAGAATATCCATCATATGTAGTTGTCATATTTGGGAAAAATTCAATAATGTGATTCAAATGATCTATCCATAAAGATACTTGGCAAGCCCCAACATATGGACAACGGCGGATTTCTAAAATATCATTCAAATTAGTAAAATATAAATAAAGAATGAATAATGAATATGTTTTTATGATATTTATATTTACGTTTTATCATAAATTTTTTATGTACTCGATCTCTAACAACAATATGATCACAAACTTCATATTTGTACGTAACTCCATCGAAAGTTTTAAATACTCTGCCGTCGATTTCACATTCACTTTCATCCAATGTATTCGATACACATGTATAAACTGGACAAATGTCATTTTCATTTGGAGTGATTTGTAAGAAATATCCTTCTTGGCATGTAATCGATGGCGTATTACACTTAAATTGTTCTACTTGTGCTTCACAAATCCATTGTTTACATATTGGCTGTTGGTTATCGTTTTTCACACCTCCACTTTTAACACCAAAATTAATACCTCCTTTACGCCGAATCGTTGTTCCTTTAGTACTAAAAAGTGGGTCTTGATGATTCCTTTTCACTGATGCTGCTAAATTAGTCATAGGATTAAAAGGCGATGGCCACGGATCGTCTTCAATAATTTCTGGACTTCTTGTTTTTCGAGAATATTTAATTGAATTAGTTTTTACTGGTAATGAATTTAAAATTTTTGCTATTTGTCCTTCAGGACATTTAATTTCGGGACATGGACCTGGCCCTCTTTTTTTTGGTGGTAAAATTATTGGAATAGTTGTTTTTATTTCTTCTGTAACTGTTGGAGCCATAGTTGTTGTTGTTGTTGTTGTTGTTTTGATTATTGTTTTTGTCTTTGTTGTTATAGTAGGAGCGGTAGTTGTTGTTGTCGTAGTTGTTGTTAAACAATTAATTTCATCATCCGGGCAATCTTGAATCCCGTTGCACCAAAGAGATTCCTCAAGACATACATTAGACGTCGGACATAACTTTGTGCCATTTTTACATGGTGTACATTCACATTTGCAACTTGATACTGCAGTGTTGGAAACCTCTCCCTAAACAAACATTATATTAAGATACGTGTTACTAGTTCTTTATTCATAGACTTAATATGACTTACAGGAGGGCAAGGACCGCACACTTTTGGCACACAGTCTGGTAATCCACCAAGAGTACATGTACACTGTTGACAGTTTTCTAAGTCGTAAACTGTACCAACTTGGTATGTCATAATTCCTAAAACACATGGACATTCGGAACGTAGACCACAATTCTCACCATTCCACCACGTGTCCGATGAGCAGTTACAGTCATTATTCATTATACCAGGACAAACATTGCAGTTTGTTAGATGAATAGTAGGTTTTATTGTTGTCTGAATAATTGTTTCTACAGTGGCGTATGCTTCAAAGCATCCAAGAATTTCCAATCTCAATGCCGGCATATTGTACCATTTTTCTGGATGAAGCCTAATATAACGCGTTCTAATTGGAGTTTTGAAAAATACTATATTTGGATTTTTCCCATCAAAATTAGCTGAATAAATCTGAAAATTAAATAAGAAGTTCAACATAGTGTTAAATAAAATTAGCACTTATTTGAATTAAAACCTGTTCATCTGCGTTTGAATCCAATATTTTATTCCAGTTAATTAAATCATTACTATACACGATTTTATAAGCTTCAATCCACGCTTCACCTACTTTGCTTGAAGAAATACCTTTGGTTACAATACCAGTTATAATTCTAGGCTCCGTAAAATCTACCTGTATATAGTTAAAATTATGTATTCCTTTTTAATTAAATGTGCTAAATTTAAATTTAATTTACTTGAATCCACTGATTGGTTGAAGCTGTAAATGGTACCCATGCTGATTCACTATTAAGTGATACATTGATGGCACTGAAATTTTCAAATGTAGACGATGACACCGTTACCATGTTGTTTAATAAGCCGGATTCGATCCCCATTGGATCAGAACACATTGCTTTAAAAATAAACAGCAAATAAATTGATTTAACGTATTGGTCAGTGACAACTAATAGTTCAAATAAATGTTAAATGTACTTACATTTATTCGATGGCTTCATAGTTGATTGAGTTTCATAACTAAGAGTAGTAGATGTAACTGGACATCCTAATAAAGCAACTCGCATTGCAATATTATTGCGCCAGGTCATAGGTATAAGTCGTACGTATTTAGCTTCAACGGGAGTAAAAAATGTTTGTTTTTCTATTATATTATGCGAATAAGGACCTCGGAATACCTAAATTAAGCATTTTCACAATTTATATTAAGTATTAAGTATATTATGTATAAGGTGTAACAGATAGAACTTACTTTTGGAATAACTTTTGATCAAATTAATTTTTTTTTTTCATTAAGAGTCCCTAGCGCTACGTGTATAATTATTTTTTTATCTTTGTTTTTTAGTACTGAAAAAAAATTTAATTTAATTTAATAAAAAAATTTCTGAATAAATTTAAAATAGCCTATTTGTGAATCTGGTTATAAGAACAATTTTGATGGTAAAAAAATTTATCTAAGTCAATTAGTTTTTTTTTTTTTAATTCAATATTTTTTTGGTTAAATTAATGTGGAACGTAATAAATTTTAAAAATATGATTTTTTAGAATTTGCTGACATAAGTATGTTTCTGAAATTATTTACTTATCATATAATATTAACAATTTTTGTCATACGTTTAATTAGCATATTTTTTTGTCAGGTCATTCTGTTACATCCTGTATATATATATATATATATATATATATGTGTGTGTGTGTATATATGAAGGTACAGTTAAATAATGATATAGATAAAATTTAAAAATTACTTCAGGTTGTCCATGATATGAAACGTGACTAAAACTTATACCATCCAAGCTGAATGCTACTTTGTAACTTGTTACGTATTCATCGGTTAAAGGATTACCGGATACCTCCACTCCATAAATCGTTTCTGGGTTTCCTAAATAAATTTGTAAATATTCGTTTTCGCTTGTCTTAGATGGTTTCCAGTAACCATTGTCCTTTGAATATAACTGGGCGTATTGAGGTGCAGTAGTTTCGTCAAACCATGAACTTGCATCAAAGAACAATGGTTCTAAGGTAGCAGTTATTGGTTTAATTCTATAAAATCATATAGTGATATATTTTAAATATTTTGGTATGGTAAACAGTGAAATAAAAACAATAATTGAATACATATTTACCTGTGTGCATCACAGATAATTATTGGCGGAGTCACTGTAGATGGTATAAAAACAATGTCTCCAATTGTTGATTTGATATTTTTCACGGTAGATAATTCTTCTGTTGGTAATATAGTGGATACAATCAAATAAGGACTAGAAGTACTAGTCTCAGGCCATTTGGTTGTGCTTATAATATCTGTAGTCAATATATTTGTTTCAGTTGTAAGTATTGGCTTTTCGGAAGTATACTTTTGTGAAACCGAAGTAGAAATATTATTAATTATTTCTCTATACGATGTAGTAAATTCTTCAAGTAAAGTAGTTTGATGAGGTTTGTGAGTTGTGAGTTCAATAGTTTCTGTAGTTGATTTATATTGACAAGAAGATTCATCACAGATGTACGCGTTGTTTATACATTGACATACAGTGCACCAATCTTCTTTAAAAACGCCACCAGGCTTAAAATGAAAATTACCATATATAATAATTTAATTATAAACGTTTTAAATTTTGTTTTATTTCTAAGTAATGTATTATCTAACCTTCACTAGAGTACCATTTCTAGAAAAACAAGTGCAGTCATCCTTAGACACACACGTGTTGTTGTCCCTCCACATTGACCCAGTGGGACATGCTGTGAACTGTTGATTTTCTTTGACGCAACCTCCAATACATGTTTGTGGATACACGCACACATTTGTATGTTTGAGTTGATTTTCAAATGAATGGCATACTTGGTTACACATTACCTTACAATCTTGCCATCTAAATCCATCCAAACAAACTAAAAAGCAAAAAAAACCGATTAAATTATTAAAATTAACAACCATCAACATTTCTGAACATTTTAAAACAAAATCATATCATAATATATTTTAAATATTGTTGATATATTTTATTAAAAACTAATAAAAATATATATATATATATATTTTAAAAGTTGTGCAATTTTAAATAAACTTTTAACTCTCTTACCTATTCGTGTTTTATTAATTATTCGATCCTCATCAATAATATTACCAAGATTTTCTTCTTCGGTGTCTATAGACATTAAATTATTAAATTATCATAATTTATTTTTCACTTAAGTAAGAACGTTTATATTTACTTGATTCTTTATGACATTTACAATGTATACGAATCTTATAGTCACTACATTTACCATCACACACAAGTCCTTTCTTTAAACTACAATCCACTTTTTCTTTGACATTTTTAAGGCCTTTTATTGCCTTCGTTTGTTTACATTGGATATCATCCATTTTATCATGTACACATATCCCCATTGACTATTACAAAAAATTTTAATTCATTAATTTTAATAAAACTAGTTTATTCAATATACTCGTATGGTTATTAATTATTATTAAATTCTTACATTATTTTTCAAGCTCTCCTCTCCATTATGTTCTATAGATTTTAGATCTTCAAACATTGGCATATATTCAAATTTAGTTAGACTTTTGCTTTTCAATTGATTCACGTTTATCCAAGCGCTCCAACCATCAGTACATATTTTTTCTATAGTTTTATTAATGTTTTGGTCTGATATTGGTTTACTGGTTGTAGTGGTAGTTATATCTGGAATTATGGTAGTTGTTGTGGTTATGATTGGAGTAGAACAGGGTTGGCCTTTGCATATTTTCTTATTTCTCGAACAAAAGCTAAAATAAAAAAATAAAATAATCATTTAATCAGCACTAACAAAAATATATGATTTTAAACATACCACGTATGGCATTTATCTTCAAAAACAACGTCACCATCGTTAAATAATCGGTCTGAGCCTTCAATTTTACAAGGCATTTTACATTTGCTTTTAGGAACACAAATATCAGATGTAGAATTAAGATAAACTTGACCAAAAGGACAATGTGCTTTATCACAACCTAAACATTGAGATTGAAAAGAATAAAATATACAAACTATATATATAAGAAAATTGATAGTTACTTATTAAGTTATTAATACACTAATCAAAATATTTACCTTCAATGCAAAATTTGTCATCACATAATTCTGATGTTTGAGAAATGTAGTCGTCACACGATTTCCAAGAACAACGTGGTATGCAAGAATCATAATATGTACCGTTTTCACATTGAATAGCTATATAAAATATTGTTAATTAGTACCTACATCTATCAAAACAATAAAACGTTATTATCAATCATATTAATATATTTACGGCAAAGGTCTTGAGACCTCCATTTTATGTAAACGCCACGAATGCTACATTCTTGAGCGTATGCTGCAATTGCTGTACACAAACATTCACAATCACCTCCCTGATCACAAGCGCAAGTGTCAAAAATACATCTTTCAATGTAGTTGTCAATAGAAACTTGTGAGTGACAAGGCTTGAATACAGATGATTTAAGAACACTACATTGACGAATTGCCCATTGCCTACGATGTGGATGTAATACACATGCATCCTAAAGAGTTCAATAAGTATTATCATATTATTGTTTATTTTTTTATTATTTATGAAAAGTACAACTAAATAATAATACTAATATAGTCTATAAAATCGATGTTATGATTTGAGAATTATACGTATTGGTTACATTATGTAAAACCGCGTAACATTGCAATCTAAATATTTTAAGGTATAACACTTACTTGTATTTCAGATGGTTGAGTACAGTGAGGCTGTAGCTTCCAAGAATCCCCAAACAATAATGTTGATACTTCAGGTATACCCCCATAAGGTGTTTGAAAATCATCCATTTGGTTGTCATTATAGTTTCCACATAACCCTTTAACCTACAAAATTATATTTATTTTAATGATCGATGTAATTTTTAATAAAATGCTTTAATATTTTTATTGTGTTTATCTTACGTGAGTTTTCCATTTTTGGTCAACTTGTAAATTAACTTTGGTACCTTTATCCCAATATATTTGTATTCCTAAATCAGGCACTTCAACAACCACAAAATGACCAACTTCTTTGATGAATATTCTAAAGTAAAAAATATATTTTAAAGATCAGATACAATATTTTTATTTGTTATTATTGCTTTTTATAAGTAACCTTTTTGTACTAGAAGGAATATGTTGATTTTTTAACTGTATAAATTCCACCTCATCACTACTTCCAATCGACAACGTTATGGATTTTATACATGTTGCTCCTGTTGAACCACAAGGTACAACCTAAAAGTATATTATATCACAAACAACTAAAAAAATAAATACTGGACCCAAATTGAGTAATGCAGCAAGAAATACATAATATTAGTTATTGTTGTGTTGTTCATATTATTTGTATTTTTCTTATTTTCTTTTATCCCATTGTTACTTTTTATAATGAGATGCCTTATTCATGGACAGTATTTAAAACACTTCAGAAAATAATACAAGCATAATAATAATAATATTTATATATTTTAATAAAAATAATTTATCTTATTGAGTAAATACGAATATAATATAATAATTTCTAATAAACAAAAATATACAACTCACCTCTATGGAAGTCACAAAAGATTCATAGCTAGTTAATGATCCTTTGGATAAAATATATTCACATGCACCTTGAAAGTCAAAAAACCGAGAATCAAATGTCTGAAAGTGTGAATCTCCCCAGACCGAACAAATTCCAGGACATTCATTGTTTGTACACTCCCATTTTCCAAAATTGCATTCGCTATCAAATAATATAACATTAAAAAATGCTTCTTTAAATTTATCTTTTAATTAGGTAATGAACATACCATGTATTGCAGCCTTGGTAAAATGTCTCATTGTTATTATAACTTTTACCACCGTGATGACATGGGCACTCATTTGGTAATACACACTCTTTTGTTAAAGAATCAAGAACATACGGTTTCTTACAAACGCATCCTGGATAACATATGGCTGGTGTTGATTGTGGAGGGTCGTGCATATTCTGTTACACCAAATATAAATTAGTTATTTAAGTAGTTAAGTTGTTTTTTTGTTTCAATTGATTTGTCAAACAACTTTTTACAACTTGTTTAATAATAAATTAGGTATAGTATAGGTACTCGTATAAGTTAAATTAACAAGTTTGCATAATTGAAAAGTTTCATTTAAAAAAAAGTCTATACCGTTTAGCTAAATAAATTTACTTTGAAAATTCATTTAATACAACGAATCGTAAAAAATAACCTCGGGAAGTGGCTTATAATGAATTTAATGTTAAAATGTACAATCTTACACGACACGTAATTGGTTCTGAAGGTTCGCATTCAGTAAATGTTAAATGTTTTCGTCGACTACACGAACTTTCCGATGTATCTTTCCATTGTTCTAATTCGTTTTTTTCAGCAGAACGACATTCCCATGCTGCACTCATACAGGTACAAAACTGCGGACCCTTGCCAGAAGTTTCGATTCTTTTTTGGCCAGATTTAAATTTTTGACCATTGTAATAACACGGGCATTCTGCGACGGGTATACATTCACCGAATTCTGATAATGTTAATCCCTTAGGGCAATAGCAACCTTCAACGCAGTTGGATTTGCAATTATTAATGGTAGAAATATCTTGACATGTCCGCTGACAAGAATTTCCACAGATGTCATAAATTTGACCTGCTGGACATTGAATGCCTGGAAATTTAAAATAAATGATTATTATGATAAAAACTGCGTATTTCGAAGTAATCGAGGTGTGAAGTGATCGAGAACAATTTACCTCCAAAAATCATAATATGCAATTAAGTTTGTTAAATTTATCAATTACCACTCATTAATACAATTATGCAAACTTTATCGTTTTTTAATTGCTCTTCCTTGTTACAGCGTTAGAAGCTTTATTGTTTGGTGTAAAAAATGCAATTTATTCGTAATTTAATAATATAATATAATATATTAATAAAGCTCAGTTAGGGTTCGGGAATACGCGGCCGGGGGCCACCGAAATTGAAACATCCAGTTATTAATTAGTAAAATAGTAACTACCAAGTATTTACGAAATACATACTTTTTGTATTTTATCATTGTATTTTATTTCAATATTTTTTTAACTAAAAAGTAAAACGTTTCAATATCTGTGTATTGTGTAGGGTGTATAAATTATCAGCATTTTAGTCTTTTTACATGCTTAAAATATTTTTCAAGGCACGCCAGTGGCAGCCTTTTGCATACCCTGAAAAAGAGGCCTACACATGCCTATGAATATATTATGAAACGAATTTAAAAATTTTGATACAAATATCAAAAATACCAAAAAAATTGAACTAACATTTTTATTTATGCTTTACTTTTCACGAAACACATTTATAGAATATATACCTAGCAATTTTAAAACACAGTTTAAAATAGTCGTACCTAAATCTAATACAGTTCGAGCTCTAGCTATTTATTGCATTGTATAATTTGCTTTGGACAATATATTATTACTTAGCTAGTCGATGTCATATCTATTAATGATCAATTTGTATTACTTAAAGTTTGTTTTTTTAATGGGGGGGGGGGAGAGGTGAAGCATTTTGAATAATAGTATGTTGGTAATATTGATAGTATTGGTTCCGCACATAATTTTCCTCACGATTAATTTACCGCAAGTTGGTACCTTGTATAACTTGTGAGGGACATAAAATATAGATTAGTATATTATACTATACATACCACATTCTCTAACGTCTCTTCTCCAATCTATGATCGTATTTTGATGCGAACATTCGAGAGCATAAGAAGCTAATATTTGACAATAGCATCGTGAAAATTGACCAGGATGACAAGAACAAACATCGTAAAGACAATCATCATAATAAGGAATTGGATCTACCTGAGTGTGGCAATCTGAGAATAACTTTCCCGTAATATTTCTACAATAACTTTCAGCCAAATGTTTATATTGTATATTTTCATCGCAAGGATGAGCAGTTTTTATTACAGTTTCTAATTTGTTATTTGCACAACTCTCTTTCGTCTTCCACTTATTTGCAAAAGAAACGACGTTTGTCTCAACGTCCCCTTCGGGAGTTAGCATATCATCTTTCTGGTTACCATTATATGTGCCGCATAAGCCCTGAGATTAAAAAAAAAATCTTTAATTAGTTATTATATGTTTAATTACGTACATTAGTCTATACACAGCTATATAATAGAATAATTGGTTTAAGACTTTATTTTACACAAATATTAATCATTAATGTAGTTATAATTTAATATGAAGCATGAAATAAAAATAAGTAATTACTTAATGTCGATACTTAATAGATTTGATTTTTTTTATACAGTACAATCAGTACAATATAATCAACCTACCTGAGTTTTTCCTTCGAGTTCTGGAGTAGCATAAATATATGCACGAGTTTCTCCATCCCACCATACTTCAACACCATTTGTAACTACTATTTGAAGGAAAAATGTTGACTGTTCTCTAATGTAAGCTTTACCTTGTACAGTTATTGGTAATTTTTCTACAACATCTCCATTAACGAATACTATTTTTCCCTGACCTAATTTAATAGTTGTGCTATTTCCAATTCGTATTGTAAGTGTTTTAGTGCACGTGGCTTTCGTTGATAAATTTGGTACTTCAAAGCCATGTTCCAGTGACATTGTACCGTCGCATGGGATATTTTCAGCTTCGATTGAAAATTCAGGTAAAACAACGAGATAATACGAACAGGATCCCATAAAATTGAATTTTAGGCCATCAAATGTTTTATAATGTGGATCTCCGATTGCATAACATTCTGCCCTGCATTTGGCACTGGTACAACTCCACTCTCCACCGATGCAGGTACTTAAAAATGCATTTAGTTAAATAATACGACAGTGGAAACAAAATGTATCGACTCACCATTTATTACAATCTTTAGTGATTTCTTCCCCAGGTAGGTATGATTTATTTCTTAACTTACATGGACATTTTTCTTTGACAACGCATACGCCATCATTTAAAACAGTCCCAAATGGACAAACGCATCCTTCTTCACAGTATGACTTAACATTTTTGGAATTTACTTCGGCTGCGATAGTGCATGTTTCTTGCACGACTGGCATACACTGTGAATATACTTTTCCACTATAACATCGGTAAGCTAGAAACATTATTGACAATATCGTAATATAAATACATAATAATTGTAATTGTAGAACAAGATTTAAAATAAAAAGCTAAAAAAAAAATACATAATAGCTAAAACGTATTAGTATTTCAACAAACAGTAATGACTAACGGCATATGCTATGATCTCTCCACGAAATCGATGAATCTTTTCCGAAACATTCTTCCGCAAATGCGGCAATACTGCTACACCCACAATCGGATCCATTAACCAAATGGCATTGAGTGTAATCCATTATACACGCTTCGATGTATGCTTCAATATTAAGATTTTTACTACCACAAACGTTATACCGATCACTTTTAACAGTGGAACAAAACTGCGTAGCTTTTTGCATAATTTCATTGGAAACTTTTATGGTTTCTGTTATAGGCGATTCACATATTTCGTTCAGACCATTCACAAGCCACTTGTTCACAAAACTCGTGACACTATTATACGACAAGTCGTTTGCCGATATACCATCCATTTTTCCGCAGAGACCATCAGTTGAGTTCCATAATTCAACACCAGCGTCTATTGCTAAAGCACCCTAAAATAAATTAAAGTGATATTTGTAAATTATTTTTTTAAACAATTGTATTTATTAATCTTACATTAGATTTCCAGATTATTTTTAAATTAGCAGCACGTAAATTAATAAATACTGTTTGACCACTTATAATCTCAATACTCATATCAGGAAGCTCGTTGGGTACGGAGAGTAATTTTCCGTTATTAATCAACGACACGACATTATCATCAGCTAAAATAAAAATGAATTTATATCGATACTAATATTAAACTTATTAACTTACCATTTCTTTTTATTTGGTACAGGTTATCAACAACATAAACATTGATATAACTAATCAATCCGCGATCAAAACGTGCCTGAACATGAAATGAATTGGTTTTAATATCACTAATTAGTGTATAGGTGCAATCACTTTGAAAACTATATATCTTGCCATCAAACGTCTTATAGTTTCCAAAACCCCAACGGCTGCAACTCGCTGGTCGACTTTTATACGTATTAAATACTTCAACTACTGATGTAATAACATTAATTAACTGAGACGGTTGCTCATCTACGTTTTAAAAAACACACACACGTATACACAACATAAATTAAAATTAAATATTATTTGAATAAAATAACGATAACACTCTTGTAGTTTTTATCGTGTAGGACGTACTTACCAAACACGCACTGAGGTATATGTTTTGGTTCATACTCCCCAGTTTTATACAAACAAGTATATTCGACGTCGGTTGTTTTAAATGGTTCTAGAACAGACCCTTGAGGGCACGAGAGTGTACATACGTTTTTCTCCAAATCATCGGAGCATTTATAATTTCCATTAAAATTTAATTTCGCTACGTCACATGAACTTTCCGCTATAAATAAATACGTTTACAAATTTATTAACAGTAAATGTTTATTCTGCTAATTTTTAAATAAATTCAATATAATATTAGACGCAAAATAATAACGATACATCTTCTTATTTATAGGTAACATATTATTTGTAAAATACCTTCTGTGAGTACTAGTGCAGTTATTTCCATTGTCGAAGAGTATTAAAGAATCATTTGAAATTGAATTATTAAATGAATTACATATAGATATGAATACAATAATAATTAAACTATCTTACTCGCATAAAATATTTATTATTTTTATTATACAGATAGGTACTGGTAAGTACGAATAAATATTTTATAAATTATATTGTGTAACAATAACAGCATCTATTGATTTATTTTGTTTTATTACGATCATTATCGAGCAATACAAGAAAAACTTACCATATTGACATGTAGGGCCTCTATAATCAGTCGGACATTGACACTTCTGATATCCAATACAATTACCACCGTTTAGACAAGGTGGATCACATACTGGCCTACAGTCTGGAACTGTCGACCATTCAACTTTACCGGGTGTCCAAGATCCATTTTTACAAAATACGTTTGTCACACTAGATGAGTCCGGGAACTGGTATCCATCAACACAGCTGATTGTACACGCGCTGTATTGACATATAATTTTTAAAATTAATTTTTTTCCATCGGCGACTAAAATATCATGACCGTTTTCATTACTCTGAATTGCATTTCTTTTTTGAATTCATCGGTGTATTAGGAAAACCATGACAAAACTTAGGAACAATCAAATTTTGACACGTCGGCCCATCATAATTTTTTGGACAACTGCACTTGTTGGGTTTTTCACATGTTCCACCATTTTCGCAATATGGATTACAAACAGCTAAACAGTATACAATTAATTTATTATTTTTGCCTTACAAACGATAATAGTAAATTAAAAATAATTTACTTACGAAGACATATTGGTATGGCATAAGAAAGTGATCCTTTGACTTTGTATCTGTGACCATCGCATACAAACGTAATTTTTGGAACGCCTTTGGGAAATTTGTAACCTTCTATACAAGTAGCTTGACAATTTCTAATTAAATATATTATAATTAGTTGGTATGGCTATGCTTTTATAGTAGTATATACTATATTATACGCCTTACTTAGTGATTGTAGAGCATACAGAAATAGAGTTTTCAGGTGATTTAAAGGTGGCAATACATGCTTCTAGATTCTCTACAATTCAAATAGAAAAATAATAATCAGTTATTCTAAAATTATGTTTCGTGACTTAAATCAAAACTACTACTTAGTAAGATCAAAATACCTGATGGTATTACAAAATCGCCCGTAAACCCGTGATAAAAATATGTAATATAAATAATAAAAAATTGTCTATGACTGTCAAATAAAAAACAAATGTACAATATCTATTCTATACCTTAAACCGTTTGAAAAAAATCAACATTTATTTATAAAATTACCCTAAAATATAAATATTTGATTCGGTTTAAAATGAAACAAAAGTAAGTAATGCTATTGCTCAAGTAACATTGTATATATATTATAATTATAATGTATAGTGATATTATTTTTTTTTTCGAAATTAAAAATTAAGTTTATTAAGTTTATTTCACAATATTTTATTAATAATAATTATACTATACTACATTTAATTATTGTTTTAGTACAATATCCAAAATCATAATAACATGACAAAAGATAAATACGAATAAAATAAAATACGTAGGTTCTGTCTTGCAAAAGGACGTTTTTCCTATTCTCGTTTAACTCACTATTTATATATTTTTTCATATCAAATTTTAAAGGTTTTTAAAATAAATATTAAGAATTTAATGCTGAATTCTATATTGGGCTGGGTTCTATTAAATTTAAAAGATCTTAACTGAATCACACATTGTATTTAATTTTTTTTTAACGGCATGATTAATGGGTACCTATACATAATCATACGAAGCAAAAACGTATACACAATTATAATAGGTATTGTTTAAATATTTATATAACGTGTTATCTCTCTCGTTCCGAAATGGGAAAAATAAAATAAACACACTGTTAAGATTCGAGTTACAAATAGGTTGCTACTTATTTATGAAATTGAAAATGTGTATAACTACACATTCACATTTTATTAAACCATCTTAAACCTTGTTTTTCATTTGGGAACTAATTTCCACTATTTATACTAGTATACTCGTCCTCGCGACTCATCTTATTACAGTATGACCCTAATACAATATTACATTATACTTAATGATATACTATAATTGTTATACTTAGATGATATTAAAATTTTGTAATTAAATCTAGTCATATAATATTATCTATTATATTTTCCCTTTTTGTAACAAAATATAATACATACAAAAAGTAAAGATCAGTATAGGTAGAATAGTAAAGTTATACGTGTTTCAGTTTTTAATTTGCTAAAACATATCTCCTCAACTTAATTGATGATGCACTTATATTGTCTATATATTACGCCGTGCAACTAACTTTATTTAAAATAATAAATTAATAACTAAACAATGGAAAGCATTAACAACAGTACGTCAGTACAAAGTTGAATGGTAATGCGTAATATTATTAAATTTAAAAAAAAAACTATGAACATTTTTGGTGTATTAAGCTAAGCTCTCTAGAGTTTTAAGAACGTTTTTTAAAATATTGTATGCAAATCAATAAATAACTTATTTTAAGTATCATCTTAACAAAAAATTTTAAATGACAATATCTATATAAAAATTACTATTGCAACTCTTTTGAAATAATATTTACTATATAATAGTAAAATTGGTCAAGTACCTACATAATAAAAATAACATATTTCCTATTCGTTTTATTTCACATACACTTCTACAGAATCTTCTATCTATCGAAGTCATCCACTGTAGATAATTTTATTTATACAACCATATAATAGATATTCATTTCAAAGTTATAAATTATATATACTGACCCTGTGATTTGAGATTCGTCGTCTTTGTTGATTTAGTTCCGTAACTCGAGTATCTGAAATACAAAAGACGAGTATTATGTTTTCTAAAAATATTTACTAAACAAAATAGGCCAAGACTTACCTAAGCTGAGACTCAGAAGGATCATTAGGTTCATCATTGACAAATAAACTAGTTAACATAAAAATAAATAAACCAATGAAAGAACATGTGATTTAATTAATATACATTAACATACGTAATTAATTAACACGCCATTCAAAAATATAATATGATAAAACATGATTTTTCTAGATTTATAAATGTACGTTAAAACCATTTTCTATGAAAAATATTGTCATATCTGCAGTAATAAATTGACTTAAGTTTAGTTGCTCAAAAATTACGTTTAGTTTTGATACATTTTGATGATTGCTGCAATTTACTCATTGTGATTAAATAAATTATTTCAAAATGTTCATAAACTATTAAATTTAAATTTAACTCTCGATAAATTTAACTCTTATTCGATGTTAGTTTTAACATAACTTGCAAAAAGAAATTTTAAATATATATTTTTATTTTTAGTTCAATGTGTGCTTAACACGAATTATTTTAAAAATAGTTAAACTTTTAACATGAATAAATATTTTTAATAACTAAATTTATTTGAAATCACTTTATTAAACCATCTAACCTAACCTACGATATCCTACAAATAAAAGATATTTATATCTTGAAATAACATATTTACATAATTTCTAAAACTTTTAACAAAATAGCCACTAGCCACATAAAACCAACGCGTAATGATAATATTAATATAGGTATTATTAGAGAAAAGTAAAACTAAATATTTTATATGTTGAGATTTCTAAAGTCAATCAAAGTCTTATATAAGTAATACGTTCAAATATCACTCTTCGTCTAAAAGTGAATGAATTTAAACAACAATGAATCTTGATTACCAAAAATTATAAACGATAGTTTTAGTGAAAATTCACTGTCATTATAGTATTGTTTTAACCGTGTATACGCGTATTTATATTTAAGCATATGATATGAACATCGATGGATTGTGTATAATGGTATAGAATATTCTATTAATATTCTATAATATTATATATTGTTAAGTACGTTCTATCGATATTTTGACAAGTTATTAATTAATAATTTAATACAAGAGATTTCCCCACAACCCTCCATTTCTATAATTATAATAACTATAATAACATAAACATATTATAGGTACAAGAACTGTCCAAAATATAATATTGTTGAGTTGTGTTTAGTAAACAATATAATACGCCAACAATGAATCTATAACTATCAGTAATAGTCTACAGACTTAACGCCCTGTCATTCAGGTATTATAAATGTGTAGGTAAATATAAATATAATACCCCTTAGTAATCCATATGAATTTGATTATGATTTATCACAACCCAGAATGTTTATGTTTTAATCGTGTTTAACACGGGCACGTAATTTAATTTATGTCTAATTTCTGAAATTATCAAAAAATGTTTTAAAATAAAGTAATACTTGTTCGTCGACTAAAAATGAATACCGTGGGTATATTATTTTAAATCATTGATTACCCCAATATTTATAATCATAAATTTCAAATATTTTAAAATTAAAATAAAAACGTTTAAACACAACTCTATGATTAAGATAACACGTATACCTATGACAAGTGTCGAAGGCTTATGATCAATGATTTCTATTATGTGTTCTAAGTAACCGCCATGATCTATGACATAAGAATCACTAAGCTATAGATTGACTACTTAGTTAACCTTTTGCTGCATATCCCAGAAATATTTTAAATTATTGATGTGGCAGATTTTATCATCATTATAATTTGTATTTTTTATTTGTTATATTTTCTTACTATTCTAAATGGTATTAAAAGTTCCGAGTATTAAATAAGTCTGTGAATAAAAATTTTAGGTAGGTAGTATATTTGATTTACATTTTTTTTCTACAAAACATATTTTGAAACCATTTAATTTCAATAAGATTTATTTTTAAATTGATTTTTAGTTCAGGGGCAATTAGTTTTATACGTTATATTTTTCCTATTTATGCTTACAATTCCATTACAATATTACAGAGGGAACTTTAGGATTTATAACTATTTTTTTGTGTTTCTCTTAAATGTATTTCTCCATTTCCATGCTCCTGAGCAATGGCACGACGTATTCTAGCTGACTACAGTTGGGCTCAATTATTTTTATTATTTAGTTATTATTAGATTCCTTATTTGGCACTAGTAACTAATATTATTCAATTCACTGCATAAAGGAAGATTTTTCACATACGTTCAAACGAGAATAAAACCGTTTTGAGTAGTGAAATTTTTTTTTTTTTTTGTAAACCAAAAAATATGACACACTTAAGATATACTCACATCGAGTCGTCGGATGAGTCGTCTAACAAATCGTTAGTGTACTTGATGTGACTTCTGTCGTCGGCATTCTCGGACGGTGACGCTTGGACAACCGTATTTGTAACCGTGGTCAACAACAGGTAGGTGAAAGCCAGCCGCTGCAGAAGCGGTCTGGAGTTGACAGTCATATCGTGATGTCAACTGTAGGTACTTGGTGTGGCAATCGTCTCGATGTGAATTTTATTTGACAGTGATGAGCACAATAATAATTATACTAAATGTCGATATCTCTGTTGTTGGAATTCAACGATACGTCTGCGTGGATAAAAGATCGAAACGAAAATGATCCGTGACCGCGTTGACGGGGTGTAATATATACGTCACAAAACTATCAATTGTAAAATATTATAATAATGCCATAATTATAAGTAATATTATCGTTTATATTGGTCCATATCGACGGACGCGTCTGTGGAGGGAAAAAACCCAATAACATACGGGAGTGGTGACCGTACACGTTGCGATATTTCATACATAATGTCCCATTCGATGAATTGCTATACATCTATTTATTTTTTCTAAGAGTTCTTATTTTTTGATTATTTTTTTTCATTTTTATCCGATACGCCATACGTAGGAAAATCCGTCTGCGTGGGTTTTTCGCAAACCGAACACGATAAGACTATTGCCAGTGCGACGTCCATGAACTAGTTAACTAAAATATAATATGATACACTATACATATTATGTATAATATATATCGCATATTAAATATTATTGAGCTGTTTTTACGTGCATCTCAACGGATATCCGGGGACATGACGGCCCCGATTAACACGCAAAAACGATAATAATTGTGGTCCATAATTTACGTGGTACGAAGTACAGCCACGTGATAACCGAGTCAACGAATAATACCTATATGAAATGCACACCTATAGGTGCGTACCTATATCATATTGTTTTGGTACGAGATCACTTTTAGTTGAATAAAAGTCACACGTAGTACCGCAATCACGATATTTATATGACTTGGTGCAAAGGCCCTCGACTCGTAAGCACGTACACACGTAATATTATTAGTAGGTATATATTATACATACGGTTATGAGGTGCGTGGCGATATTAGCCACTTTATTGGAAATAAAACTCCCAAATATTATAATTTATAGTTGAGAGTTGACAGCTGTTTTGTTAAAAATGTGATGTTATAATATTCATAGATATATTATGCAGTCACATCGTATTTGTATTGGTTGTTGGGTTTTTATCATATACGTTTTTGGTCTTTAAAATTATATTTCAAACCACTGAATTATTGTGAAGTATGGCTTACGAGTTCCCGAAATCATGATATAGATTTTAGAGAGTTTGATATAATTAATTTCATCGACATTTTGAGAAGAATTAACTTTTTAAACCTTAAATATAAGTATTTAAAAGTGTCTTCTTCGTACAATGATGACGATCACGTAATTAAGAGGTTATGATGATTAGAAAAATGGTTTAGCGTGAACAATTTCACAAGTAGTTACATAGATGATTTACCAAATTTCCACAACACATAGAAGATATAACCTTGTCTGTGTCGTAGCGTTCTTTATTATTTTATTTTTTATGTCAATTAAAACTTACTAGTTTATTACAACAAAAAATAGATTTATCTTAACGAATAAATGATTTTGATTGTCTTTGAATTATCCAAAAAATGATACTACTGAGGTAAAGTTCTTCTCTTGAAATTGAGAAAAATTCATAAGATTACCATAGGCGCAAATGCGGGGGGCTTAGGTGGTATTAGCACCCTCAATTAATAATGTTCGTGTTTATGATATCAAAAACTTCGTACAAAAAAAACTAAAATGAGAAAATGCATAGCTTAAGCACCCTTAGTTTTAAAATAGCACCCACATGAATATAACTAATAACAATTTTAATATATTAATTCATATTGTACACCCGTATAATGCCCGTAAATTGATAAACTGTTAAAATTTATAATATGTATGTTCAATATTGTATTGTTGTGTGCTTTTTGAATTCAAGACGCAAGAGCCGCCAAAACTTTCTAAATATATAATATTATACACTATAATCATAGATAATATATAATGGATAGGCCATCAGCCTTCTCCGTGCGTTCCCGAATGATAAGATTACGGGGTAATACATTTTTTATCCTATGAACAAGTCTTTTTTATTTAAATTTAAAACAAAATAATTATTTTAGTTTATTTTAGCCACTAGTTGCTTTTATAATTGGTAAATGGAAATTAATAACGATAAGTCCATACTCCATAACACAGTATAATATGATAAATATGAAATATAAGAAAATATAAATATATACAAAATTACTTATAATAATTAATTATATTTGTATTTAGGTAATAAGTGATTTGGTTGTAATCTACCGTGGTAACAACAGTCAATAAAATATATAAAATAAATTAACACCCGCTAATGAAGATTACTTTAAAATTTAAACTGTATTTCTGTTGAAGTTTAGATTATTCAAAATTGTGTTTTAAAGTCAAACAGTAAACGACAAATTTAATGTTCAACATTATTATTTGTTTGATAACAATTATTAGTAGATAGTGATAAGTCAAAATGGTTACCTGTTGGTTACTACTGGTAACAATGGTAGAGATGGGGCACATACCGAAACTTCGGGAACGCTGCCCCATGGGTATTTAGTATAGAGCTGATGTCCTATCCATTATATATTATCTATGACTATAATATAGTCGCAATATTTATTGATATGGCTAGAGTGCCCGCTAGTCTCGCTAGATTTCTCGATGACGTATAACGTAAAAATTGAATATAATGTATATTTTTGGGCGCATTATTGTTATTTGTTTCATTAACAAAAGTTTATGATTTTAAAATATGATCGAAAATTATGTATTGTTTCTACAATACGTGCTTAAACGCCTTAAACTATAAACATTTTGAACATTTTGTAAAAATTTTTTTTTTTTTGATTACACACAAGCTATTATATTTTATTCTTTCCTATAATATATACATTTTGTCCATCGCCGTCCTATATTGGCTGTATTATTACCTCTGCTGATATTGAAAATCTTAGTAGGCAAACGCAAGAGCATAAATTTAAAATAGACAGGAATTTCATCCTGCCTGCAGGCCCCGACTAATGTTTAAAATTTTAAATTAATTATAAACCATAGAAAAACTCATTGTTTTCAGTTTTGTCATTTTAACGATTGTACCTATTATTAATATTATGTATGATCGAAATTTTTGTTTGCATATTATGACACATTTCGTATCGTTTAAAACTAGTATTTAATGTATAGATATTACGTTTAAATTGTGCAAAGAGCCATAAATACGACTGACGATCTTTTCAACATCGCTCCGTTTTCTATGATTCGTATTTTTATTTATAAAACGAATTCGTGTAGAAAATATATGTATAGGTAGTTTATATTATTTTTCGTAAATGATTGAAATGTATTACTTATTAATATATTTATATGTAAATATAATTATCTTTGAATTAAATATGCCATTGAATGATTAAATAATTAAATAATTTTAGGTACCTTATACATTTTATATGTATAATTAATTCATTATAATATATTATATAATTTAACAAATGACGGGATCAAGTGACCATGCCACCGGGTCTATGATATATGTGCTTTTAAACATTTAGTTTTCACTCCAAGGCCTACCCAAAGTGGTTTCACATATCAAATCGACTATCGAGAGATATTTTTGATTTAATTGTTCAAGCGAGTGACCATGCACGGTCTCCATATATTATTATTATGTGCTTTCATGACTATATATAAAATTTAAACTAGAGTTTCTGTGAAACACTGAAATGTCACTTATTGTTGCTCAACGTTTTGTGTCTAAAATTAATAGTCAGTTATAGACTATCGCCGATGATGGCTGACTTGCTAGACACTCAAACACGGCCTACGACTTAAAATGTCTTACGTACTAAAAGTCATAACGGCCTAAAGCACTCAATCCTCTATAAGCTGGTCGGGTATCGAGTTACACCGTTGATGACTGACAAGGGTTATATTAGAAGCGATGATGCAACAGACACAAATCTAATATAATAACGATGACAATTTCCACGGAGAGACAACAACTTAATAAAGCAACTGTATATAATAATAAAATTCGATAGAGATAATAGTGCAATAGTTTTGATTTAGCATCTTAATAACCAACTTATTTTACTATTATATTGGCTGGCTGGAATTAAGTAAACAGATTAAAAACTGTGCTGGCTATTACACAATTTTCATTACCTATTAAAGTAAATTAGAATGTTTATTTCGTTAAGTGTTTTGTGACTCTCAGTTATTGAGATTTTGTATAAAGTTGTTAATTCTATTTATTTTATATTCAAACTTTCATACACGAATCTAATATTTTTGTTTAATTCAGAATCAATATTTTGTTTAAATAGTTGTTTTACGAAAATTTATTTTAATGTTTTCTTATTCAGTTATCGTAGGTAGGGAATTATTTTTCAGATACAAGAATATATCATAATAAGACACGATTATAATTCAAATGTTTTGCTTTTTCTAAATATACAAACAAGCTAAAATAGTTATATAAAAAAACTGTACACTGGATTAAAAATGGTATGTGAATAAAATTAAAATTATATAGCTAACGTTGTAAAGCTTTGCAGGATAAAAGAAAAGTAATTGACACAAATATAGTGGTAGTAGGTAAGCTATTATAGGTTTAGTTTAATTTATTTATTTTTAGAATTAATATTTTTATTTATTTTTAGAATTAATATTTTTATTTATTTTTATTATTAAGGCTTCAAATACATACCTAGTTTATTACTACAATTGTTACATACATGTTGTTAAATTTAAATAATTTAACTTTTGAACATTTATTTATTTTTTAAATTTTAACTAGCCGCGGGGAGTTATGGTTCATCCATGGTTCGATTTATTCGATTGAGCTCAGCAATCTTGATGAAGTCGATTATTCTTTTTTCTTGTCCGGAGCCGATTGCTTCTTTGGTTGAGGTGGTGTTTATATTTGACTGTGTTCGAGCGTTCGGTCTCTTTATACATTATGTGAAAATGTGTGATTTCTGGATTTGGCCATTTTTTGGTAGATGGTTTTATTTGTTTGTGTTTATTGTAATAATTGTTGGTTTGTTTTTCCAAGAAATTATATTATTATCTGTAATTTACAACAATTAAGTAGAATTAGTATATAGTATTATCATAGATCATAGATATAATATATAATAGTAGCTATATACTAATATTACATTTCTTGTTTAATATATAATCTAAGTTATGTATAGGTAGAAATATAATACTGCCGTGTTAAATTCAGTAGACAACTAATATGTAGGTATACCTATAAATATCATATTTATTTTATGTATAGAATACATTTATTTTGTAATTATTTTTACTGGTCTGACATTAGTCTCGTTTAAGGTATAATACCGATGACGATATCCACGATCCTATTCACGTCTTGAATTTAATACGGTACAGAGGGAATTGGGAAAATTGCGGTTAGCGAAAAGATACATTATTAAATCTACAAATCTTTATATTTATATCAACCTACATTATTAAATTGGCTAAAATAATGTATAACATAATAAATCTTAAACGGTTTCTCAGTTTCCTCGTTGTCGTTAGCTGGCAGTTCACTCCCATTCTCCTCTTTGTGGAATAGGCCTACTGGGGACACCACAATAAAAAAAACGCGCCTCTTGCAATACCTCATGTGACATTAAACACAACATAAATTGTCATTGTTTAATCAACTAAGGTGGTGTGGAAACTTGCAATGCATTACTGCAGTCTGCAGTAAATATGCCAAAATTACCAAATTAAATATTTATGGTTTTTATTAGAGAATAATATAATCCTATAATTTATTATAATGTACAGTTGTTGTAGTAATAATACATATCCACACTACTAACTAGTTTTATTAAATATGATATAACTACATATTATTATAATAAGATATTAAGATGTATCCACGATTACGTTCTCAAAATTGAGAACCTAAACGTCAAATTATTCAGTAATATAAATGATGTATTAAAATGTATGTACCCTATAGCAGATACAATATATTATATATATCATAGGTATAATATACCTTTCAAATTCAATGTTTAAAAAAAAAAAATTTATTAAGACGATGAACGAGGTTAACCAATAAGTTAAATGTTTTGACAATCTGCGCAATGTTTATTTCTATAGTTACGTTTATTATTAATGAGGACTATTATGTGATCAATGAGAAGTTACAAAGAGTTAAAAAAGAGAGTAATCTCGTGGTTAAAATGATAAAATGCAAATAATGTTAATTCAACCTACCAGCTGCTGTATTTTTGTAATATCAATATAAATATAACATCAAATATTCTAAGCCGGCGAATCGTCTCCACTCAAAATCGTTTTCATGGTACTTTTTTCATTAGTACATGAAACTTTTAAGTATAGGTATTATTGTATCTTATACACACAATTACCTACATTTTCAAGTACCTGAAATTTTTTTAGAAAAAATTAATATAATCTACTGCAATATTAATAGCTAATCAGATTCGTACACAAGGATAGTTATAGGGCCCCCCTCGAATTTTAAGAAAATTATTACATAATATGTTTTTATAGAGTGAAAATGGATTCCGTCAATATTAAGGAAGATAGATAACTGTAGTTTTATTGATGATATTAAAAGTTATAATATAGAAATACTATATAATCAGCATTGCCTTCGTATAAATTACATGTTAGTTTTAAAAATTGGATTCTATACTATAAAACATAAAAGTAGGTATATTTTTTTTTATTATCTAAAAATTATCGTTTTAAAATATTCAAATTTTGAACGAGATATAAATAATCTTATTATAGTGGAAATAGTGTTATCTTATTTTTAGGTCAGATTACATATAAAATCTGAAAGATAACCTACCCCCCCCCTACCTCCAAAGAAAAAAAAAATTTTTGTACGCACCTGTAGGTAAAATAGTAAAATAAATTACAATAATTACAATAATACTATAAAATATACTTATAGTAATATTATAGGCTGACAAATAGTCTTCACTCAGAATCGATATTCGTATAGGTGTACAATGATTTTATATCATTGAATTCAAATTTAACACATGCATTACAATGACTCCTCTAGAGTATAGCAGAGCAACTTTCCCAGTTTTTATAAACAATATACTATATACCAATTGTACTTATTATATTGGTTTAAAAATACATCCATTCTTATGTGTCCTAAAGTATAATTTCGTTGTTGTTATTTATAAGTTCAAAACAATAATATTAAAATATTCGCAAATTGTTTGTGAATTGTTTGACGTTTAAACAATTATAAATTCAAAGCAAAGAATCGCCCATCTTTTTAACCGACCTGATAAGTGATAATATAATATAATGTTATAATAATATTATAAATTATATTTTAATTTTTAATTGATTATTAGGTACTATCGGTTTGCCTATTTCTCGAATAACAGCGTGTTTCTGTTTTATGAGTGAAATTGTTTTAGGATCATAATAATTAATAACAAACTACAGACAGATGAAAGCAGTAGATAAGTGGTATTAGCCATTAGGTAGGTTTAAGTGTTCCTGAGTATATAGATTTCTGAATATTTAGTTATATTCGCAAACATCGACCTTGCATAAGTATAATTCTCAAAACATATAGAAATTAATAATTTAATGAGAGTTTAGTAATCCGATATTCAATCAAATACTGTGTTATGTAATATAATACGATATAATATAAGTTATAACAGAGTTAATGATGCTTTGAAATAGGACGTATTTGTACGTATTGTATACGTAAGCACTATTGACGATATTGAAATTTATAATTGATGTACGTTTTTTAAATTCTACTAAAAGTGAAGAATGTATTGTTGGTTTTAAAATAAGGTAAAAGGATCAAAAAAATAAAAAAGATTTCAATGATTTTTTTTTAATATTTCCTCAGTCATTTCAATGAGTTACGGTTACCTGCAATGTATAGATCGATTACGAAGACAAACACAGCGAAACACTTCACATCTTATAATATACAATCGTTTATAGAATAGTATTTTGCATAATATATTTATTTGTTTCTGTTAATATGTTATAGCTGGTAGTTTATTATTTTTATGTATCGATCCGACTTATGATCTACCTTAATTGGCCTTAATTGGTAGGGTGACCAGACGTCCTCTTTTACGAGGATTTGTCCTCTTTTTATGAGTGTCCTCTGTTGTCCGGGCTCTTTTAAATAAAAAGTCAAAATGTCCTCTTTTTTATACGTAGTCTCTATTCAGTGGTAAAATGTATTTTAAACGATATTATATTTCCAAAAAATAATTTATAGAATTGGTGATAACATGAGTATTGCACACGATTATAGACAAAATTCTGATTATGGCTTGTTATGGCTGTAGACAGTTGTAAGTTGTCCTGTAGATAGTTATATCACAGATTACATGTAATCTGTGGTTATATATTGTGTTGATGTGATAAGATATTGTGATAAGATTTACAAGAACTTTTCTATTATTATTACTATCACAGTATAGTTATTTTTAGAACTAACAATGGAATAAGAATATAATATTATGCCATAAAATATAAAAACATTTAAACCAATTGACTTTCCTAGACAATGATAAGACCAAAAGATAATTAATAAATATTTATTAATCAAGACTTTAAAAAAAAAAAATATCTAATAGACAGTAATAGTTAATACAATAATACATTAATACCTATATAGTCATTTCATTAGTGTTTTTAAAAATGCCTAAGAGAAAATGTATCTTCAATGATCGACTGAAGGAATCATTTAAAAGTTTTGTTGATGGCCGTGACGTTAGTGAAGCCAAATGTATCGTCTGTGATTGCTATGTTTCAGTTGCCAATAAAGGTATGTTTTCCTTCAACAGATTTATATATTTTAAATTCATTAATATGCTTAGTATTTTTACATTTTTGTCAGGGTCTTATGATTTAAAAGCTCATTTAGACACAACTAAACATAAGTCAAGAATAGGTAGCTAGTTCTGCGGTTTCATCATCTAACAATTTAAGTAATTTTGTTATTACCAAAAATACACCTGAAATTTTGAAAGTTAGTGCAGTGGAGGGTACACTCGCATTTCATACAGTTGTACATCACCATAGTTTCCGATCAATGGATTGTACGCCTGCAATCTCTAAGGTTGTTTGAAAAGGTTAAAAATAAATGTTTTGAATTTGCATTTAGTTTTGGTCGATTATTTTTATTTTATTGTTTCTAATAGATATGTTAGATTTTTATTATGCTGTTTATATTGTGCTTCAATCAGCCAACTGAGTATGATAAAATTGTGTTAAATAAATATCACAAGTATGTTTTGTATATTATGAATAATTTTAAAGTACCTATCCATAATATTAGTAAAAAATAAAAATGTCCTCTTTTTTTATAAGAGACATCTGGTCACCCTATTAATTGGCCACCTGTACTAATCTTAAAATATATAACTATATTTTATATGCTATTATGAAAAGAGGTACTAATTAATTAAACTGGAGAACTTTATTAAGCAAAGTGAAATTTTGTTTTTATCAGTAAAAAAATATAATATGCCTAAATATTATTTTTAAACAAAATTTTATGGGACAACGTCATAATCCATTTTTATATTTAAATATTAGGTTGAACACAAAAAAAAATTAAGAAATTATATCATGATTTTCAAGTTTTTACATTCGTTTTGTCTTTTTTATTGATAAATTTAAAATAGATTTAGTTTTAAATATACATAATTATTAGGTATGCTACGTACTATTTTTATACAGCCGCTGAATTCTTTTTTTATTTATCGAATCACACAGAAAATAAAAGAAGATAATGTTATTTTAATAACATTTGTAATCGACAATTGTATGTATTGCCAAACCAGCGTTATAAAATTTAGTAATTAATAATTATTTATTATATTATATAGTTTTTATGCAATAGGAAATCCATATCAGTTTTCAGTAAATAATAAATAAATGATAATTAACTGCACATATATAGTACCTATGTATTATATAATATAATTGTGATCGACCCACATGTTCAAATCTTTCGACAGTCATATAGTAATGTACGTTACTATAATGTCGTTATCAATACTTGCAATAACAAAAAAAAACCCCGTACAAAATACATTTCAGACAAATAACAATTTTTATAATTTTTTTTTTACTTTTTACCAAGTGTAAAAATTATAATGTATCGTATATTATTGTGTCCGTCCACGATAAAGGACAAGCATAATATACACGAGTTACGGATATTTATTTTATTTTTATTTTGTTTAAAATTATATTTTAAAGTTTTAATTTAGCCGATATCTTGGATAATTATAAAAAACATTTTCAAATTAAAGAAAGCAGTTGGTACTGCCATTAAATGTATAGATTAGGTAGGTACTTTTACGACAAATTGAATAGATGATTCAGTGGGTAAAATTATTAAACACCACATTTTTGTACGTCAAGTATTACAAATTTTTTATACAATATTTCTAATTATAAAATACCTTTATCACTTACTACAATGTTGTGGTAATGTGAAAAAGATGGCAGATGTCATACATGATCATTTCAGATAAGTTTAGCGCCACTAAAATATCATATTATTATGAGCTGCAAGGGTAACATTTGGGGGGGGGGGGGGTTGACCGGGAGTACTTTGAGAACCCCTTTTCTTGTTTTGTGTCTTATTATTGCCATGCTATAAAATGTATTAACACTCCGACAGCCAATGCATAAAAATTTATATCTATCATGAAAGTCATAATATCCACGTATAATATTATATATTTCAATTTTCAATATTTATATGTTTGGAGCCTTGGAGGTAAAGACGTAAAGTATATTTATCATTACAAAGATTTATGTTATTGGTAGATGTGTATAACAAGAGCTATTTTAAACTTTTTAACCCTTCAACGCCGTACACAGAGGCGTGTTTAACGAGGAGAATAGGGGGTACTTGCGCTCGGTGGCAAAATTTTAAAACATTTCTTAGGTGACATTCATATAATCTATAATCTACACATAAAGATTATAGATTTGCATGACATTTCTTCGTTTTATCGTAATAAATTAATTTTCCCATCAATGACTTCAAATTTTATGAATACAAAATATTTAAGCATTCAAAGACGTATTTAGGTAACTGTTTCATTGAGGGTTATAACTCCTCCCAATCTTTTTTTAGTTTTATACATTACTGAAGTATCGCAAAATATTATTGTTGACGAATGGCGAAATGTCTCAAAATTGATTTGAAAACTGAATAATGTATTTTTCATCTTATACCAGATAATAGGTATATTAAATTTTTTATAGTTAACAAAATGTTATTTTAACTTCCATTAAAAGGTGATCTACTACGCAATTCTTAGAATTATATAATGGTTTTGACTTTTGTGGTGTAGTCGAGCCAGCTAATATTATTAGATATCGCTTTATTATTTTTCTTCGAATACAAAATTATTATTGTAAATCAGTGCTAAAAAATGATTAATTTATTTTAATTTATTCGTTTAAATTGTTTATACATTTATTCCTATCATCATTTTATTTTAATCAAATATTAAGATAGCAGTTCTAAGGTTTTTATTACTAGAAAATTACCACTTATAAGGTGTATTTTAATCAGGTATGAATTTATGACAAAGCTATATCAATCATTGGGTAGTGGTCCCCCCCCCCCCCCCGAAACATTTTACAGCTAATAAATTAAATTCATAATATTTCATATTGCATATAATATAAATTTACTTTAAAATAATTATAATGCATTAACATAGTAAAATGCGATTTTTTTAAAAAAAGTGTTTTTTTAATTACTTAAAATGAAAATATTATTTGATTTAAACCACCCCCCCCCTCCCCAGAAAATTTGTTCCAGCTACGACCATGCTTTCGTCGATAAGAAAACATTTCTAAAACGTGTAAACAATAGTTTAAAATAGTTCTATTTATATTTTATTATGACTTTAAAATTCAAAAGAGTGAACAATTTTGTTTAAACATGATATTTACAAGATAGGTTAACTTATAAATTATAATCAGCTGATTCCAAATGGATTATCAAGTAATTATCACATTATACGTTGTTTGCACAATTGATTTCAAAGAACTAATTTTTAAATTAAATTTTCCTGTTATAAATAAGTATAAAAAAGGCGAACAAAGACAAGCCTTAAAACAGTTTTAAATACAAATAGCTAACTTACACATTTTTATGATTTTAACGAATTTTGTCAAAGTTTGATCAAAAAATGTTTTAAAAAAATCTTTGAGCAATTTAGTACCTATTAGTCACTAGTCCAGTGTGACACTACCGATTTTAAGTATTTAAATATGTTTAAAACAACTATAGTTGAATAATATTTAGTTAATTAATATTTTAATGACTAACGCTTTAAATTTAAATATTTTGTTTTCAAATAATAAAAATATCAACAGTCATCAATTCCGATTATACAAACAAAAATGAATATCTTTAAAAATTAACCAAATCTATTTTAAAAATGAAGCAAAAAGTTTGTCAGGTGTGGGGTTCGAACCCACGCTCCCGTTTGGGAACCAGAGCTTAAATCTGGCGCCTTAGACCGCTCGGCCAACCTGACGGTTACGAAAACATGCGATTTTTACACCATCTTAAAACTTTATGTATAATTCATAAAAAATTTAAAATTTACAAACTTGTTATAAAGTGAAAAGGAGCTTAGTCTATGAAATAATTAATAAATATTGTTCCAGAAATCTTAAAAGAAGTCGAGAAGCACTGTGCCTTAAACTTGATACCAATAGCATGTAAGATAAAATTTGAACAGAAATGTGCTCTTAACTATATTATTGTAGCAAATGTATCGTGTATTTACTATGCATTAAGTATTTTTAAATGCATTATTGTACTAAGCAGAGGCGCAAACTAATTCAAATTATGGGGGGGCAAAACAAAAGTATTCAATACCCACCTATTAAAAAAAAAAATTCACTGTGCTCACTTGCATATAAATAATAATATTAAAATATATCAAATAAAAATATAATATAATATAAGTGTTTTGATGTATGCTTATTGTAATGTCTGAAAATTGACCATCGAGTATCAATCAATTGACCACCTACCTACCAAATGAAGGGGACAGTTGCCCCCCATGCACCCCTAGATTTGCGTCTCTGGTACTAAGCGCATTTAAATTAATAAAATATAAACAGCAAACTGTATGAAATAAGTATTCTAATAAGCTATTCATAAAAATAGATAATATAAATAATGCAACATAAGGTATACCTGTTGGTTAGTCAACTTAGCAAATCAATTGAACAAACAACAGTTAACTTCATTTAAAATATGTTTGTCTTCCCAAGTATTCAAGATCAGAATACAACACATTGAATCACTTACTTTTTTAATTTGAAATAAAATACGTAGTCATCAAAATAGTCGATAAAACATAATTAAAGTTGAAAACACTTTTGAAATAAAAAAATAAAACTGGATTTTATTTTTTTTTCATACAATGTAAATAATTTACTTCAAACAAAAATATTTAAATATTATATCTATGTAAAAAGGTAGTTCTGCAAAAGGAGAAACTAAAAAAAAATATAATACAAAATTAATATTGACAATAACATATTAAGACATAAAATTTTATTCAACAAGAAATTATAAAAAAAAAAATATTGTACATTATTTACATATTAAAATATTAATAAATTGGAAATTGATTTTGTTTTTGAATACAAAAGCCAATCGGCTCAATTGGCTTTTGTATTATTGACAATCATTTACCAACACGCACAAATGCATCATCAATGAGTTCTTCATCAGTAATTGAAGGCGATGCTGAATGTGGTGAAGGAACTAATAATGGTGATGGTACAGGTGATTTGAGAATGTGTACAGATACAGAGGGTGTAGTTGCATATGTTGTAACAGGAGTAACAGGCTTTTGTTGATATATAGAGTTATTCTGTATTTCCTCTTTTTTTTGTGAGTAGTCTTTACATTCTGACATTTCAACGGTTGTATCAGCTTTTGGGGTATGGAAAGAAATTAAAGGTAAGTCAATTTTTAGGCTACTCAAAGCAGATTCTTTGGGTTTAAGTCTTTCTTCAACTGTTGTAACCGTTATACCAGGTAACGAATTTAATCGCTCTGTTGTACTTTTTTTCTGACAAATATAATCACCCTGATTGTATTTTTTATCCACATCACTCTTTTTAGCCAAATCCATGGGTTTAGAAGTATCAGCTTTTGTATCAGAACATCTTTTTTCATCAGCGTTAGCTCGAGCAGAAAGTTTTGGAATTTGAAACTTACTCGTATCTAATTTATGTTTAATAATGCTCTCAACAGGATTAACTGCTTTTAGAGATTCTTCGTCTTTAGACGTTGGACTAGATTTTCTCATCTCAGCTCTGGCAAAAATAGACTTTTCACTTCTTATTTTACCTGATCCAGATTTTACTTTGGTAACAGTCAAATTTGACTTATTTTTTGGTGCACTAAATGATTGTTTAGATTGAGAAGAACTTGGACCCGGTTTTGGTATTGAATAGGTAGTCTTTTTACTGTTTAATCCACTTAAATTTCCAGATTTTGGTCCAGGTTTTGGAGAACCAGCAACCGAACTTTTTTGTTTTGATTCCTTTGTTCTAGTTTTATTTATTGTTATTTTCATTCCATCAGAACTATGTTTTACCTGATAAGATTCAGGATTTTTCATATTTAAATTTGTATTCACTGCTATTCCTTTATCAAAAGCTTTTGGAGTGGATTCTTTATTTTTAAGTACTTCAGAATCAACTGAGTAATGTTGAGCAGTTTTGTCTTTTGACAAACGATCTATCACAGCGCTTAGCTTGCGGCATTTCATTTGAGCCTTATTTGAATCCGGAGGAACAGGAGTTCCAAGATCTTCAATATCACTTTTTTTAGAGCTTAATTTTGAACTTTTAGGACTTTGGCTCAACGAAGAATTACTAGAAGCATAACTTCGTTTTTCCTTCTCCTTTGTAAATTCTTTACTTTTTTGCTTTGATTCACTTTTAGGACTATGAACAGACATTTTTAATGCAGACAAACTAGGCTTGCCAGAATTTGATTTTGGTGAAGTTACTGTATACTTATTTGAATTAGGTAATGATACACTACTAATAGATAAAGTAGGAGATGTACTTTGTTTTAATTTTTGAGCTGTTCCCAACTTCATCATCATAGTACTTGAAGGTAACTGATTAGAAGCATAATCACTTGGTGATGATGACCGACTGGAGTCCGACATTTTAAGAGACCCAGAATGTTTTTTTAATTTTTCAGGTACACTGGTTTCAGTCTCTAATTTTCTCTTCCTTTTCTTTTCTATTTTACCTTCAATATCTTTTTTACTTTTCTTAGACTTCTCTTCAGCTATAGTCTTAGCAGATATCGGAGTTATGGTTATAGAGCTAGGTACATTTGGTATTGGTATAACTTCGATATTTGGCCTTCTGTCAACAGTAACTTGTGGTAATAATTGTGGAGAAGGAATAGAACTTAAATCTACAGCAGTTATACTAACCGAAGGCGATTGGTGTATTTTATCTGAAGTAATATCTTTTTTGTCATCGTCTTTCATAGAAACTAATGCCACATCTTTAGCTGTCATTTTAATAAACTCTTTAACATCATTGAGATCATGAAGATCTGGACCATCATCATCAATTTCAAATAATGATTGACTGGATTGTTCAACATCTTCATTAATAGCGTCAAATTCTCCAGAAACCGTGGAACTACTTTTTTCAACTGAGTCGTCACTTGAAGTTTCTATTATGACTTGACCTGTGTCTGGAGGAGGTTTTTCGTCTTCACATTTTCCATTATCATCTGCTAATATGCTTATCAGTTCTTCAGTTTTAGTTGGTGAATTTTTTAGATCAGGTGGATCTTCTTGAAGGCTGGCATCCCTAAAAGACGACTGCTCTTTTTGTTCTTCTTGATCAACATCCATCGGAAACTGATTAAAATCTATATCAGGTAAAAATGAAGGATCTGAAATATATTGATCTAAATCTCTTTGAATCATGGATGCTGGAAAACAATCAAGAGAACTAGCTCCGTCCAAAGGTTCAAGTTTAACATCTAGATCAGATGAAAAATCAGGACCAGCTGAAGGATCAGCAAAATGTTGATTTAAGTCAGAACTATCCCCTAAATTGGTTGAACCTCCAGTTCCAGATAAATTATTTTTAATATTAGTTTCTAGGCTTTGTTGGTTTTCTCGTTCCCAAGTTTGGATAAGACTTCGCATTGTTATTGGAATTGAAAAACACCTAAAATAATTATAATTAGTAAATTGTTTTTAAATTGATACAGTCTTCAGCCACAAACCTTTGCAGTACTCTACTCGCAAATTCAGGTGAAGTCAAAACTGATTCACCATTTGTTTCTGATGAAGATGTGTAAACCTGGCACTGTAGTCTAGATATATCAGATAAATCGAATTCAGCAGTTGCTAAGCTTTCTTCAATAGGATGTTCAAATGAAACAACTAAGTGTTGCCAAGACATTTCTTCATATGCAGCAATTTCAAATACTGTTGTATTGAAAATTTCTGTAAATCAATTTACTTTATATTAAAATAAGCTATATAAATAAAGTTAAATGTTAATAAAACTTACCTTGCTGACATTCAGGACGCACACATGAACGAATCAAACAATTGAATAATGCTTGTTGTCGGAGATAAGCTATAATTCTAGTTACTTGAGATGGATGAGTAAATTTTATGTTTTGTATAAATACGCCTTTTAAATTGGAATCGGTCAAAAAATAACAATGCTGCTGATCTGGTAATGTCTAACAGAAATACAACAATAATAAGTTATAATAAATACTAATAATAAAGATAATATTTTACTATTTTAAATTGAAAAAATATATAAAAATATAAAATGTTTAAAATTTAAATATGTTAGGTAACTATATTATAATTATTTAACTTTTTGATGCACATTTGTGAATTGATTTTTTATATACTTATTTCAACATAATATTATATTTAAATATAGAAACAATTTTGAAAAGAAATATTTAATGAAGAAATTGAGAAATTTCATTATTAATTTTCTAAGTTAATTTAGTTAATTAAAAAAGTAATTTTATAATATTATTATTATTCCCATTTTGATAGCAATAAGACAAACACCACGTTTCAGTAGGAAAAAAAATTAAATTATCAGTAATAATATCTTAAATTAAAGTTAAATTAATATCAATTGTCAACACTATTCCACAGATATTTAGTAATACAATGCTAGAAGCGCTTCAAATTTTACATAGAGGGATTCAGCAAAGAGGCGATTTTGACGTATTCGAGAAACATAAATCTTATGAAGATATGATTATGAAGTTGGCCAAAGAAGCGAAAATCCAATCAACTTTAGACGTATTTTTATCAAAAAATTAATTTATTTTATTAATTATGTATGTATTTTATTTATTTTATTTTATTTTTAATTACTTATAGCTAGATTTTTACATTTTTTATACATTGAATTTCAATACATATTTTTAATTTTTAATTTGTTTAATCTAAGCATTTTTAAAATTTGTTTTGAGTCATTCTCCTTATTGACTCATTCGGTTAATTGACTCAAATTTTCGGGTCCCAAAGTGAGTCCAATAAGCAGTGACTACTGTACAATAGTTAACTGTAAATATATGTGCACTACTAAACTAGACAAAGAATAAGCATATAATATACCTAAGCAAACTTAAATTAAAAAATCATCAAAGTATTCAGTGCCGTAGAAACCGCCAGTGCAGGCGGTGGAATGCCCCGGGGCACTTAATCTTGAAAGAGCCCTACGCTCTGCATGCTCAATATTTTTAACTATATCTGTAACTGTCACATCAGCCAAACGATGATTTTCTAAATTGAAACTTGTGAAGAATTATTTAAGAAATACGATTTCTCAAGAAAGATTCAATAATATTTCAATTTTAAATATAGAAAGATAGCACACTGAAGAACTTAATATTGACCAAGTAATAACGATTTTGCAAATCAAAAAGCAAGGAAAAAAATTTTAAAATCTAACACTAATATTCAAATTACGTAGGTAATAAAATTAGTATTAATGATACTAATTTCTGACTTACGAATATAATATCATTATCATAAGTGATCTAATAATTTTAAATAGTCAATACCTAATAAAATCTAGTTATTGTTATAATATACCTCACAACGTTTTAGATGTTATAACTTATTAAAATTCTTTGATATTACATTAAATTATATAAAACTTGTGTAAATTTGTTTGTTTCCATATATTTATTCTAATACATGGTACACTATAAATGGTGTACACCATTTATGGAGCACCTAGTACACCACTTTGCACTGGGGCACACAAGTATCTAGCTACGGCACTGTAAGCAGTCTAAACTAAAGAAAAGATGGAACAATATTTTTGATATTAAAAAAATATAAAGTTCTTTAGGTAGGTATATCATTGACAACAATTTAATTACAATTCATATTTTATTAAAAACTATTTTTATTAACTTACAACACTGAGAGGTTGTGAACTTGGTTCAATGATCATTCCAAGTAATGATCTGGGAGTAGACATTTCTAAATCCATTTCAATAACAGATTTTATATTCTCAGCCAATTGAAGACAAATTGGCATTGGTTCATTTAATCTCAATACAAATACGGCAGGAAGAGTAATACTGTTTTGAACAGTAAATGGTACAAATAAGGGTGTACTAAAAATATATATATATATTTTAATATTATTATTGGATTTATGAGCCATATTTTATTTATAAAAAAATAAAAATACTTTATTCCAGTGGAACTTCTAGTAGCACTTAATAATGAAGTAGACTGAACATTAGTTGTGGTAGCTGCTTCAATACATACCGTGACATAACAACCAACATCAAGAGTTTCCTTGTCTAAATTCATCATAGTATTATTTTCTACATCCAATAAATCATAAGGAGAAACAAAGAAGATTATTTTCATTGGATGCCCTATAAATAAAGATAAATTTTAAATAATTTAGTAATCTTCCTATAATTTTGCATATATTATTTTATTTAAGTACCTCCTCTTCTAGGTTTAACTACTCCTAATGGAGTCTTATGTACCATTGATATTAAATCTTTATGGTAAGTGTAATGAACTTGAGCAAAAGTTTCCAAATCAGCTTCTAGAGTTTGAAGAGCATTAAAAGCACGACACTTAACCATTTTATCTGCATTCAATTGATAAATAGATGCTAATCCTTCAAGTTGAGATGTAAAATCAGCAAAGTCACAGTTGGCAAGACTTTTTATCAGATCAGCACAACTCTAAAACACAAAAACACTTATTCAGAGATAGATATTGAAAAAATATAAAACAAGTATGAGATATTATTAAACTAGATACCACACAATTGTCTATCTTATATTTAAAAGTTGCCTAATTTACGCAACAATTTACCAATTTGAAATTTATGTAAGTGATTTTTTACTAATTAATTTGATGCCTATTTTTCTGCTGATAATGATAATGAAATCAAAGTTTGTTTTTAAAATAGATAAGACTTATGTGTTATATAACTTTTAGTCATTTTAGAAATGATGAAGAAAGGATTAAAATTCTTGTTTCACAATAAATTGTCTTCAGCACAAAAAAAAAAATGCTTAAAATTAAATAATTATAAAATAAATAACATAATTTTAAAATCAGTAAAATATCATTGTTTAAGGTGGAATCCTTAAAATTTACAAGATAGACAATTGTGCAGTGTCCAGCTCAACAACATCATGAAATTTTTTTTATTCTCCATATATCAATGAATAATGTGAATAAAAACTAAAAACCTACTTCCAATAGGCACAATTATTCTCAGAAATTAAGTACATACAAGCTAAAAAGAGTTATGTTTTATGTAGTGTGCTCTAATTCTATAACAGGTTAGGTTATTTATAAGGTAAATTAAATATTGATGCATGCGCAGACTTTCCTTAATTGGTACTTGAATAAAGATAGTAAGCTATGAATGTATTATTTAAGTATATTGAACCTACAGCATAGGATTTTTACATAAGATTTAACATTAAAAGTTGATTGAAAATCAATAGGCATACACAGATTGAGTTTGTAGAGAATAAATATTAAATAGTAAAGCAGTGAAAAGGTTAATATTCTAATATATATATATATTTTTTTTTTAAATCAAATTGTTTGTTTTTTGTTACATCAAAATGTTAAGTAATCAGTGTTTTTATTGTTTGCATTACTACATTTTACTTATTAGTTTGTTCAGCTAACTTAGTATCTCGTGCAACGAGAAACAAAACATCTTTTAATAATTAATTAATATTTGAAATGAAGATTTTGTAGGAATAGTATAATAAATTGTACTTGTGGTTCCGATTTTCCATCATGATGAATCTTTACATCTTTTACTCCTCCATTGTCTTCCAATATAATTTCTAAATAAAACATATCTGAAGAAACAAATATGTCTTTACCAGAAGGTCCAACAGTAAACTTTAAACTAAAATAAAAATACATACATATTATTAAATTCATAAATATAATCTGACTAATAGAATACTAACAATGTAATATTATAGCATAAACGTGTCAATAATAAACAGTTAAAGTTACCCTAAATGCCTGCTGACACTGTCTAAACGTTCAATCATTGTCTGCAAAGTAGTCACCTTGATATTTTGTTGTAATAGATCCAGAGATTTTTGAACGAGACATTTTTCATTTGGGTCTACATTAATACGTTTTTCCTAAGTACAAAAAAAAAAAACAAAACACGAATTTGTTAATATTTCTAAATTTGTTTAGTGCACCAATAGTGCCTTCTTATTCTTAATATAAAATATGTCTTTATCTATCAAATTTGTTATCAGATTTACTATAATTTTTCATTATTAAACCATGGCTTAAATACAGTGTTCTGAACATTCACTAAAAAAAAAAATGTATGTACATTCATGTTCAGTACTTAAAAAAGGAACTTGTTTATGTTCTTTGAAAAAATGAATATATTCATTAGGTTGTTAATTTTTTTTTTTTATCAGCAGTTAATATAAAAACCATAAACATATAGGATTCAATCCAAAAATAAAAACACAATTTAGACATTAGAGCATATACATATTCTAAAGTATCTAAATTATATATATATATATATACATAATAAATAGTAAATAACTTGAGTGTCTTAAAAATGGTTCAAATTCATTAAAAATATAAACCTTGTTCACATTCTATTTGAAAAAAATGAGTGATGTTCCCGACGTTCCCGTTGAGTTCATTAACTATGAACGTGTGTACAAGTGCTCATGAACGATGTTCTTTCCAAACACAGCTAAATTATACTTGGTTATTGCAAACGTACTCCTACTGTATTATCTTCTTATATTAAGGAATACAAATAGTAACATAAGGGTACATAAGTTAAGCTATACTTAAGCCATGCACCCTTAAACTACTATTGTACTTTGCTTGATAACAATAAAGGTCTAGGTGCAATAACCAATCGAGCATTTAAATTTTAAGTCATGCATTATGCCATGTTTATATGGATTGTAAATGTATTATTTAAAAATTAAATTTAAATATCATAAACTTAAACATGGTTAATTACTTAAACTTCAATCACCATAAGTAACTTTCAACAAGGTCATTAGATATTAATATTAGTTAAATAATTTGTGTACTCAATATTTAGATTAAACTTGTTTGTTGATGAACCATTAAAAATTTAATACACATTGAAGATCAGAACAATTATTTATTTATTATTAAAACAGCTATTAGCATATTTAATAAGGTTAAGAATAAAATATTATAATGTGTAAAAAATTATACAGAGTATAGAAAATACTAGATATCTCATGAAAAATTCTTTCAACTGTGAAGTTTAATTATATTATAAATTTGTTACCAATGATTTTTGTTTTAAGTATGTACGTATCAGATTCCTTAAATGACAATTATCTATATTATAAAAAATATATACCTAAATACCTTTGTAACTATAATAATATCAAATTAAACTGATGGTTTAGTAATTATTTACAATGACTTTAATAATGGTTGTGTAGTTGTAATCACTCTTAAATAATAAATACATTAATAAAACGTATCTACTATAAATGTGTAAAATATTTTAATGTTTACAACATTAACACATTACCTTACACTTTTTCCAAATAAAATTATAATATTACTATATTTTTTTTTTTTTCCGTTTGAACCGACAGCAGGGGAGGATCTGTGTGAACATTACTACTCCCCTGCTGCCATCAAAATATTACTATATTAGACATTGGCATTATACATTTATACCTAAACATGCCCAATATTAAATGGTTTTGGGACTAGTTTAAATAGAGCTTGAAAAAAAATATACCTACACAAAGGACACCAAATAAAATTTTCTACAGACACCATTTCTGTAAAATAGTCCCTCATTTCAACACAAAAGTCACTAAAGTTTGTTCGTAGGTATAAAAAATACAGTTAAGTAACTCATACTGATGTAAAATGCAATCAAACATAAATACTTAATAACTATTTGACAACTCACCAGTAAAGCCAGTTTGATATTTTTAATAGAGTCTGTCAACGGTTTGTACTGAGATTGGAGCGCTTTGCTACGCAACTTTTCCATCATCAACTGCATTTGTAGTTTTCTCGATTTATCCTCCGATATTCCATTGTGCAACAGGACTGTGGCCGACATGAACACCAAATAAAAAATTATTTAATATCTCAAAATTTCCATACGTTTGTTAACATTAACTGACGTCTGGGTGGCCGAAAAAATACTAGCTAAAAATCTAGAATACGATCTTACCTGCTGACTGTGTGGCGGCGTTCATGATCGTCGAGACTAGTAAATAATTTCGAAGAGAAAGGGAATAATCGGCAAAATATTAGACAGAACGAAACTGGGACACGCTTTTCAGCAGCTGATAGTTGTACAATAATAATAATAACGTATTCGTAGAAAGTAATAAAATCGTAAATGAGTAATGAATGTAGTTGTAGTTGTATATACTTCAACACTTGTATATTAGTCTTGTACACCTCCTGTCCACTAGTGTCTACAGACTTAATATAATAAATATGTATATAACTATTAACTATATAAGTATTAAGTACTATAGTTTTTTTTATTGTTGTTTTTTTCGATAATAAGTTATAGTTATGATCATTTTCATAACCTCAAAAAACTTTGATTGTTTCTTAAAGATGTAATTCTTCGGTACACCGAACCGAGCGCCCTCGTACGTAAACACTATTATCACATATTATACTATGTTTATCAGTTTTGTGTTATCAATAAAGAAAATAACGGTATGAAGTATTTGGTGAGTGACTGAGTGTTACTAGTGTTAATAGTTACTTAGAGTACTTACAAAGTTACAAACCTCAGCAATTAAAGTCTATCTTCTTGTTGTTTACATCATTTTAAATATCATCAAACAACCGTATCGAGACCCTACTATGACAATTTCAAGTGATGCCATTATTTAGCAATAATACAGCATATACATTTTTTTTATCGAAAAAAAATTACGATTACTTTGAATTGACGTTGGTGTTATTGTAACATTTTTTGTTTACTAATATTAGACGAGTTACCATGGCGACTCATAATAGTATGAACAACGATGATCAACGAAGTCTATTAGGTAAAGTAATATAACATTTTTCTAATGAGTTAGTCTGCGTACTTATTGTAAAACTGTTAAATAATATAATAAAGTTTTCATTGAATAGTTCATATATAATTATTTTACACTACCTGTAACATATTCAAACCATAAAAAATTTTTAAATTTGTTGTTAATCATCAAATTTAAAACTAAAACTTATTATTTTATTAAAATAATTTTGTTTGGTCGATTCTATAATGTATTTGTCGAGTAAGTGACTTGTTTTATGATTATAAATGTATAATACAATATTATTTCTTTTTTTTTCAAATATTTGTAGCTGCAGTAGTGTTCGTGAATCAATTACCATAGACCATAGTTTAAACTTTAAAGCATTAAATCATAGTCGCATACTCGCTTATGCTTAGTAATGTTTAGCACTATAGTACCTTATAAATTATTAGCACATAAAAAACCCTCAATTTTTAGAATTTTTTCAACGTTCTTTAATTATCCCAATGATACCAGCTAGTGTCTATGACGTCGATGAAGTGCACGAGCACGACACACCCGTATAGGTTACACCTACCTACTGCAATTACTACAATCTAAATATGTTTTAAGTGCTATTTGCCATATACTTACACATCTCTACAATGACCCATATTATATTATTTATTTATTCATATATTCGCATAAGAAAAATCTACCAATTTGAATAGATTATTTACTTATATATCCTATTGGTTAGCTATACTACAAATACGAAGTTTAGGTTTGCAATTATTTCACTTATTAAGGAACTCAATTTTTCTTATATATCGCATAAATCAAAGTTAAAACTACTCATATACACCTATCCTGCTAAACTACTTTATAGTTTACCCTTTGAACAAAATCTTACTAATCTAATCTATCCAGTATCCACCACAGTGGCGTACACAAGGGAAGGCCATTAGAGTCAGTCCCCTCCCATTGCTTTTTTTGGTTTTTGCTTACATTATGTAGGATGCACTATAATATAATATTTTGTTATATAATGATCTATCGAGCTATTGAATTTCGATAATTTTTTCAATACTAAATACCATTATAATTGTATTTTCGTTTATTTGTAGCAATTAGCAAAGTAATGTTTATTTGTTTGAAATGTTTGATGATGTCTATAATTATACTTAATTATTCATAGATACAATACTGGTTGGGGGATTTTCCACATTTCCCCTCGCATTTAGCTTTGTCGTTTCCAGCCTTCCTTTCAGAATTCATGTCTACACCACTGGGTATCCAATATCCATTGTATTTTTAAGCATTGTTAGAGTTCTGGGGTTCTGACCCCCCTCCCCCTAAAATTTTTTCATTTTACAAAAAAAATCTGATTTACTGTTTCAATACCCAGAGTCGATGATTATAGAGGTTGGTAATTTTTAATAGATATAAATTAAATTGTTAATTTACCTATTATTAACTATAATTTAAATAATTATATAAAATCTGTTACTCAAATTATTTAAATTGTTTATTATTATTTCAACTATTTACTCATCATGTAAAACCCTAGCCGAACTAAACTCCTGCATACGCTACTGTCATTAAGACGTATTCAGTAAACTGAGTGTATAGGCTATAGATAAATAGATAGCTAGCAATAACAACAATTTACACTGTTTGTAATCAAATGTTATTAGCTATTTTTATTTTGTTAATATCAATTGATATTACTTTTTTGGCATTTGGTACATGGTAGGATATAGACCGGGTGCCCGTGGTGGCAGTATCGTGATAAACTGTTCCCACCCAGCTCGGCCAGCCCTAGTTTTTTTCTGGCAAAAAAAAAGATATAGAAATATTTAATTTTGGTTAAATTAATAGTTAAAAATAATAAATGGTTATTACGTATTATTAAACTCAAAGTTTTCAAAATTAATTTAGTATGTTTAATATGTTTATATAAATTATATTGTCTGCTATTAACATTTTTCACATCATGCAATGCTATAACGTGTAGTATTATAAGTTATAACATTTTAATATTCTATAGGGACGTCGGTACACCTCGATTTTCTGTAAACACATATTATTTCATGCTTTAGCAAGTTTGTCTGTTTAATCCGTAATACTAACATATAAAACGTCATGTTACATTATCAGTCTGAAAATAATCAATTCATGTCGCCATAGTGTTAAAAATGGTTTATGTCATAAATCATAATATTTACTGTCTGTTCGTAAATAATAAAAACGTGTGAATTGCAAAACCGATAACAATTTTTGTATATTAAGACATACATTTTATGTCAAAATAGGTAATGTTATTTAAATATGTTTAGAGCCTATATGTATATTATCAATCGACAACTGTGATAAACGTCCTATATTATGTTCATGTATAAGTGCAATAACAAATCCAATATTGTGTTAACTGTGAAATATAAATTAAAGTTATTAAGTAAATTTGTTAAATTTGTTTTAAATTAGTGTAGGTATACGTTTATACTAACAAGCATGGGCGGATAGGCCTACCGGGCAACCGGGCATTTCCCGGGGGGGGGGGCGCTTCGTATTTCGATAATGGGGCCCTTTAATATCATAAATTATTAAATTCTTTTTCACGTGGGGCCCCTTTTTAAAATTTTCCGGTAGGCCAAAAATGGCCTATCCGCCCATGCTTACAAGTTACAATATACTTAATCATATGATTAAAAGAAAATTGTTACCAATTCTGTGATAAACATATTGTTATAAAAAATGTGAACTCTTATGAAATTAAATGTTTATAATCGATTTTTGATATTTTTCTTGTTATAGTTGATTAGTTATAATAACATAATATGAACAACCTTGTGTTCAATTTTCCTGCCATTTACAATAATATTATGATATGTATAATGTATATGTAATACATTTATTATAATTTTTCTAAAAATATATTTATTACACATAGGTATGTAGATTCCGTGTATAATCGATTTTCACGGTTTCAAAGTTCTGAGTCTAACCAACTTTGGACTATTACACTTAATACTATTCCTGCTCACGTATTAAGTAATAATACTGTATATACGTATAGTCATTACTATAATAAATTACATGACATTGTTTTAGATGTTGTTTCTTAATATTTTATTTAAAAGACAGCTAAATAACTGTACTAGTTTTATAAGATTAGTTTAAACTAGTTTTTATTATTTCAAATTATAAATATTTAAAAAAAAACATTTAGTATTAATAATTGTGAAATTATCGATATCAATTCCAATATTCTTATTAATCCCAAAATATGCGAACGTTTCCGTTTTTAAATATAAAAACTGAACATTATATGTGATAAATATTTTATTATAAAGATATAAAATTTAAATTTTGTAACCACTATTTTTTATTAAAACATTACTGATGAGTGACATTGGGCTACAAGGTTTTACAATTAATATAAGCTACTATTATGAGATCTAAAATTAAAATATTAACATTGAAGTTTTATAAGATATATGTGCTAAATTTAATTACGTAATACTCATTTTACTTGAAGATTAGTGGCTAAATATAATTAGGTTTATTAAGAAAATAACTAATTTAACATGCAAATACGTAAAATCAAGTAGGTACCTACAAAAAATATGTATGTCTTTATTATAATCCATTCCATTACTATATTTAAAAATATTATCACAATATTATTATTATGAAAAATATTTGACTACCATCCAAATTCATTGTATTTATTTTATATACGTAGGTACCTACCAAATATGTTACTTTAAAATTTTTAATTAGCATTACTTCAAAGTTCAAATGAGTTAAATAGATTTAGCAATTATTCTCTATTTGTATCTTATACTTAAAATATAATGTTCTCTTTGATTTAATGTCAGTTGTATTTTTAAATTATAAGCTGTTCCCAATTGCCAACTCTGTAACATACCAAATTTTATTGTCTTACATACAGATTCTATACTATTATTGAGTGTTCTCACTGATATGTTCATCTACATTTTCGTAAAAATAAAAAATTTTAGATGAATGTCAACAGTTGTTAAGGTTACGACATGCGATTAAAAAATTTTAAGAATCGCCATATTATTATAGCATAAAAGCTTGTTTGGGAGATGATATCGTACTTACTCTGCAATAATAACAAAAAATACATAGGCCTTGTACATACATTTTTATTTAACCTTCCAAACAATATATTTAATTTGTTAAAAAAAAATGCCCACTAAACATATTGAATAAATGTATAGGTAGGTACATAAGTACATTTACAAAATTTAAATGCGTGTATATATGTCATAACTATGAACTATATGGAAATTAAGTTCTTTTTTTCATTATAAAGTGTTACTGACATACAAGGTCATGAAACTTATTGATAATATAATAGAAAATAATAAAATATAACATGAAATTAAATTATGAACGGCCTAACTGATCTAACTTATTAGCTATTCACTTCTTTGAAACTATATCTCAATTTTATGAAAAAAGTAGTTGCGCGTTTAAAATTGCTTAAGATACCTAGATACTTGCTTATTTTTTCAATGCAAAGTATATTATTAAATAATAATTTACATTCATCACGTTATTTGTTTTTGTCTATTATTATTTTTTAAAGCAGTAAAAATGTTTCATTTTTCAACTTGATGGTAGTTTCTTGCCATTAATTTTCAAAATAAAATTGTATTTGTTGGGAGGGGGGTAGGTTGAACTTTTACTCCTACAGTACTACTCTATTATTCTGATGAATTTTATCATTTTTGAATATCTGAAAATAGCCACCAAGGAATTGTTTAAACAATATAATATATATACTGTAAAGTCCGATTACTCGTAATTCAAGGGCAATAAAAATAAATTCGATTTATGTTTTTATCGAGTTGTACACATCAAACAATATTTAAAAATATTTCAAGGAACAAGAAAAAAAATCATCTTATGGAGGCATCGCTTCATATAACCAGCTATATTAGCATTACATCATTCGCAGTTCTATTGTTTTCTTTTATATTTAGCTAAATATTATATGTACAACGTTTCTGTGTACCTGGTGGTACGTCATTATGTTTAGTTTCAAATATCGTGTAAATAAACATACATCCAAATAAGTAATGGGTACTTATACTTATAGATTCCTAGGAAATGTACAATACGAATTCCTAATTATTTACTATTTGCATAATATAATATTATCTATTCCCTATTGTATTTATTTTCGTGTTAAATATATATTATTCATGTATTAAATACATTAGTATGGTAAATGTCTACGTGTATGGTTTTAATAAGTAGTTTTAAGCTTAATAGACATTGTTAATTTGTGTGTTGAATAATTCAATTTTTCGACTTTAGGGAAGCATATTGGATAAGGCATGGTGAAGATAATTATATAATATCATATATTATTGTTCCACAATGTCGACGTTTTGTGCTGATGGTCTTATTCCAGCGAGATTTTTATGTCTCGTTGCTCATTTTGTAATGCTCATCATGGCTTTAAACCATAGGGTAAGACATAAAAAAATAAAATAAAAAACGTTATGCTAAATGAAATTATACTATATTATATTGAGTATAATACGTATGTATGTAGCGTTGACTTATTTGTTTGTTATTATGTTTAGATATACCAAAATCCTTCAGTATAACCACGAAGAAACACACAATTAATACTTCTACAATACAATTATAATTTTACCTAGCTTAAAGTTCATACTACACACACATTTGTGTTAAATAGTTTAACATTAGCTTAATAGTTATTCATTCCTACAATGTATTATGAATATTATGATCAATCCAAAGTGTAAACGCTCGGCCAATTACATGTATTATTATAAATTAAAATGTGTGCAAATATTGAAACCTGCCGCCTTGTTCCCAAACAATAATGTGTTGTATGAATGTTATATGATATATATAATCAATTTAATTCCAATCGTGTATCTATTGACGCACATCACAGCTCACTACTTAGATATATCAATTTAAGTTTTTATTCAAGGCTGCGAAAAAGAAAAATACTAATATGACGTCATAAACCATATAAAAGTATTACTTTAAAAAAAAAATCATAATCATTTGGTTTTTCAAATATCGTTCTAATCTGGCTGTTTTGATTAATAGTTTAAAATACGTTTAATAATTAGTTTAGTATGTATGTAATAATAGTGTTGCTGTGTATTCAAACACCGAAATTATATTATGCAACGACGCATACTGAGCTATTACATCCAGACCTATAGTCAAATGATGTATGCAACATAAGATAATATATAATACAATATGCATGTATATTTTTGGTTGCAGCATTTTTAATCTAATAACATCGATATGTCTTGTATAATCTGTAACCCAGTCTCTTTCTAGGTATATCTATAGTCTATACTACTCGTAAATTTTTAATAATTTTGTCAACGCTACATTCTTCGATTAAAATTTGGCATCACGTGTAAAATTATTTAATTAAGTTTGATGGAATTACGAATAATCACAATTACTTAGGAGCAAAACGTAAAAGCCTGTCTACCATATGATTATGACAACGACCTTTACATCGAACAAGACAAAAGGTAAATTTAAAAAAAAAAACGGCTAATAGGTACCTGCCAAAAAGAAATATTTATAAGATATATTGTTTGTTAGTTTATTTATTATGTTAATTGATGCACTTTTTCTGTATCGTATAATGTTTCCACTGTAAACATTAAAATATTTAATTTCATGCTTCATTGCCACTATATTAGACGATACCTTGCTGTACTACTAGCTGTATAATAGCTTTGTATAATATTAAACACAATTTATTAAACATCAAATAAAGAAAATATAATATACATTATTGTATTGGCGCAACATAACATAATTCAGCCGAAAAAATCATTAGCACGACACTGCCATTCTTCGGTTATGTTTTGCACATAAAATACTTTAAAGTTTCTATTATCAATATCTTTGAAAACATATCAAAATATTACATTCAAGTTATTAAATTTATATTTTTAAATTGTAAAAAATGCCGAAACTGTAAGGCAGTACCTATCTGTCACTGTAAATACTCTTTCGTAACTTTCCTTCTTCTACTCTTTATTTCATCTTTCTTTTATCTTTGATAACCTACTATAATATACAGGGTGTCCCACAGAGATCTGACATTCTGACAAATGAAATAACTTTTGTTCTAATCAATATTTTTTAAAAATGTCTTTTAAATATAATCCATAGACACTTGCGCTACATTTTTAGAATACATTTTTTATTTTTTATTTTTAATACTGAAAATAAAAAATTTAAAAATTGATAAAAAATTTTTTCGAAATATTCAATAGAGCCAATTTTAAATCTGATTTTTAGAAAAATTTATGTGGTAAAAACACTTATTTAAGTCAAATGATTGATTTTTTTAAATATCAATATTTTCGTTAGGTAAATTATACTAATTTATAGTTTATACATCACATATTATTAAAATAAATACAATAAAAAAAATAATTAGATTTTAACATGCACTTATTTAAAAATGTTCTTATAAAATATTTTTAAAAAACTTTATTATTATTTGAAATTATTCAAGGTTTCTAACATAAACTAGATCGTAATTTACTTAACGAAAATATTGATATTTAAAAAATTTTTAAAAAATCAGCCATTTGATTTAAATAAGTGTTTTACCATATAAATTTTTCTAAAAATCAGATTTACAAATTGGCTATATTGAATATTTCGAAAAAAAATTTTATCAATTTTTAAGTTTTTTATTTTCAGTATTAAAAAATAAAATTCACCCTTTCTAAGTTTTAAAAAGTAATTATATTAATATGATGAATTTAGAAATAGTATGTAGTATGAATACCATGTTACAATTAGCAATAGCATGCTAGTATGTTACTTCATTTTTTGATTTTTTCCCCTTAAATAATAGACTAATAATTGTCATTTCGTTGTTTGATTATTATTTATTTCATTGAGAGGACCTGATATCCGCATGTGTTGCTTCCGTCTTACAAGTGCGTAACATCATAGAAAATTTTACACTCAGCAGATCACTCTTTGCTCCGGTAGTTTAAAAGTTAGAGTGAATTGATCTCTTATAAAATTTTAAGTTAAGAATATTATTGATCTCGCGGGATTTTTACTATATTTTAATTTTGAAGCGAGTTATAAGTTATTTAAGATGTACAAAAATTCTTACCTTTAAATTTTATAAGGGGTCAATTCACTCTAACATTTAAACTAACGAAGCTAAATGTGATCTGCGGCTGAGCGTAAAATTTGCCATGTTACGCACTTGTAAGATGGAGACAACAAATGCGGTCTTCTTAAGAATATTATGCACATTGCACATGTTATTTTTTTTTTATCGAATTTCACTTATTTTACTCGAAACAAGTAATATACATAATAATTAATATATTGATAATAATGATAAAATGAAATACTTGATTCTTATTGATATATAATATATATATTATATGTCAGGGTAATTTATTCTTTACATCCATAGGTTGATGATTGGTTACACGCTTTCAATTGGTTTCATTGGTATCGAAATATTTGGATTTATGAGTGGTATAACAATGTTTTCTCCAACAAACGGGTTTATATGTATCCTTTTTTCTTTATATTTTTTGTATATTTTTGAATACTTATAACAAATCTTTTTTTTCTGAACTTTCTAATCTCAGCTATGATTTGCCATGGCGTAGCTACCATTATGATGTTTTATTTTCTTCAAGATTTGTGGAGTTGTGAAATGTTTTGGTCCGTGTTTTTTTTATGCAGCATAATACCGTGTTCAATTGAACTAATTATGATAAGCTATTCCTTTATAATGAAAAAATGATGACATTCTTCTGAAAATTTAATGTATATACTTTTATATGGAACATTTTGATTGTATTATGACTTTTTTTAAACAGTTTTTGCTATAGAAATAAAAATTATGCTATTATTATAATATGTTAATTTTATATGCTGTGAAAATTCTTTAATTATTAATATTATATAATATTTATATTAGATACAACTTCGAGGATTCAAACCCTTAAAAATGTATTGTTAAATTAAATTATTAATTATTATTATTAATTTTTTATCAGAATGATAAAATTTAAATCGTTATAATAGTCATTTTTTACTCGTTAATGTATTTTCAGAAAAATTTATATATTGAAATAACTATTGAACTGCACACATCATTTGTACATAATCATAAAGAAAAATACCGAAAGAACCCAAAAAATATTTCATATTCCCACGGATTTAAATTACGATTTTTATCTTATATAAGAATCCGTACACAATTTGATATAAACAATGTTGTTTTATAATAATTCAACATAAAAAAATGCTTTTGAAACTTTAGTTTAATGTCAGTTATTATTAATCAAGTAAGTAACAAAATAAGAAAAATTATAAAATGAAATATTTTAATTATAGATGAATACTTCGAGTCCATCACCAAAAAATTAAATGTGATATTAAATTATTTATTAAGCAAATAATTATTTCTCTCATGATTTAACTTTAACCCACTTCAACTGGTGTTCTTAAATAATAAGCATTCATGATTTCATGAGTACAGTAATGCGAAATGTGTTCTCTTATACTATATAATATATATAGTTTATGATTGGATGTATTATAATTATCTTATTTATTATTGACAATCATTATTTTTTCACCAAAATTATTCTCTAATATAAAATTAGTAATTACCTACTAGTTACTCTGATAGTTGGACACATTATTAATATAATATCAACTTCAAATCACACGTAAGTGCAAAATAAATGATATTTACTGTAAATAAATTAGTTTATTTTTTTTTTTATCCGCAAAAGCTTCAACAACTACAATGAATACAATTATTAATTTATGAGCGGCTACATTTTTATAATTATGGTATATTTTTATCATTTTCTAGAAGTTTGAGTAAATTAAAATAATTCATTTTTGTGGACTGTTATAGTTTTTAGTTTGTTACAGCAAAAGAATGAAATGTACGAGTATAACTTACTGTGTAAGTCATATTATATGCTATAATATGTTATGGCTATAATGTAATTGGTAAGCACCTATACCTATTGTTATAAATAATATTAGTGATTATAAAAAATATCTGGAAATAGGGAAAATTTACCTGATTTCCCCAAAATATAAATATCGTATACAACTTTAAGTTACAACCTATTTTATTATTTATCAAAGAATTATTTCTCAATATTTAATCAGTTTCAAGTATAAATATTATTTCATGATTGTACATTAGAGTACAATATATTGTCTTCGTATGATTAAAATAAATTTTATAACATTTATGACTTGATAAGTATATTATGTTTACCTATCTAATTACTGATAGTCTTTTTCCATCATCATTCATCAACAAACCAGACATAATAATCCGGTAATCTGTTTAGGCTCTAGAAATTCTCAATATTTTATAAAATTTAGTTTTAAATGTGAGTATATTTTGTTGGTTGAGCGCAGCTAGAAATTTGTCAGAATCGGTTGGATGTATTTCGGCTAACTAAATAGTATGCTTTCAAAATTCCTCAGTGGTGTCACGACTACTACATCAATACAACCATTATAGTTTTTTTAATCGATGGCCACATAATATTTAATTCAGATATTGTAGCCGCTAGCTATATGCCTGTGTAATGTAATTGTCCTTACTTTTTATCAGTAAACTTTATTAGTTTAAACGTTTAGTACTTACAAAGTTACAACTTAACATTTATAAAGAATAAATGCTTATATTATATAGATGAGTAGATGTATTATTCTTCATTGTATAATAATTAAAAAAAAAAAAAAAAAAAAACACGATGAAATATTTTAATAACTATATAAACGTAATTATATTTACGAAAACTCACTGTTTAGTCCGACGTTGTCTATGCCAAATAAATGTATATCATAATATTATAATTTGCATATTCCTACTAATTATAATTGTAAATACCTAATGTAATATAAACCAATTTAATCCGTTCAAATTATAACAATTAATAAACATATTGGTTTTATGTAGTCAGTCTACAAACTTGAATTTGTGAACTACGCTTTACCTATCTATAGGGGTTAAAACAACATTAAAAATTACTCTGCGATATACTCTAGCTGTAAATATAATATTATAATATAATAAAATAATATATTTATTTGTTTATTCAAACATACGGACGTAAATTCTATTATAGTTTTTAAAAACCTTGGTACGAAAAACATATACAAATTAGTGTACAAAAAGTGAAAAAGATTACAATACCAAAAACATAAAACTATTTAGTATTTCAACTAATGTTATGAAAAAAGGTTTAAAATATATTATAGTGGTACACTATAAAGATAATAGAAAAGTTACATAAAATCAAGGGGTACATGTTACCAGCAACCATCATCAAGAGGGATTAGCTAAGGAATTTAAAGTATATTTTTTTAAATGGTTTAGAGTTTCTGATGTATTTGTATTTCAGGACGATGAATAAAGTCTAATAATAATTTATGAAGAAATCTTGATAGTAAAAGCATTTGACGTTCATTGAGTGGCAAAAAATAATGACAATATTTTACTTTAATAACTTTGGGGAGATTTGTGAATATTACATTTAAAGGAGATAAAACGAACAAAAATATTTTGAACAAATTCTAGGGTCATTGAGTTTTGTTTTAATAAATTATTTATCAAAATGACAGAGCAGTATTCTAAATGGGAAGAAACAAGGGAGCAATATAGAATTTTCAAGGGAATTTAGGATCAATTTATGAGCCAAAAGTGCGCTTAATAAAGCCCAAATTACTCATAGCTTTATTCTTTGTCGTCTCTGCAAGGAGAACAAATTTAATATAGAATCAAAAATAATACCTTCCTAAATACTTAAATTGAGAAACAAGCTTGATATTAGAGTTTTTTTTAATTTTTTTTATTTATTGAAGTAATCTACAATCCATACATTGTTTGTATATTGAGTAGGTAGTTTGATAATAAATTGACATTTACAATTAACATGAATAATTAGAATAGGGAGGAAACCCAGTGGTAACATCTTATATGATATTAGAGTTAGAACTAAAATATTGATACTTAATTGGGTTTTTTTACCAAATAAAAATGCATAAATTTACATTTATTAACATTCAGAAATAAGTAATTATTACTATTTTATATTAACTTAGCATCATCAAAAAATAGAAAGATGTTAGAAGTTTTATGATATTAGGGAGGTCATTAGTAAAAATATTAAACAGAAATGTAGATAGATGCGGTCACTCTGAGGAACGCCAGAAGAAATTGGAGTATTATGTTTTTTGGTATGGACAAATTATTGTAAGATATTTCGGCATAAAACCAAATAGATTATTTGCACATATATATATATATGTATATATTATTATATTTTTCGACCACACACACTCGCGCGTGCAGACTTAAGTAAAAATGCACGGCATGGTTATGGTGGCGCCCAAGGAAATATTATTAAATATTGCAGGACTTATTCGTCATAGTTTAATAATTTTAATGTCGTGAAATCGAGAAGATAACGTATGACTATAGTTCGAGGGTGATGATAAAAATTGGACTCTCGCAAATAAATAAATGAATGAATACTCGATATGTGTGCCTCATCCGCCAGTAAGTTGTAAATCCTCGAAGGATCTCGAGTGTGCTATAATAAATCAAAAGCAATAAAACTTTACTATTGGGACATATTTTTTAAATTTTTTTTTTTTACTTCGAGTAGTATTTACCTGTTTTCACATACTGAGTAATACCATAATATTCCAATATTATTTTAGTATTTAGTCACACACCACACTTTGGTATTTTATAATACTCGCATTGAATCATTAAACTTAAATGTAAATATCTATTGTTTTGTTTTATTACTATAGATTTTTTATTCGTTGGTCGCTAAATTAATTATCCATCTGACAGTTATTGACAAAAATATTTTTTTTATATTATAGTATATTTCACATATTATAATTTATACATGACCCTCATATATTAATATGATATAACTGACAGGGGCGTGCCTAGGGGGGGGGGGTTTGGGTGTTCAAACAGTTATTAACTGTAAACGTTGATGTCTATAGTTGATACATATAGGAAAAAAAATAAGCGGGTAAGTCGGGGATATCGCTCTGCTGTATACAGTAGGTTACAAGTGGTTTACTGTAATGGATGGAATTAAATTTGAATCCAATGATATTATATCATAGTACAGCAAAACCTCGCTAAGACGGAAACCCCGGTATTACTGAAAATTTTTTTGGTCCCGTTTCAAATTACATATAATTTTATCCCGCTAAGACGGAAACTTCGCCAAGCCGGAAACGGACACATTTTTGTAATGAAAGTTGATGAAAACCCTCTTATGTTTCTTCTTATCGAGGTTTTACTGAATACGAAAAACGATTCTCAGCGGAGACAGTTTATCTATCTAGGATATATTATAGATTATTAAAAATTTTCAAATCTTAGATTTAAAAAGATCATTTATTATGAATTTCTAGCTTAAAATAATTTGCGAATTTCCGTGATTTTTATGTATGTTGTCAAAATTCAAACTTTGAATGCTTGTAAAAAAAATTGTGTCTATGAATTTATTATATTTTTCAACTGTTATCGTAAAAATATGTTAGAAGCCTTGTATTGAATTTTCAAGATTTTCTACCCAACAAATTAATTTTTATCGATATTAATTTAAAAAAAACTAATAATGATCGAAAATAGCATAGCTAGCCTATAAATAGTTCAACTTAAGTCGAAATTTTTTGGAAATTGCATGGTGGATAGAATATACTTAAATAAATATTCGGAGAACATTTCATATATCTATGGTCATTTGTTTTAAAGTTACATGAAAAACCAAAATCGATTTGTCGGAAACTGATTGTTTCCCGTTTTTCCCTTAATTTTTAGTTTGTTTTTCCCGATAATTTAGAAAAATATTAAGAAGTATTTACTTTTGACCCCCCCCCCCCCAAAAAAAAAAAAAGTACCAACTATAATGATTCACTTTCTAATCGAACGAGGTACTGAAGTCGAAAATCGAAGCACTTTTACTGCCCCAAAACGTGATGATAGACACAAAAAAACACACACATATCATGGTAAAATCAATATATTTCTCGCTCGACTCAGAATCTAATATGCATTGGCATTCAACTTTTGATACACGTGATACAATAAACATAATAAGTAATGCGAATAATGATATTAATTATATTATAATCGAATCTTGGTTTAATCAAAAACTATTAAAATATATAATATTGTTCAAGATATTATGAAACATTGAACATATATTAGTAAAAATATAACTATAGAATAAAATAAAATATTTTTGCGAAGTAAAATATAAATACCTATATCCTATATGAATAGAAACATTAACTAAAAATTAATTAATATATTTTTGATATAATTACATACAGTTTATGATACTCTATATTTATATTATATTTATATATTTATATTTATTTATTTTACCACTATTTTTAAAATGTTTTGTTACTATTAAATTATCCATTGCTTATGATAATGTATAAGAACTAAGAAACAATCATATTTAATAACTTTTCAGACACGTCCAATATGGAAAATGAAATGGTAATAAATGAGGATAATCAGAAAAAAGAACTATGTCCAAATTACTTACTAGATGATCAAGAACACATTAACAAAGTAATACATTTGTATTAATTTACTTTTAACAGATATATTTGTGTATTAATATTTTTGATTTTTGATTTTAGACAACTAAAGTCTCATGGGTTTTAGTCATAACAACCATAAGTATTAGTTTAGGGTGTTCAATTCCTGCCGGGTACAACACTGGAGTAGTAAATGCCCCGGCAGAAGTTAGTGTTCTAGTTCAATTTAATTTAAGCTGAAATTGTAACGCTTTTATTTAACTTCTTATATTTAATATAAATAAATGATGAGTTAAGACGAAAATTAACAGACTATGACAAAAAAAAAATTGAAACTTATAGATATTGAAACAATGGTGTAATGAAACGATCGTTCATCGCTATGCAGTACAACTTTCACCTGCTCAACTTGATGTCCTTTGGTCTATACTAGTTTCCATATTCTTGGTTGGTGGCATTATCGGTGGTGTAGCTGGTGGTAAATTAGCAAATGTATTGGGCAGGTAAGTTATTTTATAGCTGTAGTTATTTTAAATGCCGTACTTTTATGTAGTGCAATATTACTCGGCCATTTAATTTTGATCCAACTGTGGAGGTACGGATTTTCCAACTATAGGTGAGAGCATTATGCTTGCACCATAACACCCTACCATGTTAACTATATAATCTTCATGATTACTCTCTAACTTCCACAGAACGCCGTCATTGTCAACGTCTATATGTGTTATTGTACGACAATCTACACTTTTCTTTACCTAAAATTAATATTACCTTTGATACTGACAGTAAGTTGATATTGGTATTGCACTAGACTATGTATTAATTATCAGGTATTATATTATTATTATGTTAAGTGATATAGCTGGTATGAATTTACCACTTTCATGTTTTCTTCTAAAAAACTTTCTTTTGTGTCCCAGCTGTATAAATGGTTAATTCCTTTTATTCGAAAATACATTACTGATCCATATGCTGCTCCTAAAACTACCATTTTGCAAGGTTTCCGTCCTACGTCAATTATACATTTCGGATTGATCCGTTTTTGTAAGTCTTTGGTGCGCACCTTAAACATATTCGTGCTTGACAAATATGTGAAATATAGGTAATTAGAACTAAAATTTTCAATCAAGACTAGGTAAAACACATCTTCGGTAGAAAAATCTATACAAGTTGAAGTCGCAGAATATGGCAATTTTACTCTGTAGCCTTCGTTAACTTGAACGTTCCACACAATAATTGAACGAGTACCTCCGTCTCCGATATAAATTATTGGTTTATTACTGCTTACATTATCATATTCAACAACTAAGTATTGTAGTCGACTGCGTGTGCGACAAATTAACGGTCTAAGTGGTATGCTATGTACTATCTGAAATATTTGAAAGAATATATATATTATTTTTTAAATTTTGTACCTACTGAATTAACAATTAAACTAAAAACTTTGCTTGTAATATTACATATAATACAGTTTTTTGGCATTCTAATAAGTAAATATTTATCATTCGAATAAGAGTATAGTGCATACATGTTGATACAATAGGCTTACCGTGAACACAACAATGTTAGAGTCAACCTCAAACTAGCTGACAATCTCTACGAAGCTCTTGGTCCTGACCCCGACAACACTCAGAAGATATTTACCTTTTTAAAATTAACTAAATTATATAACTTAATCTAAACACACCTTCACACCCCAAGCTTGAATTGTATAAATATCCCTCCTTTATCACCATATGTTAAATTTAACTTCAGCCAATAATCTTTGTTGTTGCGGCTTAATTTTAAATAAAAAAAAAAAAAAAAATAGGCTTACGTTTATTTTCTTGCTATTACGGTATAGGCATAACATTACAAAACCTATATTTGCTTTCGACAAAAAATATTTCAATAGTAAAAACGAGATCAAATCGCATTGTATTAATCATGTTAACGCTGATGTCATATTATTATGTTTACATAAACAAAACAAATAAATCTGAACGTAAGAATTGAAAATAATATTTTTCTATGAGTAAGGTTTTTAATAAATTATAATTTATATATACGCACTGCATTTCTATGATATGTAAATACTAATTGACTGGAGTATAGAATATAACCATAAAACAGATGTATACCTTAACTTTTATATCTATGACTCGGTGGTTATAAATATTATTATGTGATATTTTACTATTTTATAACCTACACGTCCATCTCCATAGTCAATCCCCAATATTTTTGCATCGGATTCTGTCTTAGTGACTTCGTCTAAGGTATTTATAATTCCTATATCCAATACCCAAACTATACCATTTTGACCCATGTATATGTCTATGGCATTTATAATGGATTTATTGTCGTCACCAACATTTTTCTCTAAGTTAGGGAACGGTCGCACATAGTTGTAGCATTCGTCTTTATCGTAGAGCATTAATTGACTCAATGTGAATGGCACACCTTCCCTAAATCATTAGATTTTATAATTTATCTAAATATTAACGTTTACATAGTGTTTATACATAATTTTTTAGCTTATTTTAAAAGACATATGAACTATAAGTTTTACTTGTAACGTGGTGAAACCAAAATCACTTGGTTTCCACAAATTTGAAACCTAGTAAAAATGATATTTTTTGGTATACAGCGTTTGTCATGTAAATAATCGGCTTCCGTCTTTTTATTTGGCCATTCAATATAATGTCCATTTAACATGTGTGGCTTGAAAATATTTGAAACATTACGTACTATATTTTGAGAAATAACGTAGATATTGGCATAACACATAATGAATAAACCAAAATAAAGTCTCATAATATTATCATTAATTCCAATGTAAAATACGTGTTAATAGAACACATCATATTTTATGTACTTTGAATGATTGATTGAAAATATCAGACTTACCCACTTCATATAATGTTGCTTTGGTTACAAAACAGATAATCTTAATCTAATAAAATTAACTATGGGTACTATAGCTATAATAGGCATAAATGTGTTTTATTTTCGCCAGTGATGTTACAATATAAAATACAGTTTATTTTAATCTAAAAAATCTAAAATAACATATGTCATATACAAATGGTAATATATGGTAATAAATTATGGTGCACATAATATTGGTATTCTTTCTGATATAAAAATAGTTAATATTTAATAAAAATTCCAGTTTACTTAATATAATTTGTTTTTTTTTTTTCTAGGAAAGGAACTTTACAATTTATATACCTGATTAATTTAGTATCTGGTATTCTATTTTTTAGTTCTAAATCATTAGCTCTTGTAGAATTATTTTTTATTGCAAGACTTTTGTCTGGTCTATCCGCTGGTAAGTCTTATCATTAGTTATTTTGAATTATATTTAACATATTATATCAATATATGCCTATAATATTTAAGCTACATCCATATTGTTAACTATTTGTTCTAGGCCTCACAATGGCAATGGTTCCGATGTATTTACTAGAGTTATCACCTGCCAATAAAAGTGGTTTATTTGGTGTGATGTTTACAGTAGGTTTGAACTTTGGTGTGGTGTTGTCTCAGTTTTTAGGCCTTGGAAATATCTTAGGTTGGTCAATACTATATAGTTATTGATAAGAATGAATTCAATATAATATTATTTAACATTTTTCAAAATGTATTTATAGACTATAATCAATCAATTTTAATAATTACTATACTTTTCAATATTTTTTAGGAAATGATTCATCGTGGCATTACTTATTTAGCCTGTTTGGAGGTTTGGTATTTTTAGCCCTTCCTACTTTAAAATGTATTCCCGAGAGTCCTAAATATTTGTATACTGTTCGCAATGAACACAGCAAAGCATTATCAGGTATTACCTATTATTTGAACGTTAATAATAAATAACTTAACTTATACGACTATGTAATTATTAAATTTTAAAATACAAAATAGTTATTAAGAAATGTGATTTCATAACTTATTCATATTTTTCAGAACTAAGCAATTTAAGAGGAATGCCAATATCTGATATTAGTTGGGAATTAGAAAATTTACTTGTTTCTCCTGAAAGGTGGACGCTGAAAAGGGTTATCAATGAACCATCTAGCCGCAAAGCTATCATAATCACCTGCATAATAATGTTGGGTCAACAACTGTCTGGAATTAACGCAGTAATAATAATATGATAATACATAAACATTTTTGTGACTAAGAGAGAAAGAACGTTATTGGTAGTGACCTACGATTTTTTTTACCCTATCTTGGCTAATGCCTATGCTTTCCTTATTTAAAAGTCAAGTTGTACCAATTATTATTTAACGTTTTAATATTTCTACATTTCATAACTATATTTAAATAATTTTAGGTGTTTTACTATTCTACGTCGATGTTCAGAAACGCAGGCATGAGCACAGCTGGTGCTCAATATGGAAATCTAGGTGCAGGAGTAATAAACTTTACTGTAACTATTTTATCAACTATATTTATTGACAATTTTGGACGCAAAACATTGCTATTATTTAGCAGCATTATTTGTGTATTCATGCTTACGGCTTTAATGATTTCAATGATTTTATCATCCATTGTAAGAGTTGGCTTACTGATTATTCAATATACTCGTAATTTATTCTAATCGTTTAAAATAAATTTTTTCAGGGTACAATACCAGGAATTTCTTATTTGTTGATTGTATTTGTTATTGGTTACGTGTTATTTTATGGATTTGGATTAGGACCAATCCCGTTCTTTATTGGATCAGGTGAATTCAAATGTTTATTTTTTATTGTCAATATTACAAATTATAACCCGATCACTTTTTTTTTAGAATTAACTGATGTTGGACCCAGACCTATTATAATGTCAGCAATGAGTGTTGCTAATTGGTCTGGAAATTTTTTGGTTGGACTTACATTTCCTTTTATCACCCTTGTTCTCAAACAATACTCTTTTCTTCCATTCATCGTGTTCACCGTACTTTTAATCATATTTACATGGTAAGTGTCTAAAATAATGTAGGTACCTATTATATTGAATATAAATAAAAAAATTAAACATGCATTTATAAATATTATAGTGTATTTTTTAATAATAATATTATTGTTTATATTTTGCATAATCTGTATAGGAAAGTGGTTCCAGAAACCAAACAATCTTTCAACCATCAGAGTGCCGATACTGAATAAGACCCAAGATTTTATATGTTTCACTTTGATATTTGATGAAAATTTATTATTGCCTGTGATTTTATTATATATTATATATGCAAATACAAAAAACGTAATTTTTTGTTTGTTTATTCTGATTATTTATAAAAATATTGAGAATTTTTTACTTTTGATCCCCTAAAGTACCAACTAGAAAAAAAACACACACATCATGGTAAAATTTAAAACAAATTCTTTTTAATAATATAAAGGTAATAACTTAATCAGTTTACTTTGTCTACCTTATCCACTTTTAGTATTTTGTTTTGAATATATGATCAATACACGATATTTAAAACGTATTGTATAATTGATTCGTTATTATTTTTAAAAGTTAGAATATAAATTGAATAAATTGTAAGACATGTTTTTTTTTGTAATCATCATAAACTTTTGGTGGTAGGTACTGTAAAAATGTTTTAATCTTTAATTTTTAAGACGGTTTATGTTAGAAAATTGGATTTATCTGGTTTTGTGAGGTCAAAATAATATCCAGTACCTACTTTACAAATATGTAAACCTTTTTGTGGGGAATCTTACATTGAAATTATTAATTAATGGTTTATATAGGGAAAGTTTAGAGAATATTTTTACGAGTTTTTAACAAAACAAAATGTTTAAATGTTCGAGATTTTGATGAATTTTGTTAATGAACTTTTTCACTATCCCAAACTTTGACGACAGACAGAAAAAACATCTATATATAAAATCAATAATACATTCATTCGCTACACCTTAGGTACTATACACTAACAGGATATAAAATGAACACATTTCCGTAACATATACTATCATTTGTAATATCATAAACTAGCGAATAGTCATATCTCTCAATCATTGAAATTTGGTCTAATTTTAAAAATAAAACTTATTTACCGGTGGCCAATAGATCGCTGTGAGTATTTTTTAAATAATATTAAAAATTTCTGATTTTATGATTTAAATCTCCAAAGTTTTAATTATTTTATTATATTAATTACAATATATAAATATGTAATATATAACCTATTTTAATATAAATACTTTTTGTATAAGACACTGTTTATCAATAGTTTAGTGTAGGTATAATAAATAATAATATAAGTACTTAAAATAGTCTTTTAACACTTTAAATTATTTTTATATTATTTAATAGCGATTATTTTAGTACGGTCGACTATCGTTAATTATTTAAAATAATTATAAGTATCAATCGATAAATATTACAAAAATCAGGTATCACATCATGAATAATTTTTATATACGTATTTAGGATAGGCATGATATAATCATGAGCGAAGTTTTTATCCTTTTTGTTTTTTGGGGTAACTATCTTATATTATTATATTAAAATATTTTATTTATATATTTAAGTTGTTTCAATGAAAATATCCTTATTTTATTATTATTCTAGAATATTGAAATTCTTAGATAAAAACAATGCCAAATATTAAATGGGGTATGAAACATGGCTATAATTGTTATGAACAGATTAGGAACACCGTCAAGTTGAGTCAGAGGAACAATAATTATATTATTCATGTACCTACAAGCATGTATATACATAATATACACATATTATACATTGTATATTTTAGTATGCCCCATGTTTATAGATAATCGATCGGACACCCAGCAGTGGCCACCATAATTATAATTATAGTCATATAGGTCGACTTACTTGACGGTACCCTTGCATGTAATAAAAACTAAATGTACCCTTGAAAATATTGTTAAACCTACTACATATATATGCAGACATGATACATGATAATATATATTTTAGATTAAAAAATTTGGATATAAAATATATTATACACGGAATTAATAATTTAAAAAAAAAAACCTTAACGTCCTGTTTAATGTAGGCACAATGTAATACAAGACATAGGTACCCATATATTATGATCCATCAAAATAAAATTTAAAAATGTCATTTACGAAATGTAAGCATAATACATCGTGATTAGATACGTGACGTACAGTAGAGACGTTGTCAGCCTGTATGCGACTAAATGTATTTTAAAATTACATACATTGTTATACTTAATATTCAATAAATTATTTTTATACTACATTAATACGACTTAAACCAGAAATTATTTAATATTAATCTAAATATCTTAAAAATGTTATTTCGCATAATTAAATATAATATTATCCAAACAAATTTCAAGTCTCCACAAATATATTTGAATTCCAACAAAACAACTAAAACCGTTATTCTTATTCTATAATATCAAATTTAATCAAAATTTGAACATCAAATATCTATAAAAAAAAAAATAGTATAATTTTTAGATTTCAGCAAGAATCACATATAGGTAAATAACCTGAAATTGAGTATCCAAACCATATAGTTATTTAAATTAAACATTTTGTAAATTTTTAATTAAATAGGTACTTACAAAGTTTTGTATTATTGACGAAACTTGTCAACATTTAAATTTTAAAAAATTATTAATAAAATCAGTATTTTTATTTTAAATATTTTTATATTAAGAATAACTTATATGGAATCGTGTATATCTGCAGTTGTATTTTTCAAGATTTTCAACCAGGCATAAAATTGTTTTTTAACCAAAAAAAAAACTAAAAAAATTCGAAAAGTTAAAGGCCTAAATAGCTTAAAATTATAGTCAACATATTTTGAAAATATTATTAAGGATATAAATTTGTAATTTAAATTAAAAATACGTAATTTGAATTTTTTGAGTTTTAGTTTAAGATCAATACTATTTTAAGTGTATTAAAAAGACTATAAGTCTATAACTATGTATTCACTATTTTGGGACTTTTCTGGTGTGAATTCTTAAAATTCTAGTCAAAAGAATTTGATTATTAGTACTTACAGTATAATAGTGATGATAATAATTGATAAAATAAAATAATTAGTACCTACCTATTACTTTTCAACTTATCGCGACTACTAGTTACCATATACTATAGGTAGGTACATCATAATATATAGATCCGACGACGTCGCAATTTAAATCGAAAATATTATTTTCGAATTACTATGATGTTATTCCTTTTGGATAGGTCAGAAAACCTAACTTATCTTATTTCGATAACTATTCAAGGTGATTTTACATACCGATACCACGTGTCCACGTCTAGGTAGTGGAGTAGCTGTAAGGGGCAATGGTAAAATTTCCCCCATGGAATTTTTTTATTTATGATGTTTTTTTCATGGTTATAGTATATATTATAAGTAATAAAATAATATGGTAGGTTAATTTAGCTTAAGCCCCTTAATTTAGCTCCAGCTACCAGCAGTACCAGCTGACCACGCCAGGTCTGTTTGGTGGTAGGTAATCGCAGATCGCAATAACCGAAAAGTATCAAATTATTTTTAATATTTTACACGAGTGGACTGGATTACTAAAATTAAACTATAGGGAGTAGAGAATACTATAGTAACTACCAGCAGTTACCAGTTAGCATTTAGCGGCCACGTCTTCACGCGCCTCTCTATAGTAATATTGCGCCAATACATTGTGCCATGTCAGAATATTATATGTACTTATAGTTATTATAACCTATATCATCCATGATTATTTAAGTAATATTATGTCTAAACGGTCGTTAGACACTAATCATGGATAGTCGCTCGTTTCCTTTACTGAATTACTAAAATACTAAAATAATGTAAGTGGTTAACCTTAAAAACAAATAGTGGAAATCACACTATCTAACGGCTATCCTGACCTTGCGTTAGTATAAAAGACCAAGGTCATATATCAGGTATCCGACCTGCTATAACCTAACCTATTAAGATATTATTTTGTGCTGCAGTAGTGACATCCCAGACAACTTAGTTAGCTTGGTACAGCTATTATAATTAAATATCTAATTTATACCTGCAAATATGCTAGGTATTTAATGCTACAGGTAAATACAAAAACAATATGTATTCACTTGTTATAACATAGACGCATAGACAACAAAAATATATAGTAGTGTAGTTCCTCAACGCTTTTGATAGTTCAATACAAAATCAGTATTTACAGCGCATAAATCCCATAAATAAAACAATATTGTTGACATGCTATTGAGATTATGCAGTGCTATTATAAGCTCTCCAGAATGATCTGAAATCTCTCTCGAGTCTCAAAAACGTACATTTTCAGTATCACTTTTATAAAATATAAACATAAAATTGCAATTATTTATGCAGCTCTATTTATGACATTTATTTATTATATATAAATCATAAATTCTATATTAAATCTATGACTTATGACCAGTACTGCAGTAATACTTATAGGTACCTATCATTCACTATAATGGCATTCGATTATATTAGTTATTATTCCAATTTGCTATATCCAGCACTCTCGAAACCTAATCTACTTTTTTAAATCTATGAAAAATTTCATCATAGTTTATCTATATTCATTATTCATACATTTTTTGAAATTTAGTGCTCAATGATCGACGGTTGCAGTATATTGTTGATTTATTCTTTCTGAAATCAAATGAGTAATAATAGTAATAACTACAAAGTAGTAACCTATGTATTATTTTTACTTTTCAATAATTATTAAGGATGATAAAAATTAACTTTAAATTATTTCAATATTAGCCATTAGGTATACCCATAACCCTTATATTGATATTTATATTTTATTTGCATAAGTGTAATCTCATTACATATAATATATACTCATAAGACTATAAGAGTATAATCTCATTAGTTATTGTATGTTATATTTATTATATATAGATGACACATTACATTTTGTATAATATATATTAATATACTATATACCTATTCTGTATAGGAATATAGTATGTAGGTACTTATTATAAACGTAATATTACGTGGGTATGCACATCAGGTATTCACTATTCAGGTATGAGGTATAGCATTATATTTTATTATATACATTAATAATAAGTAATAACACTAATAACATATTATACGATTTTTCCTAACTTTTTAATGTTCCGCTATTGCGTCATTCTATACGGTGGGAGAGCATTAAAATACACCTAATATATTATTTCATAATACACTGACGAGAAATTTTTTAAACACAAGTGTTCATTCCGACGTTGATATATGAATCAGCATCAACGTCAGTTGGGACGCAACAACATCATAATAATATGATATGTAATTGATATTAAAAATTAACATTAATAATATTATTAAATTGGTAAATTGCAACGTTACACGAATGAATAAAAACAGAAAATCACAAACTTCGGAAATCGGAAGGATGTATAGGTAACTTCCAAAATAATGATTCCTGCAATTTCTTTTATAATTTTTATTTTTAACAGTGAGCATCCTTCCTCCCTACCACCAAAAAGTGGTGAATTTTCATAACTGCCACGGGGTACATAATTTAGAAATACATCCATCCCTAATTAGATAGTTTTACCATTTGTGCAAATACAAACAATTCTCTATCAGCTTCAGATAATTTATAAGTATTTGAAGTTTATGTAAGTTACTATACAAAACTTAAATTTATATATCGTAGATTAGATCACAAAAATCATTAATTAATTTAATAAAAAGGCTAATTCTAATAATACTAACTTTAATAGTACAAAATATTATGGATAATCTAAAAAACAGTTAATGGACTACAATTAAAAAATATATATTTTAATAAAGGAAAGTGCTTAGTGCCCCATTGGGAGGTTTGGAGCATTAAATATTTAGTGATTCACTCATGAGCTCATTACATATTTTGTACATTATTTTCACAATTTTTAACAAAATTAGTCACCGATTTAATACTAATTAACTAATCAATATGAAATATTAATAATATTAGTGAACGATGAAACATGAATTTAGGTTTATAAATTATTAATTCAACATTGACAAGCACGGTTACTATTTTTAATTATGCTGATAAATGACAACACAATATGTAACATTTTACATTGTTCAATAATTTACTAAATATTACTATAAATTAACAATTTTATATACGATACAATGCACCTATTATTTTAATTTATTTATATTTCATCACCACAACAAGTCACAACTACTGATGTGTACATTACACACACGCTGCACATGGCAACATCAGAGTATTCAGTATTCAGACTTCAGAGTATCAAAACCAGACGTTTCTTATCACTTATCGGAATTATCAGTCATTTTTATATTCAAAATTCAATGTTAATAATTTATTAATATTGCTATTGTTCAATATTGTTGTTATGGTTAAGTACTAAAGTGTAAGGTCTACTATGAATTAGGAAATTATAAATTGTTATCTTAACTTTATAGTTTATTACGAGCTTTATTATGATTGTAGAATGTTTGTTTTATTTTTCTTTCAACACCGAACTCAATAAGGAATAATGTATTAATAATAATTGAAAAATGAGTATTTAGTATTGATAAATTATAATTCAGATTTCCAGATTACGTCCGCGAAACATCTGCAATAACGTTTTTTTTCCTTTTCTTATTTTTTAAAAGCGTTGTTACAATCTTTGTTATAAGTTATAACACACCGTCAGTGTTCCCCACCCCGAGGAACCTTTTTTTATGCACATGAATCAGTTTATTATCGACAGAGACGGTAGTTTCCGGTTCACCTTGTGATTATTGTTGGAATAATAAAATTGCGGTTTCGTATACATAATACATATTACCTATTGGCTAATGGCTATTATATTAAACATATTTTTTCGCCATAGCTTTCCATTCGGCAACCACTACCGTCGTGTCAATTCACTCTGTGGTTCTACACCAATTCTCGTAAATTGTAGAATATCCATTGACCGTGTTGGCCCTTTACTCCTCACTCCTCCCTCCACCGTTAGTCGTTGCAGTCGCGGACAACGCTGAACAGTGATTACTGATTAGTGAAATAGTGAACGCTCGTCACTCGGCAGTTAGTTGTACTTAAACAAACTTCTCGTCATAGTTGCCGTTGCTCGTTTCGTTCACGTCCGCTTTCGCATTTCGTCATCGCCACATCGTTTCTTTTTTTTCTCAATCCGACTTCTCATTGTATTATGCAAGTGTATCACAGTCACCGTCACCAGTTTTTCGAATAAACATAATATCTTACTATTTTGGTTGTTGATCGCCACTGCACAAACATGAACAAATTCGTTTTGCCGCTGATTTTTATCTGTCTGGGTGAGTGCTCGGAATTCGCTTCTCTTTGTGCCCTATTGTAATGGACAATTATCTGTATATTATGTATATATAACATAAATATATATTGTAGTTTTCCTAGTCTATTTCAAATGTTTCCATTGATAATTTTTTTTACTCAGTGCCTATATTATGTGTTTGTATGTTTTAGTTGTTGGCAATAACGTTAACTGGGGTGTAAATGGAATTGAAGGGGACACAGATTTGAACGATTTACAAGACACTGTGAAAAAGAAGTTCGATTCGCTTGCCCCGGGTTTGCCTAATATCGATCAGCTCAATGAGTCTATACCAGCCTTAGACGAAGGCGAAAAAGTGTTGAAAGAAAAATGTTTAAAAAACAGCCAATCCAACAACTCTTATGAACTGACTGTGGTAAGTCATTTAATTTTGATATTTTTATTTTTAGTTTAATTTATTTATCTTTAATTAGAAATATAAATAGGTTAAGATCTAATTATAAATATACTGTTACCCATACAAAAATTTAGTTTTAGATCCGCGCTTGAATGTAATATGTTAAAAAATTAGACTCATTGCTATTTTTTAAGTCATATGGTATATAAATAACTAGAGTATTAACTATTACTGAAAATATACATCATTTGTTGTAATACTATTGAAAATATAGTTTCCTAAGTAGGTAGATAACTAACCTAAATAGTTATTTTATTCATTTTGTGAAGATTATGTACTATAAACTAGATTATCTCACCTAAACTAAAATTTAATTTAAAATTTGATAACCCCTGTAATCTCTAAACTCGTATTAATTATATGTTCTTGATAATATTTTCTTTGTTTCTTAGTAATATAACTAATATAAGTAATTTTTAAAAATTGTTTAAATTAAATTAATTCTTATTTTGTTTAAAATATATTTAAGTTTAATGTGTTTAAGGACCACTCTGTATAATGCAATAACCTTATAACCTATTGCATTTAATATATGTACCTATGTAAATTTAAAAAAAAACTAACTTAACAGATACGAATATGCACAAATTACTAACATCTGAAGTGTCTACTTACTAAAATGTAAAAAATAGTTGGATTCATTAAATTACTAAATGTTGGTAGGTACCCAACTAATTTTTTAACCTATCTATCTATTATTTTTATCAGTTATTAATATTTTATTTAGTTGATTGTTAATATTTAATGTTTTTAAAATTAATAAGAGGGAAAGTAGGTTACTGCTCTTCTGTAAAATAGGTGCTGAGTGTACTTAGTTCATTTTTGTTGAGTAAGTCACTGTAATGTGTTATTTAAATTTGAATTCAATGATATATAGTTTCATATGAAATAATGAAGTAATTAATTTTGATATTACTGATACAGCAGGTTGAATTAGTTTCTGGCAGTGGCGGCGTGATCATTTTTTATTTATGAGACCAAAAATAATTTTAGGGACCACCCTCCTCCAAATTTGTTAGATAAAATTCTTAATATTATAAAAATTTACTAATAAAAATGTACATATTATGTATTAAATATTGTGTAACGGCATCGTTCACCCATCCACCCAATCCACCCAAAAACAGCAATGATACCCAGGTTTCATAGAACCTCTTGTCACGCCACCACTAGTTTCTGGCAAAAACATTGCATTTTAATATGTCATTATGTGTATAAAATATAATGATATACATATAAGTTTCATACCCCATCAAATAATATTGTGTCCATAAACCTACTGATCATTAATATTTTTAACTACCTATCTATAATAACAACTTGCGAGGAACCTTTTATTAAGTTAAACTTCTTGGTTGAGAAAAACAATTTTTATTTAGGTACCTATATTTATTATATTTATAAAAAAAACCTTCAAATTTTTTTTGCATGATAATAATAGTTGGAATTGGCTGAAGAAAAGTCATCACCTGTTTTACGTTTTTGTATGATATCTAATTTCATGCAATTGTATCAAATATGTCTATTAATAATTATTATGTAGCTATTAATATAAACAACAAACATAATATAATATACTAGTATAGTATAATCTTGGACTATAAAGTGTATTGTATATGTCAAAATACCTAATATAAAATTGTATTCTGTTAATTCATGCAGAATATTTTGGAATTTTTACCTTATATAGAAAATAATAATTTTTTCACTAATTCATTGAATTTGTTGGATTAATTAATATAATTCTGATTATTAATTTGCAGAAAATTCAGTATCTACAATTATAATTTTATTTTAAAGTCAAACCAAAACATCAAAATTGATTTTGCCAAAAATTAATTTTTGGTATAAATTCCTACGTTTACCTAAATTCTTTTTACTTTTTTTCAAAGTACCTACTGAGAAATTTTTACTATTTATCCACTAATAGGCTTAATGCATATCAGTACCTAACAAGTGATACCATAATATTGATTACCGTTATATATTTATATCTATGTAGATTTAGATATAATAAAATAATATGTATATATAATTTCAAATTTGTATTGTGAATTTTTGTTTCTAATAATTTCTAATATTTTAAATTTGTCTTTTTATTATTGATCATCTATTAAAATGTTTCTGTATGTATCCAATTCAGTTAAATTATTTTTTCATAATAACATTAGTAAATTGTTTTTATATAGGTAGGTACAATGTTTTTTATGGTAATAATAATTTACTAGTATGAAATGGTGGGTTAATGGAATCTACATTGTCTATTATTTATAATAAGTTAGTAAATTCTCAATGAATCTTATGTCAAGCTAATGCAAACAAAAAAAGAGTGTATTCTAATAAGTTATTTGTACCTATGTAAGTAATGGTCAGTATTTACAATTCAAAATGTATCTCTGTCTGACACATTTAGAGTATAGTATGGTCTGAACTTCATAGATTGTAACGTACATGCTATTCTAAAAGAGTAACTAAAAATAAAATATTCTGCCATATAAATTATTTGGATTTCTGAAAAAGTTATTTTTATAAATATTAAAAAAAAACTATTTTATATAACTGTTTTAGTTTTGTCTCTTATGAATTTTATATACTTGCCTAGTGCTTCTGAAACCAAAGTTAAAAGTTTAACCTCCTAAATATATATCAGGTAGGTATAGGTATGATATCTTATTTTTTGTAATATTATGTGAAGTGTTATTAAATATTCTATCCTATCTAAGTAATATTTTACATTTAATATTCCTTTAATAGTTCAACCACATCCAGGTACCTACTCTTACGGTAGATAGATTGAAATTATTTATTGTAATATACTAATATTAACTATATTGTATATTATTGTACTAACCTAACTTATATGTTAATATCAACATAAGTAGAGTAGAATAGTGTAAATAGGTTTGTGATGTAATTTGTTTAAATTAATAAATAGTCTGAAATTCTAAAAAAATTTACTGTGTATAGAAAATAAGAATTTGAAAAAAAAGTACTTTGGATCAATGATTTTTAAATTACCATAAAGTAACTAAAATCATTCAATTTTTTACTTTATTTTAAGACCAATATATTCATTGTAATGCTCAGAATCTATAATAACAATATTATTATATTATACCTGGATGTAGAAATAAATAATACGAGTACAGTACATTCTTTAATAACCTTGATGATTTTCAATAATTTTTACTCAAATTATTGTGGCCTTCATTCTAATAACATTAAAAGTAAATACACAAATAATGTCTACACTCATAGATAACTCTTAGCATAAGTGATAACTGATCATGCTATTTATAAAATTACCATTACTATTTGAATAGATCTTAAGACACAATAGTTAGTGGTTTACAAATATTTGTGTATTATTTGAAGTTGCTTTTGGGCAATTTCCATTTATTAATGAAAATGTAAAGTGAATATATTTGGATCTGTTAACTTTAAAGCACTATTTTTTGCTAATTGGCTACCAATTGACTTGGGTTACAGTACCTGTAAGTTAATAAGAACGGATAATAAAATATTTTATTGCTGCAACAGAAAAATAAGCATTTTTCGAAATGCATTATCTATGCATTTTAATTATTTATATAACTAGTAAATATAATATTCTACTACTCTAATTGACATATAAAATATATTTTATATGTATTAATACTACTTAATATATTATTATTTATTTAATCTAGTTACTAAGTTCCAAAGTACTTTGTACATCGCTTCATTGGCCTGTTAATAACATTTTTTCTGATTGCACAAATATTGTACTCATATTTAAATGAGGTTGATCAATTATATTTATATATATCCTTAACATTTCTATGTTAGTATGTGTTAGTATGTTTATATAATTTATAAAATGTGTGTCATATCTGTATAAAATAATAGAATATAGGTACAATTTATAATAATAAAAACAAAATATATTATTTTTAAATTTAGCATTTATTATCTTAGTACTACTAAAATTATCTGTATTTGGTAAATACAAATAATTAAATGATAAACGCATGAAAGTTAATATATAATTTAAAGTTAAATTAGCAAAATGTATTTTGTGTTAAGTCTGATCATAGACCTTCAATTTTTCCAGTTAAACTGGATTAGTAAATTAAACACATTTATGCCATCATCAATGCTATATTATTATATTCGACGAGTATTTAATGATTTATATAATATATTTGTTTTCAATTTATAAATATATGTAATATATTGTATTGCATGATAATTTTCCAAACTCTAAAATTACATTGAATATGTAAGTGTCAACATTATGGTTAGTAAAATACAAATATAGCATTGATAAATATTTTTAAATATTTGGTTAGGTTAGGTTGTTTAATGTAGGTATAACTTGAAAAATTATTTTTCTCTGCAAAATATTAAAAACAAAAAATGTTATTGAAATTCCCACGAGAACCTATATGATAAAAATTATGGTTAACTCATAAAATTCAGGAAACCATTATCATTGTTATAACAATAAATGAACCATAATACATAACTATACAATAATTAAGTAGCTAATATAAATTAGAATTTTTCTATTAATTTTTGTTATGTTCACACTCTTAGACAAGTTTTTTTCAAGATGGTTAAAGTAGCTCTAAATCATTTTAAATTAAATTATATTATAATTAGAACTATATTTAACTTATTTGTAGTACAAATTACAAAGTATAACATTTAATAAATTCAATTATTAGACTGTTAATATAAATTTAACAAATATCCTGATTTCATTTAAAATATTCTAGTGCTATTCATTATTTTTAATTTCATTTTATTACACCTATTTTTGTATATAATTATCTATGTGATGTTATGAATTTATTAAAGTATGGAACATTTGGAGTTTTAAACTCAATTTTTTTCATAAAAATGTTGTTGTAGACCTCACAGTTTTCCCATTCAATTGATCATTAATGCCCATTTTTTTTTTTTACAAAGAAAAAGAAAATTGTAATGTTTTCATGTGGAAACCAAAAATATTATCTACAATAAAATTATTGATTGACTGTTAATTTTTTAAATGATTTATTTTACCGTCTATCACAATAAACTTTACGGAATCAAAATCAAATTTATTATACATATGAGGTATGTAAATCTTGATTAATAACTTTTTTTTTAATAGGTAGGTAGTTAGGTATATATTATATTTAATATTTCAAAATATTTAAATACCTATTTCTCATTAAGGTTATCAATAAGCACATTAAGTACATAGGTAGGCATCATAGTAGGTATAACAAAACCTGTTTGTTTTACTAAAATTCCAACTTCGAACTTTAAAATTATAAATCTAGTAAGAATTGTATACCTATTAATATAACATAAGATTGACATAAGATAATAAGACGATTTATTTAAAATTTTGTATTTGTTTATAAATAGGATTAAATATGTATTCTCAAAACCATTAAATTGTAATTTTTATGTAGGCAATAAATTATTTTATGATTTATCTAGTCTTATTATTAGTATCATGGTTGTTATTGTTGTATTGGCTTTGTTATTTATATTATATAAAAAATATACAAGGCAATTCATATTAGCATATAATTACACTAATATGATGAACAACAAATTTAATTTATTTTTTTGGTTAACAAAATATTTAGTTTTTCTAAAATACTTTTCGTAGAATACCTAATAAAATAAATTAATAACTATAGTAAAAATAATTCTATAAATAGTCACTTATTCAAATAATTATAAATAATATTTATTCATTATTCATCATTTAAATATTTTTTTTCTTTAGGAGGCGAAGAAAGAATTTGAAGTTTGCGTAAAATCCCTTGTTGACGTTACAGAATTAAAAAATGAAATTAATGAAGCTAAACCTAAAGGAGATCTTGATATGGTATTTAAAAAATACTGCAAGTGAGTAAAATATATAATATATAATAATAGATGAACGATGAACTAGTCCAAATGAGTGGTCTACCCTACCAATAAGCTCATAGTCTAATTTGTATGCTGGAAAATAATATATACCAAATATCTTTTTATATATTGTGTTATTTAAAGCATATATTTTTCTTAAAATATTGCTTATTAGGTTTATACTACAAAAGTGTTTTTATTTTAAATCTGATGGAACAAAATCATCAAATATTTGATTGTTTTATTGAGTGATATGATCATCACCATGTTTTTTTAGATGGAGCTCTAAAAGTGGAGAGAGCCGAGAGGCATAAAATTTTAAGTCTTATTTGGATGTTCAGTATGATTTACAGTTTAGTGAATATATTTTTATGATTTTTTAGAATTGTATAATTCGCCACTGATCACTGTGATTTATTTTACCAATTACTACCATATTTTTGTAATTGATAGAAACGTTTGTCAATCTCTTTTATCTACAATAAAAATTAAAAACTGACGTATAGTTTTGCTATTATGATTATAATATAATTCAAATACTAACAGGCCTTGCGCTTGATTTCCATAACCACATTAATTATTTTTTACTTAGGCAATGTTTTATATTCAATTTATATTGTGGCTTTAATTGTGTTTGTTTGTATACCATCCATACAAAATAAATAAATAAAACAGGCTGGATTTTCATAATTTGAAGTATCTTGTATGACACAAGTAAACACTAAAAATTTCTAAAAATCATAATATGAATGATATTTTAAGAGTAGAATAGTCAAAACACTCCTGCAAAATCTTGTCACATCAATATTCAATATCATTAAAATATTACTGTATATTTTTTTAATATCAGTTACCAGTAAACCACACATTGGACTGGTTCTTAGATTTGAAATTGAATACAAATTTATAAATTGAATTTTTTTTAGAAAGTCACCCGATTTTAAGGATTGTGTTTTAAACTTCACATCTACCATAGATGTGTGCTTGGATGAAGGTGAAAAAGATAGCAAGAAAATTCTTCAAAGTGTCACAGAAGCTTTATTATCATTTGTATGCCATGATGAGGGTGATCGTATTGCATGTAAGATGTTTTTGAAAACTTTATTTATGAATTACATAATTTATATAATATTTTGTTATTGAATTATGATTATATTTATTTAAACAATAATATTTTATGTACTTCTATTTATTTAGTATTCTATTCAGAGGGTGGTCCAGATTGTTTAATGGATAAAAAGGAAGCTATACAACACTGTCTAAACACATCATTCAGTAAGTACATGCCTAATGGTGAACCAAGCTTGTCTAGCTTGCCAGCATTCAAATTTGAAGAAGATCAATGCAAGTATGTATCTTAATTAATATATTTTGAAAACATTGTACTTAATGATGAATTGTAACATTTAATTTTATTTTCAAAGGAGTATGTCTGAGCTACAAGTGTGTGTAATTTCTGAGCTAGAAAAATGTGGAGAACCAACACCCGCTAACATTATCGAGTCATTGTTCGAGTTTGTACGTCGATCAACACCATGCTCTAAATTTCAGAGTGCTCAAACACGTAAAAAATCTGCAGGTGTTTCATTACACGCTACAATATCTATTACAGCGTTATGTAGTTTAACAATTCCGTTAGGTCGATTTGGATTTTACTAGTATATTGGCAGTACTTAAAGAATAATTTATACAACTTTAAATAAGGCTTATAATCAAAATCCTTAATATATATTAAGATCTATGTTGAACTAAACTAAATTTATATATTATATATAAATATTAGACAGTAATATTATTATTAAAGAATACTTGCCCCTTTTTTTATTTGTATTGCAAATATTAACTTGAACAAAACAATTTGAACAGTATAACATTTTTGTTTAACCAATTTGTTTTTTTTAAACTATAATCATAATTTTATAGTATTCAAATTGTAGTTATATACTATTTTATGATTTTTAACTGCGAAGCAATATTTTCTAAATATTAAAATAATATCAGAAAATATATGTAATTTATTATACCAACATAAAATAATATATATTTTTTAATGAAAACAATGTTAAAATTATTTTGTAGTGACAATATTTAGCTTTTAAAATCATGAATTAGTTATTTTTAATTATTTAGGTGGTTGCAATGACCTACTATTTTTATCTCAGAGTTTTATGTTATTAATTATGGTTATTAAGTTTTGGTGTTTAGGATTGAATAAATTATTTTGTATACACTAATGCAAGTGTGTGTAATAAGAATTTTTTTAATTGTAATTTATGTTTTTTGTGTTTATCTATTTATTATATTATATATATATATAATCCCAAAATAAAAAAAAACCTTATGTTTAGTATTATATAATATACCTACTAATTTATTACCTATTTAAGAACATACACAAAATATTCCTATTAAATACATTATGAGTTAAATTAAGATATGTGATACAAATGATACAATCAATATTATTGTTAAGGAGTTATATTAAAAATGATCAATTATAACTCAAATATATTATATTGTTATAACAATACGTCTCAAAGTCTTAATAGTACATCTTACCTGTATGTGTCTCCATTATATGAATGCATAACATGGGAAATTATATATTTAGAATAGTCTATTAATTTTATTTTGAGCATATTAAAATTATTGTCATTTTTTTTTTAGTTTTTAAGTGCTTATAACTTTTTCCTAAATTGAAATAACAGGAAAACCTTAATTGTATCTGGTACTCTTGATAATATTCTTGAATTAAAAATATAATCATTTATTCCAGGCGAGTAGTTGAATATTTTGAACTTTTGACTTCTAGTGGGTAACAGGTTAGCAAATACCTATGTTAATCAATAATATCTTTTGCCCTGATTGACCATTCTTCTTTAAAATCTATAAGTATTTGTTTTACTTGAAGCAATATATAAACATAAAAAAAGATGACAATTCTTCTTCGATTGATCTCTATTTTATCAAGTAATTAGTACAAAAAAAAAAAAAAAAAAAAATAGAATCTTAAATATTCTACTGTTACTTAAATATTATCAATTTTTTACAAAATGAAATTCGTCCGTATATTTAGGATTAGGACTATACCCTAACCGTAATATTTAGGTACATATATGTTACTATGCTAGTAAAAATTGTTTTTCTCAGTTAAAAAGTTTAAAAATGTAATACTCACAGAATCCCATCGTAGTTTTTTTTTTATATAATAGTACAATTAGTACCTATATAGACGAAAATTATTTATAAATATTGAAAGATGTGGTACATACTACATAGTGAGTGGGCGGTATTTTATTTTTATACCTATATATAATATATAATCGTGGATTTATAGAAATATTAAAAATTTTAATAGGTTTGTCATCGTTGGTATCAGTATAGTTGGTATAGTTTTTTCCTTAAGATGGCGAGCAGCGGCTTAATATTTGAAAAATGTTCAAAATTAATTTTTCTGTACTTGGGTGCTCATGTACCTATAGACTACGTGCTCTAGTGGAGATAACTCACAATACTCACATACTTATGCAAAGCAAAAAATACCTATACGTAAATTATAAATCATACGGTAAAACTACAGTATTGTAATCTTTTAAGTTATTCACTGCATTCAATTGTTTATGAAAAAAATGTCTGCGTTATGACAATCTTAACAAATAAATATGGTTTTCGATCAGAGACACATGACTTTTATTTCCAAATGACGACGGTAAGAGAGACATTTAATTATTATTGTTGAAGAAATAAAACTGGTTAGGCGTACTCGTGCATCGTCCAAAATGTCATCTACAAATAGATACCGCACACACCCACTTTTTTAGGGGTTTTATTTGGGCTATTGCCTATTTTGCGAATTTTAACATTTAAATAGGTATATCTATCCGCTTATAGAATAATAATAATTTTTTTAAATAGTGTTATAATCAGGGCTAAGATTTTTATGCAATAAAAAATTGTAAAATATGCATATCATTTACCAAAATATGCAAAAATATGCATTTTAATTTCTATCTTAGATTTTATATTGACCGACATACTTTTATTAATTGTGTTTATCTTTCTCCGTCAAACTATACAATCTTTAATCGCGTACCTATTGTAGGTACCATGGGATTGTATTTATAAAAATAAAATTTGTGTTTGACAAAAAAACCAAGTTTTATACTTTAATCAGTAGAGCTAGAATTAAATATGAAATATTAATATCTTTTTTTTTTTAATTTGCATTTTATTAAATTATTAAAAAATAATTATAGCAAAGCGATTACAAACAATATTAATATTGAATTATAAATATTAATTACGATTACGAAATATACTATAAAACATGCATTTTTCGCATTCTTATAATCGAAATGTGCAATAATATTTATTTTATTCAATATATGCATTAATATGCATTTTATCCAAAATATGCAAAAACATGCAAAATAAAAACACCACCATTCATCTCATCATGAGGTGATTCGAGGTACGTGAAGTTGGCACTACAAAGTACTCAAAACTTTTCAAAAACATTCCAACAATTCCTACTCGGACTTGTTGGACGTTGTTGGACATTTGTTGGAATTTGTTGGAAAAGTTTAGAAAAGTTACGAGTCTTTGAAGTTTGTAGTGCCAAGTACACGTCCAACACTACAAAGTACTCAAAACTTTTCGAAAACATTCCAACAACTCCTACTCGGACTTGTTGGACGTTGTTGGACATTTGTTGGAATTTGTTGGAAAAGTTTAGAAAAGTTACGAGACTTTGAAGTTTGTAGTGCCAAGTACATGACCAACACTACAAAGTATTCAAAACTTTTCGAAAACATTCCAACAACTCCTACTCGGACTTGTTGGACGTTGTTGGACATTTGTTGGAATTTGTTGGAAAAGTTTAGAAAAGTTACGCGACTTTGAAGTTTGTAGTGCCAAGTACACGACCAACACTATACAAAGTGATCAAAACTTTTCGAAAACATTCCAACAACTTCCACTAGGACTTGTTGGACGTTGTTGGACATTTGTTGGAATTTGTCGGACAATATTAAAAGCCCTACAATATAAACAAAATATAGTGTTGGAATTTGGCATCACATATAACACTTATAAATAAAAAAAATCATATCAAATTAATTTTGGTGCTCGCACTCCCAAATAACCATATTTTATCGATATCACTGATAAAATGTATTAGTGCTACATTAAACTAATAGGTAGAATTGTTTTTACTTCCCTAAAATTATGTCTATAAATAATTTAAATACATTTATTAAAGAACTATCCATATCAAATTCTTACTTCAAGTATTATTATTGTTAAATCAAGTATATATACAGGGTAATTCTTTTATCAAACAACACTTATTATTTAAAAAAGTATTGACTTTTTTCAAAATATTTTTTTACATAATTTCAAGTTGTTAAAAACCAACGATTTTATTAAAAAATTATATTTTTAAATATTTTTTATCCTTATAATTTTTTAAGTTTTTTACTTTTTTGAATGGCAACATAGTTTTTTAATTTCACGTTCCAAAGCAGAATATTTTTCTAAAAATTTTGATACATAAAAATCGAATTTAGGACGAGTTATTTATGAGTTATAAGTATTTAAATTTTAGACAAACGGAGCAATGGACAAACATTTTGCGTGGTTACCACTCCACTTTGCCAATCTAAACTTTAAATACCTATAACTCATAAACTATACTAGCGCTAAATTCGAAATTTTAACGTAATAATTAATAAAAAAAATAGCTTTATTAATTTATAAAATTTTAAGTATAGGTTACCATTTGAAAATCAAAAGTTGATAGTGGCTTATCTAATAAATATAAGGGTGAAAAATATAAAAAAAATAAACAATTCAAGAAGAGTGTAAATCTACAATTTTGAAAAAATAAAATTTGAAAGAAGTCAATACATTTTTAAATAATGAGTGTTGTTTGATAGAAAAATTCAACCTGTATATTCATAGGCGCCCGCAGGGAAGGGCAAGCTGGGGCATTTGCCCCCCTGGCTTTTTCAAAATATTTTTATTAATTGAATGTTTTAAGATAAATATTACTATATACTAAACAACAAATTTAAATTATAAAATAAGTTGTAATATAATAAAATATAATATCATTGTATAAGAAAAACGATTCTGAATGGAGGTGATATGTCAGTCTAGGTATATGAACAATAATATTTAAAAAAAAAATTGAATTACACATTTTTTAGACTTTTCGGTTACAATATGAATTATTTATGAGGATCTTTGTTTTAAATTTTCAACCCTTAGTTATAAAAACCTAACATTTTATAATTTTTTAATTACAATGATTTATAATTTTCGAGATTTTGATAAATGTTGTCAAAATTTGAAATTTAAATGCTTATAAAAAAAAAACTGAGCCTATGTATTTTCAATATTTTTCAACTGCTATGCTATCAATATATCTGGAACCTTGTATTAAATTTTCAGACTTTTTGGCCGACCAAATAAAATTTTATTGACAATTATAAAAAAAAAAAATAGAAAACTGAAAATGTCTGTAAACAGCTCAAAACAAAAATCAAAATGTTTTCAAAATTTTATGGTGTATGGGAAAATGAAAATATAAACATTCAGTACAATTTTCATGCATCTACAATTATTCGTTTTTGAATAACAACCAAATGAGAAAACCTATTTGGTCAAAAACTGGTTTTGCTTAAAAATTCCCGTTTTTCTGTCATTTTTTTTTTTTGTTTTTCTCGATTTTTTTGAAAACTGTTGGAAAATGTTTACTTTTGACGTCTTTAATGCACCAAGGATATTCACTTTTACATCAGAAAACTCCCCCAAAAGTTTGAAATTGAAGCATTATTTCGAGTAGTTATGCTGTACACAGACACACACAAAAAAAAAAAACACATCAAAAATTATTTTTTTATTCACTCGATACCTAGGGATTCCCACTCTGCAGAGAGTCAACTGTCAATAAAAAATATCGGAAATAAGTACATCTGAGCAAATTTTTTTATAGATATTTTAAATAAATACATACCCATTATCAGAACTATAAGTTGTTTGTATAAAAGTATAATATTATGATAAAACCCTAGGCTGTCTCCCATCAGAATCGTTTTTTGTATGGACGAGGTCCGTTCGACTCCTATACCATACGCCAGAGCTAGCTCCAGTTTTTACGTACCAATGGTTCACAGGAAAAATAATAAATCATTGGGAGTTTGTACTTCAAAATTAATTAGAGATATAGTTAAATGGTCAATAGTAGGTATATGGTTAGTATATATGGTAGTTTGAGAAATTTTTTATTTTTCAATAGACTAAAATAGGTTTGTTCGATTTCTAAAAGTCACTGGGAGTGCGAGCACCAAAATTAATTTGATATGATTTTTTTTATTTATAAGTGTTATATGTGATGCCAAATTCCAACACTATATTTTGTTTATATTGTAGGGCTTTTAATATTGTCCGACAAATTCCAACAAATGTCCAACAACGTCCAACAAGTCCTAGTGGAAGTTGTTGGAATGTTTTCGAAAAGTTTTGATCACTTTGTATAGTGTTGGTCGTGTACTTGGCACTACAAACTTACATACTGGGTACTAGGTGGGTATTGCTAGAAGGACAATATTATTACAATAATAAACTAATTAAGTGTTTATAGAAAAATACAATATAAATATAATTATAGTATTTGAGTACTGAGTAGTGTCATAGTGAGTACCTACTTATATATGGCTATATAGGTACCTTATATAAGGCTAACTATAGTTTTATTATTAAGAGGACGTCTAACCCGCATGTGTTGTCTTCGTCTTACACACGTACGACATAGGAAATGTTCAAAACAATAGTAGGTACCTATATTATAATTTTTAAGTTATAACCAGGGTTCGGATTTTATAGCATTTACTACTTATTATAGGATAGAGATAAAAATAGCAGAGTGGGCTGTAAATTTGTTTAATGCACCACGGACTCTAAATATGAAATTTTATTTTTCGAGGACGAGTATTCACCACCCGATAGCTATGCTCTTAATATCATAGACGTCCACCGAGAACTGACACACAGTCCGGTTAGTGATTGTCACGATTTATAAACTACGTGAGTATTTTACTTGAAATTATTACTAAATGTCAATATATCTACGACTCAAAGAGTAAATGTTTTAATAAAAAGAAAATCTTGTATTCAACATTTTATTTATAATCCTTTAATTGTAGCTCAACGAGCAAATGTATTTAATAAAAAAAAAATAATATTGTAACACGAAATAAATAATTTTGTATAAATTTGATGATAATAAACACACCTTGAGTTATAAACAAAAACCTTTGTGTTTTGAATTATTACAACACTCCCTATACTCTACACACTCACACTCCCAGTCTCTAAAGTGCCTACAGATCATCGTACCTAAAAATTGGTGAAAATATTTAAATATCATTGAGGAAATTATTAAAAAAAAAATTTTAATTATTATACCTGACCAATTAACTAATTCACGTCATCATTTTATTGATAATCGGAATAGTTTTATACCAGTGGTTACGAAGCAATCAATTTAAAGATAACAAGTAATGTATCCCCTAAACAATTAACAATATAATTTTTTTATTTTAATAATTATTAATTAAGTATTTATTTTATTTCAATAATTTATAAATTATAGGAATTAGAACTCTTGTGTGTATGTACTACACTATTTATATTATAGTTACCTATAAGAGTATCTAGATAAACTTTTATTGTATAATCAGTACGGACGTTGTAGTCAGTCGCTAATCTATTATTTTTCTGTGTGATTTAATTTAAATTATTGGCGTATATTCTAATTTTAGTGATGTCTAGACATATTTTATTTTAAATTAATTAAATGAAAATGCTGAATAACGTATGTAAAAACGATATATATGAAGCTGATGATACAATATTTTCTAAGTGTAATGGATGTATGCATTTTGCATTTGCTACGTTAAGAGAGGCCTGTTTTCATAAAATGTCAAAAGCTACAAAACAAAATTTTATTGTTGTTGTAATAAATACAAATTTAATGAATCCAGTGTTAATATACCTAATCTTAAGATTGTTACAGCTTTAAAAAGTAATGAATCATTTACAATAGAATCGATTAACTACTTTATGTAAACGATAAATTTGATGGTTTTCTAAAGAATTTACAAAAAAATTGTAGGTATATAAAGGAAGAAAATGTAATTTTAAAAGAACAAAATTAAAAAATGAAGTTTCTCTTTTGGATACAACATATAAACGTTTTATAAAACAGAAGGCATTATAAGTCAATAGAAAACTTTGTTGAACCTAATCTTATGGGTGTGCCGGAGATGGCTGCATACTAGTTACGTCCCGAAAATATCTACGAAAAAAGGTCTAATCCGAATTGCAGTCTAAGTTTATTTTGGGTAAAAGACGAGTTGCGGCCCGGGTTTTTTAATTCTAGATAATTTAATCTTGACTGATAAGATATAATTACAGTATCCATAATGTAGATACTAGGTAGACTTTTATTGCATTTGCTACTTATTACCTATAGGATAGAGATAAAAATAGCAGAGTGGGCTGTAAATTTGTTTAATGCACCACGGACTCTAAATATGAAATTTTATTTTGCTATTTTTTGCACATTTGAAGAATTTTAAAATTTTAGTGCTACTTTTAAAGTTTTGGTGCCATGATTTGCTAATATTCTTAATTCAACGCTTTATTTTATATTTTTCATAAATCTCGTGACAAATGGTAATCAATAAGAATTGAAATTTTATTCTTATTTACTCAGATAATTTTGAATAGTCGCGTACAAACGATGTCATAATTCAAGGTATCAATAGTTAATCAGTACATACAAATTTTTTTAAACTGCATACGGAGATTTTAGTTTTTTTTTTATAAATATATGATTTAATAAAGATATATGATAAATAGAATACAATTTTTATTTGTTGCTATTTTTTATTTTTTTAGGGAATATTTATAGAGCATATTTTACGGTTCTTTTTTGGTCATATTATAGCGCATATTTTAGGATTTTTGATGCTATAAAATCCGAACCCTGATAATAAACATAACATACAAATTCGACATCTAAAATAACTGAAAGAAACAATAAAAAAAGCTAAAATAAATTGGTTTATTTGGAATAAGAATAGCGTGAGTCTAATTTATATACATAAAAATTAAATTTCTATCTCCTACCTACGTATATGAAAAAAAAAGTATTTGCTTTAAAACCCTAGCCCTACTTATTATAATTGTCATGATTAACAATATTATTATGCTACGAAGATGTGTTTAGTGAGATTGTGGTGGCCGTAGATAATTAATTAATTTTAATAAATGACAAATTTGTAATTAATTATTAGGTTCATATTAGGAGAAAACTTTTGACTTGGAATATTACAAACTAGCTGTCGCCCGACATGGTCGGTACGGAAAATTAATGTGTACACTGTATAACTTAATTTTAACTTTAAAAAGCAATAATCACATTTATTTAATAGTTCATATATTCAATATATTTTAGTAAAAATATGCATGTGCTTCTAACATTTAAAAACCATCTTAAATATTCTTAATCGATAATCAAATCAATAAATTTAAAAAAAATAATTAAAATAATACCAATAAGATACCTACTTTATTTTGTTATACATAATTTTAATTTAAAGTTATGCATTATTTCGGTATAGTTATCTCATTTCATTATTGCCCGATGCCCTGCAATGAACAGATTGTATACAAGGGCATCGTTGATACAAAAGTAGTATTATAATATATATCTAGGTATCTATGGATTTCTCTTATTGATTTAGTACAATATAATCCATGGCGATTGTCAAAGTCGTTGCGGAGGACGCAGTCTATTAAAGATTCTAACATTTCAATTAGATAGCAAACATGACAAAATAGACATGAACGAAAAACATCCTGATTTCCGTTGAATCTTTTTTTTCATAAATCACATTATTTATAGACTTCAATTCAGCAGCATCTGATGCGTTTCCATTTCAGCGTCGGAGTGCATACACGTCGCGGACTCTAACAAAGCCCAAAATAATTGATATTTAAGGTAAGTTTGTTTTAATACCAATTCTTTTGCGGCTTAATATTATAAAAGAATTGAGGTACACGTTCGTATACTTTTACAATGGTGATGTTTGCAAAGAGTTCTTCACCTGTGCATTTGAAACTAAAAACTACAATAGGCACTTTAAACATACTTTATATTGTGACTTTTTCAAATATAATAAAATATTCCCTTGAACCCAAAAAGTCAGACTTATTATGGCCTTTTACAATTTTTCAAGTAAATGCAAGACTGTCATATTTTGATATGTGGCTGTATTGCATACAGAAATTGATTTTCAGACATACCAAAATATGGCAGTATTGAATTTAAGCTATGTTTATTTTTGTGTCATATATCCAATTATATCAGTATTGAACTTTAAATTATTAATGAATAATAAAATATTATTAACCATTAGTTTTTTTGAAATTTGATTAAAATTATTGTTGTGTTATAATTTATAATTGTACATGTAATATATATAAGGATGAAAATTAATCATTTAATAGTTGTAGGTATGTAATCAATATCTTTAAAAATAATTTACTATAAAACACTAAATAAAAAATAAAATACTACTTGTCTTTAAGTCAATAAGCTTATTTTGAACTATTAAAGTAACAAATAATATGACAAATTAAAAAAATAAATATATTCTAAACTGATAATGACTATAAAATTATCAAATGCTTTTGAATAACAAGAGTACAAGACTATAACATTATGTACGAATTTGAATAATTTATTATTATTTTAATAATATAGGTAAAACTTGTTTGAAATACAATGTAAAAAAAAGTTACTCATTATAATAATTATCATGGCCTTATGTTTAATAATATTATGCTACCTATGGCTTTGAAAATAAATAAATAATAAGTCTAATTCTATTATATAAATTAATCACCATCTTCATTTTTTTATTATTATTATTATTATTATAATTTTATTAGTAGGTATTTGTTATATGTATAATCAATTTCAGATATTTTTAAGTTTTTATAAAAATGATAATAAGTATCTGGAATAAGTTTTGCTTTGCGCGATAAAATTAAATATTTTTCATTTGTAAGATTCCAGGCTTTTCAATAAATGCAAATTTCATATGTAATGTATGTTTGATAATTTTATTTTTATTTAAAACTATAATTTCTTGATAATTTGCTTGCCCATAAGTTGTTTAAATTGTTGTAAAAACAATTTATCAGGGAATTCTTTTTTAACTTTAATTAATTTGATATCTCTCTATAAAACCATTTGATCGATAGTATTTTTATTAAAGTTGTTACAAAAATCTTTACTATGACACCTTTTTCTAGTTAAAATGTCATCAAATTCTGATTTTAGACCTTTCTTATGATGTTCCTGAGCTTTTATTTTCCTTCCAGTCCTTGTCTTTAATACTATCATCAAAATCTTCATTATCTAAATCTGTAAACAGAATAAAAACTGTGTTGTAACATAAAGTTCATATAAACACAAGATCATTGAGATCAACATAAAATTATTATTTATTATTAGAGTCAGTTATTTAATCACACCAAGTTTCCATACTTTATTTGTAATATTAAATTCTGCATTTTTAATAGCTGTTAATATTTTCATAGAACAATAACACAATTAAATTAAAATTTATGGTTGATAAGGTTTTGTACATTATAAATTATCAGAAAATGATTAATATAATGAATTGCATTCGGTATTTATTATGGTATATAATATTATACAAAATATATACAATAAGCCAACAACTGACATAGATTAATATATTATTACCTATTTATACATTATATTTTTAATTCATATTGCTTAAAAGTTAAACCATTTAAAATTAAATTAAATTTTTACAGATTTATAGGTAAACAATTTTATATATATATTTTTTTATTCACATCGACAACAAAGGCCATTAGTTACACTTATTTACAATAATGATATAATATAATATGTAGGTACTGATACAATGGTAAGTTATTTAATTAGGATAAAATATTTTTTTTTTATATAAGATTGAACAATTTTGTTTTTCTTAAAAAATTATAAATATTATATATCTTTGGATTTATCCTATTAGCGTAACATAATATAATCTGTGGCAATTGTCTTTTCAGAATTAGAATTTAGAAGTGGCAGTTGATTAAAGATTCTAAAATTATAATTTCAATGAGCACTAGATCAAACATGAACTAAATATATTCTGTATTCCGTATAATTTTAATTTCATAATTAATAATATTTTCAGACTTCAATTAAGTATCTGATGCGTTCTTACGTCGGTATCGGAGTGTACCCATACAAGTCTCGGATTTCACCAAAACCCCTAAAAAGAGTCGATGTTTGAGGTAAGTTTATTTTCATATTCTTTTGAGGCTATTAATTTGAGGCCTAATGTTTATATAAGTATATTCTATCCACCATGCAATTTTCAAAAAATTTCGACTTAAGTTGAACTATTCATAGGCATTTCAAATTTTCGATCATTATTAGTTTTTTTTTAATTAATATCGATAAAAATTTATTTGTTAGGCAGAAAAGCTTGAAAATTTAATACAAGGCTCTTAACATATTGTTACAATAGCAGTTGAGAAATAAAAGAAATTCATAGTCACAATTTTTTTTTATAAGCATTCAAAGTTTGAATTTTGACAAATTACGTAAAAATCACGAAAATTCGTAAATTATTTTATGCTAGAAATTCATAAAAAATTTTCCTTTTATATCTAAGATTTGAAAATTTAATACAAGGCTCATTATATATTTTTACAATAGCAATTGAAAAATAAAAGAAATATATAGTCAACATTTTTTTTTATAAGCATTTAAAGTTCAAATTTTGACTAAATACGTAAAAATTACGGCAATGTTCAAATTATCTTAGATAGAAATTCATAAAAGTTTTCCTTTTTAATTCTAAGATTTCAAAATTTAATACAAGGCTCCTAACATATTTTTACAATAGCAGTTGCAAAATAAAAGGAATACATAGTCACAATTTTTTTTTTAAGCATTCAAAGTTTGAGTTTTGACAACATATTATGTAAAAATCACGAAAATACAGAAATTATTTTAAGCTAGAAATTCATAAAAAATTTTAATTTTATATCTAAGATTTGAAAATTTAATACAAGGCTCATAATATATTTTTACAATAAAAATTGAAAAATAAAAGAAATGCGTAGTCACAATTTTTTTTTACAAGCATTCAAAGTTTGAATTTTGACAACATATGTAAAAATCACGAAAATTCGCAAATTATTTCAAACTAGAAATTCATAAAAAATTTTCTTTTTAAATCTAAGATTTGAAAATTTTTTATAATCTATAATATATCCTAGACAGATAAACCGTCTTCGCTCAGAATCGTTTTTTGTATACAATGATATAATATCATTGGATTCAAATTTAATTCCATCCATTACAGTAACCCACTTGTAACCTACTGTACAGCAGAGCGACATACACGACTTACCCGCCTTTTTTTTGTTTTGTTTTTCTCGATTTTTTTGAAAACTGTTGGAAAATGTTTACTTTTGAGCTCGATAATGCACCAATGATATTCACTTTTATATCGGAAACCACCCCCAACGTTTGAAGTTGAAGCACACATATCATTTTAAAATCAATACATTCATCACTTCGTTCAGAATCTAAAATGAATAGGTCAGAAAATATTGTTGAATATTTTATTGAAATTTCAGAGATGGTATTCGTCAGTGAAGATTTGCCAACTAAATATCATATTCGTTGTGAAGCCTTTTTTGAAATGTATTAGCAATGTTTCAAAGATGAAGTTTTATAGTAGATTCAGATATTAGGTAAGTGATTTTTTATTTTTCAGTAGGTTTATTTTTATTTTATTAATTTATTAATTGATCAGGGGATAGATTACTTTCAATTTTTAAATTATTCGTTTTGTAATCACCGGTATAACACTATTCAAGTTATCAATAAAATCATGATAAAAATTAGGAAATTGGTCAGGTATAATATTTAAATTTTTTTTTTTTTAATAATTTCCTCAATGATATTTAAATATTTTCACCAATTATCAGGTACGATGACCTGTAGGTACTATAGGGACTGGGAGTGTGAGAGTGGGGGCAGAGAAGGATAAAGAGATAGGGTGGAGAGATAGAGAGAAAGAGAGAGAGAGAGAGAGAGAGAGTGATAGTGAGAAGTAGTGTAGAGAGATAGTGAGAAGTAGTGTAGAGAGATAGTGAGAAGTAGTGTAGATAGATGGTAGAGAAGCAGAAGAAAAATCGAGAGAAAAAGGGTGAGAAAGAAAAGGAGGGATAGTAAGAGAGATAGATAGTGTGAGGTAAGGTTAGATTAGGTTAGGTAAGGTAGGTACTATAGTGACTTGTAAAGAGAGGGCGAGAGAAGGATAGTGTGAGATGGAGTGAGAGAGGCAGATAGGATGAAGGATAAGAAGATAAAGTGAATGAGAGGGTGCAAGTGTGAGAAAAACGGGTAGAGGGGGAATGTCAGACGAGTGAGTGTGAGGGAGATAGGTGAGGGAGATGGTGTGAAAGTGATAGGGTGAGAGAGAGGTAATGTCAAAGGGAGATGATAAGGTTAGGTGGGGGAAAAGAACAAAAAGCAAGAGAGAATTGTGAGAGGTTGTGAGAGACAGTGAGATAGGTGAAGGGGAGGGCGTGATAGGGATAGGAAGAAAGAGGGGTAGTGGATGAGAGAGAGGATTAGATCAGGGGGGGGGAGGGAGATAGTTAGGTAGAATAGTTATGTTAACAATTCTGAATATGTAGGAAAGGATCTTAATTGTAAAGGTCACTCGACCCTTTGAGTGATACTACCAGGTTAGGTAAGGTTTACAACCTTCGACTTATGGGATAGAATAAAAAGAGAAGGTTGGTTAGGTCGATTAAGAGGATGTCACTGGAGTTTTTTTTCTCCGACTCTTGCGCAATATATCAAATTTTTTGTTCACAATAATCTTAATAATTTCTAAAATTAGAGAAAAATGAATGGTTAGATTTTTATCTAGGGCATATCATAGGCTTATTATACTTTAATTATTAAGTGAGTTATGAGTATTTTAAAGTATTCATAACTCGCTTCGAATATAGCCTATAAGATGATCTAGGTATTAATCATAAGTATCTTAAAATTTTAAAAGAGGCCATTTCACTCTAATTTTAGAAATTATTATGATTATAGTGTACGTAATATTTGCTATGTTGTGCGTGGGTCAGAGAGAAAAAAAATAAATGCACTGACATCCTTTTAAGTGTTATCAAGTCAAAAAAGCTCTTGATTGTTGATTGTTTACATTATTATAAGTCTTGTAAAAAGTATGACTTTGTCATTACATATTTTGTTAAAATATCACATCAATCAAATGAATATTATTTTTAAAATAACAAATTTTATTTTTATATACAAATTTACAATTTCATTAAACATATTATAGTTAATAGTCTTATTATGAAAAGTATTGTAATGCTCAATAAAAAAAAGGTACTAGAGTTGTGGCTTGATAAGTAAAAAAATTTAAATATTATAAATTCTCATTCTAAAAATATTCAATTTCAAAATAAAATATTTGAATACTTTTGTTTAATATTACTTTACAAGATTGTATTATGATTGTGATTAAAAAAATAAAATTGAAAGTAGGCATGATTGGAAGTAAAAGTTATAATTAATAACTGTAGAGCTATAGGATTTTTATGTACTTACTATGTACTTACTATTATTACTGAATAATTCATCAAATATATACAGTTAGATATGCCTTAAAAAAAATTACATTCTTTTATTACACTATAAAAATTACTTAATTAAATATTTTATGCATTTTATCATATGTTTATATATATAATTACCGTGTGTCCCACAAAACAGGGTAGGTACACTTTATCACTCATTACCCTTTAATTATACCCTGTAATCAATCATAAATTCCTATATGACTTAAAATTCTTTTAACTCATATATTTTAGTGGTATCCATACAACTTGGTTTTGTTGTTTTTGTGATTGGCGTAGACTTCTACTTTTTGTTTCCCATGAGTATTTATTTTTTATTTTTTTAATATATTGTTATGTTGTTTATTCACGAGACATTGTGTTAGATTAGTAAAATGTCATGCTAATATTTTGATACTCGAATCAAAAGTTTGGTATAGTAGGGATATTTAATGGATTATATTTTATTTATTATTAATCGTCGTTTGGACTATAACTTATAGATTATGTTTGATATTATATTATTATATTATTATATATTTGATATTATAATTTATATATAATTTTTTATATTATATTTGATTATATTTTATTTATTATTAATCGTCGTTTGGACTATAACTTTAATTTTATTTGATATTATATTAATATATTTATTTGATCTTTATTTATTATTAGTCATCATTTGGACTATAATATATTTTTATTTTATTTGAATCCAAACATCTCTGTGTTTAATTCATTTATAAAAAATGTTTTAATTTTCTTTGGATTATATTTTATTTATTATTAGTCATCATTTGGACTATATTATAGTTATAACATATTTTTATTTTATTTAAATCTAAACATCTCTGTGTGATTATTTATATTTTATTTATACTTCTTAGTTTTTTGATTTGGTTTCCGGTAAATTTGGTTTTTTTTATAGTGTACAATGGCATTATTTATTTTGTAAATTATTGAAAATTAAATATTTTTCTTTTGTAGTACGACATACTAGATTGGTATGATCAGATGAGCCCTTCCTTGTATGAGAATGTCATGATATTCAAAAATGATATTTAAAATAGGGATTTCCATTTAAAAATAATGAAGAAATACATAATGACTTTTAAGAATTTTAAGTCATATAGGATTTTATGATTGATTTGTCTAGTTTAATGCCCAACAAACAGAATTAAAGATATTTACAGGTTAATGAGCAATAAAGTGTACCCTGTTATTTGAAACACATGATATATTGTATATATTAAAAAAAAAAAATTAAAGTGCTAGTAAAAATTTCATTTTTCTTTCATATTTAATATAATTATATTTTGATTCATAAAAAATATTTACCTAAGTGCTTGATTTTCGATAAACTATCAAAAGATGCACTTAAAACATTTAGAATTACTACTACTAACCTAGAAATAAGCATACAATAAAGCTTACAAAAAAGAAAAAATATATAAAATGCATAAAAAGTCTTTGCTCTAGAAAACATAAAATGTTTTAAAATAAAAATTTGTGATAGTAATTTGTCCAGATAAAAGAAAAACAACTTTTGAAGGTGGTTAAGAGTTAAAAGAATTTCATTATGAAATTGAAAGCAACTTATATTACTAGTTTTTTTTTAAAATTAATCCAAATCTCTAATGATGGAAAGAAGAAATAAGATCTGGTGATAAGTAATTTTTCTGAGAAATACAATCATTTTTAAAGTATTATTTTAGTTGAGTGTTGGAATCTATACTAGTGTTAATCGTATACTTTTTCGACTAGTCTAATGAAATTTTAAAATTTAAGATTTTAGAAAAAAAAAAATTTTGTTGTTAACGTATGTATTTATTACCTAGGCATTCAATATTTTAAGTGAGATACGTGTTGTTGTTATTATTAGCTATAAAAATAAAAAAACATTCTTGAACTGAAAAATAGACGTACAAGTAATAATTATCTCATATAATAGATATGGTTTCTATATGTTAAAAAAGTAAATTTCGGACCTAAAGGTCAACACATCGACTGTCGTCGCTAGCTCCCGGATGGGCAACCACCTGGGTTCTTAGTGACGAATTCTCGTCTTGTTTACATGTGTTTAAAACCAAACAGTAAAATCAGGTTATGCAGTTGATATCTTGAAAACAAAAAAATTGCCTTTGGCCTGATATGTGCACTGCACACTAGTCGTATACTGTATTTTGGGGTATGGTGTAGCGCGGTGGTTTGCCGTGGTCAAACATCGTCTGGCGTCACTAGCTCCTGGATGGGTGACCACCTGGGCTCTTAGTGACGAATCCTTACCCCACATACTCACGTGTTTCTAAACAAACACACGCAATATGGATATATAATTACCGAAGGATTTGTTTAAAAAAAAAAAAAAAAACGTATATTATGTAATAATAAAAAATAATAAGAAACCAATTGTACATTGTTTAAGTCTATATGGGATATTATACTTCATACTATAACTTTTTAATAATAATAATTAACAATAAGTATGTAATTTGAGATATTTTAGATGATTAAATTTTCTTCTGGACACTTGATTTTTGTTACAAAAAATGTACAGACACTGTGATGTAAAGATTACCAATCACACAGCAAAATGTTATGTTGAAATAATAAATAATGATATTTTATTGTAGAAAAGATTGTGTAAACATTTTTTTTGATCGTTTCATTTAAAAAATATTCAAAATCGTAATAATTCAATTTTTGGTGTCTAGGGTCCTTTTAATTAGTTACCATATAAAAATAAAAATAAAATTACCATTATGGTACCACCCGACGTTTTTGGGCCCAAAAAAGCATGATAACTATAATTTTAGTGTGTTGGAAGGGAAAATAATTTAGATATACACCAATTATGTACCTAATAATATTACAAAAGTTGTTTTGCTTTAATGAGGATGTCGCACTCTCATTCTCTTCAACAGGACTTTTGTAAGTCGGAGACAATACAAACACATAAATCTTTAATAATTATAAGTTATTACTTGTACAATTTAAATCCAATCATACTTGCGAGTTAAGATGACAAGTTTTGATTAAGACTTGATAGAATGTACTATGGATGTGTTAACAACAGTTCCCCTCACGTATACTCATTTATGCACTCATCGTAGACAGACACTCGTCGTCATATAAATATGTGCTTAAAGTTATATACATAAAAAAATGGGCGTGGCTCTATCCATAGGTAATATATTATCTAAGAAGCAGTTGCACCGAAGTACTAAAAATCTAGTAGGGAGAAAAATATTTTAAGAGGCTCAACATCTTAATAATAAGAGCCATTTCTAAGAGGTTAACAATCAATAGAACAACTTGATAAGTAAACACTTATATCGGAAATCAACTAAGGATCTTTTTATTCAAAGTGTCCTAGTTAACCATCCGTTTGTCACGCGTTACCCAAGTACCCAAACAATTTCTACGATCATTTAGATTGATACTTATTAAACCCAGTGTCGTAGTCAGCCTTTCCGAGGGGTATTGGGTGTATAGTACTGTATACACTTATTCCCTCCTCAAATCCTAACCCTGGCTACGGCATTGCCTTCCCCGCGGACAAGTAGATGGTTACCTACATAAGTCATCAGAAGGTTAGTTTAGGTTAGGTACCTATCGACAATGGTAAGTTGAGCTCAAGTGATGATAGATGACTATCATCACTGGTCGTGACCTTTGCATAGATCTTTTCTTACTAACTAACAAGGTATTCGAAAATGTCAACATAACAATGAAAAATATTTAAAAATTAAGGAGGAAAATATTAATAATACATTTATACTAACATATAATATTATACTTATATATTAGTTAATTATACATACTTTTTTTTTAGCTTTTATAATGAATACTTAAAACTTAAAATATTATATATACCTGATTAATATTGACATAATTTGGATCACGGATACTAGTAGTAGTGTTATACCAGTATTTCATATGAACTAATGTCAATCACACTAATTAATGCGTCCTCTGATCATAATTAGTTCAACAAACTATATAAAAATCTAGTTTATTTTTGTGTTCACAATTTTCAAACTTTATAAACCACTTGCCACTAAAAAACATAATTTTATCATGATGTAATTATCCTTCTTTTGTATTTCTTGAGAATACATAGAGCAGTCTTTATTGTGTTTTCCAAGACCATAATTTTTTCAAAATTTCTTTTTTGATCCTTAAAAATAATTTGCTTGTTGGCACAAATACCCCCTTTCCATTTATATTTTCAAAATATAACTATAGTTTATTTTTGTGGACACAATTTTTAAACTTTATTAGACAATTGCTATTATAAAACATAATATTATAAAAATTTAATTATCCTTCATTTATTTTTCTTGAGAATACATAGTGCAGTCTTCATTGTGTATTCCAAGACTCTAATTAAATTTTTTTTTTTATCCTTAAAACTCATTTGCCAGTGGGCGCCAATACCCCCTTTCCATTTTTATTTTAAAAATATAGCTCTAATTTATTTTTGTGTACACAATTATTAAACTATATTAGCAACTTCCCATTATGAAATATAATTTTATCAGGATTTAATTATCCTTCTTTTGTTTTTCTTGAGATAACATAGTGCAGTCTTCATTGTGTATTCCAAAACTATAATTTTTGCCAACTTTCTTTTTTGATCCTTAAAAATCATTTGCCTGCGGGCGCCAATACCCCCTTTCCATTTTTATTTTCAAAATATACCACTAATTTATTTTTGTGTACACAATTATTAAACTTTATTAGCAACTTCCCATTATGAAATATAATTTTATCATGATTTATTTATCCTTCTTTTGTTTTTCTTGAGATAAAATAGTGCAGTCTTCATTGTGTATTATAAGACTCTAATTAAATTTTTTTTTGATCCTTAAAACTCATTTGCCTGCGGGCGCGAATACCCCCCTTCCATATTTGATTTTCAAAATGTAAATATAGATTATTTTTGTGAACACACTTTTTAAATTTTATATAGCCACTTCCCACGAAAAAATATAATTTTATCATGATTTAATTATCCTTCTTTTGTTTTTCTTGAGATAAAATATTGCAGTCTTCATTGTGTATTCCAAGACTCTAATTAAATTTTTTTTTGATCCTTAAAACTCATTTGCCAGTGGGCGCCAATACCCCCTTTCCATTTTTATTTTAAAAATATAGCTCTTATTTATTTTTGCGTACACAATTATTAAACTTTATTAGTAACTTCCCATCATAAAATATAAATTTATCATGATTTAATTATCCTTCTTTTGTTTTTCTTGAGATAACATAGTGCAGTCTTCATTGTGTATTCCAAAACTATAATTTTTGCCAAATTTCTTTTTTGATCCTTAAAAATCATTTGCCTGCGTGCGCCAATACCCCATTTCCATTTTTATTTTCAAAATATAGCAAATTTTATTTTTGTGGACAAAATTTTTAAACTTTATTAGTCACTTGCTATTATAAAACATAATATTATAAAAATTTTATTATCCTTCATTAATTTTTCTTGAGAATTCATAGTGCAGTCTTCATTGTGTATTCCAAGACTCTAATTAAATTTCTTTTTCGATCCTTAAAAATCATTTGCCTGCGGTCGCAAATATCCCCTTTCCATTTTTATTTTAAAAATATAGCTCTAATTTATTTTTGTGTACACAATTATTAAACTATATTAGCAACTTCCAATTATAAAATATAATTTTATCATGATTTAATTATCCTTCTTTTATTTTTCTTGAGAAATCATACTTCAGTCTTCATTGTGTATTCCAAAACTATAATTTTTGCCAAACTTCTTTTTTGATCCTTAAAAATCATTTTCCTGCGGGCGCCAATACCCCCTTTCCATTTTTATTTTCAAAATATACCACTAATTTATTTTTGTGTACGCAATTATTAAACTTTATTAGCAACTTCACATTATAAAATATAATTTTATCATGATTTATTTATCCTTCTTTTGTTTTTCTTGAGATAAAATAGTGCAGTCTTCATTGTGTATTATAAGACTCTAATTAAATTTTTTTGATCCTTAAAACTCACAATCAAGAGCAGATCATGATCAGATCACTATCAAGATCAGATTACATTAAAGATCAGATCACTATCAAGATCAGATTACTATAAAGATCAGATTACTATAAAGATCAGATCACTATCAAGATCTGATCACTATCAAGATCAGATCACTATCAAGATCAGATCACTATCAAGATCTGATCACTATCAAGATCAGATCACTATCAAGATCAGATCACTATCAAGATCAGATCACTATCAAGATCAGATCACTATCAAGATCAGATCACTATCAAGATGACTGATCTTGATAGTGATCTTGATAGTGATCTGCTCTTGATAGTGATCTGATCTTGATAGTGATCGTGATAGTGATCTTGATCTATATCTTCTTGATCGTGATCGTGATAGTGATCTTGATCTATATCTTCTTGACCTAACCTCTTGATAGTGATCAGATCTTGATAGTGATCTGATCTTGATAGTGATCTGATCATGATCTGCTCTTGATTGTGATCTGATTTTGATCGTGAACTGATCTTGATCGTGATCTGATCTTGATCTGATCTTGATTGTGATCTGATTTTGATCGTGAACTGATCTTGATCGTGATCTGATCTTGATCTGATCTTGATAGTGATCTGATCTTGATTGTGATCTGATCTTGATTGTGATCTGATCTTGATCGTGATCTGATATTGATCGTGATCTGATCTTGATCGTGATAGTGATCTTGATCGTTATTTTGATAGTGATCTTGATAGTGATCTGCTCTTGATAGTGATCTGATCTTGATAGTGATCGTGATAGTGATCTTGATCTATATCTTCTTGATCGTGATCGTGATAGTGATCTTGATCTATATCTTCTTGATCGTGATCGTGATAGTGATCTTGATCTTTATAGTAATCTGATCTTGATCTGGATCTTGATCGTGATCTGATCTTTATAGTAATCTGATCTTTATAGTGATCTGATCTTTAATGTAATCTGATCTTGATAGTGATCTGATCATGATCTGCTCTTGATTGTGATCTGATTTTGATCGTGATCGTGATCTTGATCGTGATCGTGATCTTTATCGTGATCGTGATTGTGATGTGAATGATTTGTGAAAGACAATGACAATGACAATGACAATGACAATATTGATGTTATCTCACGAAAAATAAATGAAGAATAATTGAATCATGATCAAATTATGTTTTTAAGTGGCAAGTGGCTAATAAAGTTTAAAATCATGACCACAAAAATAAACAATAACTATATATTGAAAATAAAAATGGGAAGGGGTTATTGGCGCCCGCAGGCAAATTATTTTTAAGGATCAAAAAATAAATTTGAAAAAAATTATGGTATTAGAATACACAATGAAGAATGCAATATGTATTCTCAAGAAAAATAAAAGAAGGAAAATAAAATCATGATAAAATTATGTTTCGTAGTTGAAAAAAGCTAATAAAGTTTAAAATTTTGTTCACAATATTAAATTAGAGCTATATATTAAACATAAAAATTGAAAGGGGGTATTTGCGACCGCAGGCAAATGATTTTTAAGGATCGAAAAAGAAATTTGGCAAAAATTATAGTCTTGGAATACATAATGAAGAATGCACAATGTTATCTCAAGAAAAACAAAAGAAGGATAATTAAATCATGATAAAATTATATTTTATAATGGGAAGTTGCTAATAAAGTTTAAAAATTTTGTCCACAAAAATAAACTATAGCTATATTTTGAAAATAAAAATGGAAAGGGGATATTTGCGACCGCAGGCAAATGATTTTTAAGGATCGAAAAAGAAATTTGACAAAAATTATAGTTTTGGAATACACAATGAAGACTGCACTATGTATACTCAATAAAAACAAAAGAAAGATCATTAAATTATGATAAAATTATGTTTTTTCGTGGGAAGTGGCTATATAAAATTTAAAAAGTGTGTTCACAAAAATAATCTATATTTACATTTTGAAAATCAAATATGGAAGGGAGGTATTGGCGCCCGCAGGCAAATGATTTTTAAGGATCAAAAAAGAAAGTTGGCAAAAATTATAGTTTTGGAATAAATAACGAAGACTGCACAATGTTATCTCAAGAAAAACAAAAGAAGGATAATTAAATCATGATAAAATTATATTTTATAATGGGAAGTTGCTAATAAAGTTTAAAAATTTTGTCCACAAAAATAAACTATAGCTATATTTTGAAAATAAAAATGGAAAGGGGATATTTGCGACCGCAGGCAAATGATTTTTAAGGATCGAAAAAGAAATTTGACAAAAATTATAGTTTTGGAATACACAATGAAGACTGCACTATGTATACTCAATAAAAACAAAAGAACGATCATTAAATTATGATAAAATTATGTTTTTTCGTGGGAAGTGGCTATATAAAATTTAAAAAGTGTGTTCACAAAAATAATCTATATTTACATTTTGAAAATCAAATATGGAAGGGGGGTATTGGCGCCCGCAGGCAAATGATTTTTAAGGATCAAAAAAGAAAGTTGGCAAAAATTATAGTTTTGGAATAAATAACGAAGACTGCACTATGTTATCTCAAGAGAAACAAAAGAAGGATAATTAAATCATGATAAAATTATATTTTATAATGGGAAGTTGCTAATATAGTTTAATAATTGTGTACACAAAAATAAATTAGAGCTATATTTTTAAAATAAAAATGGAAAGGGGGTATTGGCGCCCACTGGCAAATGAGTTTTAAGGATCAAAAAAATTTAATTAGAGTCTTATAATACACAATGAAGACTGCACTATTTTATCTCAAGAAAAACAAAAGAAGGATAAATAAATCATGATAAAATTATATTTTATAATGTGAAGTTGCTAATAAAGTTTAATAATTGCGTACACAAAAATAAATTAGTGGTATATTTTGAAAATAAAAATGGAAAGGGGGTATTGGCGCCCGCAGGAAAATGATTTTTAAGGATCAAAAAAGAAGTTTGGCAAAAATTATAGTTTTGGAATACACAATGAAGACTGAAGTATGATTTCTCAAGAAAAATAAAAGAAGGATAATTAAATCATGATAAAATTATATTTTATAATTGGAAGTTGCTAATATAGTTTAATAATTGTGTACACAAAAATAAATTAGAGCTATATTTTTAAAATAAAAATGGAAAGGGGATATTTGCGACCGCAGGCAAATGATTTTTAAGGATCGAAAAAGAAATTTAATTAGAGTCTTGGAATACACAATGAAGACTGCACTATGAATTCTCAAGAAAAATTAATGAAGGATAATAAAATTTTTATAATATTATGTTTTATAATAGCAAGTGACTAATAAAGTTTAAAAATTTTGTCCACAAAAATAAAATTTGCTATATTTTGAAAATAAAAATGGAAATGGGGTATTGGCGCACGCAGGCAAATGATTTTTAAGGATCAAAAAAGAAATTTGGCAAAAATTATAGTTTTGGAATACACAATGAAGACTGCACTATGTTATCTCAAGAAAAACAAAAGAAGGATAATTAAATCATGATAAATTTATATTTTATGATGGGAAGTTACTAATAAAGTTTAATAATTGTGTACGCAAAAATAAATAAGAGCTATATTTTTAAAATAAAAATGGAAAGGGGGTATTGGCGCCCACTGGCAAATGAGTTTTAAGGATCAAAAAAAAATTTAATTAGAGTCTTGGAATACACAATGAAGACTGCAATATTTTATCTCAAGAAAAACAAAAGAAGGATAATTAAATCATGATAAAATTATATTTTTTCGTGGGAAGTGGCTATATAAAATTTAAAAAGTGTGTTCACAAAAATAATCTATATTTACATTTTGAAAATCAAATATGGAAGGGGGGTATTCGCGCCCGCAGGCAAATGAGTTTTAAGGATCAAAAAAAAATTTAATTAGAGTCTTATAATACACAATGAAGACTGCACTATTTTATCTCAAGAAAAACAAAAGAAGGATAAATAAATCATGATAAAATTATATTTCATAATGGGAAGTTGCTAATAAAGTTTAATAATTGTGTACACAAAAATAAATTAGTGGTATATTTTGAAAATAAAAATGGAAAGGGGGTATTGGCGCCCGCAGGCAAATGATTTTTAAGGATCAAAAAAGAAAGTTGGCAAAAATTATAGTTTTGGAATACACAATGAAGACTGCACTATGTTATCTCAAGAAAAACAAAAGAAGGATAATTAAATCCTGATAAAATTATATTTCATAATGGGAAGTTGCTAATATAGTTTAATAATTGTGTACACAAAAATAAATTAGAGCTATATTTTTAAAATAAAAATGGAAAGGGGGTATTGGCGCCCACTGGCAAATGAGTTTTAAGGATAAAAAAAAAAATTTAATTAGAGTCTTGGAATACACAATGAAGACTGCACTATGTATTCTCAAGAAAAATAAATGAAGGATAATTAAATTTTTATAATATTATGTTTTATAATAGCAATTGTCTAATAAAGTTTAAAAATTGTGTCCACAAAAATAAACTATAGTTATATTTTGAAAATATAAATGGAAAGGGGGTATTTGTGCCAACAAGCAAATTATTTTTAAGGATCAAAAAAGAAATTTTGAAAAAATTATGGTCTTGGAAAACACAATAAAGACTGCTCTATGTATTCTCAAGAAATACAAAAGAAGGATAATTACATCATGATAAAATTATGTTTTTTAGTGGCAAGTGGTTTATAAAGTTTGAAAATTGTGAACACAAAAATAAACTAGATTTTTATATAGTTTGTTGAACTAATTATGATCAGAGGACGCATTAATTAGTGTGATTGACATTAGTTCATATGAAATACTGGTATAACACTACTACTAGTATCCGTGATCCAAATTATGTCAATATTAATCAGGTATATATAATATTTTAAGTTTTAAGTATTCATTATAAAAGCTAAAAAAAAAGTATGTATAATTAACTAATATATAAGTATAATATTATATGTTAGTATAAATGTATTATTAATATTTTCCTCCTTAATTTTTAAATATTTTTCATTGTTATGTTGACATTTTCGAATACCTTGTTAGTTAGTAAGAAAAGATCTATGCAAAGGTCACGACCAGTGATGATAGTCATCTATCCATTTTTATTTTCAAAATATACCACTAATTTATTTTTGTGTACACAATTATTAAACTATATTAGCAACTTCCCATTATGAAATATAATTTTATCAGGATTTAATTATCCTTCTTTTGTTTTTCTTGAGATAACATAGTGCAGTCTTCATTGTGTATTCCAAAACTATAATTTTTGCCAACTTTCTTTTTTGATCCTTAAAAATCATTTGCCTGCGGGCGCCAATACCCCCTTTCCATTTTTATTTTCAAAATATACCACTAATTTATTTTTGTGTACACAATTATTAAACTATATTAGCAACTTCCCATTATGAAATATAATTTTATCAGGATTTAATTATCCTTCTTTTGTTTTTCTTGAGATAACATAGTGCAGTCTTCATTGTGTATTCCAAAACTATAATTTTTGCCAACTTTCTTTTTTGATCCTTAAAAATCATTTGCCTGCGGGCGCCAATACCCCCTTTCCATTTTTATTTTCAAAATATACCACTAATTTATTTTTGTGTACACAATTATTAAACTTTATTAGCAACTTCCCATTATGAAATATAATTTTATCATGATTTATTTATCCTTCTTTTGTTTTTCTTGAGATAAAATAGTGCAGTCTTCATTGTGTATTATAAGACTCTAATTAAATTTTTTTTTGATCCTTAAAACTCATTTGCCTGCGGGCGCGAATACCCCCCTTCCATATTTGATTTTCAAAATGTAAATATAGATTATTTTTGTGAACACACTTTTTAAATTTTATATAGCCACTTCCCACGAAAAAATATAATTTTATCATGATTTAATTATCCTTCTTTTGTTTTTCTTGAGATAAAATATTGCAGTCTTCATTGTGTATTCCAAGACTCTAATTAAATTTTTTTTTGATCCTTAAAACTCATTTGCCAGTGGGCGCCAATACCCCCTTTCCATTTTTATTTTAAAAATATAGCTCTTATTTATTTTTGCGTACACAATTATTAAACTTTATTAGTAACTTCCCATCATAAAATATAAATTTATCATGATTTAATTATCCTTCTTTTGTTTTTCTTGAGATAACATAGTGCAGTCTTCATTGTGTATTCCAAAACTATAATTTTTGCCAAATTTCTTTTTTGATCCTTAAAAATCATTTGCCTGCGTGCGCCAATACCCCATTTCCATTTTTATTTTCAAAATATAGCAAATTTTATTTTTGTGGACAAAATTTTTAAACTTTATTAGTCACTTGCTATTATAAAACATAATATTATAAAAATTTTATTATCCTTCATTAATTTTTCTTGAGAATTCATAGTGCAGTCTTCATTGTGTATTCCAAGACTCTAATTAAATTTCTTTTTCGATCCTTAAAAATCATTTGCCTGCGGTCGCAAATATCCCCTTTCCATTTTTATTTTAAAAATATAGCTCTAATTTATTTTTGTGTACACAATTATTAAACTATATTAGCAACTTCCAATTATAAAATATAATTTTATCATGATTTAATTATCCTTCTTTTATTTTTCTTGAGAAATCATACTTCAGTCTTCATTGTGTATTCCAAAACTATAATTTTTGCCAAACTTCTTTTTTGATCCTTAAAAATCATTTTCCTGCGGGCGCCAATACCCCCTTTCCATTTTTATTTTCAAAATATACCACTAATTTATTTTTGTGTACGCAATTATTAAACTTTATTAGCAACTTCACATTATAAAATATAATTTTATCATGATTTATTTATCCTTCTTTTGTTTTTCTTGAGATAAAATAGTGCAGTCTTCATTGTGTATTATAAGACTCTAATTAAATTTTTTTGATCCTTAAAACTCATTTGCCAGTGGGCGCCAATACCCCCTTTCCATTTTTATTTTAAAAATATAGCTCTAATTTATTTTTGTGTACACAATTATTAAACTATATTAGCAACTTCCCATTATAAAATATAATTTTATCATGATTTAATTATCCTTCTTTTGTTTCTCTTGAGATAACATAGTGCAGTCTTCGTTATTTATTCCAAAACTATAATTTTTGCCAACTTTCTTTTTTGATCCTTAAAAATCATTTGCCTGCGGGCGCCAATACCCCCCTTCCATATTTGATTTTCAAAATGTAAATATAGATTATTTTTGTGAACACACTTTTTAAATTTTATATAGCCACTTCCCACGAAAAAACATAATTTTATCATAATTTAATGATCGTTCTTTTGTTTTTATTGAGTATACATAGTGCAGTCTTCATTGTGTATTCCAAAACTATAATTTTTGTCAAATTTCTTTTTCGATCCTTAAAAATCATTTGCCTGCGGTCGCAAATATCCCCTTTCCATTTTTATTTTCAAAATATAGCTATAGTTTATTTTTGTGGACAAAATTTTTAAACTTTATTAGCAACTTCCCATTATAAAATATAATTTTATCATGATTTAATTATCCTTCTTTTGTTTTTCTTGAGATAACATTGTGCAGTCTTCGTTATTTATTCCAAAACTATAATTTTTGCCAACTTTCTTTTTTGATCCTTAAAAATCATTTGCCTGCGGGCGCCAATACCTCCCTTCCATATTTGATTTTCAAAATGTAAATATAGATTATTTTTGTGAACACACTTTTTAAATTTTATATAGCCACTTCCCACGAAAAAACATAATTTTATCATAATTTAATGATCTTTCTTTTGTTTTTATTGAGTATACATAGTGCAGTCTTCATTGTGTATTCCAAAACTATAATTTTTGTCAAATTTCTTTTTCGATCCTTAAAAATCATTTGCCTGCGGTCGCAAATATCCCCTTTCCATTTTTATTTTCAAAATATAGCTATAGTTTATTTTTGTGGACAAAATTTTTAAACTTTATTAGCAACTTCCCATTATAAAATATAATTTTATCATGATTTAATTATCCTTCTTTTGTTTTTCTTGAGATAACATTGTGCATTCTTCATTATGTATTCCAAGACTATAATTTTTTTCAAATTTATTTTTTGATCCTTAAAAATAATTTGCCTGCGGGCGCCAATAACCCCTTCCCATTTTTATTTTCAATATATAGTTATTGTTTATTTTTGTGGTCATGATTTTAAACTTTATTAGCCACTTGCCACTTAAAAACATAATTTGATCATGATTCAATTATTCTTCATTTATTTTTCGTGAGATAACATCAATATTGTCATTGTCATTGTCATTGTCATTGTCTTTCACAAATCATTCACATCACAATCACGATCACGATAAAGATCACGATCACGATCAAGATCACGATCACGATCAAAATCAGATCACAATCAAGAGCAGATCATGATCAGATCACTATCAAGATCAGATTACATTAAAGATCAGATCACTATAAAGATCAGATTACTATAAAGATCAGATCACGATCAAGATCCAGATCAAGATCAGATTACTATAAAGATCAAGATCACTATCACGATCACGATCAAGAAGATATAGATCAAGATCACTATCACGATCACGATCAAGAAGATATAGATCAAGATCACTATCACGATCACTATCAAGATCAGATCACTATCAAGAGCAGATCACTATCAAGATCACTATCAAAATAACGATCAAGATCACTATCACGATCAAGATCAGATCACGATCAATATCAGATCACGATCAAGATCAGATCACAATCAAGATCAGATCACAATCAAGATCAGATCACTATCAAGATCAGATCAAGATCAGATCACGATCAAGATCAGTTCACGATCAAAATCAGATCACAATCAAGATCAGATCAAGATCAGATCACGATCAAGATCAGTTCACGATCAAAATCAGATCACAATCAAGAGCAGATCATGATCAGATCACTATCAAGATCAGATTACATTAAAGATCAGATCACTATCAAGATCAGATTACTATAAAGATCAGATCACGATCAAGATCCAGATCAAGATCAGATTACTATAAAGATCAAGATCACTATCACGATCACGATTAAGAAGATATAGATCAAGATCACTATCACGATCACGATCAAGAAGATATAGATCAAGATCACTATCACGATCACTATCAAGATCAGATCACTATCAAGAGCAGATCACTATCAAGATCACTATCAAAATAACGATCAAGATCACTATCACGATCAAGATCAGATCACGATCAATATCAGATCACGATCAAGATCAGATCACAATCAAGATCAGATCACAATCAAGATCAGATCACTATCAAGATCAGATCAAGATCAGATCACGATCAAGATCAGATCACTATCAAGATCAGATCACTATCAAGATCAGATCACTATCAAGATCAGATCACTATCAAGATCTGATCACTATCAAGAGGTTAGGTCAAGAAGATATAGATCAAGATCACTATCACGATCACGATCAAGAAGATATAGATCAAGATCACTATCACGATCACTATCAAGATCAGATCACTATCAAGAGCAGATCACTATCAAGATCACTATCAAGATCAGTCATCTTGATAGTGATCTGATCTTGATAGTGATCTGATCTTGATAGTGATCTGATCTTGATAGTGATCTGATCTTGATAGTGATCTGATCTTGATAGTGATCAGATCTTGATAGTGATCTGATCTTGATAGTGATCTGATCTTGATAGTGATCAGATCTTGATAGTGATCTGATCTTTATAGTAATCTGATCTTTATAGTAATCTGATCTTGATAGTGATCTGATCTTTAATGTAATCTGATCTTGATAGTGATCTGATCATGATCTGCTCTTGATTGTGAGTTTTAAGGATCAAAAAAATTTAATTAGAGTCTTATAATACACAATGAAGACTGCACTATTTTATCTCAAGAAAAACAAAAGAAGGATAAATAAATCATGATAAAATTATATTTTATAATGTGAAGTTGCTAATAAAGTTTAATAATTGCGTACACAAAAATAAATTAGTGGTATATTTTGAAAATAAAAATGGAAAGGGGGTATTGGCGCCCGCAGGAAAATGATTTTTAAGGATCAAAAAAGAAGTTTGGCAAAAATTATAGTTTTGGAATACACAATGAAGACTGAAGTATGATTTCTCAAGAAAAATAAAAGAAGGATAATTAAATCATGATAAAATTATATTTTATAATTGGAAGTTGCTAATATAGTTTAATAATTGTGTACACAAAAATAAATTAGAGCTATATTTTTAAAATAAAAATGGAAAGGGGATATTTGCGACCGCAGGCAAATGATTTTTAAGGATCGAAAAAGAAATTTAATTAGAGTCTTGGAATACACAATGAAGACTGCACTATGAATTCTCAAGAAAAATTAATGAAGGATAATAAAATTTTTATAATATTATGTTTTATAATAGCAAGTGACTAATAAAGTTTAAAAATTTTGTCCACAAAAATAAAATTTGCTATATTTTGAAAATAAAAATGGAAATGGGGTATTGGCGCACGCAGGCAAATGATTTTTAAGGATCAAAAAAGAAATTTGGCAAAAATTATAGTTTTGGAATACACAATGAAGACTGCACTATGTTATCTCAAGAAAAACAAAAGAAGGATAATTAAATCATGATAAATTTATATTTTATGATGGGAAGTTACTAATAAAGTTTAATAATTGTGTACGCAAAAATAAATAAGAGCTATATTTTTAAAATAAAAATGGAAAGGGGGTATTGGCGCCCACTGGCAAATGAGTTTTAAGGATCAAAAAAAAATTTAATTAGAGTCTTGGAATACACAATGAAGACTGCAATATTTTATCTCAAGAAAAACAAAAGAAGGATAATTAAATCATGATAAAATTATATTTTTTCGTGGGAAGTGGCTATATAAAATTTAAAAAGTGTGTTCACAAAAATAATCTATATTTACATTTTGAAAATCAAATATGGAAGGGGGGTATTCGCGCCCGCAGGCAAATGAGTTTTAAGGATCAAAAAAAAATTTAATTAGAGTCTTATAATACACAATGAAGACTGCACTATTTTATCTCAAGAAAAACAAAAGAAGGATAAATAAATCATGATAAAATTATATTTCATAATGGGAAGTTGCTAATAAAGTTTAATAATTGTGTACACAAAAATAAATTAGTGGTATATTTTGAAAATAAAAATGGAAAGGGGGTATTGGCGCCCGCAGGCAAATGATTTTTAAGGATCAAAAAAGAAAGTTGGCAAAAATTATAGTTTTGGAATACACAATGAAGACTGCACTATGTTATCTCAAGAAAAACAAAAGAAGGATAATTAAATCCTGATAAAATTATATTTCATAATGGGAAGTTGCTAATATAGTTTAATAATTGTGTACACAAAAATAAATTAGAGCTATATTTTTAAAATAAAAATGGAAAGGGGGTATTGGCGCCCACTGGCAAATGAGTTTTAAGGATAAAAAAAAAAATTTAATTAGAGTCTTGGAATACACAATGAAGACTGCACTATGTATTCTCAAGAAAAATAAATGAAGGATAATTAAATTTTTATAATATTATGTTTTATAATAGCAATTGTCTAATAAAGTTTAAAAATTGTGTCCACAAAAATAAACTATAGTTATATTTTGAAAATATAAATGGAAAGGGGGTATTTGTGCCAACAAGCAAATTATTTTTAAGGATCAAAAAAGAAATTTTGAAAAAATTATGGTCTTGGAAAACACAATAAAGACTGCTCTATGTATTCTCAAGAAATACAAAAGAAGGATAATTACATCATGATAAAATTATGTTTTTTAGTGGCAAGTGGTTTATAAAGTTTGAAAATTGTGAACACAAAAATAAACTAGATTTTTATATAGTTTGTTGAACTAATTATGATCAGAGGACGCATTAATTAGTGTGATTGACATTAGTTCATATGAAATACTGGTATAACACTACTACTAGTATCCGTGATCCAAATTATGTCAATATTAATCAGGTATATATAATATTTTAAGTTTTAAGTATTCATTATAAAAGCTAAAAAAAAAGTATGTATAATTAACTAATATATAAGTATAATATTATATGTTAGTATAAATGTATTATTAATATTTTCCTCCTTAATTTTTAAATATTTTTCATTGTTATGTTGACATTTTCGAATACCTTGTTAGTTAGTAAGAAAAGATCTATGCAAAGGTCACGACCAGTGATGATAGTCATCTATCATCACTTGAGCTCAACTTACCATTGTCGATAGGTACCTAACCTAAACTAACCTTCTGATGACTTATGTAGGTAACCATCTACTTGTCCGCGGGGAAGGCAATGCCGTAGCCAGGGTTAGGATTTGAGGAGGGAATAAGTGTATACAGTACTATACACCCAATACCCCTCGGAAAGGCTGACTACGACACTGGGTTTAATAAGTATCAATCTAAATGATCGTAGAAATTGTTTGGGTACTTGGGTAACGCGTGACAAACGGATGGTTAACTAGGACACTTTGAATAAAAAGATCCTTAGTTGATTTCCGATATAAGTGTTTACTTATCAAGTTGTTCTATTGATTGTTAACCTCTTAGAAATGGCTCTTATTATTAAGATGTTGAGCCTCTTAAAATATTTTTCTCCCTACTAGATTTTTAGTACTTCGGTGCAACTGCTTCTTAGATAATATATTACCTATGGATAGAGCCACGCCCATTTTTTTATGTATATAACTTTAAGCACATATTTATATGACGACGAGTGTCTGTCTACGATGAGTGCATAAATGAGTATACGTGAGGGGAACTGTTGTTAACACATCCATAGTACATTCTATCAAGTCTTAATCAAAACTTGTCATCTTAACTCGCAAGTATGATTGGATTTAAATTGTACAAGTAATAACTTATAATTATTAAAGATTTATGTGTTTGTATTGTCTCCGACTTACAAAAGTCCTGTTGAAGAGAATGAGAGTGCGACATCCTCATTAAAGCAAAACAACTTTTGTAATATTATTAGGTACATAATTGGTGTATATCTAAATTATTTTCCCTTCCAACACACTAAAATTATAGTTATCATGCTTTTTTGGGCCCAAAAACGTCGGGTGGTACCATAATGGTAATTTTATTTTTATTTTTATATGGTAACTAATTAAAAGGACCCTAGACACCAAAAATTGAATTATTACGATTTTGAATATTTTTTAAATGAAACGATCAAAAAAAATGTTTACACAATCTTTTCTACAATAAAATATCATTATTTATTATTTCAACATAACATTTTGCTGTGTGATTGGTAATCTTTACATCACAGTGTCTGTACATTTTTTGTAACAAAAATCAAGTGTCCAGAAGAAAATTTAATCATCTAAAATATCTCAAATTACATACTTATTGTTAATTATTATTATTAAAAAGTTATAGTATGAAGTATAATATCCCATATAGACTTAAACAATGTACAATTGGTTTCTTATTATTTTTTATTATTACATAATATACGTTTTTTTTTTTTTTTTTAAACAAATCCTTCGGTAATTATATATCCATATTGCGTGTGTTTGTTTAGAAACACGTGAGTATGTGGGGTAAGGATTCGTCACTAAGAGCCCAGGTGGTCACCCATCCAGGAGCTAGTGACGCCAGACGATGTTTGACCACGGCAAACCACCGCGCTACACCATACCCCAAAATACAGTATACGACTAGTGTGCAGTGCACATATCAGGCCAAAGGCAATTTTTTTGTTTTCAAGATATCAACTGCATAACCTGATTTTACTGTTTGGTTTTAAACACATGTAAACAAGACGAGAATTCGTCACTAAGAACCCAGGTGGTTGCCCATCCGGGAGCTAGCGACGACAGTCGATGTGTTGACCTTTAGGTCCGAAATTTACTTTTTTAACATATAGAAACCATATCTATTATATGAGATAATTATTACTTGTACGTCTATTTTTCAGTTCAAGAATGTTTTTTTATTTTTATAGCTAATAATAACAACAACACGTATCTCACTTAAAATATTGAATGCCTAGGTAATAAATACATACGTTAACAACAAAATTTTTTTTTTTCTAAAATCTTAAATTTTAAAATTTCATTAGACTAGTCGAAAAAGTATACGATTAACACTAGTATAGATTCCAACACTCAACTAAAATAATACTTTAAAAATGATTGTATTTCTCAGAAAAATTACTTATCACCAGATCTTATTTCTTCTTTCCATCATTAGAGATTTGGATTAATTTTAAAAAAAAACTAGTAATATAAGTTGCTTTCAATTTCATAATGAAATTCTTTTAACTCTTAACCACCTTCAAAAGTTGTTTTTCTTTTATCTGGACAAATTACTATCACAAATTTTTATTTTAAAACATTTTATGTTTTCTAGAGCAAAGACTTTTTATGCATTTTATATATTTTTTCTTTTTTGTAAGCTTTATTGTATGCTTATTTCTAGGTTAGTAGTAGTAATTCTAAATGTTTTAAGTGCATCTTTTGATAGTTTATCGAAAATCAAGCACTTAGGTAAATATTTTTTATGAATCAAAATATAATTATATTAAATATGAAAGAAAAATGAAATTTTTACTAGCACTTTAATTTTTTTTTTTTAATATATACAATATATCATGTGTTTCAAATAACAGGGTACACTTTATTGCTCATTAACCTGTAAATATCTTTAATTCTGTTTGTTGGGCATTAAACTAGACAAATCAATCATAAAATCCTATATGACTTAAAATTCTTAAAAGTCATTATGTATTTCTTCATTATTTTTAAATGGAAATCCCTATTTTAAATATCATTTTTGAATATCATGACATTCTCATACAAGGAAGGGCTCATCTGATCATACCAATCTAGTATGTCGTACTACAAAAGAAAAATATTTAATTTTCAATAATTTACAAAATAAATAATGCCATTGTACACTATAAAAAAAACCAAATTTACCGGAAACCAAATCAAAAAACTAAGAAGTATAAATAAAATATAAATAATCACACAGAGATGTTTAGATTTAAATAAAATAAAAATATGTTATAACTATAATATAGTCCAAATGATGACTAATAATAAATAAAATATAATCCAAAGAAAATTAAAACATTTTTTATAAATGAATTAAACACAGAGATGTTTGGATTCAAATAAAATAAAAATATATTATAGTCCAAATGATGACTAATAATAAATAAAGATCAAATAAATATATTAATATAATATCAAATAAAATTAAAGTTATAGTCCAAACGACGATTAATAATAAATAAAATATAATCAAATATAATATAAAAAATTATATATAAATTATAATATCAAATATATAATAATATAATAATATAATATCAAACATAATCTATAAGTTATAGTCCAAACGACGATTAATAATAAATAAAATATAATCCATTAAATATCCCTACTATACCAAACTTTTGATTCGAGTATCAAAATATTAGCATGACATTTTACTAATCTAACACAATGTCTCGTGAATAAACAACATAACAATATATTAAAAAAATAAAAAATAAATACTCATGGGAAACAAAAAGTAGAAGTCTACGCCAATCACAAAAACAACAAAACCAAGTTGTATGGATACCACTAAAATATATGAGTTAAAAGAATTTTAAGTCATATAGGAATTTATGATTGATTACAGGGTATAATTAAAGGGTAATGAGTGATAAAGTGTACCTACCCTGTTTTGTGGGACACACGGTAATTATATATATAAACATATGATAAAATGCATAAAATATTTAATTAAGTAATTTTTATAGTGTAATAAAAGAATGTAATTTTTTTTAAGGCATATCTAACTGTATATATTTGATGAATTATTCAGTAATAATAGTAAGTACATAGTAAGTACATAAAAATCCTATAGCTCTACAGTTATTAATTATAACTTTTACTTCCAATCATGCCTACTTTCAATTTTATTTTTTTAATCACAATCATAATACAATCTTGTAAAGTAATATTAAACAAAAGTATTCAAATATTTTATTTTGAAATTGAATATTTTTAGAATGAGAATTTATAATATTTAAATTTTTTTACTTATCAAGCCACAACTCTAGTACCTTTTTTTTATTGAGCATTACAATACTTTTCATAATAAGACTATTAACTATAATATGTTTAATGAAATTGTAAATTTGTATATAAAAATAAAATTTGTTATTTTAAAAATAATATTCATTTGATTGATGTGATATTTTAACAAAATATGTAATGACAAAGTCATACTTTTTACAAGACTTATAATAATGTAAACAATCAACAATCAAGAGCTTTTTTGACTTGATAACACTTAAAAGGATGTCAGTGCATTTATTTTTTTTCTCTCTGACCCACGCACAACATAGCAAATATTACGTACACTATAATCATAATAATTTCTAAAATTAGAGTGAAATGGCCTCTTTTAAAATTTTAAGATACTTATGATTAATACCTAGATCATCTTATAGGCTATATTCGAAGCGAGTTATGAATACTTTAAAATACTCATAACTCACTTAATAATTAAAGTATAATAAGCCTATGATATGCCCTAGATAAAAATCTAACCATTCATTTTTCTCTAATTTTAGAAATTATTAAGATTATTGTGAACAAAAAATTTGATATATTGCGCAAGAGTCGGAGAAAAAAAACTCCAGTGACATCCTCTTAATCGACCTAACCAACCTTCTCTTTTTATTCTATCCCATAAGTCGAAGGTTGTAAACCTTACCTAACCTGGTAGTATCACTCAAAGGGTCGAGTGACCTTTACAATTAAGATCCTTTCCTACATATTCAGAATTGTTAACATAACTATTCTACCTAACTATCTCCCTCCCCCCCCTGATCTAATCCTCTCTCTCATCCACTACCCCTCTTTCTTCCTATCCCTATCACGCCCTCCCCTTCACCTATCTCACTGTCTCTCACAACCTCTCACAATTCTCTCTTGCTTTTTGTTCTTTTCCCCCACCTAACCTTATCATCTCCCTTTGACATTACCTCTCTCTCACCCTATCACTTTCACACCATCTCCCTCACCTATCTCCCTCACACTCACTCGTCTGACATTCCCCCTCTACCCGTTTTTCTCACACTTGCACCCTCTCATTCACTTTATCTTCTTATCCTTCATCCTATCTGCCTCTCTCACTCCATCTCACACTATCCTTCTCTCGCCCTCTCTTTACAAGTCACTATAGTACCTACCTTACCTAACCTAATCTAACCTTACCTCACACTATCTATCTCTCTTACTATCCCTCCTTTTCTTTCTCACCCTTTTTCTCTCGATTTTTCTTCTGCTTCTCTACCATCTATCTACACTACTTCTCACTATCTCTCTACACTACTTCTCACTATCTCTCTACACTACTTCTCACTATCACTCTCTCTCTCTCTCTCTCTCTCTTTCTCTCTATCTCTCCACCCTATCTCTTTATCCTTCTCTGCCCCCACTCTCACACTCCCAGTCCCTATAGTACCTACAGGTCATCGTACCTGATAATTGGTGAAAATATTTAAATATCATTGAGGAAATTATTAAAAAAAAAAAAATTTAAATATTATACCTGACCAATTTCCTAATTTTTATCATGATTTTATTGATAACTTGAATAGTGTTATACCGGTGATTACAAAACGAATAATTTAAAAATTGAAAGTAATCTATCCCCTGATCAATTAATAAATTAATAAAATAAAAATAAACCTACTGAAAAATAAAAAATCACTTACCTAATATCTGAATCTACTATAAAACTTCATCTTTGAAACATTGCTAATACATTTCAAAAAAGGCTTCACAACGAATATGATATTTAGTTGGCAAATCTTCACTGACGAATACCATCTCTGAAATTTCAATAAAATATTCAACAATATTTTCTGACCTATTCATTTTAGATTCTGAACGAAGTGATGAATGTATTGATTTTAAAATGATATGTGTGCTTCAACTTCAAACGTTGGGGGTGGTTTCCGATATAAAAGTGAATATCATTGGTGCATTATCGAGCTCAAAAGTAAACATTTTCCAACAGTTTTCAAAAAAATCGAGAAAAACAAAACAAAAAAAAGGCGGGTAAGTCGTGTATGTCGCTCTGCTGTACAGTAGGTTACAAGTGGGTTACTGTAATGGATGGAATTAAATTTGAATCCAATGATATTATATCATTGTATACAAAAAACGATTCTGAGCGAAGACGGTTTATCTGTCTAGGATATATTATAGATTATAAAAAATTTTCAAATCTTAGATTTAAAAAGAAAATTTTTTATGAATTTCTAGTTTGAAATAATTTGCGAATTTTCGTGATTTTTACATATGTTGTCAAAATTCAAACTTTGAATGCTTGTAAAAAAAAATTGTGACTACGCATTTCTTTTATTTTTCAATTTTTATTGTAAAAATATATTATGAGCCTTGTATTAAATTTTCAAATCTTAGATATAAAATTAAAATTTTTTATGAATTTCTAGCTTAAAATAATTTCTGTATTTTCGTGATTTTTACATAATATGTTGTCAAAACTCAAACTTTGAATGCTTAAAAAAAAAATTGTGACTATGTATTCCTTTTATTTTGCAACTGCTATTGTAAAAATATGTTAGGAGCCTTGTATTAAATTTTGAAATCTTAGAATTAAAAAGGAAAACTTTTATGAATTTCTATCTAAGATAATTTGAACATTGCCGTAATTTTTACGTATTTAGTCAAAATTTGAACTTTAAATGCTTATAAAAAAAAATGTTGACTATATATTTCTTTTATTTTTCAATTGCTATTGTAAAAATATATAATGAGCCTTGTATTAAATTTTCAAATCTTAGATATAAAAGGAAAATTTTTTATGAATTTCTAGCATAAAATAATTTACGAATTTTCGTGATTTTTACGTAATTTGTCAAAATTCAAACTTTGAATGCTTATAAAAAAAAATTGTGACTATGAATTTCTTTTATTTCTCAACTGCTATTGTAACAATATGTTAAGAGCCTTGTATTAAATTTTCAAGCTTTTCTGCCTAACAAATAAATTTTTATCGATATTAATTAAAAAAAAACTAATAATGATCGAAAATTTGAAATGCCTATGAATAGTTCAACTTAAGTCGAAATTTTTTGAAAATTGCATGGTGGATAGAATATACTTATATAAACATTAGGCCTCAAATTAATAGCCTCAAAAGAATATGAAAATAAACTTACCTCAAACATCGACTCTTTTTAGGGGTTTTGGTGAAATCCGAGACTTGTATGGGTACACTCCGATACCGACGTAAGAACGCATCAGATACTTAATTGAAGTCTGAAAATATTATTAATTATGAAATTAAAATTATACGGAATACAGAATATATTTAGTTCATGTTTGATCTAGTGCTCATTGAAATTATAATTTTAGAATCTTTAATCAACTGCCACTTCTAAATTCTAATTCTGAAAAGACAATTGCCACAGATTATATTATGTTACGCTAATAGGATAAATCCAAAGATATATAATATTTATAATTTTTTAAGAAAAACAAAATTGTTCAATCTTATATAAAAAAAAAATATTTTATCCTAATTAAATAACTTACCATTGTATCAGTACCTACATATTATATTATATCATTATTGTAAATAAGTGTAACTAATGGCCTTTGTTGTCGATGTGAATAAAAAAATATATATATAAAATTGTTTACCTATAAATCTGTAAAAATTTAATTTAATTTTAAATGGTTTAACTTTTAAGCAATATGAATTAAAAATATAATGTATAAATAGGTAATAATATATTAATCTATGTCAGTTGTTGGCTTATTGTATATATTTTGTATAATATTATATACCATAATAAATACCGAATGCAATTCATTATATTAATCATTTTCTGATAATTTATAATGTACAAAACCTTATCAACCATAAATTTTAATTTAATTGTGTTATTGTTCTATGAAAATATTAACAGCTATTAAAAATGCAGAATTTAATATTACAAATAAAGTATGGAAACTTGGTGTGATTAAATAACTGACTCTAATAATAAATAATAATTTTATGTTGATCTCAATGATCTTGTGTTTATATGAACTTTATGTTACAACACAGTTTTTATTCTGTTTACAGATTTAGATAATGAAGATTTTGATGATAGTATTAAAGACAAGGACTGGAAGGAAAATAAAAGCTCAGGAACATCATAAGAAAGGTCTAAAATCAGAATTTGATGACATTTTAACTAGAAAAAGGTGTCATAGTAAAGATTTTTGTAACAACTTTAATAAAAATACTATCGATCAAATGGTTTTATAGAGAGATATCAAATTAATTAAAGTTAAAAAAGAATTCCCTGATAAATTGTTTTTACAACAATTTAAACAACTTATGGGCAAGCAAATTATCAAGAAATTATAGTTTTAAATAAAAATAAAATTATCAAACATACATTACATATGAAATTTGCATTTATTGAAAAGCCTGGAATCTTACAAATGAAAAATATTTAATTTTATCGCGCAAAGCAAAACTTATTCCAGATACTTATTATCATTTTTATAAAAACTTAAAAATATCTGAAATTGATTATACATATAACAAATACCTACTAATAAAATTATAATAATAATAATAATAATAAAAAAATGAAGATGGTGATTAATTTATATAATAGAATTAGACTTATTATTTATTTATTTTCAAAGCCATAGGTAGCATAATATTATTAAACATAAGGCCATGATAATTATTATAATGAGTAACTTTTTTTTACATTGTATTTCAAACAAGTTTTACCTATATTATTAAAATAATAATAAATTATTCAAATTCGTACATAATGTTATAGTCTTGTACTCTTGTTATTCAAAAGCATTTGATAATTTTATAGTCATTATCAGTTTAGAATATATTTATTTTTTTAATTTGTCATATTATTTGTTACTTTAATAGTTCAAAATAAGCTTATTGACTTAAAGACAAGTAGTATTTTATTTTTTATTTAGTGTTTTATAGTAAATTATTTTTAAAGATATTGATTACATACCTACAACTATTAAATGATTAATTTTCATCCTTATATATATTACATGTACAATTATAAATTATAACACAACAATAATTTTAATCAAATTTCAAAAAAACTAATGGTTAATAATATTTTATTATTCATTAATAATTTAAAGTTCAATACTGATATAATTGGATATATGACACAAAAATAAACATAGCTTAAATTCAATACTGCCATATTTTGGTATGTCTGAAAATCAATTTCTGTATGCAATACAGCCACATATCAAAATATGACAGTCTTGCATTTACTTGAAAAATTGTAAAAGGCCATAATAAGTCTGACTTTTTGGGTTCAAGGGAATATTTTATTATATTTGAAAAAGTCACAATATATTTTTATTAAATTATATTTAAATATATATATTATATATATATTATATATATATTTAAAGTATGTTTAAAGTGCCTATTGTAGTTTTTAGTTTCAAATGCACAGGTGAAGAACTCTTTGCAAACATCACCATTGTAAAAGTATACGAACGTGTACCTCAATTCTTTTATAATATTAAGCCGCAAAAGAATTGGTATTAAAACAAACTTACCTTAAATATCAATTATTTTGGGCTTTGTTAGAGTCCGCGACGTGTATGCACTCCGACGCTGAAATGGAAACGCATCAGATGCTGCTGAATTGAAGTCTATAAATAATGTGATTTATGAAAAAAAAGATTCAACGGAAATCAGGATGTTTTTCGTTCATGTCTATTTTGTCATGTTTGCTATCTAATTGAAATGTTAGAATCTTTAATAGACTGCGTCCTCCGCAACGACTTTGACAATCGCCATGGATTATATTGTACTAAATCAATAAGAGAAATCTATAGATACCTAGATATATATTATAATACTACTTTTGTATCAACGATGCCCTTGTATACAATCTGTTCATTGCAGGGCATCGGGCAATAATGAAATGAGATAACTATACCGAAATAATGCATAACTTTAAATTAAAATTATGTATAACAAAATAAAGTAGGTATCTTATTGGTATTATTTTAATTATTTTTTTTAAATTTATTGATTTGATTATCGATTAAGAATATTTAAGATGGTTTTTAAATGTTAGAAGCACATGCATATTTTTACTAAAATATATTGAATATATGAACTATTAAATAAATGTGATTATTGCTTTTTAAAGTTAAAATTAAGTTATACAGTGTACACATTAATTTTCCGTACCGACCATGTCGGGCGACAGCTAGTTTGTAATATTCCAAGTCAAAAGTTTTCTCCTAATATGAACCTAATAATTAATTACAAATTTGTCATTTATTAAAATTAATTAATTATCTACGGCAAAAGCCACCAATATGCCAATCATGTGCCACCACAATCTCACTAAACACATCTTCGTAGCATAATAATATTGTTAATCATGACAATTATAATAAGTAGGGCTAGGGTTTTAAAGCAAATACTTTTTTTTTCATATACGTAGGTAGGAGATAGAAATTTAATTTTTATGTATATAAATTAGACTCACGCTATTCTTATTCCAAATAAACCAATTTATTTTAGCTTTTTTTATTGTTTCTTTCAGTTATTTTAGATGTCGAATTTGTATGTTATGTTTATTATCAGGGTTCGGATTTTATAGCATCAAAAATCCTAAAATATGCGCTATAATATGACCAAAAAAGAACCGTAAAATATGCTCTATAAATATTCCCTAAAAAAAATAAAAAATAGCAACAAATAAAAATTGTATTCTATTTATCATATATCTTTATTAAATCATATATTTATAAAAAAAAAACTAAAATCTCCGTATGCAGTTTAAAAAAATTTGTATGTACTGATTAACTATTGATACCTTGAATTATGACATCGTTTGTACGCGACTATTCAAAATTATCTGAGTAAATAAGAATAAAATTTCAATTCTTATTGATTACCATTTGTCACGAGATTTATGAAAAATATAAAATAAAGCGTTGAATTAAGAATATTAGCAAATCATGGCACCAAAACTTTAAAAGTAGCACTAAAATTTTAAAATTCTTCAAATGTGCAAAAAATAGCAAAATAAAATTTCATATTTAGAGTCCGTGGTGCATTAAACAAATTTACAGCCCACTCTGCTATTTTTATCTCTATCCTATAGGTAATAAGTAGCAAATGCAATAAAAGTCTACCTAGTATCTACATTATGGATACTGTAATTATATCTTATCAGTCAAGATTAAATTATCTAGAATTAAAAAACCCGGGCCGCAACTCGTCTTTTACCCAAAATAAACTTAGACTGCAATTCGGATTAGACCTTTTTTCGTAGATATTTTCGGGACGTAACTAGTATGCAGCCATCTCCGGCACACCCATAAGATTAGGTTCAACAAAGTTTTCTATTGACTTATAATGCCTTCTGTTTTATAAAACGTTTATATGTTGTATCCAAAAGAGAAACTTCATTTTTTAATTTTGTTCTTTTAAAATTACATTTTCTTCCTTTATATACCTACAATTTTTTTGTAAATTCTTTAGAAAACCATCAAATTTATCGTTTACATAAAGTAGTTAATCGATTCTATTGTAAATGATTCATTACTTTTTAAAGCTGTAACAATCTTAAGATTAGGTATATTAACACTGGATTCATTAAATTTGTATTTATTACAACAACAATAAAATTTTGTTTTGTAGCTTTTGACATTTTATGAAAACAGGCCTCTCTTAACGTAGCAAATGCAAAATGCATACATCCATTACACTTAGAAAATATTGTATCATCAGCTTCATATATATCGTTTTTACATACGTTATTCAGCATTTTCATTTAATTAATTTAAAATAAAATATGTCTAGACATCACTAAAATTAGAATATACGCCAATAATTTAAATTAAATCACACAGAAAAATAATAGATTAGCGACTGACTACAACGTCCGTACTGATTATACAATAAAAGTTTATCTAGATACTCTTATAGGTAACTATAATATAAATAGTGTAGTACATACACACAAGAGTTCTAATTCCTATAATTTATAAATTATTGAAATAAAATAAATACTTAATTAATAATTATTAAAATAAAAAAATTATATTGTTAATTGTTTAGGGGATACATTACTTGTTATCTTTAAATTGATTGCTTCGTAACCACTGGTATAAAACTATTCCGATTATCAATAAAATGATGACGTGAATTAGTTAATTGGTCAGGTATAATAATTAAAATTTTTTTTTTAATAATTTCCTCAATGATATTTAAATATTTTCACCAATTTTTAGGTACGATGATCTGTAGGCACTTTAGAGACTGGGAGTGTGAGTGTGTAGAGTATAGGGAGTGTTGTAATAATTCAAAACACAAAGGTTTTTGTTTATAACTCAAGGTGTGTTTATTATCATCAAATTTATACAAAATTATTTATTTCGTGTTACAATATTATTATTTTTTTATTAAATACATTTGCTCGTTGAGCTACAATTAAAGGATTATAAATAAAATGTTGAATACAAGATTTTCTTTTTATTAAAACATTTACTCTTTGAGTCGTAGATATATTGACATTTAGTAATAATTTCAAGTAAAATACTCACGTAGTTTATAAATCGTGACAATCACTAACCGGACTGTGTGTCAGTTCTCGGTGGACGTCTATGATATTAAGAGCATAGCTATCGGGTGGTGAATACTCGTCCTCGATACTGCCTGCGTGAATATTCTTTCTTTAATAATTCTGACAGCAGCCCCGTGATAGTGACAGCAGCGGTAAAGACGGGTTGTGACTTTGCGTGGTGGCTACTATGGCAGCGTGTCCTACGGCGGTGAGCAAAACAATGATGCCGAGCAGCGGTTACGGTGGTGCTGTCGAACAACGATTTTGCTGGTAGCACTGCTGTTGAAGTACACCAGATACACAGAAGCTAAAGGTAAATAATAATACGATCGGATATAATATGTAATAATATTATATATGTATATAGAATATAATATAACATAATATAATAATATGTATAATTGATTATTGATACGAATAACTATAGTGCTCCGAGGCGTAATATAAAACAACGACTAATCGTTCTACAGGCTACTACATAGAACGAATATGCTAGTAATACAAAATGCCTATTCAGCGTTTGCTGTACTACAGTGTGAATAATTTTACTTATAATCTTCATACTATAGGGTGTGTTGTTTACATTCAACAACTGCGTTACGGCGACGGCGGTTAGCGGTTACGAAGTAACAAGCCGCTGCTGTTCGGAATATGTAGCTTGATCGGTACGTTGCTAGGACGTACCACTACCGATTCCTTACTGAGGGTGTTATTTAAACCCTCTCTAACACTTTGAGTGTGATTAGCTTGATCAGTACGCTGCCAGGGCGTACCACTACTCCCACAGTTAGGATAAGGAGAGGGATGTACCAATGGTACAGTTATCTAGGCGTGGACTCGCCGGCGGGGACCCACTTATCGAATTTAAGGCGTACTAAGAATAAAGACTGCATAAATCACACTGATAATATAAATCAACTGAATATCGCGTTGTAGATGGTGTGCTGGCTAGAATTCGACCTGTATATCTGTAGTTCAACGCTAGCCGACGCGAGTTAGAATGGAGTGTTACAATGATGGTGTGTTACAACACCTTGACTTGGGGTCGCGTAGGTCAAAAATAATAAAAAGCTGATTTACAAAATATACCTTTTTATCTAAATATTTAAGACTTTTTATTGTAAAAAAAATTAAAATAATAATAATAATAAAATTATCCCGATAAGGATATACATAAAAAATTAATAAACATAATAAAATAAATAATTAGTGTGATCTTTGAATTTGTTTTACACTTAAATGTTGCTTAATTTGTAGTTAGGTAGCTGTAATGTTTTATCAGCTGATAATTCTACTAGTTGGTTATGAGTTTCAACTGGTAATTTGGCAACTGCAACAATATTTTCATCAAATGGATTAAGAACCCATCTATTTGAGAAGTTAGGTTTGGAAATTCTTAACGACCCGATACATAACGTTCAAACTTGATAAGCTTAAGTTATTAGATATGGTACCTACCTATTTATAAATTGATATTTAAAATGTTATATTTCGTTTGGTTAATGATAGGATATTTTCACTGTTCAAATGTTTACCTAATATAGATGGAAGGGGGTCGTGAAGTGATTGACCATATTTTATACCTATTTTGGGGGTCGCGACACTAAAAAGGTTGAGAAACGATGATCTATAGAGTAACTCATTACTCATAAACTTTTTCATATTTGATATATTAAAAAGCGAATGGGCTGCTCTAGATTATAATCTACTATTAACTTATAAAAGAGGTAATTTCACCCAAATTTTTGAAAATATTACGATTAAATTGTTGTGAACGTAAAATTTGCTATGTTTTGTATGGGTCAGAAAGAGAGAAAATATATGCACTGACATCCTCTCAAGTGTTATCGAGTTGAAAAAGTTCTTGATTGTTGATTGTTTGCAGAAGTAATAAGTATAAATTTGGTCATTGCATATTTTATTAAAATATTAGATCAATCAAATAAATATTTTATTTAAATCTTTAAATTAACAAAATTTATTTATATTTAAAATGTTATTAAGCTATTTTTTTTTAAAAAAAATTGAAAACTTTAAAATAAATAACATAACATTATTATCAATTTTTTTGAAAAATGTAATACCTACGCACTTTAAATTCTTTAAAATAAAATACACAAAACTCACATAAACTAAATATTTTAGCTATACCTATGTAATCCTATAGATATGTTTATGAAGTATAAATACTATACTAATTATTAAAAGTATTGTAATACTCAATAAAAAAAGTATTTGAGTTTTCGATTGATTATAATTCATAATAAAAAAAAATATTATTATAAATTCTCATTCTCAAAATGAATCATTTGAGAACATCAAATTTAAAAAATATTTGAATACTTTTATTTAAGTACCTACTTTACAAGATTGGACATTAACTGTGATTAAAATAATTAACTTGAAAGAAGGCATGATTGGAAGTAAAAGTAATAAGTACCTAATAACTGTTGAGTTACTTTTTTGTATTAAAAATACATTAAATATACGCAGCTGAATATGCCAAAGAAAAATTACATTCCTTTATTACACTAAAAATTACTTAATTCAATTGTTTATATATCTATCATATGTTTATATATACAGGGTGTAACAGGTCTATTTGACTAATGGTAGTGATATGCATCACGTGGGTCATGTTAAATAATGATATAATATATATTATATGTGTTTACCTATTATTGATTATTGATTTTCAATGATATTGATTAGCAAGAAATAAATTTTAATTTTAAGAATCTGAAAATTGTTTAAAAATCAAGGACGTAACCAAATTAAAAGTTTTAAACGCAAAAACTGTTTTTAAATATTTATTTATAAAATATCTATCTTGGATAATAAGAAAAGAATTTAATACAAAATTTAAATAATTTAATTTTAGTTGTAAAAAAATAAAATAACATATAGCATATAAAAATTATAGTGCTGAGTTCTAGAAATCATTACAAAAAAAAAAAAAAATATATGAAAAATGCATAAAAAGTTCTTGCTCTATTAATACGTAAAATATCTATACAGAAACCGAGATAGAATTAGGCATGATAGTAAATGGTAACAGTGTGTCGTAATCTCGTAATAAGCGATATCCTTAAAAAATAATAAATAATAATATTTTGTTTTCAATTAAAAAAAAACTTAAGTTATCTTTCAAAAAAAAAATACATATCTAAAACAGTTCGTTCATTATTAAAGAGAACTTAATTTTTCGAAAATTCATCTACCTAACTTAAAATATTATCAATAAAATTGAATCAAACATTTTATGAACCATATACCACATCTCAGGGTGTTTCATATCTCATTGTTATGCTCTGGTTTCTGTAAAAATATTTGAAAAATTGTATAACTTTTGGTAAAATTTTAATTTTAACTTATTAAATATTCATAAAAACTCTCATAGAAGGCTAATTTTAATGTTAAAAGATTAGTCTTGATTAAAATATATAATTAAACGTTAAAGTACCGTTCAAATTCACTTGGGTGATTATATATGTATATGACTAATAAATATATATATTCTTAAAAAAGCGAATCTTGAATCTTATATTTTTTTTTCATTAAAAACACTTTGTTTGAGTAAATAATAAAAATTGAGAGATATTAGAAACTAATAAATTAAACTCAACACATTGTTTAACTTAGAAGAATAATAATATCATAGAGTAGCTAGGTATACATGGAGTATAGTACCTATACATAAAATAATGTACGTAATATAAAGATTCATAATAGTAATTTTTCAAGATAAAAAAGAAAAACAGCTTTTGAATGTGGTGAAGAATTATAAGGATTACGTTACGAAATTTAAAGCAACTTCTATTACTTGTTTCATAAAATTTATCCAAATTTCTAATTCTGGATAAAAATAAGATGTGATGATAGGTGATTTTTTTGATAAATACTTTCATTTTTAGACATTTAATTTTTTTCGAGTACTGAAAACTATACTAGTTAGTAGTTTTAGTCGTGTACTTTTTTGACTAATCTAATTCTGTTTTTAAATTTAAGATTTTAGATATTTAAAAAAAATTATAGTTCTCACGTAGGTATTTATTACCTATTAAATATTTTAAGTGACATACGTATTGTAATCTATTATCTAAATAAACATAACAACATTATACTTGAACTTGATGAAAAATAGACGTACAAGTACACAATTTATATCATATAAAAGATTATGTTATGGTTTCTATATGTTAAAATGTAAATTTGGGACCTGGTGTGGTACTTACTTGTTTTGAGGTCAACGCATCGACCAACGTCGCTAGTTCCCGGATGGGCGACCACCTGGGTTCTTAGTAACGAATACTCGTCCTATTTACATGTGTTTCAAACCAAACAGTAAAACCATGCTATGCAGTTGATGTCTTGAAACAAATTTGCCTCTGGCCTGGTATATATGCACACCATTGTAGTACTAATGTAAGAATACAAAAAATAAAATTTCTATTTGGAATATAATAGATGGGTACATTGGGTACACAAAAAGTGTAATTTTGGACTGGTGTGGCGTGGTGGTTGGCCGTTGTCTTTAACGTTATCAAGCATCACCTGGCTTCACTAGCTCCCGGATGGGTGACCACCTGAGTTCTTAGTGATGAATCCTTTCCCTGCATCCACACGTGTTTCTAAACAACCCATAACTACCTACAAATGAAATGACCATTGTTGCGGGTGAAAATGTTTAAAAAAAATGTGTATTATGTAATAATAAAAATAAAACAAATCCAATTGTACATTGTTTAATTTTATAAAATATTATATTTCATGGTAAAACTTTGAAAGAATAATAATTAACAATAAGTATGTAATTTAAGATATTTTAGATATTAGATGGTTAAATCTTCTTCTTTATTATCATACAACAAAATACAGACCTGTGATGTAAAGATTACCTATCACATATCAAAATGTTTTGTCAAATAATAAATAATAATATTTTGCAATAGAAAATATTGAAAAAATTGTTTTTAGATTATTTCACTTAAAAATTATTTAAAACAGTTATAATTCAACTTTTTGTGTCGAGGGTCGTTTTATGGGTACTGATAAAATTATAATAAAAGGACCATGATATCAAACGTTTTTGGGGCCGAAAAAGAATAATAAAATAATAAGTAGGCATAATTTTAATGTTGGAAGGGGGCAGAATTTAGATAGTAACCGTTTATATACTTATATTTAAAAGTTGTTTTGCTTTAATGAGGACGTCTCATCTGTCTAAAACTTCAGTTATTCTTACAAATGCAAAACATCAACAAATTTATGTTCAGCAGTTATCAATAGGATCAGAATTAGTTTAACAATAATAATAGGTAAATTATCTTCAACAGAACTTGTAAGTCAGTTACAAGACATACAGATGAATCAATAATAGTCATTAGTTATTACTTCTATAATTTATGTCCAATCATACTTTTGAGTTTAGATCACATATTATGGGTGTATCTATATCCAGACAGTTCCCCTGGTGTATACACTCAGCTCGTTCAAGCACTCGTCTCTTAATTATTATGTACGTAAAATTACATAGGTAGGTTACTATTGGCTCCTATCCATAATATATTGCTAGTGGCGTCAAAGTCCTAAAAGTTTATTAGGGTAAAAATATATCAAATATATCTTAAATTTTTGAAATATGTCAGGCTATTATTATCTAAGAGGTATTCCTAAGAGGTCAACAATCAAGCGATCAACTTTTTGATTTTTCTGCTTTAGTTGATTTTGTGTAAACATTTTGTAAGCTTTAATAACCATTTGTCTCTAATTAATTTTTGTGTCATGAACTGGAGGTTACATAGGTAGACTTAAGTGTGTATTCCTTCTATATAATTTTTTTGTTGTCTCTGGAAATACATTTGCCTCCGGGTGCCAATACCCTCTTTCTCATTAAAAAAAAAAAAAATATTTCTTGGAATAATTTTGTAAAACTATGTTATTGTATGTGATGACTTGTGGCCGAATTTATATGCATTTGCATATTTTTTCTAAATTGTCCAAAAATAGCTAGGTAAGCTACACGTTTTGATTAAAGTCAATAGATCCGAATTACAAATTTAGATTTTTCACATTTTTGCATATTTTGTCTTTCATAACATGTACTATATATTTCGGTAATTTGCATTTTTTATTACACACATATGGTTTTTAAATTCATATTACGTGAGGTCACCTTCACCCAGAACAATCAGAACAGTATTTTTTTTTTTTTTATAAATAAATGTATTTACAATCTGTATTATAATAAAACAATGAGTAAATTTTAGATTTTTTACAAGGTTTGGAGGCTTAAGTGAAGGGCGCGTCCATTGACACTACTTCAAACTGGTTTTTTATTTAATTTTTTTTTATTTAGCGAAGTAAATCACGAGGACAATTCCGTTTTAGTCGACGGGGAGGGTTATCCGGGAGAGTCTTAGAGTAGAGGTTTGAAATTAGCGGGTTTGGATGATTATTTGTTTTAGAATGGAATTTTTTATAGTGTGTTGAAGCGAGGGTCAGAACGATATAATCTGTATTATTTTTGTAATATTAATTATCTATAAATATAACGATAATGAGTAACGATTGCCAGACGACTGCGACCGCTTTATAAGGTTCTATTAATTATTTTACTAACGATTAATATAACGTGTTTGTTGGGGTTTATTCTCACTTAATTTACTTAATTTACTTATTATAATAATATGCCAGGGCTGGAGATTCCCTAACTCCAAGGTCTTGTTTGCTTATGCCACAAAAACTTGTCGACTGTATCAAGCAATCCTCCGCATCCATTTTCAATCTTGGATAATCTTTTTTTTTCTTCTAAAGAATGCATTACGTTAAATATTTATTTAAAAACTACAAATCAAAGGTGGCCAACTTGCTTTCGGTGTATTATTTACAAAATCCAAAATAAAGTATAAATATATTAATTTTATAAATACATGTTTCTAAATAAGTTAAATATTTTTATGTTGCTAATACGTAAAATTATATTACCTATCTAATATTAATTATTGAACGTTAAATGATAACACACCAAAATAGAAATATATCAATTAACTATATTAAACGACAAATAAATACAAATAAATACTACATTAAATGATACATGATAATAATAATTAATAACCAATAACCATATAGGTTAATTAAGGTAAGTGCCTTCATTGATAAATAATATGAATAGATAAAATATATCACGTACTAAGATAAAGTATATCTTAGTCCGTGTAAAATAATAATTATGTTGTATTACGAACTCTCAACATGTTATACTATATTATACATATAGAACATATAGTATCATCGTTAATTAAGTATACATAATGTATAACCTGCTTAATCATTCGTATCATATTAAATTAATAAACACAGAATTTTATAATTGAATCGACACGATTGATTTACATAATAATATTATAAGATTAAGTCTTGGCACTATATTATCAATATAACATTGTTAATTCGTACCTATGTGATGTTATATACAGTCAACAGATCGGTAGGAACTTTTGTTGAGTTATGCGGATGAAATGAGAATTAACCGTATCGCGTTGACGAATAGTAAGTAGCCTGGGTTAGATACCTATCTATTACTATTATAAGTCATTACTAATAATTCGCAACAGGTTTCACCCCATCAATAAATTATATAATCAACTGTTACTGTTCTGTTTTATCGCGCCATATTTAGTGCCATTTGTGTCTTTCAAATTATCCGTGTCTGGTAATTGTTTGTACGATTCTTTGATTTCCTTTCTGTGTTGAATGTATAGCCACCTAAAATAAAACGACGATATTATTAATTACACATCTTATACACGTCTTACACGTTTTAAGTTTTATGGTTTACACAATATTATTTATTAAGATTCATAAAATTATAAGTTGTAACAGTTAAAACCACAAAAATCGACATAATAATTCAATTTTCTGTTTGTTTCAATAATGGTAAAAACATCGATGCATCGATAGCAATAATCTGATATAGTTTTATTTTGTCAGTTATAGTAATTATGCTATATAGTTATAGAAGTAAAATGTATCTAAAAATGCATAAACATGATCCCAAAGTGTTTAATTTATGTTGATGTTTTGTCTCTGCACCTCCACCAAGCTATATTATTATACTTACATCATACAGGTATACTCACAATTTTACCAATAATCGTAAGTAATTATTTCACAGTGATTGTATTAAATATAAATTGCAATTTAAGTTCTCATAGTTATAATTATAATTCATAATGCAAAAAAAAATAATCAATAAAATAACTGCAACTATAAATATTGAAATAAAAATTGAATGAAATATGTTATGCAGACATATATGATATATATAGAGAGGTACGTATAGGATAGCTTAAAATGACACGGTGGATGGTCTGTTTTAGTGTCATATTCGAGGGTGATGGCTGAATAGCTCCCTTGGAATTTTTTATCGGTAATATTTTAATCATGATTATAGCCCATATAGGTAATAAATTAATTTAGTATTTAATTAGCCCTCATTTTACCCTTGATTGAACTAGCCTGTTTACGAATGACCGTAGGTTTAATTCTAAATAGGTAGACCATAATAATATCATATGGATTTTTTTTTTTTTTTATGATTATTATTAAAAATAGTGTATTTACAATTTATACATGGTATAATAAGTAAATTTGATGACAAAATAACAAAATAACATTAAATACAGAAAATGAAGGCTCCTAGCAGTGCCATCTGACAAGAACTTAGGGTTTAAATTTTTTAGTATTTTCTCCTAAGTTAATTTTTTTGGATTTATAGAACATAATAAATTTCTATTTAATAAACTTGGTACTTACAAATAGAGAAAAATGGTTGGGACCGTTATGGCCGCAGTGACTAAGAAATAAGCGCTAGGGAAGAAGTCTACGGTAGATTCATACACGTAGCTATATAACGGCCCACACAAAATGGGTATAACATTTTCCCCGATGCCTGTTACTGCACTGACTTGACCTACAAAAGAAAAAAACAACAATGCAATTTAAAACTGTTCTATGATAACTATAGGTATGTGAATTGTATAGATATCGACTATCGATACTCACCGAGTTCTTGAGCCGGAATTATTTTGTTTATGATAGATTTCATGGAAATAATGGCCGGTCCTTGTAAACAGTTCACAAGCGCTCCTGAAATCCAAATTTTTCGATATAACATATGAATACTATGTTCAAATTTACGATGTTGTTTGCTGACAATAATATTATTATTGATATTTTGTATTTTATTAAATATGTTATTATTCTTATTAACACCGATGATTATGTTAGTGATTTATTTTTTTTTTGGCACACAATCCAACCACTCACCTGAATAGAATACAACCACACTATTAGCGAATGCGAATATGAATTGCGATATTAATTTTCCAGTAGTAGCCACGGTGCCAATTAACGCGTCGTCAACGCCAAACTTTCTGACCACGACCCCGAGAACAACAAACGTTCCTGTAGGACAAATAAAAAATTCCAAATTAACTATACAAGCTTACAACACAAGTTTTCAATTTCACTGACCCACGAGATTGATGCACATCGTGGTGGTCGAGTACACGCTGAATTGTACTTCATTCCAATTGAACTTTACTCGAGTAAACAAATACGCGACACCTTTATCACCTATAGAATTCCAACGAATAATAATAATATGAGTATAGGTCAAATACGTACACAAAAACAAATTTGAAGTGGGGAGAGGGTGATACAAATTTTTTTATCTTATACCTCATCAATAAATAATTAATGTTTTAGGTCACAAAAAAACCTTATAAACAAATAAATTTAAACTTATTTTTAAAATTCAAATGACAAAGTATTATACATTGTTTTAGATTACTACGTTTATATGATGGTGTTAAAATGCTTGCACGCCATCATATAAACTTTGTAAATGAATAGTTAACTGATACACGCTAAGTAGGTACAACACTATATAATCTAATATTTAAGATATTTTTAACACACATTTGTAATACATTAATGAAAAATAAATGAAGCAGATTTATACGATCACTAATTTAATTTTTGAAGTAAAAACTCTAAAGAAGGAATTTAAAATAATCAGGACTCTTAAACTGGTTTTTATAGCTATACAGCCTATACATAATATGTTTTACATACTATATGCTTTGATTATTTTTGGTTACTAGGTATAGTAGGTTGTTAAATGTTACTGCTACATTTGAGTTACGTAATTTCGAAGGACCAACCTAATCAGAATATATTCAAACCTTGAAAAATGTATTTAAAATCTCTCATTAGTTGTTTTTATAATAATATAAAATTTCAAAAACATATAAAAGTTTTTGAAGGTGTACATTTAAAGTTAAAATTTTAACAAAATGTATTATTTAAACAAAAAATAATATTTTTTGTATTCTGTTGTATCTCAAAATATATTATTCATAAAGACTTGAAACGTTTCGTATTACCTATTATCAGTTTATTATTTTCAAACTATATCAATTGGATGATGAAACAAACACTTTAAATGTAATACAACGGTATTAAGTAATTATTTTTCTGGTCAGCAATAAGATTTAAGAATATAAAATAATGTCGGATGGGTATGAATTTTATTATTAGTAAGTAATCAAAATTTGGCTTGGTCATGCCATTTCATCAATTGATGCGTAATACCTACCTATAACATAATAATAACATGCACCCTGTTATTATTAATGATAATCTATTGTTATTTCAGAATTTTTGAATAATATGTTTTTTAAGTAACTAAAAAATAGCGGAATATACATAGTACACAGTACAAGTAATTGTAATTAATGAAAAGTAAAGCCTTAGTTCAAAACTGTAGCAACTCAAAAAATTTGTTTTTCGGATATAATGTGTCTTCTATATTGGTTCTTTATGGACTCTATGTAACGTAACGTAAATAAATTATTATATTGAAAATGATGTATTGTAGATACTAATTTTAAATTTACCTATATTTTATTGCATTCTTGAACTGAAGTCGTTATAATACTGAGTGTATCTTTACAATAGTGTATGTAATTCAGATATGTTATGACTCGAGTTACTGCAGTTTTGAACTGGGGAGTCATTTATAGCAAATGCTTATGATGAATGAAATTTGTTATTAATTATTATTTTATTCTCTTGACAATTTAAAACGTTGATAAAAAAATAAAATAATCTCGTCGAATTTCTTTTTAATATACTTAAAAATAATCAACGACATATTATGTTATATTATTATAATATTTTATGATAATATAATATATTTTTTTTTTTTTGTAAGGAGAACCCGCGGAAACATTGGGTGTGGGGTGGTATGGTAGGGGTTATTTTTGTATATTTGTTTGTAGGTTTTTAAGTGGGTAGGGTTGTAAGTTGTAACACGTGTTTGTGTATGTGTGGCAAGGATATGTTGCTAAAAATCCCGGGTTAGGTTAGGTCACCCATCCGGGAGCTAGCAACTGCGGCCAGTACGTACGCTCAGTGCGTTTCCGCAGATTGAGCGTACGACCGTGCCTCACCAAGCCACATAATATTATTATTATCTATTATAATGTATTTATAATATGTGCAGGGACACATACCAATTTTGTTTTATTACGTTGACGAGTGTATTACGAGTAAATTCTGCTGAAGGTATTAAATCGATTTATTCAGTACCTAATATTAAAAAAAAAATAAAACTTTGTTTTTATATGTAATTATTTTTTAATGTCACATATTCAAAAATAAGAAGTGTCAGGTACCTTTATAATACTTTATTATGTATTAAATTTCGGTAAAAATGAAAGTATATCAAATATAATTGGTTAATTTCTAGGAAGTATATTTTAATTATTATTATGGCTATTAGATAAATGAAAGAACTGATTATATTAATATTACATAATTAACGCTTGTTATTTTATAATTGTTATTAGTATGTTATAAACACATCAGTCGACATGTTCTTTGAATTAATTCAAAATAATTTTTAATGTAACCTTTTTTTGTTATTTATTCAGGTTTGTTTTATGTTGGTTTATCAAAATCTATGTTATTTAATATTTTTCTTACTCTTATAATTATGTAGAACTATTACATCATTACTCGAGATGTTATACGTTTTAATAATAGTATTTGTATGATTATATTAGTATAGAACTGGATTTTCCTTGATTTATTGGAAGTTCAACAAATAATCTCTACTATTTTAATATTTTTAATATTAATTATTATACTATTCAGCACAGCGAAGTATTATTTTATGAACAATTATATCTAGTTAGTAATAACTAATAACTATATTAATATATATACCTTGCAATGGACCCATGATTCCAGTTATGAGCAACGTCAGAGCGATAACTTTCATTCTTCTATTGTTTTTTTCCTTTTTAAATGTCACTTTGAACGCATCAATTAAGTGATTCAAACTGAAAAAGAACTTGATACGACTCCAATAAGACATTTTATGTTTCATACCCGAATCAAATTTGATCTGTTTTGTATCGTGGACGAAAATGTGAGCCATCCAAATGCTGATGCAACAGAGTATCAAAGCTATGATGTAAACTCCTGTGAAACCAAGTTCACGATATAATATACCAGATAAACCAGTACCCATAGGAAGACATAAGGCCATTGTCGCGTTTACTAGGCCAATTCTTAAGGTTTTATTTTGGTCCTATATGCAAAAAAAGATATACATTATTAATATATATATATATATATATATAATACATTTTAGCTATATAACTATATATATTTTTTAAAGGGTACAAGAACTACGAAGATTCAAAGTATAGCGCATTGTTATTATTGTACATTTTAAATTCAATTAGTTTTGAGAAAAAATTAATCTCAATGAGATTGAATGTTTTTTTTTTTTATTTTTAAATAAATATTAGTTTTTAAGAGCAATAGGGACAACTGCATTTCTTTTCTCAGTCTTCATAGTTTATTTTTCAAAGATAATAATGTCTCTTTGAACAATACAATTGTAATATACAATACGTAAGGAGACATCGCACCCGCATGATGTGTTGTCTCCTTCTTATACATATATGCGTATGACATAACGAATTTTAGTTCACCACTTTCAATAGTGTTCAGAGTGTTGTTAGTTTTGATATAAGAGTGAATTGACATATTATTGTCAAACTATTTTAAGCAGAAACATTATCTGTGTTCTTTCGTTGGTTTTTTATGATATTTTAATTTTTAAGTGAGCTATGAGTATGTGAAATATTTATATTTGAAAATGCTTATATTTAACTTTAAATTTAGAATATTGTAAAAAACCAATGAGAGAACACAGATAATTGTCTTACCTAAAATTTTGATATTGGGTAAATTCACTCTAATATAAAAACTAACAGCATACTATTGAAACTGGTGAGAGAAAATTTGTTATTCTATACGCGCGTGTAAGATGGAGACAGCACATAATATGCACTATGCAGGTGTGACGTCCACTCACATAACTGATATCTTTTATACTGCTATATAAAATGAAGTCACTTTTTTTTGTTTGGGATAAACTCCGAAACTACTTAGAAAAAATAGAATTTTTTATTTAATTCATTCATGTTTTTTCATTATTTCCGTGAGCCAATCGAAAAATTTGTAACGATGTCTTATGTGACCATAATGGGTGATTATAAAAATAAAATATGAACCTATGAATATATCAAGTATAATAATTAATAGTTACAAGCAGAAGTCAGTTTAAAACAATCGATATCAACATTATTTTTAAAAAAAGAATATAATATAGTTAAAAATTATCAATACATTTCTTAAATTTAATTTTTAAAGGAATGTAAAATGAGTATTGAGTACCTAAAAACTAATATTTACGTTTTTATTTTTATAAAATAACCTTCATGCAGCTATTGAAATAATTTCATAAGCAAAATAATTTATGTAGGCATTTCTTTAAAGAGATAATGATAAGTTACCCTATAGTGGAAAAATATTTATCTGAAATCGACGATTATAATGTTAAATAAACGTTAAGAAATGTTTTACTAATAAAATATTTTAATATAATATTATAATATTTATTAAGTTAAAGTTAGGTACAAAATACTGTTTGAAATAAGTTAATAGTTTATCATAGAATAGGTATAATGTTGACAAAATAAGATTGTTATCATAGACAGGGTGTCCCACGAGGATTTACCCATTGCGATATCTCCCGAAATAATGGTGATATCGAAATTTTGGTTTTCTAATAAGTAATAAGACTCATAGGGATAAGAACTATAATTATTTCATATTTTAATGTTTTGGTAAAAAAGTTAAAAAATATATTTTTTTATTTAATTATTTCCAAAAAAATTAAAGATAGCCATTTTGTAGAGTTTATTTTTCTGAAAATATTGGCGTTCCAACATTTTATTTTCATTAATTTCCCGATTTTTAATATATTTTTTTTAGTTTCGAGAAAAATTGCGAATTATTTAACACCGTAATGTTATCAAACATGTGACCCGCTGCGCCGCGCGCATTCCCATACGGCCGGCCGAATACTTCCCGTGTTCCTAATAGTTATACGTCATTTATAATCATATTTTATTTCTTCAAACTAGAAAAAATATTAAAAATCGGGTAATTAATGAAAATAAAATTTTGAAACGTCAATATTTTTAGAAAAATAAACTCTACAAAATGGCTATCCTTATTTTTTTTGGAAATAATTAAATAAAAAAATATATTTTTTAACTTTTTTACCAAAACATTAAAATAATTAAAATATGAAATAATTATAGTTCTTATCCCTGTGAGTCTTATTAGAAAACCAGAATTTCGATATCACCATTATTTCGGGAGATATCACAATGGGTAAATCCTCACGGGGCACCCTGTATTACTCACTACTCAGTACTCAGTTCTTAAATGAATTTCGAGGATAATGGAATTTAATTATAAAATAATAACGTGACATTGAACAAAATAATTTATTTCTTAATAGTTATTTTACAAGAGAATTCTTATGTCATCCCTACTTAAAAAAAAATGTACGATGAACATGATCCAATAGTCAGCAATATAAAAAAGTTGTGCAATATGATAAATTAAAAATTAAGCAATTCTTTATTCTATGAATAGTTTGTATAAAGCCCTTTTATAATTCAAATAACTGTTAGCAATAATAAATAATAATATATTATGCAACTAGGTACGTATTTAGTAGGCTTAAAAAATAAAATATTCATTGGTATAATGTATAATATTATCTAAACTTTGAAGTAAGTATACTTTAACTACTCGACAGAAATGTATTTGCTTAATAATCATTATATAGCACTCTAATTAGAAAAAAATCCATTTAATGATTATGAATAGCAAATACTGGTCTGAATAACAATAATAATTATTATTCATGAGTATAAGACATAAGGAAAATACTTTATAAATTGAGTGATATATTATGTATCAATATAGTGTTTGAAAATTTCATGAAATTTAAAATTGTGAAATATTACCTAATATATATATATATATATTATATATAAGAAAACCTAATATAGTAAGATGCTAACTACGGCACTACATTTATATCAATAATTAAATCTAGAACTCATTGGCTATAATATAATTAATAATAGATAAATAACCGTCATCAATAGTTGTATTAGAAAAACATTTCAATGTTTCATGGTTTTCTGAAATATTTCACCATACAGTGAAATACTTCATACTTCAAACACTATACTTCTATATATCAATAAATTTATGTCAAATTATTAATAAGTATCAAAAATGCCCAACACACAACTTCTGATCCAATATGGTTTTATTGTTTTATTATAGACAATAATGGATGCAAAAGTTTAGGTGTAGTAAAAATGTATCTGTAATTTTAGATTCTAGTCATAATTATGAATTATATAGATCTTACATTTTTACAATGATATGTCTTTTTATTTATTTTTTTTTTTGTTTGAATTAAGTATCTTCAAAGAAGTAAAAATGCTTTGATCTCCAATTTTAGGGTAAGTTGCTGGTAGAAAATATAGGATCTAGTTGGTACTCTGAAGGATTAAGTGTAAAATAGTACTTAATTTACAAAATAACCGAGGAAAAAACAAATTGTGTACTTAAAAACAAGAACCAGCTTTTGGCAATTTTTTTGTTGTAACTTAAGAATTAATAATTGTATAGTCTATAAATTTCCACTAAATATTAATTATTAAATTATAATACAAATTTTCGTAACACAATTTTTAACGAATCATCAAAATATGCACTAAAAACTCAAAATATGCGCTAAAATGTGTTAGATAATAATTGATCAACTACTTGTAAATCGTATTTTGTTGACATCTAATTATCTAACATACAACAAGAATACGATATCATCTAAAAATAATATGTGAAAATGTACGATAAAGCCTTTACACTGTTAATAATAATATACTCAATTATTATATGCTTTTCTAAAGAATTTTATCCAAAAAGCCGTAGCCGTTTACCGTGCTGTGGTCTCCCACGTAAGAGAACACGGCCATGTACATGACTGTCCAGTAACCGGTGACGGCGATCGGCAGCGACTGCCACAGGCCCGTCAAGTTCATGGGCAGCTCGTCAAAGAAGTAGACACACAGCAGCAGGCCTAAGTTCCGGATCACCTCGCCGTAGACCGGAAGCAACATACACGGCCGTCGCAAACGGTTCCGATCGCTCCACGAGCCTAGGAACAGCACGAAGACGGCGGGCACGCTGCTCTGCAATATCGTCTGCCAGATGAGCATATCCGCGACCAGCTTCTGCACGGTGATCTCGCTGTTGGTGAGCATGCTGTTGTTCTTGTCCTTGTTTTCCAGGTCGTTGCAAACTTCCATGCTCAGTTTCAGTTCCACCCGGCACGCCTTCTGGATGTTGAGGTTCTGGTTGGCCAGTATGACCAGTATGGACGCTATTAGGTACGGGAACAACATCGGCTCGACGGTTATGTTCCGTAGCAGCATCCGGTGCAGTGGTTCCTTGTCGTTATTTGGAGGGTCCATCACAAGGCGATCCCTCTTCGTCGCTGAACCTTCCTTATTCACATCTACGCGCATCGTTTCTGTGTCGTTTAAGATATTATTATTGTTGTTGGTAGTGATCTTGGTATTGCTCCATACCTTATAATAAAATAAAATAAAATATTTTTGAATATTAATCACTTATTTTACATAATGTGTTACAATTTATAAAAAAAAACACGTATTTTAATTAGTAAAAGAATGATAAAGCAGTATTTATTTTTATATCATAATTTATAATATGTGCTAATACGTGGCTCAATCCACTTTATCTCGTAATGAAGTGATATTTGATTTATTGATATGACCAGGATAGTATACGGGTGCTAAAAGAACTTAAATATGTCTATTCAGTTGTAAAACACTTAATCAATGCAAATATTTTATCGGACCGCCAATGTCAATATGTTTTTGAAAATTAAAAAAAAATATATATTATAATCATTTAATACATATAATTCAGTAATCAAATAAGTTAGAATATATTATATATTAGTAATAAAGTAAAATTCTATATTATTAATTGTCTGGTTAACATAACATCCACAAGAATTATGGTATCATTGATTTTTAAATTGTTTTTATGGTATTTTTTAAAAATAGGTACACATAGTCGTACAAATCTTTTAGAACATTGATAATATATATTATGTAATTATATAATGCGTCATTCAAATCATTAAATTTTATCTAATCATCACACATTAATTTATTAATTTAATAATCGAATAGGTAATTAAGTATAGCCAATAAGCATATTTTTTTATCAGGTATACCTTCTTTTTAAAATTAAAAACAATTAAGAAATAAGGAATCTAACTTCTGTACTTTAGTGCTATACATTTTTACTACGATTTTTATAACAAAAATAGTTTAGTTACCCCGTGAGAATACAACACGCATAAAAAATTTTGAAATGTATTATTTTTAATAAATTAATAATAATGATTTAAAATATTTGAATAGGTATTTAGTATCTATAAAAATTTAAGGCTACTGTCGAGAATACTCATATTTTAAAACTATTTAAAACCTACTAGGTTTTAAGATACTTTGAGTTTCGTATTTAATGTGTAAGCACAGAAGAAACCATACAATGTATCCCACCTTATTTTAATTCGTTAATAACTTTGACTTAAACTAGTTTCTAAAAAAAGATCCGATCGCTAACTGTGTAAGAGTGGAGCGGCCGTCGTGTAAATAGTAAATACCAACAACATAATATTCAAAAAGAACTTATCCAAATTATACATGTACAGATATAATTCATGAACTAAGATATAAGTTAAAACTAATTTTACAAACAATGATAAGAAGTAGTTAAGGAAATGATATAATAATAATTTATCAGAACAGAACGTCAACTTAAAAATTTTGAGTCACGTGGTTATAAAATAAGATAATAAATTAACCACATAATTAAAAAATAGATTAGGTACCTAGTATCCAAACAACCAAGAGTATACAAATTGATGAAACAGTTCCAAAAAATTCAAAATGAAATATAATTTAAGTTTTTAGTTTTTTTATTTAATATTTACATTTATAAACGACTTATTTATTTTACAACAGAAACGTTTATTGTTTAATTAGGTTTAATACGTGTTATGACAGCTATACATGGGTGAGGCAGAGCCGACTGACGAGTTTTGAAGGGTTATAAAAAACGAACAGTAAAACTTAGAGAAAAAAACTTTTTTTTATTAAAATAAGTATTGAATCCCATTTTTAAAAATTATTGTTTAAAAATTATATCTCGAAGATGGTGGCCGTCAGCATCAATACACTGTTGTAGACGATCTCTGAAGCTCTCATAAGATTTTCGGAACGTTTCGACTGGTATGGCTTCGATTTCCTCGGTGATTTTCTGTTTAAGGTCTTCTATGGTATGTGGGCGATGTCTGAAAACCTTATCCTTAAGATAGCCCCAGAGGAAAAAATCACACATGCTTAAATCTGGATACCGTGCTGGCCAGCCTATGTCTCCTCTTAGAGAGACTAACCGCCCAGGGAACATTTGTTGCAAGACACCAAGTGAAATTCGAGCTGTGTGTGCTGTAGCCCCATCTTGTTGAAACCATACATTCTCTAAATCATGGTCTTCAGCCATTTCCTCCGACCTATGCTGCAGATAAGTTTCCAACATCACAGCATAAAATCATATGAGAGCTTCAGAGATCATCTACAACAGTGTATTGATGCTGACGGCCACCATCTTCGAGATATAATTTTCAAACAATAATTTTTAAAAATGGGATTCAATACTTATTTTAATAAAAAAAAGTTTTTTTCTCTAAATTTTACTGTTCGTTTTTTATAACCCTTCAAAACTCGTCAGTCGGCTCTGCCGCACCCTGTATTTTATCAGTAGCTTAATTTCATTATCAAAACGTTTGTAGTTTTTATAATATATATATATATATCGACTTTTAGATAAAGGTTAATTTTTCCGCAGTTTACCATCTCCCTAATTTCATACATACGACCTTTCAAACATTTAATCTTTCGAACAGTTAATCTTTGGTACACTTGACGTTCGAACACATGACCCCTTACCCTATGATATTGAGTTCGGCTGGTTTTTAATAAAATAATGTTTTAATTTTTATTTCACAATTTATTATCTAAGCTACAAGCAAGTATATTATAAGGCTTATAGTGCTTAAAAAAAAAAAAAAATTAAAATGATTATTCCGTTAATCAATACAGGCCACTTTAAGAATTCGATGGAATGTTTCGAGGTAAACGTGATTTGATTCTACCACGGTATTCGATTTTGTTTGATTTGTAATGGAGTGAGATAATTTTATTAGGTTTAGTTATTTTGAATTTTAAGTAGTTGTTAATCCAGATCGTAGGTTAAAATGTATGGTATTCATACAACTATGTCGTTGTGTAGTTGTTAATCATGAATAATCCGCGAAGATTTTAAACATATTTATAAGAATTTCTTTTGACGAATATGTTGTTTGTTAACTTATGCTTATAGGACGCTGCATTTCATAATATTGCATTATGAATAAGCAATAGTTGAGCGTATCGCCATTAATGATGGTATTAAGGTGGAGAATATTTTAACAGATACTATAACGGTATGATTATGGTTTACTAAAAAGGGTATAGGATTTTTTCCTGTTTAGTTCTTATTATTGATGTGTATTTCCCGGATTGGTTGACAACTTTACTATGCTATAATATGATAATAATATCTCATTAAAATGAATGTCGTATGTGAAATAATAATGCACTTATGTCTCTCGAGTCTTGGTGAAAGAATAAACGGAATGATTGACGCAATAAATAAATATACAATATTATACATCTAATAAAGACAAAAGTATTTAAGTGAAGCGAAAACTTTAATGTGATCGGGTCTTGGCTGACACTATATTTACACATGTATAAGTCTTATGGAATTTATCTAAATGAAGTTACAAAAATATCTAAATACTAAATACCAACTACTTAAACTGGTATTAAATGACGAATTTACATTTTCTATTGGGTTTATCAATATTTCTCGAAATATTATAATACGTATACACTCATAAATAGAAATTTTGTAAATCAATACGATGTGGTGCACCACCTTATACAAAATAATAATTTCATTGTCTAGTTGTATCTATATCTTCAAAAAATAGTATGTTGAAATCAAATTTTCTTAAACAAGCCTCGCTAATAATTTTTGTTCACAATATTTGATATTTTTTTTCGTATGTCACAACAGAAAATATTTTTTGATAATACCCGAAGAATAAGTACGTGAAGTATATCTCAGAAAATGAAATTGTTTACTATTATTCTTTATTACTATGTAAATAGCGTATATTATATTATACCGTATACTATTCAGATATAATATACATTAAATGCTGTATTATGCGCAATTACCAACTATATTATACATTTATTTTGAATCGTTGTAATTGTTATAGTATAATATTGTAATTATATGTTGAAAAGTGTTCAATGTTCATTGATAAAAAAGAATACGTCGGTATTCATGTTTGTATAACGCAATAGTTGGCAGAACAACTAATTCGGTTATACATGTTATAATATAGATACTTAATAATATAAACCATGGAGAACAAAATGTTTTAGCCTTAATGCCTGAACTATTAAATTATTGATTTTGAATAAATACAAAAAAAAACGTATTAACCAGCAGTTTATACAATGAATGAACTATGCTGTATAAAATATATAAATATATAAAATAATTAAATATTGTTATCAAATATAAAATATACAATTTAATGCAGATAATCATTAATAATTAACTATAATTATTGTAGTTAGCTTATCGCAGTCAATTTATTTTTATTAACCAGTAGGTACTAAAGCAGATAGTAAAATATATAATTACGACTGATGCAACATGTTATTAGGAATACACCGAAATATCCTTTTGGCCTTTTTTTTTTATCATTTAATGGTAAAGATTTTAATATTTTGGATGTTATTTAGTTATGTGTACCCTACGGCTATATTTTTAAAATTTAGAATGTTTAAATATTTCAAATTTCATCATGAATTTGAATATTACTATAGTAACTATTACTAGTGCTGTTATTAAATTCTGTATTAAAAAATATATAATTACTATGGTTTGTACCGGTTGTTTGTTTAGTTGGTTTTATTACGTACATTTTAATAACCCCTCGATCATTCTACCCAAAAAAGTCGAATTCCAATTATATTAATTTCATAACTGTATTTTATAAATTAAGTTATACCCACTGGCCACTAATAAGTTTTGAATTTTGAATGGAAAAAACACCAGATTTAATATGTAGTATACAATATCAAACTAAATCTGGTGTTATGTTGCGAATATGTTGTTGAGGATACATATTTTTTTGTTTTACAATTTTATCTTGTTAATTAATTGCCCGTAGTTATTTGATAGTGCTACTGAAGGTGCCGGCGTGCCTGGAGTACAGATATTATGAAACGTCACGCTTGGAGGTCTTCTATCGCCATAAAAAAATTAGAGAAATAGGTCTTTTTTCTATTTGAAGTTTGCCTGGCACCAGTCCTGAGAAAAAAATCACCCATCATGCATGTTTGAAATTCAAACCGAGGACGTTTCACGTAGCAATCAATAAGTATTGCAATATTGATTGTGAAGAATATCAACATTTTAACATTGCCATATTAGTCATGCGTATTTATTGTATTATAATTAATAGTTAAGGTAGAATTACAATTAAAAACAAAATTATGTATTTATGTTAAAGTAGAGGTACACCCAGGGTTGTATTCAGGGGTGGTTTGGGAGGCAAGCCCACTCTGGTACATTACGTTGGAGAGTAAATATATTATTGCAGCGACTGTAGAAAAGTAAATCAAAGTTTTCGAGTACGAAAATAAATATAAAAAATTAATAATAATCATATAATAAATTGTGTAATATTTATTCACAGAATATTTTGTTCAGTGGATATTTTTAATACAATCATGTTTTTGGGTTAGAATGCTGGATAGGTACACAACAAAATGTTTTTGGTCTATTTTTCTTTAAAGTTTTTATTTTCATGGTTACTTATTAACAAACACATATCTATGATTTATAAAGTTTTCTAGTTGAGGAAAAATATCGATTAGCGTGCTACGGTTTGTTATTTTAAATTATTGATCTTGAATTATAGATGCTAAATTAATTAGATATTACAAATATTTATAATTATTATCTCAAAACTCGTACCATATAAGAATTCAAAATACAATCTTTATTATTTTATAACAAAAAACCGTATCTAAATTTTTAACTCTGCAAAAGAGTATTGTTATTTATCAATATATAATAATACAATTCAGTGCTCCATAAATGTTTGTTAATATCTATATAATTTATGAATACATTAAGTTAATCAAAATACAGTTATTTTGATTTTGTATAATTATAATAAATATAATATACATATTGCATAAAAATACTGAGATTGGAAAAATTCATCATATTAAACAATGTCGTGGATGCTTAAATGTTATTGCTCATAAGCGGTAAAATCTTAAATATTGTCCTGATTGGTACACCTAAGTATGTGTAATGTGTATCAAATTCATTAAGTCGAACATGATACAAGCTTATTTTACTAACGATATTGATACCTAGTTGACCAGGTCAACCACATATTTAATTTTGATTACGACACTGCAGATGTTGACGTGAGTTGAAACATCATTATATACCTAGTAATATTACATAGCTATAAGTAGTCGCATATTATCAGTCTATTGAAACTTGAAACTAATGATACTTATACATTTTCGCGGTCAACTGAAATCGAACGATGTAAAAATTGGTGAACGTTATATAATATGAAGTAATTTTAAGATTTTCTACTCGGTAGAATGTTAATCATTGCCTGACCGAGGATGACGGGAGAGGAACGTGATTTTGACTTTTCAATATGATTATTCTTGTTGAGTACGTTATGAGGAGGGGTATGCAGTTTCTGTTACGCCCAGTAAAATGTATTCATCTTCGACATAAAATAATAATACCTATTACCTAGTATGTTATATGTTTATATATATGCGATTATTATAGGTTAGTTTGCGTAAACGGTGTAAGCAACACGTGAAACGACTCTGCAGCTAAAGAATCGTTGACCTAAAAAATATCTTATATTTTCACACAATCACACATACAACGCAAAATGTTATAACATTTTAATATTATTGTAGGTTCGTAATAATCTATAGCTCTCTACTAGAAAGGGAAAAAAAATTTGAAAATCGTATTGTCGGTGATTTATCGTTGCGTTCATTGGCAGTTTACCAGGTTAGTACTCGTACTCATCGTGTTTAGTGTAATTATTATTATAATATGAATACCATACTTATCATATAGGTATAAATGCTATTACGCGAAAAGTAAATAATCAAAAAAAGAAAATTTTTGTACTTACAGCTACAGCAGTTTGATCCGAAGCGGGAGGAGGCAATAACGAATGGTTATCGTCAGACGGTTGGCGGTTTCAGTGTGTGAACTCACATACACGCACGACACTTATCATTAAAAAATAACACAGATCGGCCGTCCGTCGTCGGGTGACGAAAACCACTGCGTCCGGTCGACGGGCTGATGATGATACGACTACGTATAGCTTATGCAGCGTCTGCTGTATAATATTACCTTAGAAATGTTGCACGCAATGGCGTTACCCGGTATCACGAGCGTGGTTAGACCGTACCTACCTACTACAATATATACGTAGTGTCCAGTGAACCCGACTCGTTGGTTTGAAACTGGTTATGACTCTTGATTATTAAACGTGGTCTGCACTCATGTGGCATACGTAGGAATACGCGTTGTTTTGCGCCATAATTTATACCTAAACATCACTAAAGAATTCTAATACTACGCGGCATATACACGTCGAACTCGTCCTGGTTGTTACAGTTTGATCGAAATCACACATTATAATATTCAAATAACGAGAAAAAACGGACGAAAGAAACGTAGATTATAATTATGCCCTTATCTCGAATTTTTATTGTAGGTCAATATGATTTAGATAGTGCTATAACTGTACCTACGTCTGTACGTGCCTACTAACATTGTTGAGCCGTATGCTTTTATCGCCATTCATGATACACTAGCTGATTTCCGATATTCAATATTTGTATCAGATGAGTACCATTCAGGTAATCAATTGACATCAAACACTTAACAGTAATTACTTATCTGAACGACCGAACAATAATCATAAGAAGTAATGGAAAATCTGGAATCTAAAAGCTTACTGATTGATTTTGCCCAAGAAAAGGCTCGCAAAATTAATTTCATTTAATATATTTTTAATTTTTAGTTATATATTTTTTAATGTTAAATTAAGTACATATTTTTGATCTATGATAACGATAATGGATGTATAACGATGGTCAAAAATATTACTTATTTTATTTCATACCCAACATTTATTTTAATTGTATTATTATTATTTTATATTTTGTAAAGAAAACTTAAGTCAGTCAAAACATTTTATTTTTTTTAAATAAACAATGGTTCATAGATAAAAATGAATTTCCTTATTTTATTCAACCCGCTTCTCTCCAAAAAATTAACTATTGCATAGAGAAGCGTAAATTAGATTTGCCTAGGGCGGCCCTGATCATAATACTATAGATTTTTTGGTTTGTGGGGCTAACATGACAGACCACAGCTATTTTCGGTGGAAAAAACGAATGATTACCAAAACTTGTTTATTGCGAAGTATGACGTAGGTATATTTTGTAAATCTCTTTCGATACATCTATAAATTTTTATATTTTTAATTATTACAATATATAAGTTTAAAAATCAATGTAATATTATAATTTATAACATTATGTTGTGATTTATGAGCTTGATTTTTGTATGTACAGACATATCTCGAGTACTTAACGGATTTTAGTACAGTTTTTCGTAATGACGGAATCATGATTTATTCGGTTAATATTTCGTTTCAAGTTATTTTTTATTATAACTAATTTCAAACACTTTAATAATTAGTTTATTTATTATTATATTATGTTAAGTTTTTAAATATAATATTGTAAATTAAATTTTCGTACACATTTCTGCGTATATCAATTTTTCTATTTTATAGAATGCATTGTGAGTCTTGAGTTTAAAACATTAAGTTGTAGGTTCATAATTCATATACATTACCGATGATATACAAAATTGTACAATAAATATTAAAATTTATGCTTCATGTCTTTATAGGACTAAATAGTACACAGAACACATTAGTTACAAACGTTTATGTATTTATAAATTAACAATATTGTTTTTAAATATCACAGGTTATATACGTATAGTACCGCAGTGTAAGTGTGAGCAATTTGTACGGAAATAAGCTCCGGCGCGATATTTCGAATTATTTACTGGATCAGTGTGCAAGCTACGACAGTATAATTTATGGCACTAATAATATATTGAGTACTGTTCCACTGCAATGTGCAGTGAACTCATTTTCTATAATTTAAAATAACACACAATATTAAATTATGAAAAGATATTATTTCAAAACACAACTACAGCGTATTATACATCTTTTAAATCTTGTTCCCGAATCATAGGTGGGCATTTGGTTTAATTTTAATAATCCAAAGTAAATTGATCTGCTGTGCCTACGCCCCCACGCCTCCTCTACAACACACTTTTAGAAATATATTACTAATACAAATATGAGTCAGTTCCTTTTCAGGCGCCTGGGTGGATTATCTGGAATTTCTTTGGATGAGAGTTGCTTGAGTGAGTACTGTATGTTTTGTGTGATTTTTAGTAGGTGATCTTAGCAAGATTTTTGAAGGTTGGAATGCAGATGTATTTATGAAGTGTATCATTGGTGATAAACCAAGGGGCACCTGATAATAATCGCAGACATATAGACTGGAATGCCTGTATTGTTCTGACATTTGACGGTTTGACTGAGCCCCAAATTTGAATACCATAGTACCACATAGGTAGTGGCATCCACAGGCTGAAGCCCCCCCCCCCCCCATTGCTCGTATTATTGTTTTTTGTTTTTATATTTACCTCGATTTAATATAGTTTCTTAAATCGTGTGTTAACCTATTTATTGCAAACAATGCAAACCATATTGTCCTAAACTGACTAAACTCCTAAGGTTCATAGATAATATTTTTAAACATTCTATAGTCAGCTGTTGTAGTCATAATGCCACAGTCCATATAAATCTATAATCTATGATAACAATTGAACTGATGTTAGCAACACCATCCGTCTATCCAAGCATCGTTATTCCTAGGCCCGAGTTAACATGTTAAACCTTTTTTTTTTTCCTGGTATCGAGGACCGGAGCGCGAACTGCTTTCGCAATACTTCCACTCCGGGCTCCAGCCCACATCGTTTATTATTAAAGAAAGTTCAATACATACAATATATAACAATATTCAACTTAGTATACACATAATACATAGGTTATGAATTTAACGGATTTTGACAGTTTGTAATTATTTATTTTTAAGCGCCTCATTGAAAAATCCTGCGTAAACCACTCCACTATAGGTCTTAGAATATATATTGTTCGTTTGGTTTTTAATGAGATTAACTAGAAATGGGGCCGTTCATTTTTTTGATAAATGTTCTTTGGTTTAGATAAAATTTAATTAGTAGGTAAATTCAATACCTAATCACAAAAATGTTGAAAATTAAACTCCCACGATTTTCGTAAACCGTATATACTCTGAGTCTGTCTTATTATTATTACTTATGGTTATTATCATTATATTGTCTAAACCCAAAGGTGTTCAAACTTTTTCATTCTACTACGGTTCTTTTATGTCCACACAAAATGTTGACGGGTCCCCCCTCTCTCTAAATGACAAAAAATCAATGTTCATAATAATTTATATATATTTGTAATTTATACTAATTATTTATTTATCATATGATATATTATATAAAAAAATATATATATATAAATACTTATTATTGGTTTTCAATTACATGGCGTGCGTGCGTTGCTCCCTTCGTCTACTCCCGCGTCGACCCTGGAAGCCATGATGCACAGTTTGAACACATCTGGTCTAACCATTCATGTTGCTACTCTCAATCATATTATTCTATATCCATGGTAACGAATATAGACCTTATCTTTTTAGATTTTTAACAATTATTAGTGCCATTTGTTATCTAAATAAATTAAAAATTTTAAATAATATTATAATAGATGGATAATTATTATTAAAAAAATAGTAGTAATAATAATATGATTTCGTAAAGCGGGCTTAAAGTCTCCATAGTGTCCATTTATGGTCGTACCGAGGCAAAATGTCTTTTCTATCCTCTTTCAAATCTGTCCTGTTCCAGTATGAATTATGAAATACTTGTAAGAATCCTTGTATTCAAATTTCAAGCCTTAGCTACAAAATAACTAAAAAAATCGTCAAGTCTTATGAAAGAATTGTGGCTATTTAATATTTTAAATATCTAAAAAACTTATAAAGAAACTATTAAATATTCAAGCTTTTTAACTGAACGAAAAATCTATTATTGACAATAATTGAAAAAAATCGAAAAATTCTTATGTTTCAATAGGTCAAAATATTTTAAAAATTATGTATGAAAAATTCTAATATAAACATTTGATGATAATTTCAAGTGCCGATGGTTATTTGTGTTTGAACTAAAATACTCGTATACTTGATGGGTTGATTTCGCCAAAAACTAATTTAATGTAAAAATTCCAGGTTTCAGCAAAATAATTATAGCTGAGGATTTTTAATTTTATATCTCCCAACATTACCTATTAGATTCACTTTCGTCTCAAAAAAGATATTGAAAATTAAAGCTTTTCCACTAAAAATGTGTTAACAATAATATACACATTCATATAAAAAGATCCTAAGATACGTAATATTTTTGTTTATTCGTATACAATATATCGAAGATCAGAAATAATTGTATATAATTATCTGACTTTTTAGGTTCCTTGAAGTGTACCTTAAACAATAATTAATGTTTTCGAAAATATTTATCTCCATCCCTTTACTTTTAAGTTATAAGATAGCATATAGTACAATCATTGTCGTCTTCAGGGGGTGATGTGAGGAGTACCTCTTCTGTTTTGGTTAATATTTATTTATTTATCACATGTGAAAACTAAAAAAATTGTGTTATTAGAGATTTTTGACTTTCGCTCTCTAGTTTATATTTCTGTGGGCGCCTTTGAGTACTATATATCCTCGCCGGTCTTCATTATATATATAAATACTTATTTATCACCTACCAAATGTTTGGTTCCCAGTTTCACATGATATACCTATTTACCTTTCAAATTTTTATCCCGAGATTTATATAATCACCAGAGATACTGTAAACAGGCAGTTACTTCTCCCTTTATATTGACTTCTATGTATTTTATTTTATTTTTTTATATTTCAGTGCTGTCAACCCGTATGCCTATAATATTTTATATTACACAACATGGCGAAACCTAAAGTCAGTAGTTCCTATATAGAGAGGGAAATGTAGTTAGTAGATATATACAGTGACTCGTAGGTAGAGAGAAATTTAAAATTTTGCGTGCCAATAAATAACATCTAAGAAATTCCAAATAGTTATAAACAGGTCTTCAAAATGAAACATACCTACAAGGCTACAACGGATGTTTGCATAATAGCCACACAGTATATTATTTTTAATGCAAACATATAATATAATGTATAATAATTATATTATGTATTATGCATACCTATATAAAGTGCTTAAAGTGTGCAATAAATATGTCCTTAATTTAATTTACATACACATTTATTTTATTTTAACCTAGGCATCACGTAGTTTCCCATAGTTAAAATTGTTTAAAGATAACATGACAAAATATTTTATAATTAGTAATATAGTTACGTTTTTAAATAACAGAATGTAAATATAATACACATATCAACAATTCTGGGAAGAGGGGGGGGGGGGGTAATTGATTTTCAAATAATATTATATTATACATTAGAGTGTCAAGGTTCAATCTGGGTACTATAAGGACCTCCGAGTTAAATTGTTGGACCCAATGATCTATTAACTCATATAATAATTAATAATGATGTAAATCTTATAAAGTTATAACCTACTATGTCTCAGAATCACTTTTAATTTTAGTTAAAGCAATTAAAGCATTATATAACATGTTAACATTTCTTTTTTCAAAACTTTATAAATTGTATGATACTTAAAATGTCTAATAACTATCTAGTAGTGTCTTATTATAATCATTTGTTATTATTGAAGTACCTATTTAGTATTTTTAATACAGTCGATGAATTTTTGTGAAATTGTGGCAGAACATAAAGCTATAAATTATCTATTACTCTAATATAATAATAATAATCAACCAAAAGCCGAGATAATTTTCTACACTCAAATTTACTCAATGACGGTGTATATTCGAATGTATACAGCATTGTAGCAGATCGGATACCTAGCTATTTTACACTTCTCCTTTTTTTTTTTGCATAGATGATTCTATGCAAAATAGTGCATTACAAGTATTATGATTATATTCTATACACAATAATATTTTCAAAATATTTAGAAAAGTTTTAAGCTATTCTTATATAGTGGTGTGTGTATATATATATATATATATATATACCGTGTATGTTCACCAATTTAGGGATTACTGCATTTCTCGGTCGAATTATGTTGGAAAAAATAGAATTTTTTTTACAAGCTGAAAAGTGGTACATAAATACACATTTTCAGATAAATTTCAAATTTTTAACTCTCTCGGTACACGCATGCGCAACGCAACTTATTTTTTTTAAATAGAAATCGGTATTTTTTTAAGTCATTCTGACCAACTAACCATGTCTCTGAAACCAAAATTAACTGAATGAGAGCCATTCAAATTTTAATAGATAATACATTTTTACGATATTCATTATACAATGCATATAACCATTTATAATTATTTATTATTGGTTACTTTTTGAATATTTTTTACGTATACAGTATGTTGTCATCAATTTAATTAAATAATTTTATATTCATATTATGTTAATCTTATTTATAACAAGTATAAAAAAAAATTCGTAAAAATATTCGAAAATTAACCAATAATAAATAATTATACATGGTTTTATGCATTTTATAATGAATTGTAAAAATGTATTATTTATTAAAATTTAAAAGGATTCTAATTCAGTCAATTTTGGTTTTAGAGCCATGGTCAATTGGTCAAAATGACTTTAAAAAATATCTGAAGATGGTATCAAAAATACTGGTTGCTATTTAAAAAAAATAAGTTGCATTGCGCTTGCGCGTACCGAGAGGGTTAAAAATTAAAAATTTATTTAAAAATGAGTATTTATATGTATCAGCTTGTAAAAAAAATTCGATTTATTCAAACATAATCTGGCTATGAAATTCAGTGTTTCCTAAATACTGGTGAACACACGGTGTATATATATATACCTATATACCAAGAACCTATTTACACAACATTATAGTAAGTCGGTTTTAACTTAAAAGTTAACAAAAATATGATATGATTAAATACATATTTTTATAGTAACTAATAATTTATATAATGCGGTGTTTTTGGTCAAAATCAATAATGCAAACTACTGTATTAATAAAACAATTAATTATAATATAGCAATATATGTATAATGTATATAATAAATTATATTAGTATTATAGGCTGACCGACCATCATTACTTAAAATTATTTTTCGAATGGAATGATTTATCTTTGAATTCAAATTTAACACACCCATTACAGTGCCCTACTTAATGATGAGATATACTCAATCTCTTTAGGTACTATATACAATAGAGAAAATTCTCCGAATTTTATTTTAATATCTTATATTTAATAAAATGCTTAGTATACCTATAACTTAATGTTTTTAATAATATAAATGTACTTTTATTTGTCAATTAAGCATTAAATCGAAATCTAATGTAATTTGTTATGTTCGTATTGAATAATTGGAGATACTGTAATCAAATTTTCTGTTTTCACTGTCGTTTGATCGATGGGCATTAGTGTTATATAATACAGTGAATGAAGATGATCAATTTTAGAAGTATAATTTATTCTACACGCTGGGTATATTATTTTTTACTGAAAGATAATTTTAATTAAAAATAAATAAACGGTTTTAACAGTGATTTGAGATTGTTGTGCTTTGTAATTGCTGATTTGACGTAGTGTTATATGTTAAGCGGAGATTGATGTACCTACTCACGTTCATATAATACTATAGTTTGCCCAATTTATAGGTAGGTATCTTAATGTTTTTAAATTCTATGTTATTGTTTAGTATTTCATTTAATTTTTATTATTTTAACCATTGTTTTTTTTAGTCATCAATACCTTATAATGTTATTATACTGTTTATTAAATTATTTACACTGCCAAATATCACTAATTATAATAATAATTTTCAGTTTTAAAAATACCCAAGTGTTATTTAAGAGAAACCAAATTTTATAAAATCAATACAATAATATGTAAATAGGTATGTGATTATTTTGTTAAATTTACATTTTTAAATATTCATCAACCTAGTAAGGATTTAGTTTTCAAAAATTTTATTTTAATTTTGCATGATACATATACATTCATTAATACATATATCACTAGCATATTAGCAATTTAAATTTATCAAGAAATTTGTAAAAAAAAAAACAATTTGATTTTTGTTGACCCGCATAGGTTTCTGCTTTTGATACCTAGTTACTGAATTTTATTGCATAATCACATGGTTAGAGAGTTCATTTTGTACGTAAATTACAAATGTTAACCTATCCTATCATTAAATCCTAATATTTCTAAAATAAACATGTTAGTTATGATATTATATAATACTATATTTGAGTTATTTTATCCTGTATGTTCTAACTATGATTAAATATTGACGTAATGTTTGGAAATATTATACGTACCTACGTATAAACATAAACATACAATACCTAAGTATTAAGTAAAATAATATATAAACATGAATTTTAATCGAAAATAGTGATTTTAGATTGATAATTAATTAATTAATTATTCGATTCCATTAAGTCATTAAGCTCACTTTTAAAAATTGTTTTATTTTCATTTATATTTCTGTAAAACACAGATCAAGGCAAACTTTTAAAGTCATTAAAATATGTACTGCTTTAGTGCTTAGACAATAGTAGTTTTGCTATTGTAAACAATAATATAGTATGATTCATGCAATTATAGTTTGGTTTAAAGTTCCATAAGAACTTATGTTAGGAAATTATTATTATGAAATTCAAATTTTGGGTGTTGAAAATGTAGGTATGCATTTATAGAAGCTTAGTAAATGTAATTATCATTAATTAATGAGTAATAACCGCATTTTTTTTTTTTAATAATTAATAACAAGTAGGTACTATAATATATGGTTGATTTATTGATTATCTGTAACTGCTATATATGAGCGATCCATACACCAATATCGGTATATCACACCTTTACGTTATTCGGTAGTATTAGTATTGAACTATGGGTAAAATTAAGTATCAGCTGACGTACGTTAAATATAAAAGGTTAACCACATTATTCTACTTATTGAATATAAGGATTTATAAATCACTATATCATCTACTTGAGTTAATTTTCTTATATTTTTAAGCTTCGTTTTTTGATTTATTATGATTAACTATTTCATAAAATACAATTATTGTGCAAATAGGCATTTTTTTTTTTGGGGGGGGGGGGGGTCAGTTTCTTTAATATTTTTAGATATATCATACATTGAATAGTGTATAGGGGAGATTTCCGAACACGTCCCAAAATGACCTTTTTTAATAGTGCATCCGAAATAAGGTAATAACCAGAGTGCGTCCTAAAAAGGTCATATTTTTGATATAGCCTTAGTGCTTTCCAATTCATTTGAAGTTACCCAGGGTGCAACGAGGAGGTTAACTGGCTTACATCCCAAAAATATTTTATGATTTTTATTCATGATAACATATTTTATTTTACCTTTCACCTTTGAATTTAGGAAAGCGTACTAATTATTTTAAATGGTTTTTATTTATTTAAGAAAAATGTTATTTATTTATTTTGAATATATCTATATATAGGCTTGTGTTTAAATGCCATTCTCTTGACAAAATGTAATCTTGATATCTTATTATTAGATTCTGAACGAAGTGATGAATGCATTGATTTTACAATGATGTGTGTTTTTTTTTTAGATTCTGAACGAAGTGATGAATGTATTGATTTTACAATGATGTGTGTTTTTTTTTTTGTGTCTGTGTACAGCATAACTAGTCGAAATAATGCTTCAATTTAAAACTTTGGGGGTAGTTTCCGACTAAATAAACCACTGAAATTTTCGACTTTTTTGAGAATTTTTTTTTGAAGTGTCGGTAAAAAAATGTTGGACGACCAAAAAAACTTGAAAATTTAATACAAGGTTCCTTATGAGTTGTTCTATTGTAGCTAAAAAAAATTAAAAATCGTAAGTCACGATTTTTTTAAATAAGCGTTTATAGTTCAAAATTTTACGAAATCTGTCGAAAACGCGAAAATTTGCAAGTAATTTTGAAGTTGAAAAATCATAAAATTTTTTGCGTTTATAACTAAGGATTAAAAATACAACACTAAGTTTTCCATAAGTTTTCCTTTAAAGTAGTTATAGAGACAACTCGAAGCATCATTATAGGACAAATTTTAAGTGCGTTTAAATTTTAAATTTTTACGAAATAGTGTAACGATAACGATTTAAAATATTTGTTATTATTCAAAAAGTATAAGTCGTAGATACGTGAACATTTTATCAGTTATTTTGATTGGCATTTTCTTTACGTGATTTAATTTTTAAAATATTTTGATTTTTTTTTTGAGATATTAATAAGATATTAATAGACGACTGAAATTTTCAATTTGTCTGAAATTTTTTTTTTGAAGTGTCGGTAAAAATTTTTTGGCCCTATCAAAATACTTGAAAATTTAATACAAAGTTCCTCATAAGTTATTATTATAGTGATTAAAAAATTATAAGAATACATAGGCACAATTTTTTTTTATTAGTATTTGAAGTTCAAATATTGACTAAATACGTAAAAATTACGGCAATTTTCAAATTATCTTAGATCGAAATTCATAAAAGTTTTTCTTTTTAATTCTAAGTTTTGAGAATTTAATACGAGGCTCATAATATAGTTTTGCAATAGCAGTTGAAAAATAAAAGAAATATATAGCTACATTTTTTTTTTTTACATGCATTCAAATTTTAATTTTGACAACATACGTAAAAATCACGAAAATTCGTAAATTATTTTATTCTAGAAATTCATAAAAAATTTTCCTTTTATACCTAAGATTCGAAAATTTAATACAAGGCTCCTAAAATAGTGTTACAATAGCATTTGAAAAATAAAAGAAATATATAGTCACAATTTTTTGTATAAGGATTTACAGTTCAAATTTTGAATAAATACATAAAAATTACGGCAATATTCAAATCATCTTAGATCGAAATTCATAAAAGTTTTTCTTTTTAATTCTAAGATTTGAGAATTTAATACAAGGCTCATAATATAGTTTTGCAATAGCAGTTGAAAAATAAAAGAAGTATATAGCTACATTTTTTTTTTTTTACGTGCATTCAAATTTTAATTTTGACAACATACGTAAAAATCACGAAAATTCGTAAATCATTTTATTCTAGAAATTCATAAAAAATTTCCTTTTATACCTAAGATTTGAAAATTTAATACAAGGCTCCTTACAAGTTTTTCAATCTTTATCACAAAAAAAATGTCCAACGGAAATTCAAATTAAATTTTTATTAGCATTTGAATTTCAAATATTGACAAAAATTCGTCAAAACCATGAATATTTGCAAATTATTTTGTAGTTCAAAATTCATAATATTGTTTGTATTTATATCTAAGGTTATAAAATTTAACACCAAGTTTTCCATAAGTTTTGCTTCAAATAGCTATAGAGAAAATTTGAAGTCTCATTATAGGAAAAATATTTTGAGCGTTTGAGTTTTAAATTTTTATGAAATCGCGTAATGATAACGATTTATCCTCAAACCAGGTATTCCTATATCTATGATAATATAAGGTATTATGAATTATGATAACTATATGATAACTACACTAATTGATTAACTGTGCCTTATGCAAAATGCGTCTTAATTGAAAAATAAAATATTTGTTTCAAAATAGAATATATGACAATATTTAAATATAATATATCCTAGACTGACAAATCATCTCCGTTCAGAATCGTTTTTCGTATACAATGATACCTATCATTGCATTCAAATTTAATCCCATCCATTACAGTAACCTACTGTACAGCAGAGCGACATCCACGACTTACCCGCTTTTTTAAATTTGGAAAGTATCAAATATTATAAGGCAAAAAAATTTTTTCTTTCACTTTGACTTCTGCAGCTTATAAGTTTTAAAATTGTATTGGTTCAACAATTTACGGTGATATTTCTATGCAATAAATTCTTAGTCGTTTTTGTAATAAATTTGTTTTTAATATTACAGTCAGATATTGTTTTCATTTTTCATTTTATATCAAATTAATTTTAATGATCGATGAAATTGTAGCAATAAAACTAAAACATATGATAGTCTAAATATACACTGTATAACCTTGTAGTATTGGCGGTAGTTTCAATAGAATACCTCTATAAAGAATCTTAAGAAAAAAAAAAGATAAAAAGAATGTCGATTTATATTTCCGTTAATTGAAGGTTTGTGTATAAACAAGCTAATTATTATAAGTAGTCTTCATAATTATATAAAAAATCTTATGTTTTTTGTGATTTTGGATATTTTTAAATCCTACTGTACATACTTAATTATATGGTACCTATTAATAATACTAATTACTTATCTTATAACGGTTTGAGCAGACGTGAGTAAATCGAGACAGTAAACTACCATGCTCACAGCTGCGTCATTGTAATTTGTTAGTATATGTGTTATCTTTTAAAATAATAATTTAAAATTTTTTTTTTTATTTATTCACATATCTATAATTATTAAATTATTCTTAAATTTATTGAAAAACTTTAGAAAGTTATGTATATTGTTGAATTTTCAGAGCTTTTGTACCTGATTTATTTTTCCCTAAAATGTCTAGCTATTTATTTGTAAAAAGTTGCACATAATAATGGAAAAGTCCGTAAGAAATCGTTTGACTCTATATGTCTGTCTGTGTTACATAACGATCCGGTTTACAGTGTTTACGTACCTACCTATAAAACGAACTAGTGAATGCCGATAGCCCATACATTAAACGCGGAGTTATAGTCAGCAAGACATGACGCTGAGTTGAAGCGATGAGTTGATAAATACAGCGTGTGTTGCTTATTAATATTTTTATTAGATACAGACGATTTGGAATTAGTATTTCGTAAGTAGAATAAATTGTATTATCATGTATATATGGGAAATTTAAGAAAACTAATTGTTTTAGATATCATTTTCTAATCAAAATGATTCAATAATATACTGTAGGAAAACACATATAAAATTTCGAATATCATGTAAAAATATAAGATCGTATTACTTTAATTTTAATTAGTTCAGTTTTAACTTATTATTTTAATTTGTTACTGCAAAAAAATGTAAATTTTTCAAACTATTAACTAGGAGATCAAACGATGAAAATTATAAAACTATATGAAATTTATTAAAAGGGTTTAAGGGTGATTATACATGGGTCACACAATTTTTTAAACCACCCCTTCAAAAAATAAACAAATAAATTTAAAAAAAAATTGTTCCAAACATAAAATTATGGTTTTAAATTAAGAAAAATGATATGGAATTAAAATTGGTAACAAAATTATTAGTTCACAAAAGTAAATATTATATAAGAATAAGATATTTTTAATATTAAATTTAATTATTACTTAAAATATAAAGATGGTCAATGTTTAACAAATAAAAATAATGTATTATATATTATATATATATATATATATTTTTTTTTGTTGGTCTTGAAATTTACAAAGAATTTCTGATTCGACAACTATGGGCCATTAGCATTGGATTAATTTATATAATTAGAAAGAAAAAGAAAGAAATAGAAAAAAAAATGTGTTAATTTTAATATACAAAATAAATATGTAAATTTTTGGACATTTTGTGTCTTATAATTATGTACATGTCAAAATTGTTGTTGTTAACTTATAATAACTTTAATATTTGAGATTTTTGTATTATATATTTATTACGTTGATAAATATTATAAATATTTTAGTTTTTTTTACTATAAATTCCTACCTATTATTTACACAGTTTTCTTATTTTTTTTTTTTTTTTTTTTTATTTTAAATGAGCCTCAACAACAAAGGTTATTGGCCTTTAACATAAATATTTTTTTTTAACAAGAATAAGTCATTAACAATAACATATACAAAACAAAGGTAATAATATGAACAAAAAAGGTTAGGTTAGTCATCAAACTAACGAAATAAAATAAAATAAAAATTGTATACAAAATTTGAGACATAACATAGTGTAATATTTAATTATGTTTAAGTACAAAAGTAATATTGATATTTAATCTAGAAAGTTCATTTAGGTTAGAATGGTTAGATGTATTACATTTTAGACATTCTGGTGTTATTATTATGTCCAACATGCTTTTCTATAAATATTATTTGATCCATAAATCCAAAAGTCTATACTATTTCCAGGTTATAATGTCAAAACATTTAACAACTTTTCAATTTAATATTTGTAATCTGATTTATTTAAACAATTGACGAATAATGGTTATAAAATATTATTTTAGTTTACCAACATAATTTTTTATCATAATCTATACTGAGATATCGACTTATACAATTATTATAATTTAAAGGTATCAATCTCTAATATTGTTAATATAATAATATTTTACATAAAATGATTTTTACATTTTGGTTTAAATTTCAACGCATATATATATATATATATATATATATATATATATATGATAATAAACTCATATGGTATACAGAATAAATTGTGAACTTATAGGTATCTACCTATATATTTTATGAATTCAATACAGTGAAACCTCTAAATACCGGACACTCTCGGTCGCTTAAATGTCGTCGGTTATTTGGAGGTGTCCGCTATTAAGATGGGAAATACAGTGAGTACACATTTCACCATTCAAAAAATTCCGTCCGTTATTTGGAGGTGTCCACTATTCAGAGGTGTCCGTTAAAGGAGGTTTCACTGTATATATGCAGTGCTTGAATTGAAAAAATAAAAAAAGGATTCCCAGACTTGAAAAAAATAATGTTTCCTACAATAATTATACTCAACCAGCTCTTATAGGGGTTGGAGTACACTAATTAATACATAGAATGTGAATAATGTACATATACTTCTCATATAATATGTAAAATAGTAAAATTTGTATATGCGGTAGCCGCCATATGCATTCCGATTTTATTTTTAACATTCATAATATGGTGATGATAACATTTTTCATAGATAACAAGATTTTATTTTGTTTTCCCATGACTCAGAATCTATATGGTGACTTCAGAATCATATTTTGATTGATACACAAATTCCAAGTTTTTAGTTCAATGGTTGAGGTGAGGGAGGCTGTCCTTTCACATCCCTCAACCATCCATTTGAAATGTAATATACCAATACTATATAGTAACATTTCCCTCCGATTACAATAAATATTTTATTATTTGTCATTTATTAAAATTTTACATAAAATAATAATCTTACATTTCTATTTAATTAGGTCATTTATTGTAAATTTCAATAATGATAAATAGATAAAAGACTCTAACAACAGATTAAGATTATGGCTTATATCTTAGTCCGTGATTTTTATTGCGTTATCAATCATTAATGAAATAAATCATTAAATTAAATTTTAATATCTTACAAGAATAGATATAACTTTATAAAATAACAAGTTAACAACGTGTATGTGTGTGGCTTTATCGTAACATATTTTTTCAATCTAACATGACTTTAACAAAATAGACTAATACGACCAAAGAGCTGTCTCCAGAGTTTCTCAAATCAATTTTTATTTTTGAGTAGAAGTACCTATAGGTGGCCCATCTGTTGAAATATAGAACTCACATTCGTACAACGTTAAGTTTAATGTGTCATGAATGCACACATTTATATGCTATTTATGTCATAAAAGATTGAAACGTTTTAATAGATATTTCAGTTGTACACATGCTTTGTCTACGCAGTACGCACATTCTTGATTAAGCGCCACATGCTGCATATTTACTGATAATATTTTATTTTATACAAATTAGGTTTTTAACTGGGAATTATGTCCAATATTACAAAATAATAAAACAAATATTAAAGTACTATCCCACCACCAGCCTAATTATTTATAAACATAGTTATTTAAAAATATATTGGTACAAATAATGATTATGGGTCTAAACCGGTCGTTACTCTCAATATACTATTTAGTAATAGGTCACTGCCATTCAGCTATGATTTTCAGCGATGGTAAATATTTTTTAAATCCGTATAATATATTATAATGTTTAGATTAAAACGTGTTAAATCAATTAAAAATATATTATATTTCTCATATTATGAGTTATAACATATAACTTCTTAATTTGAATTAATTTATTCAATATTGAATGATTAATATTTATAATTTTTGTTTAATAAAAGGTTATATATTATAATTTATTAACGTATTATTATAGATTCATTTTAGTTTAAATGTGCTGTAGTCAACAACTAATTAAAGTTTAATCTTTTAAACAGCGTTCACATATTAAAAATAGATACGGAAATAGTACCAAAAAACACTAGAAAAGTGCTTCGCCCAAATTTTGTCTTCATGGGAATTAAGCAATCATTTATTATTAATAAACTCAATAATAAATTATTAATATTACAAATTTATAATTAAGGCGTTTTAAATTTAAATATAATAAATTTAAAACTTTCAAGAGGATGTGTACCGTCAAATTAAAGGTTCGCTATATCATTCAAATGCAAAAAGTATCTTCATTTTAATTGCATAAATACATATAGAAAAAGATGACATTTTTTTGTATTTCTGGAAATGGATTTTAATCTATATAATATATATTGAAAAATTTTCAAACTTCAACTTCAAAAATTTCTTATAAAAATTTGTTTTAGCAGTTGATAGTTTGGAGGTAAGGGTAAAAAATTGTCAGTAATTGTAAGTAAAAATACTGTGAAAAAGATTAGAATTTTGAAAAATCACAATAAAACATATTTGTTATAACTTTTTATGATACTATTTTTGTTGGGCTATAAGTTGTGCGAATTATCTTTGGAAATCTAAAAATATCCAAGATATTGAGTTTCTTTTCGAGAGTCTTTTATTCCAATTCCATCTGGGTAAAAAAAAGGTATACATTAATATATTATAAATTAGTATATAATATACTTCGTCGTTAGTAAGAAAAGAAGGGTAACTACAATATTAGTACATTTTCGTAATTTGATTGTAATTATATTTTTTATATTTTTATTTTTATTAGCTTTTTGCAAAGGTGGGCAAGTTAATGGAAAAAATTAACTTTGGCAAGTTAAGTTAATTCAATAAAATTAATAATCACAATAATCATAAGTCATAAATTGCCCTAGTATTTTAATTTATACAAATATTTACCAAGACACTTATCAGTATTCTAATATTAATACTATTTACTAGTGAAGATTAAAATATAATCTGATTATTATGAATTGATGATATTATAAAAATTAAAATTAACTTAACTGCACCATAATGATAATTAACTTTAAAAAGTTAAATTAAAAGATAAAAATTTAACTCAATAAGTTATTAAGTTGAAAACAAAAATAATTAACTAGTTAAGTTAAAAAGTTAAAAAAAATTAATTTTTTAACAAGTTAAAGCCCACCATTGGCTTTTTGTACAACGATTATGCAAACATCGAATTTATGCAATAATTGTTAAAATATATTATATAAATATTGTTTTTATTAAATACAAAAAAAATTAAAAATGTATTTTCATTTTGATAAACAATGCAGTAAATATAATAAAGCCAAAATCAAAGGTCATATTAGTTGTCAAAGTAATTGTTGAGCTTTGATAGTTTATAATGAGGAATTATAAAATAAAATAAAAAAGTTAGACAGAAAATTTTCGAAATAAATAATTTTTTTTAAATTTACAATTGGATTAAAAGTATAAAGATTATTTTTTTTATAAAACATTCTAATCGTGGTATTTTATCTAAACTGTATATATTAATATATATTTTTTTTTTAATAAACTCTCCCTTAGCTAGGTATCTACCTATACCAATGGTTATATTATGATATAAGATAATTTAAAGCTATGCATACTGTCACACAAAAACATTTTATAAAAAAGTAGATATAGCCAAGAAATGTATGCATTTAAACATATGGACAAATTTTGTATGTCTGTTTATTGTACAATCAAGAACGAGTTGAGCATAGGATATCATGCAACCTGGACTCCGCACTCGGTCCCAATCCTAAAAATAACTTAGATTTATTGAATTTTCTAAAATACTCTAAACTATATTATTATATATAAAAAATGTACATACCATTTTATTTATAACCCATCTTTGTAAATATCGTTGTAAACACTTATTCATGCATATTTTTTTAACTTTCTGTAACTAATGGCCTTTGCTGTAGATGTTTTTTTTGTAATTAATAAAAAAATTTTTTTGTATGTACTCTATAGCCTACATTGTAGTGTGAAAACTGCTTATAAGTAACCATGGTGAAAAATATACAATCTTATCATGAAGAATTTATTTTCCCATCGTGGTAGTAGTCTGTTTATAATGGTACGCAACTCGTAATTTGTAAAAATTAAAGTCATTATTAAGTATACAATAAATTGTGGGGACGCTGGTTTTGTTTAAAATATATTTAAATTATATCTTAAGCCGGGATCCCACGACTCGTGTATTTGACGAATATTCGGTATTTGTGGATACTCGCCAAGTAGTGGGAATAGAGTACTTGTACGAATATTCGGTATTCGGTATTCGTTATTCGTCATTCGCCACCTTCCCGCGGATTGTCGGTAAATGTGACACGAGTCAAAGAGAATTTAATTACCAAAATAGATCTTATTATATTATTATAATATTATATCTTATTATTCTAGTATTCGTGGATATTCATTAAATGTACGAGTTGTGGGAATGGTCTACTTGGCTATTCGTATAACTTGCCGATTATTTGAGTATTCGTGGATATTCGTCAAATACACGAGTCGTGGGATCCCGGTTTTGCACGTAGGAGACGTTTCCATTTGATTTGAATGAAATTCAAATCAATGATAAATTGTAAAATTAAAAATAAATAAAATAATCATGAATTATATTATTTTATGATTCCGAATTACTTATATTGAATTGTAATTAATAAGTGGATTTTCGCCAATGCATTACTTTTACCACGATGGATTTACAAACACACAATATAAATTTTATCCGCAATTATAGGTTATATGGTACGTTGACACGTTGTAGGTTTAATTGTTCTTCTTAGAAGGAGATTTCATAATAAGGTCATACCTTTAGTCGTTTAAAAATAATATATTTTGATTGGCGTCATTAAAATTATCATTATATATCAAAAAGCCGCTATGTAACATTGCAACCAAACAACATACTATATTATTAACATCAACTTATAGTTGCAGCACTGTTTAGAGTTTACAATACATACAGAAGAGATGAAATATATTTTATTGCTATTCTTTATTATTGTATGTAGGAATCTTGTTAAATATATTTTAAAGGTTCTATAAATTCACAATATTTTTTTTATATGCATTTCTAGATTTTGAAATTTACATTGCCGTGATTTTCCTATAAGTGAAATGAACATCCTATTGAACCTGTTTATGGTTAAACTGTATAATAATATACAGTATGGCTTCTTTAAATCCATTAATAATAAAAACAATTGTTTTTTCGAATATTTAAATGTTCCATTAACACGATAAGTACCAATTTTACTTAAATTAGGCGAGTTTATTATACATACAATTGAACATAATTATGATTTTAATTGGAATATTTATAACTATAACATTTTGCTTATTATTTGTTTGTTACGTGATTTTTTTTAAATGATTCATGAACGTCTTCAGTAGAAAACAAAAGTGGATAATTATTATAATATAAAATACTTTACATGATGGATATTCTTTCTAATTAAATCTCTATCATTAGACATAATAGCATTAACACCATAATAATTTTTTTTAGGTTTTTACAGTTAATATCAACAATAGCTTTTCTTTAATTTGCCTACCTATACCTTATTATTAAAACTTACTTAATTATTATAATATATACCAATTTGTATATATTATGCCGTGCTTTATTTTTGAACAATTGAACACTTGAACACTTCCAGCACTCAAAATTGTTACCTATTTAATTCTTTATAAAATAAAATTTTATCTCTTTCGCTATAGGTACACAGTATTCATTTTAAATATAAATTATTATTTAATTAGATATAAAAATACACAAATAACAACTGAAAAGTTAATTTGATGTGATAGCTAAAATCATATAAATAACTTTATTTCTTAACAAATTCGATTGTCAACGTTATTATAATATGCCGTACATATGTTATACGTTAATATTTTAGTACATACAAAATATGTACATAATTTATAAACAGTAAAAAATACAAAATTAATGTAACTGGTAATACTAAATAAAAAACCGGGAGTGGAATAAATATAAATTCAGTCAGTCGCAGTTCTGATGGTTGGAATCGAGTAGGTATATTTACGTTGTAATGCGTTAATGCTGGTTGTTGAGACCATGTAAAGTGCTATTCGAATTATTTGTTTTAACTTTCAAGACACAAATAATATTATATTTTTGTACAACTTGAAACTCTACACGTGAAGTAATTTGGTATCGAGCTTAAACTAAAAACCATGGTATCAAAATAATATTATAATACGACCCTAAATGATTCGATACTTCACAAAGAATAAACCGTGAATTTCACAAGCCACATCGCCGATGGTCGCAACTTAGCTTGAATATTTTTCCTCTTATAATCGAAGGATTGTTGTCCCCCAAATGAAGGTGGTATTCAAATGGCATTTAATAATTATTTCGCGGTGATTGATATTATATTGGTATGCAATATAAAACAAGTATTAATTAATCGTGTTTCAAAAAAAAAAATGAAAAACCTATTAGCTGCCATATTATACAATTTCACTTGAATTCATTTTTAAAATTGATGTAAAAAATGTAGATACCCAAAGAAATAGATTATTTCATAAAAATTACTAATATGGCAAATTATTGTATCTATAATGTATTAATGTATGAAAAATAATTGATAATATATAAACCTATAACTATTATACAGGGTGATGTAGCAGGAAGATCTAACGAATGGAATAACTTTTGTTCTGAATAATATTTTTTAATTTTTAATAAGTACCTACTTATTAAAATCTAAATATTGTTTTAAAAAGTTATAACTTTTCAAATTAATGAATCTTACTACTAAATATTTGCAGGACATTTTAAAAAGTCATAAATAATAAACTACATGACATGTTTTTACAATCAACATTTTTCTAAATATTTACTTGATGAATTGGCTATTTAAATATACAAAATTATATTATGTTATCGTGTAATTCATATAATAATGATAATAATAATAATAAAATTTAGATTAAAACCAAAGTTATTTCGTCTGCATAAGCTTCCTGTTACAGGCAAAATATTGATATATATATATATATATATATATATATATATATATAATAAGTGATAATTAAAATAATAAGAATATATATATATATATATATAATATTTAAGTGTCTTATTCGTGAAATCTGAAATATTCTACAATTTTTGATTTCTTATACCTACACCGTGTGAGAATATGTTACACATTATGATATTTAAGTTACAAATGGTTGAGCCATTGATGTAGGACAATATATAAATTAAAAAAATTGAAAAAAATTGATAATTGTTGATTTTTGACACGATTTCAGATAGGGAGGAGTATGATATAAGTGAATATTACTCGTAAATCGCAATCATGACGATAAAAAAACATCAGGATATGGCGTGCCTGCCAACCACTGACGCCGATACGGATGAACACGAGTGGCAGAAAATGAGTTTCACGTCCAAGGTGTCGTTCATGGCCCGGAACGTGACGGTAGAACCACTGTTGGCTCTGTTCCAACTGTCCATGATCATTTCCAGCCTGACCACACAAAACCTGAACATGCAAAAGGCTTGCCGAGTAAACCTGAGACTGGGCGAGAAGGTGTGTTTTGCCCTGGAGAACAAGAACTCCACATTTTATCGGGACGAAGAATTGGCAGTGCAGCAGTTGGTGACCAAGATGATGCTCTGGCAAAGTCCTATCCAGAACTTGATGCCGTGCGTCCTGGTGATGTTCGTCGGTTCGTGGAGCGACCGGAACCAGAAACGGAAACCGTTTATGTTGTTTCCAATAATCGGCGAACTAGTGCGCAATGTCGGACTGGTCATCTGCGTGTACTTCTTTTACGAGTTGCCGATGGAGGTAGCAGGTATCGTCGAGTCGGTCCCATCGGCCGTTACGGGTGGCTTACCGATATTAATGCTGGCCGTGTTCGCCTACGTGGGGGACATAAGCACGGTATTAAAATATTATCTTGTAAGATGGTTAGGGGTAGCTATAGTGTTAGGTTTGTCGATTTCGCATTTCCAATATTATTTTGCCAGTTAAATTCTCTGTCTGGCGTCTGCTTATACATCCTAAAAATAATGGAGTATATAAATCGTATGTCGGAGACAAAAACGTGTAAGATTATCTACGATGTATTATAATTTGAAGTCTACTGCGTATACTACCTAATAATTTGGTAATAATAATGACTATAATAAATTATACTATAATATAGTTATACAGAATACTGTACGCTTTCAAATATTGACGATTTTTTTTTTTAATTTAAAGAATATATTAATGATTTTTTTTAAACTGATTTACTATTGAATATTTGAATTTGAATCACTCAAAACATAGGTGTAATATTATCGAAATTAAATCTTAAAAAATAAAACCCATAAAACAATAAATTTGAATAACGTTACTTATTTCGTTTAAAATTAGAATATATTATTAAAACATTGAACATTTATACTATAATAAATTTTACTATGACATTTTTTTCTCAGTCAATGGTTTTTTAAAGTCTCATATGCACAATTGATTTTTTTTTTACAATGAATGAGTATAAAGTACAAATGTAAAATAATACATTTTGGAAGAACTTTGATCATAGCACTTTGTGGCTTTTGGAAATTGTTTCATAAAAGTTGTCTAAACTCTATTAAAATATATCTTACATTCTTACTCATTTCATAAAAATCATTATCATTGAAATTGAACCTTTTTTTTTTTTTTAATATAAATTTATTGTGAAATATTACGATCTATACAGGGATGTACAATAAGTAATAATTATGGTGAAAAGAAAGAAAAACTATAAACTAAAGATAACATGTTAAAATTGAACCTAAAAATAAAATAACGACTATAATAATATTCAATATTAGTTTACGAAATAATATAATATGTTACTTATTGCATACAATTTTTAACTTGTATTTTATATATTCTAGGTTAAAAATAGAACTGTTCGAGTTGGCTTCGTAAGTTTAATTTTTTCGATCACTATCACCATTGGGACAGCGTTATCCGGCATCATGTTTCGAGATTACGGTTTTTACGGAGTGTATATTATATCCACTGTATTGTATTTGTTCAGTTTCATATACTGTATAATTGTTATCAAAGATATGAAGTCCGATGTTGTAGAAAAATATCATGAGTCCAATATTGCCGTTGGATACTGCAAAAAATCAGCTTTTCTTGCGATAGTCGATTTCTTTGACTTAAAACACGTGAAGAAAGCGGTTCAAGTTACATTTAAGCGAGGAGATGACAACAACAATAGATCTGACATTATATTGTTGTTTGTTATCATGGTCATTATATTGGGTCCTATGAGTGGTTTGTATAAAAAAGTATTAAATTTATTATTTTATAGGTATTAGGCATACGCAGGCCCCCCACGTTATATTTTTGGCTTTGGTAGAGAACTAAACCCGCACTCCAAACATTTTTCTAATATATATTGAAGTAACTAACTATTTTTATGAACAACAAGCCTCTCGAAAGCTCGGGCCACAGTACCATAGGTCTTTCTGCCCCCCCCTTCACCCTTATAGGGTTCCTAGGTATACGAAATACATAAATTTATAAAGTATAACATTCAACTAAATATGTTATTACATTTTGTAGAAAATAAAAACGGTAGGTATACAAATAACCAAAAACTGACATGTATGGTGGAATATATATCATATTTTTACAGAGGTAAAATAATTTAGAATTTCTTTATTTTATTTTATGAACTTCTAGCATTACTCTTGCCTAGTATAAAAGTTATTACTAGGGGAAAAACAAATCGAGAATCTGAAATAAATGAATGAATAAAAATGAAATATTTTTCATTAATTTAGTAAATAAGGTTTGATTAATAAGAGTGAATTGCCAGTGTAACGATAAGAATATTATCAGGAATCGTAAACTCGTAATCTTTTGATGATATCTAATGTTTAGTGAGCTATGAGAATTTTAAAGTGGTATTATTTTACATAATTTCAACTCAATTTGAAATTACACCATCAATGAAAACCTACCATGATGTCCTAGATTATGTTTTTACCTTGAAGTTTGTTGATAGGTCAATTCACTTTTTAATAAAGCTAATAACCTATGATTAGAATTATATATGATAAAATAATTATTATTTAGTATCAAATATTTTTCATACCAATTCTCAAATATGAATATTCTCTAACATAATATTATAAATTGAAATCTTTCTACGTGGTATTTTGTTACACAACACTGATTTGCTGTGAGCCTGTTGCATCAAGTATGTTTTCTGAATAGAATAGCTATATAATTATAGGTATATATTAAATATAAATAATTATATTTATTTTAATTTATTAGAATCGATATTTTCATAAAAAATTGTCCATGATTTATAGAAATGGTGTTTAAACTAAACATTTTACGAAACTCTCATACATATTATGAACTAATATATTGACCAAACATGATTAGTGGTATTTTAATTTTAATTTTAAGTATTAATTTACCTAATTATAAATTTTATACACATTATTATATTTTTTAAATGTATTTATTTAAAAATCAATTATCCAAATAGATAGGTAAATAATAATACTAAATTTACATATTAGAAATGTAGATAAATCTTCTACTAAGTAGGTATGTTTTAATTAAAGTGTCTTCAAATAAATAAAATTGAATTATATAAATATATAATAGCATTATATATAATATGAATAAATAATTTAAAAAAAAGGGGAGAGTAAATAATCGCTAAGCTGTACAGCAGGTGTCGAGTGTACCACGTTCGACACTGTAATGCATATTTTGTTAAATTTAAATTCAATGTTTTATTCCTTGTATACGAAAAACAATTCTAAGCAATCATGGTCTGTCAGCTTGTATTACGAAGTATACTTTATGATACATTTATATGACTTTTGTATGGTAATTTATTTTATTATCATAGTAGTAGGGTAAATTGAATAAATTTTTGCCAAAAACATCGCATTTATTAATATTTATTTTATTTTAATACAGTACAATATATAGTATTGTTAATAATTTAGAGGCAATACAAACTTACCATATAATGATGTGATTATGTGAGTAACCTTATGGTATAAAATATAATAATATACGTTTAAACTTTAAATCCTCACGAAAATTTTTTTTTAGTTACAAAATAACAAATCGTTATTCTTCGTTTTAATATGTAATATCGTCCAACTTTATAGATTTTTTAACCTAAAAAAATAAGTTTTATCTTAATTTAAAAAAAAATAACTTAAATTAATTAAAAATATCAACTTATCTATAAATAGTTCAAAATATTTTGAAAATGACAGTATAAACATTTTAAGTAAATTTAGTTAAAAGGTTATTTTAATTTTTGAATTAAGGCAATTTTGATTAATTTATTTTGTAAAAACTAGTTTTGCGTGAAAATTCCTGTTTTCCCTTATTAATTTATTTTTAAGATTCATTCCTAGAAAATATATTAAACTTTATATCATTACATTTTTTTCATCTATGAATCGTGAATTGTGTACACAAACACAAAAAATGACACTTGGGTATCATTATAAAATACTAAAATCAATATATTCATCCATTCCATTTTAACAAATAGCTGTGTACATATTCCTTTGAACAGTTTGAGCAGTATATTATAGCATATTCCTTTTAATAGTAATAATAAATTTGCGGTAAATATTTTATTTTACCATAAATTGTATACAATTCACAATACCTATATCAAATTGGACTAATTTAAACTATTTCATGAAAAATTTACTATTTTAAAAAACACGTAGTACTATTATTGCTCAAATTGTGTAAACTAACCTATAAATTTAGAAAGTTAGCATTCTTATAGAGTATGTAAATTTTTCTTACGCTTTTTAGAAATATTATAGTTAAAATTTTATTTAGTAACCAACATTTTTGTAATTATTAAAATGCATTGGATATTCATCGTTTAAAACATTAATTGTGATTTAATGCTCATTTCAGGTGAACAAATATTGATGTATTTGTTGGTACGAGTTAAATTTAACTGGAATGAAGTAGATTTCAGTTTTTTCTCCACGTATTACTTTATTTGTAATCTCGTAGGTAAATTTAATTAATACGTACTATAACAGTCACATTATACAGGGCGTACAGGTCTATTTGATTAATGGTGATAATATGCATTCACGTGGTCATGTTAAATAATGATAAAATATATTGTGTATTTATTATCAATTACCTACTTTTTAATGATAAAAAAACACTGATTAGCAAGAAATAAATTTGAATATTAACAAACTTTGAAATTTTTTTTTAAATCAATGACGAAAACAAATTAAAAGTTTTAAACGCAAAAATTGTTTTTAAATACTTATTTATTAAACAGCTATCTTGGATTATATAAGAAAAAAATTTAAATTATTTAATTTTAATTGTTAAAAAATGAACTAAAATATAACATATAAAATTTAAAGCGCAGAGCTATAGAAAACATTACAAGAAAAAAAAACTTAAAAATATTGAATACAAAAAAAGTCAAATAGACCTGTTGCAGTATAATGAACAGTATAATGTATGTAATATTAGGTAATAGTCGACAAAGACTAATGAAAATGGCATATTTATAAATTTTAGGTATTGCATTCACACTGTGCATTTTTGTTAAGCGTTTTGGTATTGACGACAGACTGCTTGGAGCAATTGGATGTTTGAGCAAAGGATTGGCTTCATTTGTTTACGCCTTCGCCCCGACCGAATTCTTATTCTATATAGGTAAATATTATGCAATTAATTGTGTATTATACTCATATAAATTTAATAATTATACTTTATACTATATATTACGTAGGTATTTAATAATAAATCTAGAAAAATGATTTGATTACAATACTAATATATGTATAAATATATCTATTTCAGGTCCAATCGTGGACATTTTCCACGGTACGGCACTTGTTGCATTTAGATCAATACTTTCAAAACTTGTTCCTGCAAACCAACTTGGTATGGAATTAATGAACTACATAATAATTTTGAATTAATTTTTGTATCATACACTCACACGTGGTGTAATCATTTTAAAATATACCTATAGGTAGTTATTTATTTGCAGTAATTTGATTCGTATTTTATATAGGTCAAGCGTTGGCGGTATCTTCACTCGTCGAAACCATAGTTCCTGCAATATTCAGACCACTGTACAATGTGATTTATTATAAGACATTAGACTTTCTACCTGGTGCATTTTACATACTCGGAGGAGTGCTTAATATTTCCTCCATTTTTATTTTTCTGTGAGTAAATTGTCTTTATAGTTTATACATAAATATATTATGCAATAAGATTTAAACAAAATTTCGTTTATGTTTATGAGATATCAAACCACTAGCTAATACTGAACATTCATACAGCCATATTATGTATGTCAATTTAGATACAATATTATTAAAAGTTAAACTCCATAGAAATATTATGAATTATTAAAATAAATTTGGATTTTATACTAGTAATATAACCATAGGATTGATCTATTTGAATATAAAATAGACAAATTTAATTTATGAAATGGTAAAAATTTACTGTCATTCAGTAATATTTATTATTTTTTGAATATAGCCTATAGTAGGCATAATAATATAATTGTATCATAAAAAGTTATACATTGATAGGTACGAAAAAAAAAAAAAAAATTATTGACATTATATTGTGAAAAATTTGCCAATACCTGTCACTTGTCCTTAGAGATTTTCATACATTTAGGGTAATTATTAAAAAATCTAAAAGTAAACTTTCCAATAAGTTTTGACTAGACTTGAATTTCAGTCAATAAATTTAGGGTTGCTTGTTGTCACTTCTTTCACTTAAAAAGGGTGATTCAGAAAAATTTAATATTCTTCATTTACTTATAATATATTTATATTTTATTTGATTAATAATTTATAATACTTTAATAATATATTAGTAATAACCTTTTCCCATAAAATATGCTCGTATTAAAAACTGTTTTAAAGTACCTATAATTTGGAAATATTTATAGTAAAAACACCCATAGGAGTGTTAGTATCCTTTTCATACATAAATTTAAAAAATATATCATTATTCAATTAGAATTAATTTTAGTAAATATCCTAACAAATGTGTAGGATACGCAAAATCATTAAATCGGTGATAAAAAATGAATATCTATTATATTTTTATTATTGTGCCATTTGTTAATTATAGGCACAAAATATTATACATTTTAGTACACTGATTATTAGGGAACGGATTTAAATTCTCTAAAAAACAAGAAAAATGCCTTAAAAAATACGATTTAATGACTTAAAAAAATGCTTTAACATCAAAAAATGCACTAAAAAATGCCCTGAAAAACTTAAAAAATGGGTTTATATTCAATAAAAACAAAATTTTATATTTAAAACTTATAAAAAAATACATTATTATGAAAAATCTAATAACAAATATTTAAATACAATACAAACTTAATTAATTAACTTTAGATAAATAGTTTATTGTATCTTATCTCTTATCTTTACCTTAATGTGGGTAATAATCTGTTGTAACTTGTATGCATATATTTTGTGTCTACACGTGTCAACAATAATTTCGTAATTTCGTAACATAATACATATTTAGGTATTTTAATTTTTTTTAGAATGAATGTGGAAAAAATGACTTAAAAACCACAAAATGCACTAAAAATTTCAAAAAATGCATTAAAGTCTTAAAAACGCAAAATAAAAGTTACATTTTTTAATTCTTTGATGTATGAAATGTTTTCGGACATTCAAATAAAAATGCAATTTACATTCAAATCCGTTCCCTACTGATTATATTATATTAATTATTGCATTTTATTCGTGATAAGTAATAACTACCTAGGAGCTGAACTAATAAAATGAAAATGGCAAAGAGAAAGTTATTTTATCAGATCCAATGAAAGTTAATAACAATTAATATGAAGAATAAATATTTACTGATTTTATATTCAGATGGATGTACAACCGTACAAAAAGAAGAGCGTTAACATGAACATCTCAGAAAGGCCAAAGTTACTCGTACAAAATTGAATTGAAAGATTCTCGTCACATTGGATTCCCGCAAGATTTTTATGCCTACTTCTCTTTATGTGTATTATATTTTTTTTTTGAAATTTAAATTTAATAATATTATTTTAAACACATATATTTTTCTCAAACAAAAAATTATAATATTAATCTTATCACTTTCTATTTAATACATTTTACTAACATGTGATAATTTTCAAAATGCATGTTAATATAATATTCATTTAGAATTTACTATTCTTCAGTGGTGATAGTCTCGTACAATCTTACATATTATTATGTATAGAATATTCAAATACCATTATTTAGTATCAGTGTTTTGAGTTAATTGTTTATATAATTTGTTACATATATTTTAGATGGCTGTACAAGAAACACAAACAAATTGAAAAATTGGATGATGTAGAAGAGAAACAAGCCTTATCAGGAGAACCTAACAGTCAGCATTCATAAAACCTCAGTAAAATTATTTAAATTATTATTGTTTTAGATTATTTTATCATGTAAAATAGTTAATTTAATTTCCATATATTTTTTTTTTTTATTGTTTATTATTTTACTAGAAAACACTATTTATTTATTTATGTCAATCAATTTTACTGATATGTATTCATGTTACTTTAATTTATAATAGTTGAGTAAAATCCACTTAGGCTGGAACTAATATTGATAAGTTTAATTTAAGTATGGTATTGAATATTGCATAGTTTATATTCGAAATCATAATATATTTTTGTTTATGAAAATTAAAAGAAAAAGTTATACGAAAATTCACAATTATGTTTAATGAGTATCTGAATTAAATAACGAAAAATTTCGGGGAATTCATAAAAAATATTTTAAAGCATTTTAATGGACGAATAACCATAGAGACTTGGATTTTGACTAAATGTGTTCGTGGCTACTTTACTCAAGAGCGGTATAGTTAGTCATTAATATACCGTAAGACAAAAAATAAATATTGAATATGATAAGAGAAATTAGAATTTTATCATTATAGAGTTTAAAGCATATAATTTTTAGATAAATATAATTTAAATATTTAAAAATAATGAAGATCTTTTTTGTTTATATTATAATATACCAATCAAAAAAAAAAAAAAAAAATGAAAAATGTTTAGTTTTCTTTTGGATTTATAGAATATACGATAAATTTAAATCGAGTTTATAGTTTTAAATTTTTATTTTTGTTTTTGGAAATGATAAATGAATTTTTAAATGCTATACAAATTTCTTCATACCATCTAACATAATATTGTTATGAAAAAATGTATTCAAGTAAATAATATAAATGGCTTTTTTTGTTTGAAGTCGTCATAATGTTTATGTGCCAATAAGTTACTGTGTATTATGTTCATCTACGTAGTATAAAATAACTATACACTTCTCATGATGGTTATGTATATTTTCATAGGGATTAATATAAATTTAAATAGTTCTTTATTATACTTTTTTCAATGCTTAAAGAGTTATTTGACTTATGAGTAATAAGTGATTTATCATTTATGATGACTAGTTAATTAGTCAATTAACGAACACATATAGTTTTTAAATCGTATAGTACTATAAGGTAGTGTATACTAGTATTAAGACACTAAGAAATTGGTTGCATATTTTAGTATGTGTTTCTCTTCAGATCGTAATAAAATGAGTATGCAGCGAGTATATTATTCAACGTGCAATACTCTTGGATACTTAAAGTTGTAAATTTAGTGTTATGCAATGCATAACATTTTACAAATCGATTTTTAAAATTATTATTAGACTAGACTATATCATTTTTATTTATAGGTATTGTGTTTTAATCGTCAGGAATAAAATTGTTTCCTGGAAAATAGTTATCAAAAAAAAAAATCATAATTTGTACATGTTCAGTGTTCTTTGCATACATTGTAGTTTACAACATAAACATGAATAATATGATGACAATTCAGTATTGTAAGTATAATTGTATTATAATATAATATATTAGAGACAAATGTAATAAAACTGCCTATCTTGGACGCCGTTGTGAAATACCTGCATTCAGGGACTGAACCTTTAATGATTTTATCGGTTCTGATCAATTAAATTAGAAATTAGAAATTAAATTCCGGTTCAGTTAAAATCACTTTAAATATTTTTAATATAACTTTTTATTTAATTTAGAAACATAATACCTAAAATATATTATATATTTTCTTTTTATTATAATCTTAAAATGTTTCAGCACACATGGTGCTAATACAAGTAATAATTTGTTTACCTAAAATATAAAAAGCTGGAAAGTTAATATCGCTCTGGTGTACATTAGGTTACAAGTGGGTTACTGTAATGGATGGAATTAAATTTGAATCCAATTATATTATATCATTGTATACGAAAAACGATTTTTAGCGGGGACGGTTTATCTGTCTAGGATATATTACAGATTATAATTACTTATTATTAATACTTACTAAAATATTTGACTTTCCGGTAGACATTTTTTTTTTTTTTTTTTTTTTGATAAAGATAGACAAACTTGTAAGGAATATTGAATTAAATTTTAAAATCTTAGATTTAAAAATAAAATTTTTTACGAATTTCTATCTAAGATAATTTGAATATTGCCCTAATTTTCATGTATTTAGTAAAAATTTGGACTTTAAATGCTTATAAAAAAAATCGTGCTTATGTATTTTTAACATTTTTCAACAAAAACAATATGTTGGAAGCCGTAAATTAAACTTTGAAGCTTTTTGACCCAATAATAACTAACATTTTATTGACATTAATATAAAAAAAAACTAAAAAAGTTGAAAAATTAAAATATCAGTAAACCACTCAAAACAAATCAAAATATTTTGAAAATTGTATAAAGTATAGGGCCTATATTAACATTTAGTGAAAATTTCAAGTATCTGCGGTCATTTGTTTCAGAGTTACACAAAAATTAGAAAATCGCGAAATGAGAAATCTATTTTTTTTTCGTATAGCGCTATGTCCTGGAAGTAGGCCCGAAGGCCTAGTTCGAACGCCTGTTTGGCAGAATTTCTATTGGGGCACCCGTAGGTTTCTGCCATGCCCCGGAGTGGGGGATGGCGGCACTTGTTCTCCGGACACCATGACTTGCCCGAAGAAAAATGCCACCCGATAGGCGATAGTCGAGGATCGAACGCGGTCCGGCTGAGCCACAACCGACGCGTTAGACCACTCGGCCACCTCTTCCCCCAGAAATCTAGTGAAAGTCTAATATTGTAAAAATTTAAATTTCAAACGCTCATAAAAATTTAATTTAAATTTCTGGTGAACATTTTTTTTGTGATAAAGATTGAAAAAATTGTAAGGAATCTTGTATTAAATTTTAAAATCTGAGTTTAAAAAAAAAAATTTTCATGAATTTCTAGCTGAAAATAATTTGTGAATTTTCATGATTTTTACTTATGTTGTTAAAATTCATACTTTGAATGCTTATAAAAAATTGTGACTATGAATTTATTTTATTTTTCAACTGCTATATTGTAACAATATATTAGGAGCCTTGTATTAAATTTTCAAGCTTTTCTATCCAATAAATAAATTTTTATCTATATTAATTTAAATAAAAACTAATAATAATCGAAAATTGCATATGAGATATGACTATAAAGAGTTCAATTTATGACAGACAAAAAAAATTTTTTTCTTAAAACACACACATCATGGTAAATCTCGCTTCGCTCAGAATCTAAAATGCACATATTATAAAGTTCACACTAAATCGAATAAAGATTAATAATTAGTATTCATATTTGACTATCTTTCAGAACTCAAGTACGGTATAAATAATAAATAATATTATATTGGTTAGGTCATATATAATAATATTTTCATACTATTTTTAAAACTTAATGTGAACATTTAAAACTTGTTTCAATGACTACCTATCATCGTCACTACGGCCACTCACCACTACGACCGTAGTAACAAATATTCTTAGATACAAAAATATTTAAATATTTTTAGTCGTTTTTCGTCTAAGAATGTAAATCTCTTAATGTTGGTGTACCTTTTTTTTTTGACCATATCTAGCGTTTTTTTTTTTTTTTTTGACAATGAAAAGAAAAGTTGTTAAAATTTGAATGTCAGTATCTAGTAATCAGTCTTCACCAAGTTTGAAATTAGACCTGGCTGAAAAATCCGTCTGCAGTTGATAGAATTATAATGACTTCTGTATTTGGATTTACTTGAAATTCGATTCGAGATTAATTTATTGTTTGGGCGATTGTAAACTCTCCCGATTTTAATGGCATGTAAACTCTCCTGGGTTTAGTCCAATACTACCTGACGGGAACATGTAAACTCTCCTGGATCTAGTTCAGTACTATTTGAAGAGAACATGTAAACTCTCCCGGGTCTACTTCAGTACTACTAAGCTAGCTGCATGTATTGCAGCAGCTGAGCAGCTGAGCAGCATGGGGTATTATTCGTTTTACACAGTTAGAATTGGTTGAGCCATTATAGTCGATATCGTTTTAAATATTTAAATTAAAAATACTCTAACGGTAATTAAATATTTAAATGACAAATACAGGTTAACACAAGATAAATACAGATTAAATATGGTAATACAATTCATAATAAAAATTATTATCACAATCTCTGCAGTGTAGTCAATTCATAGAGTAGCAATAACATTTAAAATAACTCGGGAGAGTTTGCACATTTCTTTCAAGTAAACATAATATTGACCCGGGAGAGTTTACCATCGGGAGAGTTTACCACCGTCCTATTGTTTTAAACACCTATTGTAAATCATGATAAGGGTTTATTTTTTCTTGAGTATTAGGATTATCTAACTTATAAATCATTAGTTTTTCTTTGGAGACATATATAAATACTACGCTGCTTCAAATATTAAAAATGAGAATTCATACTTAGTATATCATATAGGTACTACAACCATTAACCAGTAGATTATTTTAATTTAACAATTTCTGTTTTGTATCACTAATGTTTATGAATAACTCGACAATTATTTTGCAAGCTTATATCTCTTAGTTCTTGGTCCTAATTTATTTACGTAACACGTTTACACGTTTACACGTCTATTTTTATTTTTTTATTATTATTATTTTAATTAAGCTTCAACAACATAGGTATAGCAATAAACATTAATATTTTTTTACACAAGTATGAAGCACACGTCTACCTATTTATATTGTTTCATTGTATGAATGTTATACCTAAGTGATAAATAAGACGTTAACGTATTTTATTGTATTTCTAATCATTAATCTATATCTAGTCAATAATCATTATGTATACTTTAGTTTTTGTAACACAATACACATGAAGATTCTCATTAATAATAAATTAACAGTGCACCAGGATTAAATGTTTCCACTGGCGTATCCAGAGGGGGTTTAGGGGTTGTACCCCTCTCCGAAAATTGTTCAATGTTTAATGTATGATTATTGATAATAATAAAAACACACAAAATTCAAAACAATTTAATGTTATATTTTTTCTAACCCCCCTCCTAAAAAAAAAATCATAGATACGCTACTCAATGCTTCATTACACATTTACATGACAGTTTATAGTGTAGTAGATGGTGCATAAGTAGTTTGCGTTCACTAATATAGTTTTTAAACTGTTATCTATTACATTAAATTAGAAATACATTTAATTATGTGTAATATAAATAATTGACAATAAAATATTAAAGCCTATAATGTTTTTTATTACATCTACAATTAATATTATTCTTTATGAGTTTAAATGACACTGTACATGGTTAATAATCGTTCTTACATAACACATTGATAATATAGTAAATACATCGTAGACTAAATAATAAACACGTGAAAAAAAAATTCACACAGATAAGTTAAATAATATGTATACAGTATAATATAAATTATAATAATCTTTTAAAAATATAACTACATCCCGTCGGCAGTCATTAACTTAAGATTGGCTTCTATAATATATATCATTCGAAATTATATAAAATAGTATAAATATATATTATTTTATTTGTCTGTATACCTAATATGTGTATGATTCTAAATTCTTCTTAAACGGCCGATTATGATGATTTTTTTTGTGTGCGTGTTTGAGTGCATCTCTGAATGGTTTGAATTCTAATTGGACCTGATAAGTCTAATCAGAGAGGATTTTATGATTTACAATGGAAATAAAACTTATATATTATAATAGAAATAGAAGAAATAATTATAGTAGACATTAATTTTTGTAGTAAATAAATGGTTGACATTAATTACTCGGGCGGATGAGCTAAAATCATTCATTAAATCGTTCCGTTCATGGTTTCAAATACATAAATTATATCTTAAAATATGAGAGTTGAATGTATTTTGTATTTTTATATAGGTATTAGGTACATGAAAACTACTAAATTGATTTCGTGAAAATTTAAAATTGTTCTTGTATATTTATCGGAAAAATTCAGAGAATAATTTGAGCCATGTTCGATTTATACCAATTTATATTTATAGTTTATCCAATCTGCCACAGTCGAATTAGTTCACAAAGGTAAATACACTGACGTAAATTTTTCCAAAAATTAAGGTACTCTAAAACCAGGGTGTCCCGCGATGATTTACCCGTTGCAATATCTCACGAAATAATGGATACATCAAAATTCTAGTTTTGTAATAAGATTCACAGAGATAAGAACAAAAATTATTTCATATTTAAATTTATTTTAATGTTTTGGTAAAAAAAATTAAAAAATATATTTTTTTATTTAATTATTTCCAAAAATTCAACTATAGTTATTTTGTAGAGTTAATTTTTTTGAAAATGTTGACGTTTCAACATTTTATTTTCATTAATCTATTAATTTTTAATATTTTTTTTAGTTTTGAGAAACATTGCGAACAATTCAACACCGTAGTGTTATTAAACATGTAACACGCCTCGCTGCGCGCATTCTCGTACAAGCTAGCCAAAACTTCCAGTGTGTTTAGTTATAAATTATAATCATATTTTACTTCTTCGAAACTAGAAAAAATATTAAAAATCATGAACTTAATGAAAATGAAATTTTGAAAAGTCAATTTTTTCAGAAAAATAAACTATACAAAATGGTTATGGTCATATTTTTGGAAATATTTAAATAAAAAAAAATATTTTTTAATTTTTTACTAAAACATTTAAATTAAATTTAAAAATGAAATAATTGTAGTTCTTACTCTTGTAAGTCTTATAACAAAACCAAAACTTTGATATCTCCATTATTTCGTGAGATAGGTATCACAATGGATAAATCCTCGCGGAACCCCGTATATATAGCAGAATTTTTCAATTTTTTTCAAGGGCGAAGTAAATATAGGTAAAATGGATGTTATAGTTAGTTTGAAGTTAATAAACCCAAAAATTACTTAACCGTTTTCATTATAAGTTATATCCTTGAGATTTGAAAGGTGTTAAAAATAGCTTAATTTTTCAACTTCCGAAAAAAATAAAAAATTGCTTGTTTATCCAAATGACTGACATTGGTTACATAATATTTTAATAATATTATAATTAGAAGATATTATGATAATAATACGTTTTTTTTTTTTTTTACAAATATATTTATTAAATATATTAATTTTTGGGCAATGCAACGTCAGGTGGGACATCTAGTACTATTTAAACATATAAACATACACATAAGAATATATATTATATTTATTTTTATTAATTCGTATTATGAATAACATAAATTTAATTTACGAGGCATTGTTTTATTTTAAATCACCAATCCAAACGATGTTTATCAACCAACTTGACGGTCAAATCTTCAGAAGCTCCTTCTAGTTCTACCATCACTATAGTATTGATTCCAAGAACTAGGTACGGAGCTGGCACGTATAGTGTGATTTGTGGACCTACTGCTGGCCAATATCTACCGATATTGATGCCATTGATAAATGCAACGCCCTAAAAATAATAGATCTTATAAGTCATAAATTATACTGTAAAATATTGAAATGTATTTAAACTATACAATATTCATGAATAGTATTAGGAATAATATTCAATTAAATAATATTACGTTATAGTCAAATTTGTAAATAAACTATACGCAATTTAGGGTATTTATATTTGTGAATTTTATCTCAAATATTTTCAAATGAATAATAAGACATTAATTTCAATCGGTCAAAACATCGCAACCACCCGAACCAGAATCAGCCACTCTTCCTTTATTCACTCACATTTAATTAGTAAAGATCCCTAACCAATATGCAAACCTTACCAAACTCCTTTAAGGTAGATTTAACTATCAAACACATAGTGGAGGAATGCTCACAATATTCTTCAACCCACATCAACCTCAACATGCTACCTACCATAGAAGAAGCGTTGGGCGAAAGTCAAACTACAAAAATAATAGAATTTTTAAGTACCGTTAATATTATCAAAAAATTGTAATCTTGTAATCCAATAAATGTAATTTGTATATACAATATATAAAACTAATCTTAAGAAAATATCATGTAAAAACTAATGTCAGGCTAATAACCTAAGTTGTTGAAGCTATATTTCTTTAAATAAAAAAAATAATAAAATAAGACATTATCGTCTATTTCGTAATACAACATAATACAGTATATTAAAAATTAAATTACTTCTGATATATCATAACTAATTATAATGATATGACATATCAATAATTATATATTATATTGTTTACTGATAAATTAACTATTCTAATGACTGATAAATATTATGTTTATTAATTAATAATAAACTAAACTGATTAGTATTAGTTAATTATATCGTAACATCATATTTAAGTAAATTTACGACTAATTATGAAATTTGAACACATGCGTATTATCTATGGTCCCTCATATTGAAATTTATGATTAAAACATCAACAAAGGCCTACGAGGCCCTAGATAAATCAACAAACTGTCATGGCTCACCGTCTCCTTGAATGTAAATCATGTAGAACTCAAATTAATAATATTGTTTTGAAGTAATCAACAAACCTTTGACCATCCAGACGTATCTAAAAATGTATCCAATGGTTTTGTGTGTTTATTATCTTGTGGTATGACAAAAATTCCTTTGTAAAAAGCTGGTGGCTTAACGTTTGGTCGAATATTTATAGTTTCTAACCACGATGTTTCGTTCAATGGATATCCAGTCATTACCCACGGACCTAGGATGTATTTTCCTAGAGTTACGTTTGATAAAATTCCCTAAAATTTAACTATTAATACACAAATTAATATTAATACAATATGCAATAAAGATACCTTCCTGTCCTCCAAAAATCTCTTGTCGTTAATTCTGCCTTGATTTTCGACAAGAATGCTCAGCTTTTGATTACTACCGATTACTGATATTTCCATCGTCGTATTATTATTAGATCTGCTCATTATTCCTAATTTCGCCTAAATTAGGATTTAATTTCATCTTTGAAGTAATAGAGTATTAAATATATTATTTAAATAGAAACTAAAGTTTGAGAACAATATTATTTTGTAACTGAATAACTATTATGTACATGATGCTATCGCTCTCATACGGTATTTAACCTCTAAGACAATTCTTTTTCTACTTATTTTAATTTAAATATGATTCCACATTTACTTCCACATTTTCATTGTTGATATTAGTATTAGCTAGTATACATAATACAAAATAAAATTGTTTATAGTTGTTTGAATACACACCTGTTTTTTCATTCATCGCAATTTTCACAATCAAATTATTAATAATTAACTATACATATATATTAGAGTACAACAAAATAATATACGTTATGTGAAACGTGTAATGTGTTTGTTGTAGGTATATTATATATTTGTATATATTAATATATTATCTGCTTGAAGATTATAGGGTAATCAGCTCATGTTTGAAACTATTAATTTACGTATTACATTACATTATGTTATTTGTATGGAGTTGGAATAAATTATAATATGTATGGTATATAACGCAGAATTTTTCAATTAAACTAATTTAATAAATATTTACTTTAAATTTAATTTTAAATATATATTTGTCGTAGCCACTTCGTGAAATTGATCTTTTCATGAAAAGATGACCATTTCGTGAAATGGAAACACATTTTTTACATTTTGTGAAATTCAAAAATATTTCATGAAATGGTCACTCAATTTTAACATCGTGTAATTTTTTTCAAAAAGTGGTCATTCACTTTGTGTACTGATATACAACATTTAACAACTTATTCTATCTTTCTACCCTTATAAATTTAACTTAAATAATTATAAATAGTAATAAAGTGTATTTATATCATATTAATTTATTAACCGTATTGTGAACATTTTTTATTAATTAGAGCAGGAAAATGAATTGTGACAACGAATGTTACATTTTAGACTATACCTTTAAAACAAACACCTCTTTTGGTTTGACAAACACTTTTACACGAACAATCGAACAATTTAAAAATCCCTGACCTCCAAATACAATTTGGACAGTTTCACGCAAGGTTAATTCTTTATAATCATCATTATGATTATGACTTTTATCAAAATCAATAAATATCATTTACACATTTTAGATAGTCTAGTAATTGCAGTATAATAGTCGTATTTAATAATTTAGATATTATTTAAGTATTTATTGTATTATTTGACGAAGTTAATATAGATATAATCAAACTTGACGTTCCGTTAAGTTGTTCGTGTAAAAGTGCTTGTCAAACCAAAAGATGACGTGTTTGTTTTAAAGGTAGTCTAAAATGTAACAGTCGTTGTCACAATTCATTTTTCCTGCTCTAATAAATAAAAAATATTCACAATACGGTTAATAAATTAATATGATATGAACAAACTTTATTACTATATATAATTATTTAAGTAAAATGTATAAGAGTAGAATAAGTTGTTAAATGTTGTATTTCAGTACACAAAGTGATCGACCACTTCGTGAAATATTTTTGAATTCCACAAAGTGTAAAAAACGTGTTTCTATTTCACGAATAATGTTCATCTTTTCATGAAAACATCGATTTACGAAGTGGTTACGACATATTAACATTTTAATAAATTTAGAACAATAAATATTGAATTACCGTCACATATTAATATTTTATCAATTTATTAAAATAAATATTAAACGAATTCAATTATTATTCAATGTTAACAATTAATCTTGATTAAATTTTTAAAATATATTATTTGATAAATAATTTTACAAATAATTTGTATTAAATATATTAATTATAATATATAATTATACGATGATAGTCAGTGATAAAATTATTATTTTTAATAAAGCATCTATAGTAGGTGTACCGAAAAAAATGTGTGCACAATATATATATTATATACAGATAGGTATATAATATAATATGTTAATATACGTACATTATTCAAAAAGATAATTGCTCGATCGCCAAGTGATTTGATAACTAGTGGTAATTTGGTCAATTCTCCCATCGGTGGTAAAATTGTTTCATATAATACTAGTCCATGATTAATATCCATATCTTCGAAGCATAATGGTATGTTATTTAAGACTGGCTTGAGACGTTGGGCTACATTGTCAAATAAACTGATCACAGGCAACATATTTACGATTCCATAATTCCCCTTTGGTGCGATTTTCGGACTTGACGCTGTTGGGAAATTCTGTAAAAATTGTTTTAATATGAAAATTAATTACATAAATTATAAACATTTTATCATTTCTAAATAGTATTAAATATTATATGTCTTCAGTTTATTGGTGTACGTCATCAATGGCGTAATAAAATGATATTTAAGGGAGAGGGGAATGGAAAATTTACTCATCCCCTTCTCAGCTAAAAAAAAAAAAAATACTGGCTTATATCATAAGCACCTCTCAATACAAGCATTTTTATCTATATAATGTCCAATATTGATCAGTGTTAATTATTACGAAGTAATTATAGGTATTTATTTATTTATTTATTAAAAATATACGGGTTGCCCCTATAACATTAAAGTACAGTACAATGTATTAGAATAATAGTAGAAAATTTAGATGAATAAAATATTACATGTAAATAACAGAATTACAATTTAATTAAACATTCATTTAAATAATTAAGTAAGCAATTAAAACGCATATATTAAACTTAAAAGTTATTAACAGTGTTTAAGAACATTAGAACAAATTATCATCAAAAGAGGGGTCCTCATTAGCAATACATATATGTAAGTTATATACAGCTAGCATGGATGAGTTGGCTTTAATGAATTATTTCTATAAAATATACTTTAGTACGTAATACCTAATAGATAATAATATTTATATGCAAATATTGTTTACCAGTTAAAAAAAAAAAAATCATCGAGGATACGACACCTAAATCCTTCTTCCGTTATTACACCACTGTACGCAATCCAAATGTTTTATTCAACGCACATTTTAATAATCCCAATAATTTTGGGCACAAATTCAATAATAATTTTTTGTTATTTAACATCTGTGTAATAAAAACGATCTTCCTAAGTTACATTTTTCAATTTTTGTTCCGTTTGAATCTAGACCTTTAATGATATACACAGTACAAAAGGTTCACTATTATAGGTACATATAATGTTTATTCTTCAATCAGTATTTCAATGTTTATGGGTATGAAACTTTAATTTTAAATCCAACACTGTGTGAATTTGAATCATAAAACTTTATAGGTATTAACATAAAAAAAAAAAACTTTATTTAAACTAGGGGCTTTAATTTTTTAAGTGAATACAAACGCACGTGTACACGAGTCATGGATATCGTAAACTCGAAGATTGATACATTTTAAAACACATAAACACGTATCGGAATCATATTCAAGAGATTAATTTTATTTGTTATTTATTTATTAACTTATGTCAAAAATAGTAAGATCTAAGATACCCTAAGATTATCCAAGACTTTAAATAGATGTTCATTTTACGAAAAGAAATTATTGTTAGTTAATGATTTTTAGAAGATGGTAAATATTGCATCACAAAAACATGTTTTAAGTTAATTATAATTATTATGATATGATTTTATCATATTTAAATTACATTACTAATACAAATACAGAACTATATAAGTGAGACGTAAAAACGTGAATAATATCATTAATTTTAAATTTTTTGAACATTTATTGAAAATTTAAGTGACGTGTCTTACAAATCAAACCTCAATTGCACGTGTAAACGTGAAATAATATGCCCTAAATTGTTAGCCAAATAATTATAAATACTTTATTAACTATTTACCCATAATATGATTATATGAAATAATTGCTTTTAAAGACGTAATTTATTTTAAATATTTTTCATAATAGTTTTAAATATATTTTAATTACCGCTTTTTTAAGGGCCTGTTTAATAGCATGATACTTTTCTGTCGGATCACCAGCTTCGTCTAGCGGAGCGGAAAAATCGTACGAGGTCAATTGAGGTCGATAGCCAGATTTAGCTAAAGTTGTCCCATTAGTATTAGCACCTGAAGTAAATCCAAAGTTGGTTCCTCCGTGGAACATGAAAAAGTTAAAAGATACGTTAGTTGCCAAAAAATATTTTAACACTCGTATTATGTCCTTGGTATATCTAACTGGCCGCGGGCTATCCCAAAACGCGACCCATCCGTCGTAGAACTCAGAGTTGACTAATGGCCCCTTCTTCTGAACTTGTCTCAAATGATAAAAACACTCAGTTACTATAAGAAATAAAGTTATAGATGTAAATAATATATAATTAAATAAAAATAGTTGTAAATTCCAAACTTCTATTAAAACAGTTGAAACATGTATCTAAACTTCGGTATATAGAAATGCTCCATAATCATTATTGTATAATGTATTTATATTTGATATACTATTGTTATACATGTAACACATATCTTTGAATTACATTAATATTAAAAATCATATTATATAATTGTAGTTTTGGAGAATACCATTTATTTTTTATTTGAGGTATCTTGCTATAATAATTGTTATTATATCAATAGCTAATAGGTATGCTGTATACTACTAACTATCTATTACATTTAATATTTTTGAAGGATTTCATTTTATCTTACCATTAACAATTGCAGCGAAGTCGACAGTAGAAAATACATTTGGAATCTGTCCACACTTCAAAAAAGATAAATTGCATTCGTCGGTCGTATAAAGTTGGGCTTGTTCTCCAACATAATGATAGATTAAATCCCTAAGCCATAACATATACTCCATATCACAGTTTCCTAAATCGTTATGTCCGTATTCATTTTCTATCTAAGTAAAAAAAATATACAAAATATTATAGATAACTCAGTTATCTAAGATAAGTAATGTTATTCATTTTAATAAATTAATAATAAATTAATTAATAAATACTAAATATGATTTTTTTTTACTCATGGTTAAGACCAAAAGTTCAAAATTTAATACTTGAATACAAATAATTTTAATAGAATACATTTTTCTTAAACGTCGACCCTATTTAGACTAAGGAATAAGTTGTTTCAACTTAAATAATAACCAATATGTACCTAATAAATTATTTTGTATACCGTATGACATGCCAGTTCCTGAAATTCCTATGATAATTGATAACTATCTACTAGTGTAACTCGGTGTATGTGAACATTGTGAATCAAGTTTTACCAAAATAAATTAAAAGAATAAATTCAGGAATACACTCGTTAAGAATGTGATGAATTCCTAAATTTTTAATGTTTAAGGAATTTGAATTAAATTATAAATTTCAAATCCAAAATTATAATTGGTTACAAGTAGGTTTAAAAACTTTGTGAAAATATCAAGTCTATTTAAGTCCATTTGAAATTTCTTATAAGTTACCAAAAAAAAGTAATCGAGGTTATATTTCAATGCAAAACAGTTACAAAACCTTTTGGTATTTTAAAACAAGAATTCCAAATTTGGAGTGCTAGAATGACGTAGCTGAAAATATGACAATCTAAAAAAAGACGTGTATTTTTTAAAATACCAATTACTATACATATTAAATATTTACTCGCCTGAACCATGATAATGTTTCCATCATTTCCATATAAAAATGGAACTATTTTTGGCATCAATACTGAAAACCATCTTTTTACGTACTTTTTGTAATCTGAAATAAGTAATACAGAAACCTTATGAAATTGAATTAAACAAATTGTTGATATGTTTCTCAAATTATAAAAAAACAAAAAAAAATATTTAATAGCAGTGTATTCCATTTTTGTATATAATTTAATCATTAAATTTTCCTTTTATTTGTGAAAAAAAATAAGATTAATAAATTTAAAATGTATATACAATGTAAATGTATCTATTTATCATAAAAATTAGTACAGAATGAGACATATTGCACACATAACAAATATTGATTAAAATTAGTCCAGCTTAAAAAAAGTTGAGGTATTTTTCTGATTTTAAATATTATACATACATTTTTTTGTGATTTTTCAAGGTACATATATATTATACAGATAATAATAGTCAAAAATTAGTCAGTAAAACTTAAGTAGGTAAGTATAAATTTTAAACCAATCTGTGAGGTTTATAGTTTTAAATGTTAACGGATATACATAATATTAGGTATATTAATATTACTTGGGTCACTAGATCTCAGATGTATACTAGGTTTTTCTTTCAACAGCCAATATGGATGACCACCCTGCAATTTAAAAAACAAAAATATTATAACCGAATTAAGTATAAAAAATGTTCTAGGTCTATTTAACCACTCAACTGAAAAAAATATTAACATTCTAATTTTACATGAAATCTATATCTGAATTCCGAAGTATAGATATAATACCTTCCCTCCACACAATGGTGATTCACAATATACATTTTTATTCATGAAAAAGTCACGTAAAGACTGTTATATTGTTGTAACCAAACACTGTGCCCACAAAACGTATCATGTTTTAAATATCCATTTCTGTAAATTCTGAATAAATATTTAATGAATTTAGACTGAGAAGCGAAGTACATATTATGAACGTATTGGTTTTACAAACTCCAATGATATATTGCTTTTATTTTTGAATAATTCCATAAACACATTTTACATGCCATATAATAGGTATTAGTGTATTACTTATCTAATAACTTAATCTATAATACTTCTTATTTATTTTAAAGTAGTCTATACAAAGTATGTTCAACACAATATTCTTATATCGATGGAATTACTTAAACGACTGACGAGTGACGGAGAACTAATAAATCTCGTATGTTTATACAATGAATTATTACATAAGTTTAATCTAATAAAACTAATCAACACTGACTAAAAAAACATCAATTTTTCTACTTTCAAAAGATAGAATAAGTATAAAATAGAGCTAAAAACATGAAAACATTAAAATAAGATAAAAGCTTTGAAATATGTACAATTTAAAAATGTTACAAGTTACGATCCCTGTATTTTTTTTAATATGGCACCTCCATTTTAGGGTTGAACTGTTTAAAAAAGTTGTAAAACTGTTGTAACTTTTTTTTCCTTCCCTTTTTTTTGCATTACTTACAAAGTCTGAATTTATATTATTGGAACTTAACAACATAACAATATTTTTTTTTACACTGGTATTAATACTTACCAAGTCCCTTTCAGCTGAGATAAACGGCCCTGGTCTAATAAGGACATTCATGTTTTCTTGTTTTGAAATTGTCAAAAAATATTCAATGTCAGCTTGTCCTTCGAAATTATATACACCCGAATATGGTTCATGTAAGCTCCATTCTACATAACTAAAAATGATGAAAATCATTTAATTAAGAACAAAAGACACATTCTTTATGACGGATCAAATGATCAACTGATTAAAATTAACATGTGGCATATAGATTTTTATGAAATATTTTGGATTTTTTCTGACTTAAAGTATTTTAAATCAGTAGACCTAAATAAAAAATCATTGAAGCTTATAAGCTATTTGATAAATCGATTCACATATTAGTGTTAATATATGCATACTGATAAGTAATTACTAATTATATTGTATTATGTATTATCCCAAATGTGTAAAAATATTAAAGTAATTTTATATTATCTTCCTGGCTAAAATCCCTACCCACTCCGCCCCTGCATACATACTGACAAGTTGTTTGAATAAGTTTATGTGTATAATAAATATTCTATATTCGTTAAACTGTTTTAAAATTATAGTGTCTGTGTATTGAACATTATATTTTATGATAATGGAATGTTTCAAGTTTATACGATTAAAATTTTTTAGGTTAGGTATTTAAAAACTAATAAACTTGTTAATACCTATACGTTTGAAATTTTGAATACCTAATTAATATCCAATTTCATCAATATTTAATTTTCAATAATTTATAAAAAAAAAAATGCAAGTGGTTGTTTTACGCTAAACTATTTGTTTTTCAACTGCTGAAACAATAAACTTATAAGAAATTTCGTATTTAATTTGTATATTGTAGGTGTACAGATTTAAAAATATGAATTTTAAGTACAAAATAATCGATTAATATTTGTGATTTTAAAGAATTTTTGAAGTAAAACTTCTTTCTTGAGGTATGGATGGAGAAAAAAATCGTCACGAAAAATGAAACGCCACGAATTAATGAAACGGCACGAAAAAATGAAACGGTGTATGACTGCGACAGAAATCGCTTGAATGGTTAAATGTTATATGTCAGAGTGTGATAGCGCGTCATTTACATAGTGTTTTCTACGTTTTTTCAATTCTACTCATCTAAATCAACTGGCAAAATTAACACTTATAAAAAATTCTTTCCAACAAAAAAATATAAATTTCTCTATTCTCTACAATCTTTTATGAACGAACGATAGTTTTTTTGGAACAAAAAATTACGATTTGACTGTTGCCAATTTTGGGTCGCAAATGATTTTGAATGGGTCTCCACAAAGTTAGTTATCAATATAATTAAATGACAATATGAGTAAAAATAATAATAATAATAAATTATGAATTAAAGTTTCTTTTAATGGTAGTTGAAAAAATTAAAGTGGCGGCGGCGGCTTGGTCATGCACTTATGCGTAGCACTCATTGAAACACTTTGAACATAATTTTCAAATAGATTGCATAAAAAAATTGAGTAAATGTCATTTGGTGCCAAGTGTCGACATGACATACCAAAGTTGAGAACCGCTGGATCCTGGTGAGTGTATATAAAACGGTGTGCTTACTCGGTAGGTTGTAAAAACCGGTTTTCCTGTTGCCGCACCGATTCATATATACATATTATACACAACGATGCCGGTCAAAAAGACGACACGACATTAATTTCAAGGTCCCGACAAAATTATTCCTTTTATTTAAATGTTCATTTATAATATAACGACATATTTTTTACCATCGTTATAGACAATACTGAGTTTAATTCAGTTTTACAAAAATTGTATTTTGATTCCAGAGTTTATTATCATTGTAAGTCAAAGTTTTCATTAGATACCTGCATGTTGTCAGCAAACCTTTATAGCCATAGGTGAAACTACGGGTCAGGTCACAAAGGCCATAACCTGACCTAATACTAACTGGCCATCGGATAACATACTGATATAATAAAATCTAAAATTTAAATAAAAACTTATTTTGTAATTAGAATTTTTTTTATATTTGTCATTTGGCTTGTCCTAATAAAACGTTCTAGTTTTGCATGTACTTATGATACAATATTGAACAATATGCTACATTATAAATGAACTATAAAGTACTAAAGAGACTCATGGTAGACCATAATATGGTATTTCGCGTTAACCGTTGAAGAACTTCTTAGATAGAGGTTATGTTATAAGGTTAATTCCAAATGTTTTTATAATAAATTATTCTAATTTTCTTACGTAAGGTTTACATAAACTGGTGATAAGTATAGTTTAACAGAGGATGAGTATCTGGTAACAATTAACAAGCAACAGTACCGTGATTGTTGTAGCGCTAGGCTACCACGTGACCCGTTATATTTTATTTTTCTTGTTTATATCGATAGTTGTCTATCGATAATTTAGTATTACTATTTTTTAATATCTTTTACACGAGTTTAGTAAGAATAAAAAGTATAAAACTAGCATATCACTTGACATCAACAAACATAAAATAAAATAATTTAAGTGATAGGTATTGAATTAATTAATAATTACTTTACATAAATCCATATTTCAATGCAAATATGCAATTATATAATTATTTATTTTTTTATGTTCGAATAAATAATCTATTAAAAAATAAAAATAACAGGGAAAACATTATTATTATTATTATTATTATTAATAATAATGATAAAAGTAGCTGTTATATAACATGAGAATAAATCGAATAATTCCGATAGTGGTTATTCGTTAGTAGGCACCGGTGTTCATGTCTCCGTGAACAACTCTTTACTACTTTCAGTTTATATTCAGCTATACACAGATATTACGGAACATTGTTCAATCCGATAACGTAGTTCGTTATTAGAAATAGATCTACTAATAAATGCAAAATGGGTAACATTTTAAGAAGTAGAAGTAAACTATTTACAAATGAAAATTCGTGAGTATTTTTTATTAACGAGGATTTTAATAAATTTAAATGCCTATTATTTAAAAAGCCATAATTAGAATTTAAAATAACAAAATACATTTAATTTTTAATTAATTATGTGATGGATAAGTTTACAACAAGGATTAAAAATAATAATAATAATAATTAAATAAATATAATTGTTGAAAGAGTAAAGGGAAATCTATAAAGATTGGTTGTACAATTGTAATACAATTATGTTATTTATACGTACTTAAAGTCTTAAACTAATAACTAAGTTATGAAAGATAGTTTTGTTATTAAAATAAAAAACCAAAAATAATTTAGAAGAGTTTACAGAATAGATTTCATTTTTTTTAATGAAAATAAGTTATACTTAGGTAGTTTAAATTATGTATAGTAGGTATGTGCACGTGGGAATGTTTTGACACTAAACCTGTATATATTACGATTTTTATAGGTATACCTACTTGTATCTGTTAACTGCTTGTTCATACATTAAAAAATACAAATATTTTTCAAAGAATACGCTTTTAGCCATTTTAAATATACCTAACTGTTTTTATAGCTGGTGTATCCGTATTTTGTTGTTATAATAAGTTATACATATTATAATATGATTATTGTTATGCATATATATATATTATTGTTAATGCTTCATACTTGTGTGAAAAAATATTAATGTTTATAGCCAATAACCTTTGTTGTTGAGGCTTAATTAAAACCAATTAAAGAATGTATACATAATTTAAACCACACTATTCACATTAAAAAATGTGGGACCTTCTTAAGCTAATAATATATAGTTACTGGTCTATATTTTTCGTTTGATTAATGTGTCTCGAACGTCATCTAATACAAGTACGAGCGATACTCGTAACTCTATCTTATTGGTACACTAGTATCTCTAGTGAAATAGCTTTTAAGAAAATGTCATTAAATTACTATATAATATTCTAAATACAATATGGGTATATTTTATGTTCAACGAACGATAAAGACCTGTTTGTTGGTATACAGGGTGTCCCGCGAGGATTGTACTTCACGAAATAATGGAGATATCAAAATTCTAGTTTTATAATAAGATTCACAGAGATAAGTACTACAATTATTTCAATTTTTAATTTATTTTGATGTTTTTGTAAAAAATGTAAAAAATATTTTTTTTTATTTAATTATTTCCAAAAAAATTAAAGATAGCCATTTTGTAGAGTTTATTTTTTTGAAAATATTGACGTTTCAAAATTTTATTTTCATTAATTTCCTGATTTTTAATATTTTTTCTAGTTTTGAAGAAATAAATATGATAAATATAAATTAGGAACACGTACGGAAAGTATTTGGCCGGCCGTATGGGAATGCGTGTGTCGCAGCGGTCACATGTTTGATAACATTACGGTATTAAATAATTCACAATTTTCATCAAAAATAAAAAAAAGTTGGTCAGCATTTCGGTGGTGGATTGTTCATCATCCCTTCGGTCATCGAACAGAATAGTGTAATTTTACTGTATTCGATTTGAATGCAATGATTACATTCAGTAAAAAACAATTTTGAGCGGACGAGGGAATCTTTTTCATTTAATTTTATTCGTTTCTATGGTGATAAACAAAGCATTATAAGAACAGCTTAAGAACGATTTGTATAATCAGGTAATTTATCTAATTATAATTATAATTTATAATTAGGACATGTCATAAAAATGAAAAAAAAAATATATAAAATATAAGAAAAAGCTCAAAAGTCGCTAAAATGTTTTGAAAATTTTACCATGTCTAGGTAAGGATAATATAAGTAAACAACTAAATTTTACGAATTTTTTGCACCGAATTACAACAAAAAAACTTTCAAAATTAAAATGTCTATAAATAGCTTAAAAATGGCTAAAATTTTACAAACTTTAAACCGTAAGGAACAAAATCCAAAATACAGTTAAAAGATATCTTGTCATTTTTCATTTGAAGCAATATTTCTGGTAGAAAACATCGTCCGTAATTATTTAATATTATAAAATCGTAAAATCGTACGTTTTTCTCCTTTAACCAGTTTTATTTTGAGTACTGTTTTGAAAATCGAAAAATTACCTATTTAAAGTACCAGCTCGAGAACATTACCTTTCAAAAAAGATGCTACACTTGATACTTTTAAGCAAGTTTAGTCTTATTACAAAACCAGAATATTTCGATATCACCATTATTTTGGGAGATATCGCATTGGGTAATTCATCACGGGACACACTGTACATTGTACAAATGTATAAATATATTTTTCAATAATTTTTGAGAAGGTACTCTGAACCGAAGAAAACATTATAATTACGAACAACTCAGTGTTTATCATCGTAAAAACCACGAGAGATAAATAATCACGTACAACCAATAAAAGGTTAGAAGTATAAATTATTATAATTAGAAACAATTATGATATCATAACAGATTTAGATGTTTTAATTTAATGTAGGATTCACAAAATAATTTTGATAATTTTTTTAATGATTGGCTAACTTAATTTATGGCCTTTGCTCTAGACTCTAGAGTCTAGAAATATCATAATTTCTAATGATAGAATCTACATCAGTAGCTAAATAGTAAATTTATAAAACAATAGCGACTATAACTTGCTTAATAATAGATTTTTTCTAGCTACATGAAGTGTGTCTACCTAGTTAATAATAAATAATAATACTGTAGAAAGTCTGTGTGAAAATAGGAAAAAATGTTATGTTTCATAATATTATACCTACAGTATTTATTTTTAATTTTGAATAATCCAGTATTTAACTAAAATAAAAAAAAACTTAAAATAGATCGAGTCTGACATTCATATGCACACTAAAAAAATCTTATCTACAATGCTGAAGAAATTTTTGGCACGGGACGCATCTTATAGTCACCTAAAATGTCAACAGACTTATAATTTAATTTATGATAATACTTTTTTTGGAAAGTTTAGATTTGACAAATTATGCAGAGGTTATTTTGATTCATACAAATCGAATTTAGGGCTAGTAGTTTTTGAGTTGTAAGTATTTAAAGTTTAGATTGATAGAGTGGAATGGTACGGGGTTACCCCGCTAAATATTTGTCCACTACTCTGCTAGTCTAAACTTTAAATACATATAACTCATAAACTACTCGTCCTAAATTCGATTTTTATGAATCAAAATACTTAGAAAAATATTTTGCTTTGGAATATGAAATCAAAATTATATGTTGTCATACAAAAAAGTAAAAAACTTAAAAAATGATAAGGATAAAAAATATTTGAAAATATAATTTTCTAATAAAAACGTTGGTTTTTTAACAACTTGAAACCATGTAAAAAAATATTTTGAAAAAAGTAAATACTTTTCGAGATAATTAGTGTACCCACTTAAAAGAATCACCCTGTATATATATAAATATATATATATATGTTGTTAATTGTAAATTGTAATAAATTGGGTTGTTATTTCATTGTATATTTGTTGGAGTGTGATATCCCTAAATACACCACTGTATACAAATACCAATAAAAATCTACCTAATCTCTTGGTCTAGGACGTTTTGGCGCCGCCGCGCCGTTTGGGCGCTGCCGTTTTGGCCCTGCCGTTTTGGCCCTGCCGTTTTGGCCCTGCCGTTTTGGCGCCAGCTAATATTTCTATATAATATTTAAAATTACAATTTTGTTAAATATTACGATTAATTTGAGATGAAAATACAGTAAATAGTTAGTTGTAAAAATCTACTTAAAAAATTATTACAAGATATTATAAAAATAAAAATATAAATATAACATAGTAAAAAATTAAATAGTTATTGTAGCAAAACATGAATTTTGATATATTTTAATAATTCATAAGTATAAATGATTGAATTTAATCCAAGACGAAAAAATGTCAATCGACAATAAATATTGCACGTTATCTATTGTAACTGTAATAAAGTATAACGATAAAAGCAAATCATGCTGTTCACACGCAAAACCATTAGATCATATATTGCATAGAATCTACAACGTAGATTAGAAAAGAAAGGTCGCGCGTTATTTATATAATTTATAATAATAAAAATAATAAAACAATAAAAGTAAAATTTGGTGTTCACCTGATAGTTTGGTGTCATTTTTGTCTAATACAGTATACAAGCACGCGTTTAGTAAAGTGATAATAAAGTTTGTACACAGTTATACATAAAAAATTTAAAAATGGAGAAAATTCAATCGAAACGTGATCGAGAAAAGCTTGTAAATAATGCTGAAAAAATACAATGATAATGATAAAATAATTTTAAAATTAGTGTCTAATTATGATAAAAATTGAATTTTATTATTTTTAAGAGGCATTGCAAACAATGTTTCATTAGGGTAACTATTTTTAATGTAATAATTTTTTAATTAACTATTTAAATTTTACTATATATTTATATTTATACTTTGACTATATCTTGTAATAATTGTTTAAAACTATTAATTTTTACTATATATTTATATTTATATTTTAACTATATTATCTTATAATAATGTTTTAAGTACAATTTTATATTGTATTTTATATTTATATTAACTACCTATTCACTATGTTTTAATTTTTTACTATATATTTATATTTTTACTTAATCTTGTAATAATTTTTTAGGTACAATTTTGATACAAATTCTATTAGGTTAGTTGGCGCCAAAACTGCTAGCGCCAAAATGGATAGCGCCAAACGGAGTTAGCGCCAAAACGGCAGGGCCAAAACGACAGGACCAAAACGGCAGCGTCCAAACGGCGGCGCCAAAACGTCCGTGTCCGCTAATCTCTCTATAAAATATTATTTCACGTCATCACAAATCTCTGCTACGATGAAATTCGAATTCTGCATTTCACTAAAGAGATGTTTTTTTACATATAAGCGTTATAAATTATTAAAATCCAACACTATTCGCATATTATATTTTATATTGACAAATTAGCAGTCGTTTAATGATCTAATAACAATATTAAAGAACCATCAAGACATCTATTACAACTGTAGTATATCTATCCACAAATAACAAATGTGTATACAGAAAATGACACAAATCATATAATACTAAGTACCTGTCTTAAAAAAGTTATAAAATAATTATAATTATTGAATTTAGTTATATTTTTTATGAGATAGTATTTTTTCTAGTTACTTACATAATATGTACAATCCTAAAAGTTAGGTACAGATACTATATTAGTTCAATATTTTTGAACTTATCTAGGTCTAAAATAAGACGTGTAGTGTATTGATAAAAATTAAAAATTAAATTATATAAGGTAACAATTTACAGGGTTGAAAGGTAAAAAAAAATATATAATGGTAAATATTTTTTCTAATATTAAATTTTAATGTTTTCAGCCCTCTTATTGGTTCTAAGTTAAAATCGAAATTGGAATGGTTCAAATTACGGAACGTGTTGCTCTTTGTGACCCTTCTATTGTGTATATTTATTGTCTTGTATGTGGTTTTTTTGATATTCAATACACCAAAGGTAAATATATAATTTTTTTAAATATATTGACGGACACTGAGAATTATCAATGATTATGTAAAGCATGCCTTACTAAATCAATGTTTTAGTACTGCCATAGCAGTAGTGACCTATTATATTATTAAATATGTGATGTACGTATGACAAAAATAATATAATACCGCTATAGAAGTAATACAATTTTTTTTATTCCTTATATATTATGTTTTGTGCAAACGACGAAGATTAAATAAACAGTTAATAATTATTATTTATTAATAATATATGTGCCCATATTATATATACCCATATATTCTACTGACGTATTCATGTAATATGTGTTGATAGTTTTGTAATAACGCAAAAATTAAAAAGAATAAAATAAAATAAAATAAATTCAAATAAGGCTCCTGTCAATTGTTATTTTAAAATTATAATAGATTGGGAGTTAATCTTAATGTTATGGGTCTGTGTCGTTCTTTACACTTATAAGTGCTGGAGAATGATACCAGATGTAGATAATATTATATAAAAAAAACATGTATGTTGTTATCAACAATACGATGCCGTCGATATCATTTACAGTCCAAATAGAAATAATTTTGTCATAATATCTAACATTTTTTGGAAATTGATACCAATTTATAATATAAAATTTATAGAAAAACTGTATCTGCCTTATGCTGTCCAATGTTGCTTTATGTTTATAGACAGTAAAGCTTGGTCTTTCATATGATAATATTGAAAAAACTACTGCTATAGCAGTAGTGTCACTTTTCGGTCGGTTTTTAGAGTACTAGCTGCTATAAAAGAATTATTCAAAAGTGTCCACTGGCGTCACTAAACAACAATGCTGCTATAGCAATACTTTTTCATGACTGTCCATCAATGTGTTAAATAAAGAAACTACTTAATTTAAAACTACTTTTAATATTTATTTTTAGAAAATACCTACTATAAGATTAAATAGCGTGGCAACGATCAACAACGATTATTTCAATAAATGCGCAACGCAAGTGACATGTGACCCTAAAGCAAAATACAGAACAGTGAATGGATCATGCAATAATTTGCAAAATCCTAATTGGGGTGCAGCACTAACTCCTTTTTATAGATATATGGATCCGGTGTTTAGCGATGGTAATTTAAAAAATGTTTAATTCTTAATTACTATCTACGTTATAATCGATAAATAAAAACAATTAATCAAAGTTTAATTTATATGAAAAATATATCAGGTTATTATGATAGGTACCTAGGTATTGTTTTAACATTAACTATATAACTACATTATGGTTATTGAAATTAAATATTTTATGGTTTTAGGAATTTCAGCATTTCGTGTACAATCGGACGGAAGACCATTACCAAATGCTCGAAACCTTACTCTAACAATGTTCCAGGACACACATAGGATTTGTGATCATCAAAATAACGAACTCTTAGTACCGTGGGGCCAGTTCATTACCCACGATACAGCTTTTTCACCAGTTCGTAGTGTCAATTCATCTTTTCCAGGTAAAATTTTACTAGAATTTGAGCGAAAAAATCTATTTCGATTTTTAATCACATTGTGTATATATTATTATAATATATAGCTGCACTAGACCATTGTCAAGATAAAAATCCGCCAATAGAGTGCGAAGCGGTCATTCCATTATCTGCAGATGATCCAGTGTACGCGAAAAAAAATATAACGATTTTAAAATTCTTGCGTCTTATAACTTCGAAGGCTTATAATTGTTCTTTAGTTCCTGAGACGGTTGTTAGTATTTTTAATATCATTATTAAATCAGAACATTAGTTGATAGTACCTATACGTTTAATTCAAATATTGTTTGTTTTCAGTTAGTAATGATTTTTTATGGTAAAAGTTATGCCTTTATAATAGTTTTTTTTTTATATATTGATAAAATACACTATGCGTATTTATATATAAAGTGGTATCCAAATGTATCATACAATTTAATATTATGAGAAATGTATGTCTATCGTACAAAATCTTTAAACTCGATTATTTATTAAAACAGTTTATTGTTATAGCACACTAATGTTCTGATATTAAATAGTGTATAATAGCAAAATCACTATCTTCAACTTATAACATTCTTATTTTTAATTTTTCATAATTTAGCTTAATAAAAACACGCATTATATCGACTCGTCAAATGTATATGGTTCGGATCCTGAATTGGCAAATGAATTGCGTCTGTTCAATGGAGGAAAATTACTATACAATACAATTGGAAATCAAGTTTATTGTCCCCAAGATCCAAGTAAAATTGTAAAAAACGGAAATCAGACTCAAGTAACAATAGCATTCGTTGCAGGTAATAGACAAATACATTGAAAAAAATCTAGAGTCTGAACTCTGACTTTGTATCTTTTTTCTAACAAAATTATCTCAGTGGATTTTATGTATTCATTGTTATTCATTTTAGTGTTATATATTATACGGAAATGATGAAACACTTAACAATACTTCAATTTTGATATACTAAACGTAATTAAATTTCAAATTTGATTATTTATTTGTTGATACCAAATTATGTTTTTATTTAAAATTAAGAAACACCTAAAATATTCATGAATAAACAAAGATAATATTAACAACAATGTTGTCACACAACATATGTGTAATATTTGTTTTGATACAAAATTAATATTACCTTATTATAATGGTGTATCGTCGTATCGCGCGTGTATTAAATATATTTCAAAAATCTTTACATAGATTTCGTTTAAAACATTAAAATTTCGATAAAAATATTTTTTTCATTAATTAATTTATCACGTCTTTCTACAAAAACAATACTACGCTTTATTCGATTCAGACATAATTTTTCTATTTTTTGCTCTCTCCATTCATTTTAATTATTTTAATTGAACGATTTGTCGTTGCTCTCAGATTTAATATCCTATTACGTATTTTTAAGTTTCTTATAATTTAATTTAATTATTTTTTTAAATAAAAAAATATGTATTTTTATTAAATTCACATTAGATATATTTTGTATTTAGGAGACGTAAATGTTAACCAGAACTTAGGAATAGCATTATTTCAAAATTTATTCCTAAGATTCCATAATTATATTGCTAATAAGTTGCAAGAAGAACACCCTTTATGGACGGATGAGACTATCTACCAAGAAACACGTAGAATCGTTGCAGCTGTAACTCAAATTATTACATACGACCATTTTTTGCCGATAATTTTGGGTAAGGGTGACTTAATATTTAAAGAATTAATAATTTTTTATAGTTCAAAATTTTTTTAGGTGAAAAATATATGAATGAATATGGTTTAAATCGTGAAACAAATTATGATCCAACGATAATGGCTTCTGTTGCACAAGAGATGACTAGTGGTGCTTTTCGATTACTTCACAATATAATACCTGCGCGATTGAAGTACTTACATTAACATTTTTTAATTTAAAAACCTAAATTTTCAATTTTGGATTCTGAGCAGAGCAAGGAATGTATTGATTTTACCATGATGTGTGTTTTTTTTTATTTATTTATATATTTTTGTGTCTGTCATAACGTTTTTGGGCAGTAAAAGTGCTTCGATTTTCGACTTCAGTACCTCGTTTGATCAAAAAGTGAAACTAGTTGGTATTTTTCTAAATAATCGGGATAAACAAACTAAAAATTAAGGGAAAAACGGGAAATTTTACGCACAATCAGTTTTTGATAAAATCGATTTTGATTTTTGATGTAACTTTAAAACAAATGACCATAGATACATGAACATTTTTACCGAATGTTTATATAAGTGTATTCTATCCACCATACAATAATTTTCAAAACATTTTGACTTAAGTTGAACTATTCATAGGCATATGCATTTTTCGATCATTATTAGTTTTTTTTTAAATTAATATCGATAAAAATTTATTTGTTGGGTAGAAAATCTTGAAAATTTAATACAAGGTTCCTAACATATTTTTACAATAGCAGTTGAATAATAAAATAAATTCATAGTCACAATTTTTTTTTTTTTTATAGGCATTCAAAGTTTGAATTTTGACAACATACGTAAAAATCACGAAAATTCGCAAATTATTTTATGCTAGAAATTCATAAAAAATTTTCTTTTTAAATCTAAGATTTTAAGATTTAATACAAGGCTCCTTACAAGTTTGTTAATCTTTATCACAAAAAAAATGTCCATCGGAAATTCAAATTAAATTTTTATGAGAGTTTGAAATTTAAATTTTTACAACAAGGGGTTTTCACTAGATTTCAAATTATCTTAGATAGAAATTCATAAAAGTTTTTCTTTTTATATTTGAGATTTGAAAATCGTATACAATGCTCCTAACATATTTTTACAATAGCAGTTGAAAAATAAAATAAATTCATAAGTCACAATTTACTATAACAAGCATTCAAAGTTTGAATTTTGACAACATATTATGTAAAAATCGCGAAATCACGAAAATTTGCAAATTATTTTAGGCTAGAAATTCATAAAAAATTTTCTTTTTAAATCAAAGATTTGAAAAATTTTAACAATCTATAATATATCCTAGACAGATAACCGTCTCCGCTCAGAATCGTTTTTCGTATACGATGATATAATATCATTGGATTCAAATTTAATTCCATCCATTACAGTCACCCACTTGTAACCTACTGTACTGCAGAGCGACATCCACGACTTACCCGCTTTTTTTATTCTGTAAACACTTTCTCCCTCTCTAAACTTGCTCAAAACTATCAAGTGTAGCATTTTTTCTGAAAGTTAATGTTCTTGAGCTGGTACTTTAGAGAGCTCATTTTTCGATTTTCGTACTTGAAATAAAAACGGTTAAAGGAGAAAAACGTACGATTTCACTATTTTGTAATATTAAATAATTACAGACGATGTTTTTTTTTTTTAAATTCTAACAATATAATTAATATAGTATAACATATCCTAGACTGATAAACCGTCTCCGCTCAGAATCGTTTTTTTTACTCAATGATATACTCGTAATATAATTTTATTCAAATTTAATCCTATCCATTACAGTAACCCATTTGTAACCAACTGTACTGTCTGTACAGCATAGCGGCATCCACTTACTTACCCTCTTTTTTAGTTTGAAAATGATAAAATAAGATTATAAAATACCATTATTATTATTTATTTTATGACCCGACTTTAAACTATTAGGCTATTATAAATATTCGAATAATTTTGTCTTGTTTTTTTTTATTGATCTTAATCATTGGCAACTATAGTTATCAGCGTACTTTTTTTGGGGGGGGGGGCAGGAAAGTCAGTGACTGAGACAGGCCTAACTCAAACTATTGAAAATGTTTTTATTCAATTATTTATTGAATTTTAACTATTGATACAACTGTAATATATGCTGCTTTAATGATATTAATAGCAATGACAAATATATAATTAATATTAGAGAAATATAACAACTATGAATCTAAGTTGAACAAAACTCTTATAAATATCATTAAATATCTACAAACTGACTTATTATATTTTTATGGGTTCGATTGTATTACAAATCAATTTTAAGATTTAATTTTAAAATAACCGTCAAAGATATAACAATTTAAATTTAAGATGCGTGATTTTAAGTTCAGTCGTTAAGCATTATATTGTACAAATGGTATTCTATTGTATTTTTAAGATTTATTTCGAGACAATTTTGTTATGAATAATATTATGACAGTAATATATTGTAATATATTTATAATTTATCACAAAATACTATTTTTAAATATGATAATCATTGGAGAGCTATTTTAATAATGTTTGAATGTTAATTAATTATAAGCTGCGGATAAAAATTTTTTTTTTCGTGCAGAAATTGTTTGTTAAAGTGATTAAATTTTTTCAAAATTGTACAGCTATATGACCGAAAATTACACTACGTATGAGGTGGAAGAACCTTCCAAATCATTTTTAAGACCAGATTCATTGATTGGTAACGTTGATGGATTAATTAGAGGCTTATCAGAAACTCCAGGACGCGAACCCCAACCATCATACAATAACCTTGTAAGTGTAAAATAATTTATTAATTTGTTATAATGTCTATAATTAATTAGATTTCTATTTCTATTTAAAGATTTCAAATATTCTTATTGAAAGTCCAACAATCAACACTACTGGATTTGATTTGTTATCTTACGACGTACAACGTGGTCGTGATGTTGGTCTCCCGCCCTACACTAAAATAAGAAGTTTATGTGGACTACCACAAGTAAAGTCATTTGATGATTTATCAGATTATATACCATTAAAAGTAAGTCACATTGCTCAATTTATTCATGTTTGTTTTGAAATATTAAATTTAAACTACCTAGCTTGAATTGTTATATTATATAGAAAATTGACCAATTAAAAGATTTCTATACAACGGTTGATGATATTGATTATTACGTTGGGATTTTATTGGAAAATAAAATAACCGGATCTATGTTTGGCCCAACTGGAAGTTGTGTTATTGCTGATAGTTTTTACCGATTTAGAAATGGTGACCGTTTCTTTTACGACGTCAAAGATCAACCTGGTAGCTTTACTTCAGGTAAGATAAAAAAAAAAAAAAAAACAAAAAAACGGAGAACTCAATCAGCTGTATAGTAGTTATCGATTGTATATCGTCATTAAGTATATTTCGCTTTAATGGATGTATTTAACTTGATCGCTAAAACGATGATTCGTTGCATATGAATAACGCGCGATTCTGAGTGAACACAATGAGTTAGCCTCTATTTTTAAGGATATTGAATACATTGGATACTATTAATTACTTCCTTAAAAAATTTTATTTTTATTTTTGTATTAGTAGGTATGTTGGAAAAGTGAATTTAGCTAAAACTTAGAATAATTAATATTTGTGTGTCTAGAAAATAATAATAGATGTATACCTACCTAACATAAAGGAATTAAAGTCTTTGTAATTATAATTTTTTGGACCATAACCAATAACTAGTAATTGATTCGGATTCATATGGTTTAGATCAAATACAGTCGTTGAAGAAAATAACGCTTAGCCATATAATTTGCGTTACGTCGGATTTAGAACGTATTCAGACAGATACATTCAGGTTCATTGATCATATGTAAGTACATAGGTCTTACCTATTATTTAATTATTATAGTTTTAAAATGATTCTAATATTCAATTGCATACAATACTTTAGACGAATTATGAGACTTAAGCCCAACTGTGAAACGTACACAATCAACTTAAATGCATGGTGAATGATTCCAAAATAAAGTAAGTAGGTATAACAATATTATTATTTTGCTAATTATATTAAGTACCTACCCTTTAATAAAAGTTATTTCAACCAGAATATTCCGAAATCGTACAAATCATACAGAAAGACTAAGTATAAAATTATGTTTTTAAATACTGATTAATTTTAATTTTTTATTATGTTTATTTGAGAGTTAAGGTCAATGAGGCCACTTTTTTCTAATTTCGTTCCCCAACTTCTATACTTTTAGTTTGAATATTTAAAACATATAAGATTATAAGTGTTGATTATTTGAAATTAAAATTAAAAATCTAAAATGTAGATACTTATAGATCTTAAGAAGATATATTTTTTAACTATTGCTAATGGCCTGTGCTGTCGAGCTGTATTCTAAAGATCAATAAAAAAAAAAGAAGATATATTTACGCTCATGGTTCGTGCTTACTAAGCATATATTTACAAAACCATGATGTATAGAAATTAATTCGTATGAATTTAGAAAATTGCTTTAATACGAGTACATTCAAAACTGCCCGATTACATTTTATAAACCCCAGCAGGACATCAAACTCAACGTGTTGTCTCCGTCTCAAAAACGTACTAAAATGAAAAAAATAAATTTGCGAACCAATTTTGTCTTATTAACTTTAATGTTAGACTATTGTAAAATTCGACGATAAGAATAATAACTACCCAGAGCATATATAATATATTTTATTGATATTTAATTTTTAAGCAAGTTTATGGACATTTTAAAATTGTAATATTTCACACAGTTATATATTAACTTTGAAATTAATACCTAGAATTCATAAAATCCTATGAAATACCATAAATAATATTATAATATTTTTACCTTTAAATTTTAAATTTATAACAACACAAAAATTGTTCCTGCTAAAAGCAAATTCGTTGTAATGTGGGCTTGTATGAAAAAGACAACACGTGCGGGTTTGTTATACTCAGAGGTCAAAATATCTAACATTAATATAAAGTTTTTATGTTTACAGTTTTCCTTGTACCCAGATTTAGGCGATTATATAATTTTAAGACCAGAAAATTGTGGTAATGTTATGTAAACAAGGAAAAACAACAAGGTGGAGACCTGTATAATATATCAAGTATAAGGTTAAAAAATATCTGTTTTTTTTTTTAAAATTCTTAATTTATACTTTTATACAAAGTAAAACGTAAATACTATTGAATATTATGACATTGTATTAAAACTATATATTTATTTTTGTACATTATTTATATTAAATTCAATATAATATACGCTTTATGCTGAAAATAAAACTCTATTTGTATAATATGTTTATAGAATGATATCAGATTTCTATAATGGTTAATATTTAGGGAAATACTATCTGGATATCAAATATAGTTATATCATTACTAAGTAAAATCTTTGTGTTTTAAAGTAATAATTGTCAATACCAGAGCCGGATTAATGAAATTAATGGCCTTGGGGTAATTTATTTTTGGGGCCCTAATTTTACATAAAAGTATTTTTATAATAATATGCCAATTGATATTTATTAGTTAAATAAGAAAAATATTTTTTTTCTCGTAATCTCAGTGCAATTTATACGTTTGAAAAAACTTCAATAAGTTGTCATTTATATAGAAGTTTTGCTATAGCACCACAGTAATCAAAATCTGAAGAAACTGTTTTGATATAATGATAAAAATAGCGGGTAAGTCTTGGATGTCGTTCTGCTGTACAGTAGGTTACAAGCAGTGTTAGGAACAGATAACAAAAAAATCATCTGGATAAAGATAAAGATAACAACACTAAATTTTATCTAAGATACAGATAAAAGATAAACAAATTTAATTCATCTAACAAAAAGATAAAAGATAAAAATATTTTATCCAGATAAATAACAGATAATTATAGAAATTAAAATCAAAACAACTAATTTAAAAAAACATATATAATGTCATGTAAGTACATGCCTATAATAATATGTTTATTTTCGACTTAACTTATTATATCATGATGTGTATCACCAAACATTAACTTCAACACATATAATTATATAAGGAACCAATAAGATCCAAGGGACTCTAGGGAGTAACAAAGTATAAATAAAAATTTGGGAAGTCACCCTGCTGAAGAAGTTGTCGAGTGGACCAAAACAAAATTCACATAGTTAATAATATTTTTGGTACAGATCTATCTAATTTTCACTAAAAAATTTATCTTTTAAATTTATCTAGATAAGTCAAATATTTATCTAAAATAAATACTTAGATAACTTATATTTATTTATCTAGATAAGATAAAAGATAAAATAATTATTATCTGGATAATTTATCTAGATAAGTCCTAACACTGGTTACAAGTGGGTTACTGTAATGGATGGAATTAAATTTGAATCCAACGATATTATATCATTGTATACGAAAAACAATTCTGAGTGGAGACGGTTTATCCTTATAGATTATTAAAAATTTTCAAATCTTAGATTTAAAAAGAAAATTTTTTATGAATATCTAGCTTAAAATAATTTGCGAATTTTCGTGATTTTTACATATGTTATCAAAATTCAAAGATTGAATGCTTGTAAAAAAAAAAAAAATGGTGACTACGTATTTATTTTATTTTTCAATATCTATTGTAAAAATATGTTAGGAGCCTTGTATTAAATTTTCAGATCACAATTATGAAAGGAAAAACTTTTATGAATTTATAACTAAGATAGTTTGAACATCGCCGTAATTTTTACGTATTCAGTCAAAATTTGAACTTTAGATGCTTATAAAAAAATCGTACGTATTTTTAAACTGCTATTGAAAGAATGTATTAAAAGCCTTGTATTAAATCTTTAAGCTTTTCTACTTAATTTTGACAACATATGTAAAAATCACGAAAATTTGCAAATTATTTTAAGCTAGAAATTCATAAATAAATGTATAAATTTCATTAAGAGAAGTGGCAAGAAAATCTTCTAATTTGGGTAGCCAAAAGTACGATAGGTGTACTTGCAATACATTGTGTAAGACCAACCGGTTTAAATGTAAAAGATCTGGTCGTCTTTGCAACTCAAAGTGTCATAATAGTGGTGTATGTGATAATAAATAATAATTGCAATTTAATAATAAATTAATTAAATATTAAAGCTGTGCAACTTTATTTATTTTTAATAATATTTTTAATTTTTCAATTTTTTATTTTTTATATAATATTCAATATTTAATCTACTGTGTCCAAATCTAATTGGGCACTGTATACAATGCCAGGGCAACGTTAACTTATTCCAACTTTGCCCTTGAAAATCGGGCATTGTGCACAGTGCTCGGTCATTGTCCACAATGCTCGACTTTCTACTTTGCCCGTAACATATATACCATCTAATAATAGTATTCATAGAAGAGACTTCTGACTCTTTTCGGTTCTGTCCTAATGAGTGCCCCTTAAGAATAACCTGAATTAAGGCCCTAATATTTTGAGAATTTTTTTAAACTTCAGTTTCTCATACTACTTAGGAAACGAATAGTTCTTAAAATTATTAGGTATTACTGTTGATACAAAAAAACTATTTTAATTTTGTTATAAATTCTGATTTCTGATTGGGGAGATTGTGTGTTTTTTTCTGTCATCACATGTGTCGAAGCAACAAAAGTGCTCCAACCTTCAACCTTCGACTTGGAGGGTGATTTCTAGCAGAAAACTATAGATCTAATCGATAAATTTAAATGCTTAAAAAAACTTTTCTAATTTTTTCAAAACCAGAATATAAAAGGAAGTTCAGCTGTTTTTGATAAGATCGATTTTTTTTTTTGTGAATACTGAAACTGTATTTTTAATTTTCAACAAATATTTACATGAGCATTTTATAGATATGACATAATTTTCCAAATACTTTAGCTCAATTTCAGCTATTTATGGATATTAGTATTATCAATTGATCGAAATTCGACCAGAAAAACAGTTTAAAAATCAAATATTAATATATTATATTATGCTCTATAATATTGCATTTCTTACCACACATAATTTGGTATTCGAACTTGTGATTCTTTTCACAAACGTTTTATACAGAAAAACTGGTGTGTTTAGATTTTAAGTCTTAAAGTGACAAAAAAAACAGACTTAGCTTTTTGATGAACATTTGAATAAGTTATAATTAGTTATGTTACTAATTTATATATTTCATATTATATTCTATTATAATGAATAATGATCTAATATCTAATATATCTACTATCATATTTTTGTATTTCATTTTTAAAAAGATTTATATTTAGTTAACAAATCGTTAATATGTGTAAACATGTTTGTAGTTAAGCATTAATATTTTAAATTTTATAAAAAAGCATACAATTTTATAGGTACGAGATTTCTCAAATTTGTATAACTGAAAAAAATATATATCATTATACCACATAGCACCTAACTCTTGAAGTTAAAATTTTGATGAAATTTTGCATAAACTATTCATCTTCAATATTCATAATTGCTATTAATCTAAGAATTTTTAAACATTTCCCTATTAGGTTTTTAAATAATAATAATTTCCTTAACACAAGAGAAATTTCAAAATATTTATGTTAATTTTAAGCTATTTTACCTAACCCTAATGACACTCTAATTAAAATTATTCGTGAAATTGAACTTTCCGTTTCGCGAAGTTTAAAACGTGAAAGTCAGCTTAAGTTTCCATTTCTTTAATAGTAATATGACTTAGTAATGATTTCATAATGTATACACTCTGTATACACATATCTATAACATCATTAAATAATATTATATATTTTAAACAATTACTAAACACCTCCTTATCCATTAAAAACCAATGATCTATAGAATCATAAATAAACTAATCATTATAATATGTTAGATAAACATTTGACTTCATGCATAATTATAATAAGCGATAAACAGAATATTAAACAGAATATTCAGAAACTGAGAAACTTATTTAGAAATTTTGTAGGGAATATTATTGATAATAGAAAATTATTAATTTGAAGTATTAATAAATTATTAATTACACACGGAACAATGAAAATTATCAATATATTTTTGAAGAATTTAAAGGTTGTATAGGTATCTTATAATAAATTTTAGCATGAAAAATGTTTTTATCTACAGTGTGTTTCCTTTTAATGGTAACACTAAAAAATTCTGTCCAGTGACATCGGATTAATATACGGATTTCGGGAGGGGATAGGGAATACATAAATACACATTTCTTGATGATTTTTACATTTTTAGATCTATCCGTGTGCGCATGCGCAATACAACTTGCATTTTTTTAAATGGCAACAGGTGTTTTGAATACCAAATTCGGATAGACCGAATTTTTTTAAGTCGGTTTGGTTCTTTTTACCATAGCTCTAAAATCAAAATTGACTAAATGGCAACCAGTCAAAGTTTCGATTAATATAATTATTGAATTTTTCACCAATCATACTAGAATTTTATGAATTATTATGAAATTTTATTTATTATTTTTGTATCCGTAGGTTTGCAGATATTATTAAATAATTCAATAATATTAATCGAAACTTTGACTGGTTGCCATTTAGTCAATTTTGATTTTAGAGCTATGGTAAAAAGGACCAAATCGACTTAAAAAAATTTGGTCTATCCGAATTTGGTATTCAAAACACCTGTTGCCATTTTAAAAAATGCAAGTTGTATTGCGCATGCGCACACGGATAGATCTAAAAATGTAAAAATCGTCAAGAAATGTGTATATATATATTCCCTATTCCCTCCCGAAATCCACATATTAATCCGATGTCACTGGACAGAATTATTTAGTGTTACCTTTAAAAGGAAACACGCTGTATTTAAATAAAAGTAAAATGTAACATCATATTTTTAAAAATGAATTTGCATATTCGACATTAGCAGCCAATGGTACAGAGTGATCGTTTTAACAGTGAACCTTTATCTCGATATTTTATGCAATGATTTTTTTTTTCTTTTAGTAGGTACTTTAATACAAATCTCTTGAAGTGTAAAATGTGTTTTAAAAAATGTAAATTAATCATTGTTAAAAAATAATTTTGAGTATTATTTTTATAATTTAGTTTATCGTGAAAAATTTTAAAGTTTATGTATATATATATTTTTTTAATTTGTCAGATACTTACAATGATATTGTATTAAGGCCGGCAGATTTCATTTTACGTATACGATCTCTCCAATAAGGTCTAGGCACTCGAAAATAATGCACTGATCCCGAAACATACCGGAATATATTGCCATCTTTGATGAATTCATTTTTTTCATAGTCAACATAAAACCTCTTGTCACTACTCTAAAAATGAATATGATACAATAATATATTATTATTATTTTTCTATTAAAAATGCAAACTATGTTTGAGTATTGTTATTTATTGTCTATATCCATCTAGTAGATTATGTAAATATAGTAACTTATATTATAAATAGGTAATAAAATAATTATGTTTAAAACTTACTACATATTCAAAGTAAAATGACAACAATAACGCTAAAGAACAATACACTGAAATAGTAGACATTTTAATACAACTAATATTCACTTGATCGTAACTGCGTTAATTTTTCACTAGTTAGGCAGTTAGATTTACAACGACTAATAGTAGAGTAAGTTATTCAACACCACATTATATTTGGTTATTGCGATACAGCACGACTAGTGGGAAAATATATATATATATATATATTTATATATTTAAATTCTTCAAAATTTAACTTAATAACGAAACTCAGGTCTAGAATCTTAAGACAGTAGTTACATAATTTAATTGAATTTAGTGATTGAGTTGACATTATTAAACAATTTACAACAATAAACAACACGGGTACATATGGTTTTTGAATTGGCTTTAATAAATAAATATTTTATAGTATAATATACCTATATTCTGTATCAAATGAACAATATAAATTTATATTGTTTATTACTATAGTTTAATCGTTGAATCGATTTTTTAAGTTGTTTTGTGTATTTCATATTTTTCAAATAATAATCATTCATCGATGAACACAAAATCTCAATCAAATAAATAGCAGTTATTCATGTAGACAACTAGGGAAAATTCGGTATAACATCAACTTCTTGAAATCTAGAAAATTATCCATCTAAATATTGTTTGTCGCTTTAATTTTGTATTAAACGGCCTTGTGTATCAATTCACATCGATCGTCAATATAACGATTTGTTTTAATTTGTTTTTATGGTATTGTACCAGCCTTTATAAAAATAATTGTTTATTAAAAATGTATTATCATAATATTTATGAACCTGATACGTGTAGCGGACTATGGAAGGAATTATGTAATATTACCTACATCTCTTCAATGTTTCACGCAGGTATAACAACAGATAAAATTCAGTCAAATTATGAAATTCATTCCGACCGGTTTATTTAAAAATGGTTAATGTTTTTAAAAAAGTTGATAAACTTTCACCGAATGAAACTGAGTGAGTATTGTTTACATTCTTTATTATGATTGTTTTACAACATATTACATAGTTTTTAGTATGCTCAAATATAAACTAATATATGAAAACCAAAAAAATACCTTTTCAAAGTGCTACTTTTGAAGTTATAATAATAACACTATTGTAAAATGAACGCATCGAACGCTTCATTATAATAATAATTTTTAGTTAACCTAGTAATAATACAATATATAACTGTACGTTTTATATTTGTCTCCAAAATTGTTGGTTAGTAATAATAATAATTTGTTTAGTAAAATTAAATGAATATTACCATCGCTTCTAAAACGTTTTTTTTTTTTTTTTTAATGATAAAGTCTATGTGCCTAATATGTATTATGTACCTGTTATAACCAAAGGTCAAAAAATAAAATCCTTATATTTTTTGAGTTTTAATCATTTGTTTATTTTCTTGAATTTTAAGGTATCACTAGTTATTTTACTTAAATTGTTTTTATTGCTTATGAAAATGGTATTGGTGTACAGGTTGTGTAGAAAATAAAAACAGATACATAATATTCAACTAATAGTAATAATATTACAATAATAATCATGTATGATAAATTAACGATTAGGTATACGTCAAAATTCAGTACTATATTAAGCAGATGGTACCTACGATACGTAACCAAATTTACTGATCTGATTTATTTAGGAAGTTTTTCTATTCTTTCATAAGATATTTTCTTCTGACATTCCTCAATAATATGCCTGATAGTTTTTACCTGTCACAGTTGCAGAGAGATAGGTAAAGTATTTAGCATTCGCTCATCAAATATTTTCACTTATACCTTGCTCTGTTCTTAATCAGTTGATACACATCAAATATAGTATACCTACATATTGCACGTAGTTGGTATTAAAAAAAGTTAATAATTGGGTTGGATGTTCTACATTATTTATGTACTAAAAAAAACTTAAATATGTAAACTAATATAGACACTGGTTGATATGTATTACGTAATTTGATTACGTGATTTCTTTAAATAAAAATCTGAAACAGTCAATTTAATATTATCAAATATATCGATATTAATTACCTAGAAAAAAAATAGTAAAAAGTCAGTAACCTCCGAAAAACCAGGTGCAAATTAATAGAGTTTGACTGATTGTACCTAAATATTAATTTTTGTTCCACCTTGATTATACTATTATTACACAAACTAATGTATCCCTCGATAATTTTCAATTAATGATATTATACATAAGTACCTACACCATAATTTGAATACATGACTTCAAAGTCTACATTTCTGTTATTAAAAGATAACACTCAGCATCGTAGTCATTGGGAGAAATATTTTTTATTTACTTATAGAAATAATACATATTAATAATAAAGTTATATAACAACAAATGTATAAAGGTTATATGAGCTTTAACTTTAAGATAGTATTATTCTGATGTTAAATTAGTTTAAAAGTCAAATTTGTAATTGATAATAATCAATAAATTACTATCAGATGTTTAGATATTACATAATATTAAATGTGTTGTACGCATACTGTCGTTTTCAAAATAAATCAAATGAAATTCTAATTCACAGAAATGATTAACATTTCGTACTAAATATTTTCATATTTTACTATAAACTTTTTTAAGAACATATCCTTTTTTATTAGTTACGCTATTATTATTTTATAATTTCTAAACTTTAAATACATTTTAAGACTTCAATAGTAGGTAGTATCTTATAATTTATATGAATTGTAAGATACCAAACCACTATAAATAGTTCCAAGAGATGAAAAAAAAATTGATTATAGTTATAAGTTATAACTGTAATAACACTAATAACTAATAACTTATAAATATTAAATTATTTTTAATTATATGAATGATTATGATGTATTGAAATTGAAATCAGAAACATTTATGTTCTAGTCCATTACTAAGATCCAATGCAGCAATACAACCATTTTGGAAGAAACCATGGTTTACTCTTTTTATAGTTATATTAATAATTGTTGTTACTTCAACCATTATTTTATACATATTTTACCATAAAAATGGTTCACCAAACGCTAATGAGACGGAAGCAAATGTTGTTAGATTTGATGCGGCAACGTTATCGCATAATCCTTTAAATTTCGAGTTCAAATCCCATCCAACATTTAGGGTGTTGAGTATAGCAACAACTAATGGAGATTACTTCAAAAAATGTGCGCCGGCCGTAACCTGTAACCCAGACGATAAATACAGAACATTCAATGGCTCGTGTAACAATTTGCAGAACCCTAACTGGGGTGCGGCTTTAACACCATTTTACAGATTGATGAACGCCGAGTTCAATGATGGTAATAAATGATAATAATAAAAAGGAGCATATATTTTTAAACGCATGAAATAAAAAATAAATACCTACATTAATTGGTATTTACCTATTTGATTTACTAAAAACATAATATAAATAATAAATTCTCTAATTAAAAATGTTAACATTAATTGATTATAATATTCTTAATTTTCAATATCCATAAAGTATTTATATATTCTTACATTTTCTGCGTACTATATTTAAGTATTGATTACTGTAGTTGTGATATTATGGAGGTTTGTTATAAATACTAAGTTCTAAACTATTATTGTGTTGAATTTATTCAGGTAACAATACGCTTAGAGTTCAATTAGATGGAAAACCATTGCCTAGTGCTAGGCAAGTAGGTGTGAAATTATTTTATATGAGAGATATTCGTAACTACGATCATGTCAATAATGAGTTATTAGTTCCATGGGGACAGTTTTTGACACATGATATATCGTTCTATCCTGATGATATACGAAATGCGACTACTCCAGGTAGTAATTTATTAATATAAAATTATTATTTATATAATTACAGAATGTAACAGAAATACCTGACGAATAAAGAATGAAAAATTTATACTGATTAATATATGAAAAAAAGTATTAAAATTGTATGAATAATAAAGTATAAACCATTTAACCCTTTAATTATAACTTGTGTCTGAAAATCACAACAAAAAAAATGTTGAAAACAATCTTATTCATATTTCGAATTAGTTTACTAAAATACCTTATTGATATTTAAAAATTTGTTTAATATAAGCTACTTTACTGAAATAAAAGAATTTACCATCAACATTTTTGTAAAAATTGGCTATCTTGATTAGAACAAAAGTTATTTTTATTTTTCAGGTCATTCATTTACACATATAACTGTAGGACGTAGGTGCATATATTTTTTAAATGTCTGTATGTAATAATCATAATAATATAAATAATAAATATAATTTTAATAATATTAGATATTGCTTGATAGATAGCGCCACTATTGTATACTTAAAACCACTTATTTTACCTTTAGAGGTTGAATTTCCAAAAATCCTTTCTTAAAGCACGGTGAAATTATAATATTAATCCATCCTGAAAATTTCAAGCATATCTGCCCTATGGTTTAGGCTCTGCGGTGATCCCTCCGGAGGACTATTCTATATATATAAAGGAATTTGTATATATAGATTATATAAAAAACCTAAATGTTGTCCAATTGTATAATATTATAAACTTAGAAACTAATAATTGAATAATTTCACACCTTTTAATATATTTAAATTTAGAAAATTGTAATTTTAGCTGATTTGGATCACTGTTATGAAAAGGATAAGTCCAAAATTCCATTTGAATGTGAAACCGCTATACCGATAGCAGCAGATGACCCAGTATATAGCCATTATAATGTAACACTGTTTAAATTTGTTCGATCTGCGACTTCAGTGAATTTTAGCTGCCCTTTAACACCTCGAACTATTGTAAGTATTAAAACATTTTTTAATTATTCGATATATTTTTTTTTTTAATTTACACATGTGATAATAATAATAATTATTATTTATGAAATAATTTTAACCCATAAATAAAATAAATATTAAAAAATATTTTTAGTTCAATAGAAATACACAATATATAGATGCATCACACGTATACGGTTCAAACAAAAAGACAGCTGATGGTCTTCGGACATTTTTGAATGGTAAACTTAGATCACGGATATTGGAAAACGAAGAGTATTGTCCACAAAACCCTGATTCCGAATTCAAAGATGGTCCATTAGGAAAATCTAATGTTCAATTCGCCGCAGGTAATTTGAATTTAAAATAACAAAATGCAATATAAATCATTAACTTGTGAAACCATTTTTTACAGGCGATATCAACGTCAATCAGAATTTGGCCATTGCATTGTTTCAAAATTTATTTTTAAGGTATCACAATCATTTGGCTGACGAAATACAGACATTAAATCCATCATGGTCCGACGAAAGAGTTTATCAAGAAACACGCAGAATCGTAGGTGCAATCATACAAGTTATAACCTATGAACATTTCTTGCCAATTATTCTAGGTAAAAAAAATGTATTTAAGTCTAAACGAAAAATGAAAAATAAAACTATATAAACATATTGAATTTTGAAAAATTATACATATACATAACTGCACATAATAGTATACATAACAAAAAACTAAAAGCATATTTTGGGTATTAATAATATATCGATTTAATAATCATTAAATAAACGATAACATATTATTGATTTGGATCAATATAAATAAATTCAAGATGTCTAATCATTTTAGGAGACGCATACATGAAAGAGTATGGACTAGTTGGACAGACCAGTTATGATCCTTCAATTAATTCGGCTTTAGCACAAGAAATGACAAGTGGTGCATTTCGAGCTGTTCACAACATTATTCCTGCTAAATTCAAGTATACATTTTTAAACTATGAAATAAAATAAATTATCCATTGATTTATCATAATTATCAGCTTAATGACTGCAAATTATTCAATTATCGATGAAGTAGAGCCTTCAAGAGTGTTACTGCAGCCAGACTTGCTTATAGGAAATTTCGATAACATGTTACGAGGGTTCTTGGAAACGCCAGGTCGAGCTGTACAACCATCCTATAATAATTTGGTAACATTATGAAATGTTATATCTTATTATTATTTTTAATATTATTACTGTATATACAATAATAATTTCAGATTACAAATGTTGTGTTTAAAATACCGAATTTGGATGGATACTCGGGATTTGATTTAATGTCTTATGATATTCAAAGGGGCAGAGATAATGGCCTACCACCATATAACAAAATGAGACACATTTGTGGTTTAAAAAAAGCAAATCAATTTAAAGAATTATCTGATCTAATCTCTTTAGAGGTAAAATCATTATGTACCTTTCTTAACGGATTTTTAATTATCAATATCATTCTTTCATTATAATTTGGATAAATATATTTAATATTCAAATAATACCATTCCATTAAATTTTTATAATTATTCAAGATTATACTATTTACGGGTTTTCTTATATAATATAAAAATGATATTGTTATAAATTATCTTTTATTAGGATATTGAAATTTTGAAATCACTTTATTCTACTGTGCACGACATAGACTATATTGTTGGTGCCCTCTTGGAAAAACCTAGAAACGGATCAATGGTTGGTCCATCAACTGCGTGTGTAATTGGAGACAGTTTCTATAGGTTTAAAGCTGGTGATCGTTTCTTTTATGATGTTCTAGGACAACCAGGAAGCTTTACCCCGGGTACATAAAAATAAGCACACACTTAACACACATTTTACATACCTATATATTATATTATAACAACGGCCAATCGTCTTACAATTTATTTTTTTGTTTTCTCAGAACAAATTAAATCCCTGAAAAAGATCACTCTTAGTCACGTTATGTGCACATCATCAAATTTGGACCACATGCAAAAGGAAACATTTAGATTTGTTGACCATAAGTAAGGGTTATTTAAAAAATATTGTAGTAATGTAAAAAAGAGGAGAACATGTAACGTATATGTGCTTACCTCTTTTATGTATATTATTTATACACTCTAGATTACTACCTTCTTATGTACATACATGTATACACATGCAAATGCATATATGCATATAAGGTTTTTTATTATTTATACTTTGAATTAACTTACCCCACTTCGACTGAAGTCTTTTGAGTGTTAGAGTAGAAATAGGTTCAACACTAATTAATTTATAATTCAATATTAATACACAACTGTTAATTTAGAGATATATAAAAAGAGCATTTATTATTTGAGACATAGAAAAATTACATTTTAAATATCTTAAGTCGACTCGCCACGCATGTCTGACGCCAAGGGTGTACGCAGGGAGAGTGACGTTGCATGTATCTGGCCGAAGGTTGAAGGGTATCGTCCGAGCACAGATATAACAGATTTTTGTATAAAAGGAATAACAATATATGACCACAGATATTTATTATAATCATAATAAACACTATAAACATCTATGTGGCTCTATAATACCATATTATTATTATATAATATATTATGTTGAGGGACATGATGATGACACTCTTTTTAGTATAACATAGTTGTGAAGAGTGGCTATCATTACAATATATTATATACAATTATATATAATATGCAATATAAACTTGTATTTTAACATTTTTAGGTGGATGTCAAGTATTAAGTATAGCTGTAAATCATTTAAGATGGACTTATCACCATGGAAAGAAATTTAATAATAATTGTATTATAACATAACTAATTTTAATATAATATTGTGCTTTTTGAATTTCGGTGATTTTACAATAAATATATATAAACAAAAATAATTTATTGTCTTTATCTTTAAAAAACATATCTTGTTCAATCTCAACACATATTTATACTACATTCATAATACTACTATCAATATAATATTATTTATTTTAGATTAATATGACGTAACCTTTTTTTTTTTCTGTTTGAACCGACAGCAGGGGAGGATCTGTGTGAACATTACTACTCCCCTGCTGCCATCGTTTATTAATGTTTAATTAAACGCTAATACCTATACATACAATATGACGTAACCTAACCTAGATTGGTATGAGGAGTATAATAAATCTATATACCTAGTGATATTATGTTTTCTAAATCACTTAGTTTGACGTGTTGATTGGTTGTTATAATGTTATTGGCATCTGTTTATGAAAAAGGATAGCATTAAAAATAGAATGTTTGTATAATTGACTACGTAAACCGAATATAATATAATATTATAATGCACTCTTCAGTGATTTATCATTTTTTCTACTATATAGGTGAAGTTAATTCTCAACATATTATATTCTTGCGCAATAAAATGTTTTTTATAATAAGAAGTAATCCACGTCATCGTGGATAGGTAATATAGGTGCATTAACTTATAATTCTTAATGCTCAAATTGTGTTCATACATTTTTAGATTTTTAGATTATAGTATGAGCTACTAATGAGAAACCTTATTATACATTTTCAAATTATAGTTATAACAACTGAACATTTTATTTTATTTAGAAAATAATTTTTAACACATTTACATTTTTATATCAATTTTTGAACTGTGGCACGTGTCAATATACACTGATGATTTTCGTGATATCGTACAATATTTGGGAAAACATCTTAAATCAATTCTTCTGCAGTTGCTTTGATTTTAAATCAGTTTATTCACAATTGATACATTGTTTACCTACTATATAAATGATACTATTATACCTAATAATGGTTTCCATTTTCTCATTACCGATATTCAACAATTGTCATGTAAAAAGTTCAGCTGATGCATTATGTTATAATTGTACGAAAATATTGGTCTTCAGAGTCATTATAATCACATGCAAATTTAATTCCTGAATTTTAGTTCATTGCATGCAAGTGATATACCTACTAGTTTTATTTGTCAGAAACCGTTAAACGTCAGTGAACGGTTCAATACACAATGATATTCTAAAGTTAATATTTTATAATTTTAACCATTTAAATGAACTAAAAAAGATTCGATTTGCGTAAACTGAAAAAGAAACTTATGCGTCAGCCACCCTATAGTAACTTATATGGACTGAAAACGAAAGTTCGAACCTTCCTCGAATCTCAAGGAATCTATTTATATAACTGTTATTAAAGATAGTCGAATAGTTTTAGATTCTGATCGGGGTGATGAATGTATTGATTTTACAATGATGTGTGTTTTTTTTTTGTTTTTGTGTCAGTGTACAGCATAACTAGTCGAAATAATGCTTCAATTTCAAACTTTGGGGGTGGTTTTCGATGTAAAAGTGAATATCCTTGGTGCTTTATAGAAGTCAAAAGTTAACATTTTCCAACAGTTTTCAAAAAAATCGATTTTTTTATATGGTTGTTATTCAAAAACTAATCACTTTAAATATTTGAAATTTTCACTAAATGTTTATGTTAGTGTTATCTATATACAGTTTAATTTTCAAAATGATTGACTCTTTTTTAGATATTTATAGACCACTGCAATTTTTGATTTTTATGAGAACTTTTTTTGAAGTGTCAGTAAAAAAATTTTACATGACCAAAAAAACTTGGAAATTTAATACAAGGTTCCTTATGAGTTGTTCATATTCTAGCTAAAAAAAATTAAAAATCGTTAGTCACGGTTTTTTTTTATAAGCGTTTATAGTTCAAATTTTTACGATATCTGTCGAAAACGCGAAAATTTGCAAGTAATTTTAAAGTTGAAAAATCATAAAATTTTTTGCGTTTATAACTAAGGATTAAAAATACAACACTAAGTTTTCCATAAGTTTTCCTTCGAGTAGATATAGAGAAAACTCGAAGCGTCATTATAGGAAAAATGTTTTGAGTGTTTGAGTTTTAAATTTTTATGAAATCAGGTATATGTATATCTATGATAATATAAGGTATAGTGAAATTATGATAACTGCATGCAATGTTTTTGGAAAAATTGATTAATCTGCGGGGCCAGGTAAATTGAGTCCGAGATAAGTTTGGTACATTTTGAAAGCGGTAAATTGAGTCCCGGGAAAAATAGATAGTAGGTAAGTTGAGTCCCTGAAAAAATAAGACAGTAGGTAATTTGAGTCCCATGGAAAAACGATTTATATGCATTTAAAATTTAAAAATGTGCACTATAAAATTTTTATTTGTGATTTGTGGACATTCATTGAATGCATGTATATGATTTTGAATATTGCAACATGCATTTTTATTGCATAAAAAATAATTATATAGTTAATAAAAATGCATGTTGCAATATTCAAAATCATATACATGCAGTCAATGAATGTCTACAAATCACAAATAAAAATTTTATAGTACATATTTTTAAATTTTAAATGCATATAAATCGTTTTTCCCTGGGACTCAAATTACCTACTACCTTGTTTTTTCTGAGACTCAACTTACCTACTACCTATTATTCCCCGCGACTCAATTTACCGAGTAAGGGTCATTTGGGACTCAATTTTCCAACTTCGAATCATGCCTTATGCAAAATGCGTCCTAATTGAAAAATAAAATATTTGTTTCAAAATAGAATATACGACAATATTTAAATATAATATATCCTAGATTGACAAATCATCTCCGTTCAGAATCGTTTTTCGTATAGGTACAATGATACCTATCATTGCATTCAAATCTAACTTACCCTAGTCAGAGGTCCACCCCACCACTTAATGTACAGCAGAGCGACACCCACTTACCCGCTTTTTTAATTTATAGAGGACAAACAAACAATTACCTACCTTAATCGTTTTAGTATACATTAAGAAGGAATAGTAAGAAGAATTTACATAAAATGTACTAATAATAAGTTACTTACTATAAACAATTAATATTAAAATGTTAGTAGCTCAATCATTGAGTAAAAGAGTTGATGTACTAATTGTATTATATGGTTAAAAAAAATAAATATTTGTTTTTAGTTGAGTTAAGTTAATATCTTTTTTCTTTATTAATGTTAAACATTTATTGTTAAATAAACTAGGAATTTGATAAATATATTAAGTTATATTGCTTAACATAGGTAGTTATCAACATTGACCTATCAAAACTATCTCAAGTTAACAACTAACCTGTGATGAATATTTTAATAACTAGTACATAACATGTACACTACACAGAGAAATAATATTTTCAAAAAAAAATATATTATTCTAAACCATAAATTAGAACTTAAACGATATGCATAGAAGGGTCAAGTTAATACATGATGTATATATTTAATAACACCTTAATAAAAGACTAATTAACTAAAAAATAATTAATTCAATATGTTGAAATACAATTTGTGGTAAAAAAAATAATATGCATTTTTATGGTAAAAAGAACCAGAGGTACATATTTACAAGATTTAAATAGTTTTTGTTGTGATTAAATAATCAATGAAAATAAAATAAATACATTTTTTTTTTCGTACAAAAAAATTAGTGAAGTAATTAAGATTAATATTTATTGAATTCTGTGAATTAAATACATTATTTGAACATTGCTCTGTAGCTGGTATATTTATAACGGCAAGGATGTACACAATATATTCATTTATTATCTAAAGTGTTGCTTTCAAGTAAACATAAATTATATGTGGTGTATTAAAAGAATAGAAAACTAAAAATTAAATATATAAGATTTAGTTGGTATTTTGCTTAAAGTATATAATTGTTAGAACGGAATCGCCAATATTTTTCTAGCTATAAAAAAGAATTTCAAGTTAAATGGTCAAATTTCGTGTTTCAGTGAATTAAAAAAATAAAACTTCTTATTGTCCACGATCTCTGTGAACACCCGATAGGCTTTTAATACTGATATATTAATTAAGAGATGTATTTCGTTTGTAGTTATTATATTTATTTAACATCCTACCTTCTAAGCATCATTAAATCAATTGTTATTGATATACCTAACTCGATCTATAATTATCTTATCATATTAAAAATACAACAGATATAAGTGGTGATAATATATATATATGTATATGTTTGGTTTCTTAATAGGTTTGTAAAATCAATAAATATATTACCAGTATCAAATAGTTTGATCTAAACCGTTCAATGAGTTGTGTATATTAATTTTTTCAATGAAGTAAAAAACCAAATTGTTTTATACACTTTTGACTTTTTAATTTAATTAATTTTGTTAAGTATAAAATCCTTTTGTTTTAATTTCCAGAGTTATCTATATGAATTTATCAGTTTTTAGTAATTTTACATAACCATCGTTGCTAACTTAAGAGGGTAAATCCCTAAAATATGGATTCATCGTCTCAACGTGATGAAACCCAGTAATTATTATGATACAAATAAAATATTTAAATTCATTTTATTTATAATGTATATAGTATTATGAATGCTAATATTAATTTTACAGACATAAATTGTATTATATTAATACTTAATTAAATTTAAATAATTGTTTATTATGAAATGATAATTATTCTCGTTTTAGACCATTGTTAAATCAAAGGAAATCGAAAGTTAAATGGAACTATAAACTGCTTAAGTGGTCTTTTAATTGGATTTTATTCGGATTATTATTACTTGGTGCTATTTATATTTTATACGTTTTCATTAAGTATGAAATACAACCTAAATCCAGTTACACCATTAAGGTAACTTGATTAAAATTACCATACGTACATTTTCAATAGAAAATATTGTGTTAGACAATTTAGGTGATAAACTTGTGTAGAAATAAATATTTAAATATTTAGTAATCTACGGCGATATTTAGAGTATTTTATAAATACAATACTAAATACTCATACTAATATATTTTTAAATAGAATTTATAGTATCTCTTCTTGTTCATAAAAAAATTCAAGGACTATACATTTTTTTTAAATAAAATTGTATTTTTTTGTGAATAGTAATATCATTGTTTCCAACAATAAAAATTCTATAGGATTTTAAATAATAATAATCAAAACATTCTTGTAACAAAAAAATACTCTTCTATCGTGTCGTGTGTCTCTTACAATAATCAATTTGACGATTGTAGTTGTGGTATCATTCATTAATCATAATTATTTATACTGGGAAATATCCAGATTTGGCCTGAACTCAATTTTTGGAGACGAAACGATGAATAATATTGCTGTCTTTATAGCTATTGAAAGCTCGGTATAATTTAGGAAAATTTTTTAACCAGTTAAACCTTCATTGTTCATTGTAGGTAACTTTATGCATTTCCTTTAAAGTTGTTTCCTTGAGTATGTATTATACTTGAAAATTTTAACTATCTATAAATACTTAAGTACCTTAAGTACATATACGTCACACAAATGTTAAAACAAAATTAAAACTTACAATTCAATCATGATACTAATTACTTATGAGGTTCTCGATCAAATACTTAATTTTTAAAGGATACATATTGAATACAAATACATATTATATAATTTATAAAACTACACATCTTCATATTAATTGTTATACAAATTTATAATTACCAAAATAATTTTGTAAATTATATGATTTAATGTATAAATAAATTAAAATTTACTACTTTGAAATTAAACATAACAGAGTTAAATGAATTATTCAGAATGTAAAATTTGTTTGTTAAATGTTTTTAAGACGGATACAATGCGTGTGGTTATAACGTCATATTAGTAATTACTATAGTCATTAAATATTTATTTAAATTTTTGCTAAAAAAATAAAAATATAAAACTTCTTAATTTGACTTACCTTCGATTTTTATAACTGTTGCATAATTCATATACTGTTATAGACAAGAAATTCTCATCATATTATAAGTATTGCAACCACAAATGATGATTACTTAAAGCAATGTGCTCCTCAAGTGAAATGTAATCCTTTCGCTAGATACAGAAGCATAAACGGATCATGTAATAATTTGAAAATACCTACGTGGGGTGCAGCAGAAACACCATTTTTTCGTTTGCTGAACGCTAATTTTAGTGATGGTAATATCATTATACAAGTTTAAAGTAATAAACAAATGGTAAATGAGTATTGATCTTGTATTCTGTGTCTATAATATGACACCTATAAATAAAAATAAATAGAATATTGTTTATATTCATAATAAATAAATATTATTGTTATTCAATATATAATAAAAAATATCTATATTTTAATAGACTATATAATTTTTTTAGGTGGAAATATTAATTAAAATAATATTAATAAAATCTGACATAAACTAATGTACCTATATATTATTATTTTGTCTTAAAATATGATTATTATATAAATACATATATATATATATATATATATATATTTAATATATATTTAATAATAAATAGTTTAATAATATTATAGTAAGATGAAAATTCAATGTTGATTAGGTTTGAATGTTTGAAGCCATGATTATTTTTTTAAGGTTTTTATAAATTTCGACTCCAAACAAATGGAAGTGCATTACCTAGTCCCAGAGTGGTCAACATTAAAGTCTTTTTGAATCAAGAAATATATCGAGTCGATGAAAATAATGTACTTTTATTACCGTTTGGACAATTAATAGCTCATGACGTGTCAGGCCTGTTTCTTGACATTCCAAAAAATGACAACGGTACGTAATCGATTTTCAAATAACATAAATCGTTAAATTTCATGATTTGTATAAAATTGTATTTTAAAAAGATTATTTAAATTGTTTTTTTTTTTTTTGAGTGTGCAGGTGTAGTGATTGATGGTTGCGTCGACGAAAATGCAAGAAAAACATTCACACAGTGTCAAATGGTAGTTGAAAATCCACCTGACGACCCTGTTTATAGTAAGCATAACATATTTTGTATGGGACTATTCCGTTCGTTAACGTCGAGAAATTACAGCTGTCCGTTATATCCCACAACGTTTGTAAGTAAAATATTAATGTTTATGGACAAAATTACATAGAGTACGTTGATAATAGTAATAATGGAAATTTCAGATTAACAATAATACTCATTTTATTGACGCATCTGAAGTGTATGGGTCGGATGAGAGTTACGCAAAGCATCTTAGAATGATGGAAGGCGGAAGACTTAATTTCTCAATAAGCAACAATGGGCAAATGTTCTGTCCATACTTGGCCAACAAAAATTTAGACCTTACCGTACATAAAATAAGTGACGTCGAATATGACACAGGTTAATACAAACTTTACGTCAAATAGACGTAGTTATTATAAATGTTAGTTATAGGTATTCAATATTCATTCCTCGAATCACTGTGTATAATAATATATTATACTCATTTTTGGTCAGGAGATATCAAAATTATTACTTAACTAAAGTCAAACTATTTTTATTATCGATTAAAATCATCAATTAAGTGTTCTAAAGCATTCCGTATTTATCAATTAAAGGTGGTAGTAGTCATTTTAGGAAAATACTTGGAGAACCAGTTTTCACATTTTAATACTAATCTCGCATATTTTATATGCAAATCCACGTCCATTCCGGCGTCCTGACTTTCTGGTGTTCCAACATATAAAAATTTAATAAGAAAATATCTGAATAATAAATAAGTTCAAAAATTATTATTTTTACAATCAATTTTTCGATCATTCTCTAAACATTCTAAATACTATATTTTAATATCTCAACATCTCAACATTATGTAATCACGCTTCGATGATAATGTTTCATAAACACTAGGGCTTTTTAAAATATTAATTTATTAACACATATGTTGTTTAAACCCTCACGAAAGTGATAGTATTTATTGTGATTCTCATCATGCTGATCTATTGATCTTCGTACTCAAATCCTCCAGTAAAATCTTCGTACGTGAAACTGGATCATGTTTTCCCTAAAAATCACCTCCTGCTCCTCAAAATGCACCATTGAATTAACATCTGTGAAAGTTGTTAGTACACACTCGTTATAACCTAGGTCTAACCTAACCTTACCTACTGTAGACCATTTTATTTTAAATTTATTGTGATGATCTACATGTATATTATGTTCATAGGTGATCCGGATAATGGAAATCAAAATTTAGGAATTACAGCTATGCAAACGTTATTCTTAAGGTATCATAATTATCTCGCTTTTAAACTGTCAACTATAAATCCTTATTGGTCAGATGAAATGCTTTACCAGGAATCTCGCAGAATAGTCATTGCAACTATTCAACGTATCGCCTATAAAGATTTCTTACCTATAATTATCGGTATGTATAATTTAATATATTTAATCATATAGCACAATTTATTGAAATTTAAAAATATTAAAATATTTTGTTGTTATTATACTGTATTCATAGGTGGATAGGCCTACCGGGCAACCAGACAATTCCCGGTGGGCCCCCCTTCGTATTTCTGTAATGGGGCCCTTTAATATCATATATTATTAAATTTTTTTCATGTGGAGGCCCCTTTTTAAAATTTTCTGGTAGACCAAAAATGACCTATCCGCCCATGACAGTAGTTCAAATTAGTAAATATAGGTAATAAGTAGAAATTAATTAATATTTAGCATGTAAGAAATTAATGTAAATAATTATGTAACGCCAGCTAATGCATGTGCACAGTTGATGCCTCAAACAATTAATAAAAAAAAAAAATTATACTGTATTTAAATTTTGAACAGGGGAAGATTTTCTTGAAATATATGGATTAAATGAAGTGAATATTTATGACCCTGCCATTAATCCTTCTACGTCGCAAGAATTTTCAAGCGCCGCTCTTCGAGTTCTTCATTCGATTATACCTGTTCAATTCAAGTATTTTTTTTTACCAATAATAATATTATAGATACAAGGTGATAATTATTCAAAAGTTATATAGGTATACATTTTCTTAACGTGTATTAATGCTTTTAGAAATATTTATTGAGATAATTTCTAGTCATATTGCAATATAAAAAAATAAAAAAATATTTTTTAATTTTTGTAAATTGCTCATTTTTGTATACGAAAGCAAACTTTTTTACCTTCATATTCCAAAGTTGAACTATTCAATGAGAATTTAAATTCATAAAAATCGAATTTCCAATGAAAAAGATTGTTAGTTGTTTTAACTTACTTTATAAGTGTTTTGACACTTTAAACTTTTAAGCTTATCAAGCTTAAACAAGCGAAGTAGTATCGAACATTTAAGATATAATTGTATTACTCCATCCGGATCATCTAAACTTTAAACTAATTAATTTTTTTATTTGAAATTTCTAGAAACATATTTAGCTTCAAAAAAATTAAAAATTAAAACGATATAAGAAATATCAGTTTTTTCATCATTGTGGTTTTTATGACTTCAAATTATTTTAAAAATTTATTTCCAAAATCTGAATACTATTAAGCATATAAATGTTCACTTTAAAAATAATTACACTTTTTAATAGATAGGTACTGAACGTAATTAATAAAAATAAACTAATATTGAATTTTTGGTAATAGTTTTATGAATAAAGATTATGAAACAGAATTTTCGATTAACATTACGGATTGGATGAGAGAATCAAACTTGTTACCTTTACAAAATAATTTTGACAAATTACTCAAAGGATTTTTGGAGACACCTGGTCGATTGTCTCAGCCATCGTACAACTTTTATGTAATTATACTATTTTACAATTTTATATTATATTATTTTGTGTAAAATATTAAATTAATATATTTTTATTTTATAGATATCCAACTTTATGCTCGCTAAATTTAATGAACCTCCATATACAGGACGTGATTTACTGACAATTGATATTGTTAGGGGTCGTGATGTGGGCTTACAGCCATACAACTACGTCAGGCATTTTTGTGGACTTCCATTGGCGAATGATTTTGAAGACTTAGTAGATCTGATTCATATAAAAGTATAGTTTATCATCAAATATATACATATTATAGTTGTATATATTAGTTATATATAATATAGTATAAAATATTGTAATTCTAATCTATTTTAGGATATAATGAAACTAAAAGAGCTTTATAACTCAGTCAACGATATTGACTTAATGGTCGGTATTTTATTAGAAAAACACAGTGATGGTGCAATTGTGGGTCCGACGGCACGATGCATAATTGCCGATGGTTTTTATCGATACAAAGCTGGGGATCGATTTTTCTACGATGTACAAGGACAACCTGGCAGTTTTACTATTGGTGAATAAATCAAATCCACATAGTACTATAAAAATAATACTCAATATAGTAATGCCTATTAATATAATATATTCGTATTATTATGTCTTGTCGTACACTGTTTTTTGAATTGTAGTGGAAAGAAAAATTAATTCGAATACGAGTATGTACAGACAATGTATTTTATTATTATGAACGAAATTGGTTTATTATGGCTTTAAAGTGTATAGAGCTTTTTTTTTTTGTAAAAAATACTGGTATTTTTCATCAAGTGTATTTAAGTCGTTGTTTTTAATACTACGTTAAAATTTATTAGTACATTTAATTTAAATAATATTCATAGTTGTTTCTATTTAAAATAAATAATCATTGATTTTATTGATAAGTGATAACTGATCAAAAAATATCAACATTGTATAAATAATATTACTATACTTCATACCACTATAAATTGGCAAATATTTTCGACATAAATCATTATATAACAAAAAGTTCTGTAAGTATATGTTGATAATAAAAATGTACTTATAAATTATAATTATATAAAAATGACACATTTTAAAATTAAAAATAATAAATAGTCGCTTCGAATATTTTTTATTATTAGTATTTTACCAATACGTCAACTATGATGAGTTCTAACGTGATTTGATAAGCATCGAAGAACACTTGTAGGCTGTAGCACAAGCCACAAGGTATAGATAGCATATAAAACTGATTAAAAAACTTTATTTTAAAAATTGGCAGCGTCAGATTTAAAAATGGATAGCATAGAATAACTGATTTAAAAAATAGTTGAATTAATTTTAAATTATTATTAATTAATTTGTCTAAAATTTTAAATTCGAATTTTTTGTTTATTTAAAAAAATTGTAAAATACTGGATTATATGATTAATATATGATGTAATAATAAACATCATAAATTATAGAAATTAAATAATGCATTAGAGACATACGATTTTATATGATAAATTAATTAAACGTTTTCTAGATCAATTAAATGTTATTCAGAAAATTACTTTTGCCCATGTTATCTGTGCAACTTCAAACGTGGACGACGTACAAAATGACATTTTTAAAATAATCGATCACAAGTAAATATAAAATATAAAAATGTGTTTTTTTATAATATTAATTTATAATATTTTTGTAATATTAAATGTGTTTTAGCTTATTTCCAACAAGCAAACTGAAATGTGACGAGTTCTATTTGGATTTAAAAGAATGGGAAGAATTAAGCGACAGATTAGATTTGTAATTCAATCAATATAAATGAATATAGTTTATAAAAATATTTTTTATAAGACTATAAATTACGTTTTTTTTTCATTAATTTTTAAATTTTTTTTTATTATTAACTTCTTGAGGTTTTCTTTAAAATTATATTTGAGTGGTACGTAAAAATAATATTCACCAAATCATAATACTGTATAACTATGAATTGAGTTTAGTAGATAAAATTATATAAGGATGTAAACTAAATAGATGTCTGAACATAATTTAAAATATATTTAATGTATTAAGTATTGGTATTTGAAAATCGTGTTTCATATTATATTATGGTAAAAACAATTACCAATCACCATATTATGTATTCATTATTGATATATGTATAGGTAGGTATATACCAACATAATAGTTTAATTTAATACTATAATAATATAAATTGAGTAATTTTTTTTATTATGTTTGTTACAGCATCAATATCATGGGATATAAGGGATTTTTACAATGAAGCTTAATAATAATGTAAATTAGGTTAAATTAAGTTAAACATTTTAATTTTTTTTTAAATGTGATTATTTTTTCTATGTCAGCATAGTATTTCTTTTCTGGCCTCCCTGAAAATTTGGAAGTGGATTATGATGTGTTTAACGGTAATGATAAAATTTTAAGAGTGGCATGTAGCAAATTCGGTCTTTTCCATTAGATATCCATGCATAACTCTCGTGTGGCTAATTCTAAGTCAGTTCATGATTACTTAAATAGTTGAGTTTAGGTCATGGCTCGACTGTGTGTTTGATTTCCCTTAATTTGTTTTTAGTAATTTGTCGCCAATCTGAGTCCCATAATTGTATGCAATATTTGTCAACATTCTTGATTATATCTACTGGAGAAATAAGTAAAAGAGTTAAATTGTGTTAATTATATCACATCTAAAATGTATATTTCAGTGACAAACACTAAAATAGTCGATTGTCGATCGCAGACGGTTAGTTAGTCTTGAATCAGGTTTTATTTTGTATAGGTAGTTTAAGTGTTCTAAATAGTACGTGCACATAATAATAATATAAAATCGTGGATTAAAACATATTATTGTAAGTACAAAATGTACTTTAATCGTTATTGCGGGGCAGTACTATTTATCTGCCAGATATAATAGTAATAATACAAAAAATACAAAAACAAAATAAACTGAATATTTTGATACGTATAAAAAGTACGAATGTATTGCTGGTAGAAATATGTAGAAATATGTAGAAAAGGACAAAAGATAAGAAACGTGTTAGTTCAACTGAACATGTTAAAAAACCATACGTGGGAGCACCGGTTGATAAAGTGCAAGATTACAGCATCTTGTTCATAATTCCAGCCTTAGATCATATGATACAAGTTTTAAGTATATGAAACATAAGGACTGCATCACTTTATAAACTAGGCACCACATATATTATCATCATTATAAATATTTAAAGTTTATATTTTAAATATATATATGAATATAGATACATTAAGATTAAGAAAAATATGGTTGCGTAACGCTGAAGAGAGCAACCAGTTTCCCCGTAGTCCACGGTATAGATCAGGGGTCTTCAACCCACGGTCCAGTCTGTCAGTATATGCGGCCCGCGATCACATTTTAAATTTAGCATGTACATTTTATAGTTCAATAAAATTATAACAGTTAAGCTATCGTTATCGGAAATATGCGATAAGATAAATTGAATTACCTACCAAGATAAAACTATTATTGTCTGTTAGTTCGTAATCGTGGAACAAGCACAATATTTTCATTTATGTGTAAAAGTTTCAATTTCATACTTTTTCTTCGTAATATTTGTACAATATGTCAATTGTCAACAAGATCCAACCAAATATCGAAAAATTAGTGAGTGAAAAACATTGCTAGTTTTCACATTAAAAATAAAATAAAAAATTTGTAATTAAAAAAAAAAATGTTTAACTATATATGTTTTAATAATAATAATAATTTGTTATTTTAAATGTACCTACCTAATTTTAAAAATTGTAATAATAAAACTAAATTTTTATATAAAATACTTACATGTTTTTACTACGAATGCGGCCTGCAAGATTTAAAAAAGTAATATGTGGCCCGCTGCATAAAAAGATTGAAGACCCCTGGTATACATTGACCAGTACCTACCTACGATTTCTAAACGAAAACATCAAATAATTTATTACACAACTTCCAGTCTCCGGTTACCTGTTTCCGAAACGTTCGGTTCATTCCGACATACCACTACGGCCGGTGTGGCGACGTTACTGTCGTGGAATCAACATTATGAACATAAAAACATGTAAATTGTATAATATGAATAATGAAACCAACTCAGGTTAAAAACATCCAGAAAACTCAACGGAAAATATATAAATGTAAATGCTATTTACTCAAAGTAATACAAGAGACTATGTTTAGGCATTTTTTATTTAGAACCCAAATATCTACTGATTTAATATCTAGAATCTAAAAAAAGTATGATAAATTATTTTATTACAATTAGGTATTTGAGTATTTCTTATTTTATTATAATATACAGAGTGCTTCATTTAAGTAGATACACTAATTATCTCGAAAAGTATTAATTTTTTTGCATTTTTATTTTAAACTTCTATGTTTATGTCTTTCTAAAACCGTATAATATTTAATTATTTTCGTCCTTTCATTTATTGGTGAAATCACTATCAACTTTTGATTTTCAAATGGTAACATATAATAAAAATATCATGTATTAATAATCCCAATTTTAATGTGAATTTACGTGTTGACATTTTTATTTTTCGTTGATTCGTTTGTGAGATACATTTTCTCAAAGTATTTGTGGTTTTCAAAATGTTTTCAATAATTGTAAAGACCAGAAGTTAGTCATACATTTGATATCATTGAACCCAAGGTAATAACATAAGTAACAATTAATTAATGATTGCCATTGTACCTTTTGAACCCTAATCATTTATTAACTTATTGACTAATTGGACATACCGAATTACCCAAGAATAATAAATGATAAACTGGAAATATATTCTGACAAAATTATTTTAATCACAATTTCACTGATAACTATTTAAAAATTAAAATGGTAAGTATCACCACAAAATTATATCTTATTTTCACTACCTAATCACGTATTACCGTGACTGGTAATACGATTATAATATCATGCAAAAAGTAAATAATAAATACCTATATTTAGGCACAGAACAATAATTTAGGGGATAATAATGCGCAATTGTCACTATTTATGATAGTCCTATCAATTATCTTAAATAATATTATTCTGTGATATTGTGAATGATATGCATGTTGTATGACAATAGTAGAAAATATAATAGAATAATAGGTATTATAATTTTACAGAACGATTGAAGAATTTAATTAATTACTTATCTAAAATAGAGTTATACAGTTACACGATTTGAACATCTTATAACTTTTTTTTTATTGTACAAAAACTAATATCAAATAAATGTAGTGATATAATTTGATTAACAATTAATTCGGAATCCCAAGAGTCCAAGACCATTAATAAACAAGGATTGTTTAACCTACTATTGTGATACCTACATATTCACACATATGTTTATATATTAAAAACAATGAATAACAAAAAAACATAATAATAATCAATAGGTACCTATTGTACAATAACTAAAAAAATAAACTAGGTATAATAAACACCAACATTTTATAAAAATAAATTTTTGTGTTTGAGATCTTAAAAAATTGTCTATAATAAAATTTGAACACAATATTTTTTATATTTATCTTGTGGTTCGAAGATATATAAATATATACAATATACTTAATAGCAATACAGTTTATTAAGAAACTACTCGTAATAAATAATTACATAATAAATGATAAAATTTTTTTTTAATAACATAATATTATACAGGTGTATGCTGGCATTAATTTCAGATGTTTTATGAAAAATTGAAGGGGCTCATATTACTCATTTGTAAAATCTCTTCAGATATACACACAAATCTACCTAAGAAATTATTTTATACACCTAATAAAAGTCTAAAAATGTAATTAAATTCATATTACAGGAGGTGACTTGAGCAATATTGAAAATATTATTCTCACAATTTAACATTATTTTAGTAACTATATTTTTTCAGTATAATATTTATTTAAATTTTACTTTAACATGTATAGTCGTCATATATACATATAACTGATATGTTTTATTTTTATGATATACCTTTTAAAAAGTTTATTTTTTTTTTTAAATTTCTATTAAAAACTATTTCACATTAGTTTTTAGTTAACTGTAACAAGTCAATAATTATAATTTTAAATATACATAATATAGTACCTTACCTATAAATAAAGGTTAAATTTTAAAACTTTTCTTCACTCATGTTATTTAATTAAAGACGGTTTAATTCAAAATTGCAAATTCTACATATTACCCCATATTATATAATTATGAATATTGTTAAAAACAATAAGATAATATGTAGGTAAACAACTTAGGTACCTATTTCAATATATCATGACTGAAGTCACCCCATTTTATATTACTATTATTATGAGTCACTACAAAAGGCATTTGTATAGCAGGTGATCTACCAATTTACTAGAAGTGATCTACCACAGGATTTAGACATGTAAAAATATACATTGTACATAGGTATTAGGTATAAAATATATTTCACCGTTTATTATTAAGATATTTTTTTTTAGGATCATAAAATCAAATTAGAATTCAATTGAAAATACACAGTTTACTGTCATTGAGACTATTACAACGGTATAAAAATTATATTTCTATTATTAGTATATTATAGGTGTAATAAGACATTCTACTAATCAGGTACAAAGTAAAACAGTTTTCAATATTGTTACCTATTATTAGGTCGTACGGTATCGTATTTATCGGTTATAGCTCTCTGGACTTTACAAATGATGGAATAGTATAAGCATACCGCATTTACCGACTATAATACCTCCTTCAAACACCAATACTTTGAGGAGCTGTAACTCGCAAACCAATTAACGAAATATAAAAATGCGTAAATTTATAATAAAAATGGTTTTATTAGTTCATGATATTTTTATTATATGTTACCATTTGAAAATCAAAAGTTGATTGTGATTTCACCAATAAATATAAGGGTAAATAAAATTAAAATATCGTACGGTTTAAAAAAAACATAAACCTAGAAGTTAAAAAAAAAAAATTAAAAAAAGTTAATACTTTTCCAAATAATTAGTGTACCTACTTAAATCCTCCTGTATATATATTTGTTCCTTAAATTTCAATAAGAATAAAGTAACTTGTAATTTCTTGCGTATTTTCATCACTTGAATTCAATTTTTTATTCATCATTTGGATTGAGAATAAAATAAATAAAACAACATTTAAACGCCTTATTGGTGGGGGTCAATGATTTTTAAAGCCGAAAACGAACACACAGTATATGATTGGATCTGAGGTACATCAAACGTATTCTCTAGAGATATTATATTGAATACTTTTGTATAGTGTAAAGTGTAAACCGTAGCTACTATAGTTAGAAACATATTATTATTATTCCAAGAATCATTACATATAGCTTTATTTTAATAAATATGATATATCTTTATTCTTTTAGATGGTAATTTTAACTAACAATCAATATTTTAATCTCTTTCTAAAAAAAGCAATATTTTTAACTTAACAGAAAATATTACAATAAGATGAATATATTTTCTCCAAGTGAAGAAACACAGTGAGTATGAAATCATATTATTATACATTTATACATCGTGATACGCACATTAAATATAATACAAATGGTCCAAATAATTCTAAAAAATCCCTTTGTATATTCTAAATAATATTAACGATATAGATTATTTTTATCATTTCAGATCGTTGTTAAAAAACAGTCGTTTGAATATGAAATGGAATAATAAAGTGCTCAAGTGGACTTTTACAATAGTCTTGATTGGTTTGTTGTTACTAGGTGCTATTTATCTAGTGGGCATTTTTAATAAGAATAGAATCCAGCTGGAATCTAATTCAACTATAAAGGTGTCTAATCTATAATTATAATACTTATAATAATAAATAATATTTTTGAAATTACTACAAAATAACTAAAAAGTTATTTTTTACTTTTGAATCAAAATTAGAACTTTAAATTATTATATATTTATTTCAATATTAGTATAACTTATTATAAATGTTATATTGAATGAGAAAATTCATTGACCTAGTAAATGAAAAAAACATTTTTAATGCGATAAAATCTAAATAATGTTCGAAGTTTTATGTTTAAATAATAATTTTTATATGAATAAGTCGTTATTATACGTTTGAATTATACTTCAAACATTGATAAAAATGTAATGTTACTTTATGCTAAATTGTATGTTAATTTTTGTAAAATAAGCTTATAAAAAATCTTGTATTACCTAGTAGCTACATTAAATCGAAAATATACTAAAAGAATATCAATTTTAAATACAAATAAACATAGTATACAAAAGACAAAATATATTAAATTATGTCATGTGTAATTTTGCAGTGTGTAGCCAGTATTTTTTTCAGATGAGGTAGAGGGAAGTTTACAATAATTTATTGCTAGGGCTAGGGCACTACTAATACTAGTAATACTACCACGGGTATAGTAAGCTTTATATTTCAGAGAGCTTGAACCCTTAAGCCCTTATGGCAGTGTAATTATGTTTTTTGTTAAAAATTAATCGCTGAATCCAAGGTAACTAAATAAATCCTATTAGCCCAGTTAATCGATAAGTTAAAAAATGATTAGGGTTCAAAGTAAAAAAGTAACTCTTAATTAATGCCATTTATATTGTTATCTTTGATTCAACGATATCAAATCTATTACTAGCTCCTCGTCTTTACAATTATTGGAAAAATAGTAAAAACCACCAATACTTTGAGGAGCTGTATCTCAAAAACCAATAAACGAAAAATAAAAATGTTAACACGTTAATTCATGAAAAAAACTGGAATTATTAATTCATAATATTTTAATTATATTCTACCACTTGTAAATAAATAGTTGATAGTAGTTTTACCAATAAATATATAAGGGTGAAAAAAATTTTAATATGTTACGGTTTTAGAAAAACTTAAACCTAAAAGTTTATTATTATACCTCTGAAACAAGTTATAAGTCTGTTATACACTTATACTCCAACAATTACACAAATGCTACCATATACATTTAAGTCACATACCTATTGTTATTACAGAAAAAAAATTCACTACACATCATAAGTATTGCAACCACAAACGATGATTTCCTTAAGAAATGTGCTCCTCGTGTGAAATGTGATCCAAATGGCAAATATAGAAGTGCAAATGGATCTTGTAATAATTTAGAGACTCCCACATGGGGTGCCGCAAAAACACCATTTCTTCGTATGATCGATGCTAATTACAGTGACGGTAATAGATTTTTTTTTTATTGTACCTTTGTGTTTTATGATTGTGGTCATTTTATAAATTTGTGTGGCACCAAAAGAGTTACCATTACACCATCGTGTTGAGGCTAGTATAGTAAAATATTGTATTTTTCTGACCAATTTCATATTATAGTTGTCATGGAAACCAAGCAAAAACAAAGATAATATTAATGTTATAAAATTGGGTTACTTCCAGCAACCAATATGATTAATAATAATAGAATTACGTTACTATAGCAACCTCATTATACTTTTTAGATTTTATAAGGGCAGCGATAATAATTCATAATTTATAATTATATTAATTACTTTTTACTTCCTATGTAATCAGTAGCTGCATGCCATATACATTATACATGTACAGACGTCATTACTTGAAGTGTGGATACTCTCTCCCACCAATTTTTATTTAAAAAATGTATACGAGTGTTTACAAAATTTGGAAACACTTTAAGTACCTAGTTTGCATATTTGTATAGTAACATGCATAATATAGCATTAATATATTATATCACTATTCACTACTGACATTTATTAGGTAAAATATTAAATCACTTTATTAATTATATTAAACTATCGTTTATTTGGCCTAAAATTAGTCTAATGGGTGTTTTTAAATTGTTTGAATACCCTGTATAGTCAAGGACATGGTTATAAAATAAATAAAATACCTAGGAACTCGCAAGTAAGCAGTTAATAGTAAACTAATATATTTATCTATTAAGATTGTTTTTTGTTTCAAGCCCATTTCTTAAACTGAAAGTAACAAAATTTATGTAAATAATTATTATAATTTTGTTAGTTAATTTCTCAATAGTTCTGTTCTTGTTTGAGTACGGAATAATTATTTCCCACTCCTTATACGAATATTCTTCAGTTTTCCATGAGTGGCGTGAGTTTTTATCTATTAACTAACTTCTACTGTAATTTGGGCCAAGTCCGTATTTAATAAATAAACAATAATAAAAAAATAATTTTAGCTTTTCATCAATACTTTGAATTATCAATGTTCAGAAATTGTCTAAAAATTATCATAAGGCATGACAAATCATAAAAATCAGCTTAAAATGCAAAATATTAATTTATATTTATTTAGGCTATTATGCGATACGATTGCAAACAAATGGAAGTGCATTACCTAGTGCAAGGATGATAAATGTTAACGTTTTTCTGAATCATGAAACATATCACGTTGACGAAAATAATGTACTCTTATTTCCATTTGCACAATTAGTAGCCCATGACATATCGGGTATGCCAAATGATGACATATTAGGAGAGAATGGTAAGTTAATATTTTTCGACCAACTTAATTTTTTTAAATTCAATATTTATACCTAGTAACATTTTATCAATCACTTAAATTAGGCTTAGCAATTGATTGTTGTTCGGCTGAAAATAAAAAAAAGAAATATGCACAATGTTATTTGATTTTGGAATCACCTGATGATCCTGTTTATAGTGCTTTTCATACAACTTGTACTGGTTTATTCCGAGCAAAGACATCAAGGAATTACAATTGTTCATTGTACCCCACAACGTTTGTAAATATAAAAATGCTATTTAAGTTAACTATAATTATTATGCAGTTATCTCAATATTATACATAATATATTACTGCTTCATTATCATTGAATAAATTATTATTTTATATTGACTGTTTTACATAAAAAAAATATAATATAACAGACATTAAATAAACTAAATTACGTTAGCAAAAGCAAATAATACGAGTAATTAATATTTCAATAAACCATACTAATATTCAAAGGCAATTAAATTTTGTAAATTAATAAATTACATGTTATATTATTTTGAATGTTTATTTGTTTACACGATATACTGATAGTATAATTTTAAAAGAATATTTACATAAATATATAAGATATACAAATATACTTACTTCAATCTAATAATATCTTAAATGAATTCAAAGGATTCTATCGCTATAAATTTAGTGTATATGTGCATGCTAACCTAATAGTTTTAACTTTTAATGTTAATGCAAGAAGTTCTATTATTTATATACTACAATAACAACTATATTTAAATATCAGATCAATACCAATTCACATTTTATCGACGGGTCTGAAGTATATGGATCAAATGAAGATGATGCGCTGAAACTTAGAATTATGCATGGTGGAAGACTGAATTTCTCAATTGGTGACAATGGTCAAATGTTCTGTCCTCTTATAGCGAATAATATAGTTAAGGAACTACCAATCGGAAGTCAAGATAGCGGTATTAAATATGATACAGGTTAATATAATTTATTATATTTGTGTGTATGTAACACGTCGATATTTTTTTAGTATAAAAACTGGACTTGGACTACTCGGTGGTGGGTTAGGTGGGGTAAATGCTTACAAAAATACATTTTTAAGAATTTGAACTTTTAAAATAAATGATAAAATAAAAAAATTTCCTTCTAAGTTAATACTGTCACACTTTAAATCTGACATCAGATACGGTTACAAAAGAACTGAAATACCTAATTTTAATTTTACTAACCTCAAGATTATGATAAATTAGAAAGTCGTGATGTATAAAAATATACTATTATTAAAATCATCTACTAAATTTACTTTTTACATCGTGGTTGAACTTGTGAGATTGAAATATTTTTATTTTTTTGAACTTAAAAACATCAACAGCAAAAGTTATTAGTTTTTTGTTTATAATACACAATGAGTGATTTCTACAACTAAAATTTTACAATTAATATGGTGTTAAATTTGTGAGATTTCCACTAACATTTATATTTTGGTTATCGTTAACAGAAGATTTAAATTGTATTGTTAGGTTGGGTTTTCTTAGGAAAGCTAACATCTTTGCGATTTTTTTCTATTCCTGGTGCTAATACTTCATTCATATTAATGGTTAATGAATGATTTATTTTCTGTTATCACCTTTTGGGACAGTACAGAATGCTTTAGACTTATATTTAAGGATATTTCCTGGTAAGATTCAATCTATTTGGTATTTTGAGAGTCCAAAAATAAAAAATTTTCTGTAGTTTTCAGAAGTGTCTATAGTCTATACAAATATAGACAATCGTTTAAAATAAATTTAAATGTTTTGAAAACATCAAATTCATGAAAATAAAAAGATTTGAAATATTAAGAGGATGTCGTAGTTGCATAATGTTATGTTGTCTTCATTTTACTAACACATAATACACCAATATTTGAAAATGCTTTATAATTCAATTAAAATATAAAAAAATCTTTAAAAACCAACGAGAGATTATAGATGTTGATTTTACTTATAAGATTGATAAATAGGTAAATTCACTAAAATATTTTAAGTTAAAATTTATACAAAACAATTGGAACTGTTAAATGTTAATTTTTAAATATCAAACGTTAGTGAGATGGAAAATTCAGGGTGAGTGAGAAGTTTTCTTAGTACTAAATATTTAAACCTTTTTTTAATTCCTGCACTTTTCTTTATAATAGGGAAATATTACTTGAAACATTCTGTTATTACCTAAATTATAGTATTTCAAATATTTAGACTAAATTTAATCTATTTATAGCATTTCAAATTATAAAATTTGTTTACTATTTTTTTATTAGGTTTTGTCAAAAATCTCGAAATCTTAATTAATAGTATATCTCACGAAAGTAGTTCATAAAGAATTTTAAAAATATAAAAATACGTACAGGCGCCCAGGAACAATATCTGCTACAAATAATATACATGAATAATATTTTTAGGATTAAGGAAAATTAAGGGAATCATAAATATTATGATTATGAATGCAATGGAAAAATGTATAGTAGCATATATGCTACATTTTGCTATATATTTAATTTTTTTAAGTGTTAAAAAATCGGCCTTCTAATAATCAGTTGGAAAAAAATATTGTACCTACTCAACCCAAAATCATATTTATATTAATAAATAATAATATTCAACATATAAACGTGGTCATTTTTTTACTTATCCACATACATTTTAAATTTAAATTTTGACCAAGTTTGATAGGTGTAATGTAAACAAAAAAATAATGGTTTTAGGTATATGAACTATTTAGTAATTAAATATTAATAATGGTTACAATAAATGTAATGTTTTTCGGAAAAATAATTAATTTTACCATATTACCTACCTACTAATGATTAAGAAATAGTTAATTATTAATTGCGCATTGTAAATATACCATTAGCTCAGAATAGTTTTTCTCGTGCAATGGTTTATCATTAAAATATAAATTTAACACAATATTAATTACCGTAACTTACTCAGTAATGAAGTACAACTCGAAACCTACTGTACAATAAAACAGTAATGTAACCAACTTAAGCGCTTTTTCTTATTTTTTAGAAGAAAAATATATTAACATTTTTAAAGTAGTTTACAAAAGATTTTTCAAATTATAAATTTTCTAGTTTCTCACCATGTATTGATTCTTTGGTAATTTCAATCTTACATAGTTGTAAAAGTTGAATTATCTACTGTAACAATGATTAACTGCAGCCTATAGAAACAATTATCTAAAGTAAACTATTAAATATTTTTACAGGAGATCCAAACAATGGCAATCAAAATTTAGGAATTACTGCAATGCAGACCTTATTCTTAAGGTTTCATAATTATGTTGCTTTAAAGCTCTCGACTTTAAATCCATTTTGGTCTGATGAAATTGTTTATCAGGAGTCAAGAAGAATTGTCATTGCAACTATTCAACGTATCATATATGAAGATTTTTTACCAATTATTATTGGTACCTAAACATTTAACATTATATTTTTAAGAATGTTGGCAGTAAAATATATCGTACATTTTTGTAGGAAACGATTTTCAAGAAATCTATGGATTAAATAAACCAAATATCTATGATCCTAGAATAAATCCCTCGACGTCTCAAGAATTTTCAACTGCTGCTTATCGAGTCCTACATACAATTATACCAGCTCAGTTAAAGTATAATATAATAAAATAATTAATAATACATTTTAAATTATTGTTTAAATTGAAAATAAAATTAACTAAGCAATTAATTTTGTATTTTTAAATTTAAGTTTTATAAACAAAAATTACAAAATAGAAAATTCGGCAAAAATTACTGATTGGATGTTAGTTACCGACCCTGTATTTCCTATTGATAATAATTTCGATAAATTATTAAAAGGGTTTATAGAGACTCCCGGTCGAATTGCTCAACCTTCTTACAATTTCTACGTAAGTTTATCATTAAATTATTATAATATTTAATATTATGATTTTATTATTTGTATTTTATTTTATTATTGAGATAAATAATTGTATGTTTGTAATTAACACATAAAGATCCTATATAAGCATGAAGTGACATATCAAATATATTTGTATTTTAATTTTTTAGATATCCAACTTCGTGTTCCCTACATTGAACAATGCTTTATTAGCAGGACCTAACTTACTCGAAAATGACTTTCTTTATACACCTCAGTTCAATGGTCGTGATATGCTATCAATTGATATTGCAAGGGGTCGTGATGTAGGCCTCCAACCATACAATCAGGTCAGGCATTTTTGCGGATATCCATTGGCCAAAGATTTTGATGACTTGGTGGATCTCATACACATAAAAGTAGAGTATATTATCAAAGAATTTAAATTATAATATTGCAATATTATAAATTTTTATCTTGATACATATTATATAATAATATATTTATTATATTTATTTATTTATACTTATACGGATGACCAGCAAATATAAAAAATAATAGTTTAATTGTATTGAGTAGTACATAAAACATTTTATAGAAACTAATATTTTTTTAAATTATTATTTCAGGTTATAGCCCAATTAAAAGAACTTTATAACTCAGTGGATGATATTGACTTAATGGTAGGTCTTTTATTGGAAAAACATAGTGACGGTGCAATTGTGGGTCCAACAACACAGTGTTTAATTGCCGATGGTTTTTATCGATACAAAGCTGGTGATCGCTTTTTCTACGATGTACGAGGACAATCCGGTAGCTTCACCGATGGTAAATAAATCATAAATATAATAAATATTAGGCAATATGCATTTATGGAAAATCTTAATCATTTATTAGATCAACTGAAAGAGATTAAGAAAATTACTCTCGGTCATGTCGTATGTGCTACTTCAAACGTAGATCATGTACAGAAGGACATGTTTAAGATGGTCGATCACAAGTAATTATAAAATTATTTTCATAAAATTCCCACATAATTTTGAAAAATATTTGTTATGTTTTAGTTTATTTCCTACACTCAAACGAAAATGTGATAAGGAGTTCCATTTGGACTTTAAAGACTGGGATGAATCAAATGGTCGACCAGAGTTGTGAATTGATCGATTTAAAATAGATATTTGTTGTATTTAAATATATACATATATAATTTATTATGTGCCTATAAAGTATAAAATATATATGGTTAATTTTTAAAATGTATATTTGACTATGAATTAGCAGAAAAATAATATAAAAATTAAATCCAAGAATTTCAAACAATATTACAGATTTGAGAAAATTTTAAATTCACAACTGTATTCTCCAAACTAACCATCTTTACTCTGTATCCTCCAGTGTAAAATTGCTTATCGTCTTATCCTCTCTACTCAACTTCTTATTTTCTTGTTTCTATAAAATAATAGTTAACAAGAATTTATAACAAGCACAAAACAATCAAATTGATAAAATAATATTTCTTAAAATTGAATTCAGTGATAAATGCAGCATATGAAGTACGATCTTTAGAATTTACGATGATGTCAGCCTCTGCTTCTAAGATTATTTTATTATTTATTTATCTAATACTATTTGTTATTCTTTTTTTTTTTTTAAATTAATATGGTAAATAAAATTATTTATGGTCAAACAAATGGATAAGAAAAGGAACCAAACTTAACAAAATAAAACAAGAACGTTGGAAAAACATAGCAAATCTTAACAGAAAAGAAGAAGTATTATTAACACGTCTAAGAATAGAAGACACTCGCTTCACACACGGTTACCTAATGAGTAAAGAAGAACAACCCAGGTGCACAACATGCGGAGTTCACTTGACTATCAAACATATACTAATCGAATGCAGACAAACAGAAGATGCAAGAACCAAACACAACATCCCAGAATTTCTATGCCAATCATTAGGTCAAATAACGTATCAGCCATCAAACAGACACTAAACTTCATAAAAGAAACTGGAATCGAAAATTTATTGTAAACAAATAATATAAAATAATATGTAAAAACAAAACTACCTATGTAAAACAATTATATAAAACAATGCAAACAATGTCAGCCAATAGCCACCACTGCCGAGGCTTATAACTAATAAAAAAAAAATTATTTATATAATTATAATATTATTATTATTATTAATATTATTATTATTATTAATATTATTATTATTATTTATAGAATATAACTTATTAGGCAATGCTGACGCACAGCGAATAGAACAACGTAAATCGTTTCATGGTATTTAATATTTCTTTAATAAAGTTAAATTTTAAGCCTTAAGTTTCTACAATGTATATCTTTTAGTTTAATACAGAATATAAAAATACATTTGAAGAGAATCGTTATTTTGTATTTAAATAATTGATACCTATCTAATTACTATACTTACTTGATTAATAATCCAGAACATAAGAATGTTAACGATGTATTTTCAATAATATTTAATTGCTTATAGAACTAATAATAATAAACTTTATACTAAATTCTCAGGCTTTTATACTTACAAATTAAATTTTCAAACATCTATAAATAGTACAAAAAGAGTTAAAATATGTTGAAAATAAAGCATGTGAAAAAATACCAATTAAAATATTCTGTGAAATATTTTAGGCTCTGCAGTTATTTATTTTTCAATTAAAAAAAACAAAATTGATTTTGTCAAAAGCCTATATTTTTGCACAAATTCCAAGATTTTTCCCTATTATATCGATAAGTACTTGAAATATTTTACTCTCTCTTAAAGCATACAACGAATTCCAATTTTTAGATGGAAAACATTTTACTGATAAAAAAGGTTAGTTTGATTACCAACGCTTAAAAATAATTAAAAGGTGATCGATCAAGTGAACACCGCTTTGCTGTAAAATAGTTGTTGAGTACCTATATCGGAAGTTTGTAATTTGCACCAAATTAAAGATATGTAATTTGCACCACTGCAGATAGCCAAAAATAGAATTTGTAATTTGCACTAAAATGATTATTTATTTATTCGATTATCGAATATTCGATTTTGAAATATTCGATTTTTCCTCGGTATCTTCGTAGACGTCAAGACTAGATTATGATACGAATGACAACAATAATTTTAATAATAATAATAATACGATTTAATATCATATAATTTTTTTAATTTGCCAACTTTTTTTTATATTCATAATTATACAATTTTATATAAACTTAGTACTTACATCAATATGTGTATACGCTCAGCTATTTTATAAATAAAAACTAAGCTAAATTTATATTAGGATATAAAAACTTATAGGTTTGTATTATCGAAATACTATCGAAAAAATAATCGATTTTAATTTTGGTACAAATTACAATTCCTATTTCTTACTACCTAAGGATGGTGCAAATTACAAACGCATTTTTAAAAAAATGGTGCAAATTACACATGTTGTAAATATTTTGGGTCAATTTTGGTGCAAATTGAGTACAGTCCCTATATCATTGTAATGGATGTGATTTGAAATTAATGATAAATCGTTGAATACGAGACGATGTGTCATCCATACTTGTATAAATACTAAAATTTAATAATTAAAATAAGTTTCAAAACTTGAAAATTTTACATTGATTAAAAATATAAACAGGGTTACTTACAATAGTAACATTGCTAGAAGTAGAATCACTTGTAGGGAAACCTATTGAGTTTTCTAATATAAGCTATGAAACGAAAATTTTTAAACTAAAAAATTATTTGCAAATTTCTAAATCATATATTGATGACTAATAAGTAATAATAAAATTTTTAAATAAATGAATCTTCAATGTCAATCATAAAACATTACTGTGCATTTTACGATCAAATTTTTGTTTTTAATTACATTTATAACTTATTTGGAACCGTGTTTCAAGTATTTTCGACAGTAATTGAATAAAAGCTTTTTTTTTAGAAATCGAAGTTTTCTTATGACTTAAAACGAGTCAATATACATTGAAATTTTTATCATACATGATTAGGTATGAGTTTTTGAGATACACAAATAAAAATCGATTTCGTGAAAATTGGTTTTACGTAAAAATTCTTGATTTTCATAAATTTTTTTGTTTTGATAATCCCAGATCTTTTGAAAACTACTCATCATTTTGACCTTTTTAATGCTCCAACTTAATTCACTTTCTAATCAGGAAAGATGCTGAACTAAAAATTGCTACGATCAACATTGACCCTTACTAAACTAATTCATTCATTGGTCCTCTCAGAATCTATTAAGTTATCTGAAATAAAACTTGTAAACAAGATTTATGATGTTAGTGTTATGATTTATATATAAATTATGTTTTGATTGAAAATATATAACGATATTAAATAACGGATATTCCATTAATCGATTTGAGGTCGACGTTTCGTCGAGTTGTTTATCTATTCTAAGATAGTTTATACTACTTCTTACATGCATTTTAAATTTTAATGTATACTTAAATAATATACTAATGAGTTATCGCTATCAGAGATTACCTTATTATGTAACAAATTAGCATTTATGAAATAAACTCGTAAGTACCTAACAACTTTTATTGATAAATTATTATTTTTTTAAAGTAATTATTTTTCTGACTATCAAAAGCCACAAACAATCTGTATTAAACTCATTTTAAAACTATAGATAAAAATGGTGATTTAAATGTTCTGTTCCCAAATACCCAATCATCCAATTAGTACTAATATTATTGTGTACTATAGTTATAACACATGTTTTCGATTTTAACTTTGAATGTTATAATTATTCAGAATACCATTATTATTTAATATTATATAACTTGTAGTTGATGGTGTAACAATAAAAAATAAAATAATAATATTTAAGCATAGTAAATCTTTCGATCTTATTTTCTGGAAACATTTATCTAAATTAATTATATATTCCGTGAGTTTGTAGAGAGCCGTAGCAGTGTAATTGTGTAGCCTCAATACAATGGATTATTCTCGTACAAGTGATGAAACCAAGTAAGTATTATAAATAATAATATGATTTTATTGTTCATTGTATAATTATAATATATGCATAAATCGTTCATAATATCAAAAATTAATTTCTATATAAACTAAAATGTTTGTCTAAAAATTAATAGATATAATATGGATATATATATATATTTTTTTTTTTAGCACTTTGTTGAAAAAAAGAAATACACAATACATGAAATGGAACCAAAAACTATTTAAATGGCCTTTCAATGTAATTTGGTTAATTGTTTTTTTGCTGTGTACTGCTTATGTCTTGTACATTTTCATAAACAATGATGTAGAATCGGAATCCAGCAATACACCTAAAGTAAGTCTCATAAAACTACACAAGTATTTATTTAATTAAAAAAATAAATATCAATTTTGTTTAGCAAACGTGAACTTACTAAATTTATTGAATTTTATTTAGTGAAACGTGTACTCGATAATGCATACAATTTATAATAATGATTAGGTAATTCAAATAACAATATTGTCTTCAGCTAATCAACTTTTATTAACTTAATCATTCATTTGCAACAATACGTATTCTATTAATAATATGTATAAATTAGAAATTATTTTTTTATTATTATTCTTGGTACTGCATCAACCATTAGGTTATTAGTTTATAACAGAGGAAATGATCATATTAAATATTTGACATATATTTTTAACTAAATGTTTAAAAATAACTCAAATAGCTTAATAGTAAATCTATAACAATTTTTATTCGCAAATAATTCATTAATAATTAATTATCTATAATTTCTATTAAAACTTTTGAAATGACTACGGTTATATTATATTCACACAAAAGGAAATCAATGAAACCGATAAAATCTACATAATATTAACTATACCTGAATGTGAAAAACATAAATCCTTGCAAATTAATTAATAATGATGAATGATGGTAAATAAAAGTGTTCTTGAGTACCTAAATAAAAATAGTTCTTTAACACTATTATATTTTACATGCACATAATATTGTAATAATGATTTAGTTTCTTATAATTTGATATTTATAATACCAAGGTACCTCCATTATATTGTAAATATTATATTGTATTGGTAACTAGTAACTCTGATAGTTTCATTGTTTTATACATAAATTATAAACCTACAACTGCATCAATATCAATCTAAATTTTATATTTTTACAGAATAAACATCCATTACACATCGCGAGTATTGCAACCACAAACGATGATTTCTTAAAAAAATGTGCTCCTATAGTTAAATGTGATCCAAACGCCAAATACAGAAGTATGAATGGATCTTGTAATAATTTGAAAACACCTACATGGGGCGCAGCAGCAACTCCATTTCTTCGGTTGCTTGATGCTAATTTTAGTGATGGTGAGACTATTATCATTAAATATTATAATAAGTTGATCTCGTGATTTGAAAAAAAAAAATTATTTTTTATTTCAACTATTTTAATTATTCTTAGCTCAATAAGAATTTATAATTTTTAAGGTTATTATGATTTACGAGTACAGACAAATGGAAGTGCATTACCCTACCCCAGGGTGCTAGACGTTAACATATTTCTGAACCGTGAAATATATAGAGTAGATGAAAATAATGTACTTTTATTGCCATTTGGACAGTTATTAGCCCATGACATATCGGGTATGCCCAATGATCTAATATTTAATGAGAGTGGTACGTAAAGATTTTACAATTATATTTATTTTTTTCATACCTGTAAATTTTAACCTTTTTTTTTTTTTTTTTTTTATTTTGTCTCAAATGTATAATTTAGGCAATGCCATAGATTGTTGTTTAATTGAAAATAAAATAAAGAATTATACTCAATGCCAAATAGTACTTGAAAATTTACCTGATGATCCTGTTTACGGTGTACACAATAAAACTTGTTCACCCATATTTCGATCACTAACGTCAAGAAATTATAGTTGTCCGTTATACCCTACACAATTTGTATGTCAGATTTTCTTCTATTTTACCATAAAATAAAATTAGAACTAAAATTTCAGATAAATGACAACTCTCATTTTATTGACGCATCTGAAGTATACGGATCAAACGAAAGTTATGCTCTACATCTTAGAGCTATGGAAGGCGGACGACTTAAATTCTCTATAGGCGACAATGGTCAAATGTTCTGTCCGTTTCTAGCCAATGAAAACAAAGCATCAACTGGAAATAAAAAAACACATATCAAATACGATACAGGTTGATAATATTATGAAGCATCAATATACATTAATTTTTTTTTTATTAGATAAGCAGATTTCATTCAAAAATGTTTTGACAAAATAAATAAACCTAGGTATCTACAAATAAAAATAGATATTCATAATATAAATAAAATTATATTTAGTTAAATATGTTTTTCATTATTTAAACTCAATACATATTATATATTTTTGACGATAAAAATAATATTCCAAATACAAATTAAATTTTTTTCAATCACTTTAGTATCTACGGCACCTAAAATATTTATAAAATATCCAATATTCACCACCCTGCCAAACAGTGAACTATTTCAACAATTTTAGGAGTACAATTTTTGAATCATAAAAATTTCTAACAAAATATATTTACTATTTAACTAAGATATCTTTAATTATATTATGTTATTCGAGTCTTAACCATTATTAATTTATTGGAGGATGGTATGTTATAGGGGATCCAGAGAACGGAAATCAAAATTTCGGAATTACTGCAATGCAGACTTTATTTTTAAGGTTTCATAATTATATTGCTTTTAAACTTTCGTCTTTAAATCCATTTTGGTCCGATGAAATTATTTATCAAGAGTCACGAAGGATTGTCATTGCAACTATTCAACGTATCTCGTATGAAGATTTCTTACCGATTATAATTGGTAATCATTTAGAATTGTTTTTGTGATTGGATGTACTCCAATAGTACATACAGATAATTCTTGCATTTGTTAAAATATATCATTAAAAAAAAAAATTTAGGAGAAGATTTCCAAGAAATATATGGATTAAATGAAGCAAACATATATGATCCTACCGTAAATCCATCCACATCCCTTGAATTCTCAAGTGCTGGAAGTCGAGTTCTTCACGCAATCATACCAGTTGAGTTCAAGTATGTAATAACAACAAATCAAATTAATTTTTTTATGTACCTAAATATATAATGTAATAGATTTAACTAATTTAGAATTTTAACGTTTAAGTTTTATGAACAAAGATTACAAAATAGAAAATTCAATAAAAATTACAGATTGGATGGTAAAAGCAGACCTAATACCTCAAGGGGATAATTTTGATAAATTGTTAAAAGGATTTATAGAGACTCCTGGTCGAATGGTCCAACCTTCATACAATTTTTATGTAAATTTACAATATAATATTATAACTATATATATATATTCATTGGTTAGGTCATTACAAGTCAGTCCTTTATAAAATTTATATTTTTTTCTAACATTGTAGATATCAAATTACATGCTTACTCTACCGAACAATCCTCAATACAATGGTCGTGATTTACTTGCAGTCGATATTGCAAGAGGCCGTGATGTGGGTTTACAACCATATAATCAAGTCAGACATTTTTGCGGGTTTCCTTTGGCGAAGGATTTCGAAGACTTAGCCGATCTTATACACATAAAAGTATGGTAAATTATCAATTATTTAAAAATAAAATATTATATTATTAGGTACAATATATTATGTTAACGAGTAGTTAACATTTAAATAATATTCACGTCAAAAATTAATATTAATTGGGTACAAATACTATGTTATTTGTTACTTACCTAATTATTAAATTTATAAAATACACCTAGCTGTTTTAAATTTATGTTAACAAGCCAATAGTAATAATTTAATTTGTTTTAGGATATAATAAAATTAAAAAAAAATTATCATTCGGTGAATGACATCGATTTAATGGTGGGTATTTTATTGGAAAAACACAGTGATGGTGCAATTGTGGGCCCAACAGCACAGTGCTTAATTGCAGACGGGTTTTATCGATTTAAAGCTGGTGATCGCTTTTTCTATGATGTAAAAGGACAACCCGGCAGCTTCACCGATGGTAAACAAATCATAGATATGATTGATATAAGTAAATAGAAATTTATGAAGACATTTTTAATCATTTATTAGATCAACTGAATGTGATTAAGAACATTAGTCTTGGCCATGTGATTTGTGCTACTACAAATGTAGACGATGTACAAAAAGACATATTTAAAACAGTCAATCACAAGTAAATATAAAAAAATACGTCATATGATTACAATATTATATGATTTTATAGTCTACTGATGTGTACAGTGAATTGTAAAATTTTTCTTTTTCAGTTTGTTTCCAACTATCAAAATGAAATGTGATGAGGAATTTAATTTGAACTTTAAAGCCTGGGAAGAAATAAATTATCACTCAGAATTATGAGCTAATTGAATCATTAGAAGCAACGAGATAAATATTTACTGTCCATTTTAATGTTATATAATTTATTATGTTAATTCTACTTATTAGAATTAGCTCAGTTTAGATAAATACCACCCTGCCTAGTGCCTAGTCTTTTAATTATTATGGATATTGGATATTTATCTATGTTTATATGTATGAATTCTATTGTCTATTTCAATTTTAAGTACGCACAACCTACTACTACCTTAAATAATATATTAGTAAATTACCTTATAGAGTATAGTTCTATTGTTTCAATATTTTTATACTCATCCCGTTTTTTCAGTCACATATTTTTTAAATTTAAACTAGCTCTTTATATTTATAACTGTAGGTTATCAATTATCATGAGATAAATCATTTTTTGAGACCACTGCAATTACTATAATAGTACATCATGTAGTTGAAATATTTGTTTAAAATGTTGTGTTTTCTTACTTCTTAAATTATGTTTGCCTGCGAGCGCCCGTGATCTCTTTCCCATTTTTACTTTCATAAATTTGACTTAAGTTTATTTTTTTCATAGTCCTGACTCTTGTTAATTCTTTTTCATTTTTAAATTTTATCTTACCTACTCGCTGAGTGCAATCTGATCAATCATTCTGTAAAAAATAAATTGTCTGTAGATTATACACAACAAATTTTCTTATTTACTTCGCTGCTGCACAATTTTCAACGTAATAATACCAGCGTTAGGTATAGATTAAGTTTTCTTAGAACTATATTAATTAATGATAAGAAAGTTAAAGAAGATATTTCATTGATAGCGGTGACAGGTATAAAACATTTAAACTAGAATATTTTCACTTTGAAAGTAATAACTTGAAACTAGTTAATATGCATACCAAATAAATTTCAAAATGCAAAAAAAATAAATCATAAAAAATTATAAAGTAATAAGAATACACACTGAAGACTGCTGTATGTAACCTCAAGATAATTTAATGATATAAAATATTAAGAATAATAAAATAATGATAGAATGATTATTTAGAGGGCAGTAGGGCACATGGTTATTAAACTTATATACTGCACTCTTCATTGTGTATTCCTTAATCTTTTATAATATTTTCAAAATTTTTTTTTACTTCTTGAAATACTTTTGACTGCTGGCACCAATACCCTCATTTCTCATTTTTTTTTTTTTTTTTCATAATTAAACTATAGTTTATTTTTAACCTTTTATAATAGCGTGCCTTTTATGTAATCTTTCTATCATGATTTTATAATTCTTTATATTTATATACACATAATTATCTTAAAATTTCATACTGGCGTACAGCAATCTACACTGTGTACCTACATCTAATGCAGAATTTAAAAACATCAATTTTTTGTTTCTTGAAACACATTTGCCTGTGGGTGCTATAATACTTAAAGGAATATAATTTGAGAAAAGTACTAAACAATAAATCTTCTCTCTCAATGAAAGTATCAAAATTAATTTAACTTAAAAATTTTCAATAGTTTTATATTACCTATTTTGGCTATTTGTAAATATTTAAATATATTAACATTTTTAACTAGGTAGCTGATCCGACAGACATTTTATTAAATAATAGGTAGCACGAAAGAAACTCATATAATTATTTTGTACTTTTGTATAAATATTAAATATATTGTTATAACATATGCGTGTCATTTTTTTTAAATTTTAATATATCATAGGTTTTTCTATGTGATTTAAATTCATTGTTATATTTTGTCTCTTTTCATATCATCATATCATATTATACAGGGTGATTCTTTTAAGTAGGTACACTAATTATCTCGAAAAGTATTAACTCTTTTTTAATTTTTTTTTTTAAACTTCTAGGCTTATATTGTTTTTCTAAAACCGTATGATATTTTAATTTTGTTCACCCCTATATTTATTGGTGAAATCACTAACAACTTTTTATTTTCAAATGGTAACATTGTAGTGATCACGTCGCCTACAGGTATCAGTAGTCAAGGATGATGTTTGGAAGGTGACTCTTGAGTTAATTACACAACGTAGAATTCTTCTTAATTAGATTAATTGTTTATTTATTGTGGTAAAACATATATTTATTTATAACATGAAAGCTGAATGTAAGTTAAGTATTCTGAATGATAGAATAAATTCGGTTTGATTCGAATATTTTCTAAGTTCAAAATATTGTTTATAAGAAATTTTCTAAGTCCAATGAATTAAATTAAACAACAGACTGGCGTGAAGGTGCTCTGGCTAGTCTGGTCAAGTCGCGTCTGAATACAGGCCGTTTCGGGGTCCCTTATATAGTGCTACCCTCTACTCCCCATAGTCTACTTGCTCTTGTCGCTGTTCTCACGGATGTGGTAAAGTTATCTAGATTGACGGAAATGCCACTCGCCCACGTACGAGCTAAATGCGTATCCCATGCGGCTACAGACTTCGATAATTTATATTATTATTAACATTATTATTATGTAAAAATATACATTATAATATTACATTATGACATTGTTTCTTGTAATTTTTGTAATGATGCATAATCCCACATCCCACATTTTGATATTTCGTTGATTAGTTTGCGAGTTACAGCTCGTCAGCTCCTTAAGTATTGGTGTTTGAAGGAGGTCTTATAGTCGGTAAATGTGGCATGTTATTATACTATTTCTTCATTTGTAAAGTCCAGGAGCTATAACTGATAAATTCGATACCGTATGACCTAATAAGTAACAATATTGATAACTGTTAAACTTTGTACCTGATTAGTTGAATGTTTTATTACACCTATAATATGCTAATTTTACCATAAAAGCTACGTTTTAATGACCTTGGCTGTCGTATTGGATCCCCTCCATTGCCTTCATTACATGACAATATTATGACATCATTACGACGCATATACCTATCATTACTATACAATAATAATAATATTATCAATATTTGGCGATACCTCTATCATTATTTATTATTATTCATGACCATGGTTTATTAATCGACTGTATTTATAACGACCACGATTTAAGATACACAGGTTGCCCATCAGCATAATATGATAAGGTGAGAACCAAATTGAGTTCTTCATGGTGCTGGAAATTACAGTAAGGGTTCCATGTGATAGAAAAGTTAACTCTAAGTTAATCGCTGCTTGTTGCCTGCTGAATTTTAAATTTTCTATTTTCAGTTTTGTGTAATAAATAATGATTACAAAAGAATTATTCTTTTTACTAATTTAATTTTACAATTTTATACTATTTTCCAAACATTTAAGATTTTATTGAAGTCTGCTTTCAAGCTGTATAAGTATAACAGTAATATTATATTATAAATTATAATGTAAGTTATATAGATTTTATTATTTTATTATAATTTGATACATTCGCTATCATAATTCTAAAGTAAAAATTATACCAGATCTAGTGTTGATGAACTACTGAATCTGCTTTCCACTACAGAAATTGCCATGGTAATTGCTCCATTTCGAAGTTTAGCTTTTTTCAAACATATCTTATTATAAAAATATTAACTAATTTACATTATACTATTTATTTATTATTCACTATTTATTTATTAACTAACAAAGTTATTTTTTAATTTAAGGCTTAGGTTAAGATACATAACACATATTTGGTAAGTCTAGTACCAGATACCCAAGTCCTTATAATATCCTCTTCCTTGAAATGCCTTTGGCAAATGCGAAAATTTGCTTTTAATTTCATACCTAGAGCATTTCCCCGAAAATCTAATGAAGATTTGGGTATATCAAAAGTACTACTTTTGTATTCTGTTTTACAAAAAAGAATGCAGCACTTCATTTTATTATTTTTTTTCTATTTGAATAAATATTTTTGCATAGTTTTAAGATATCCTATGAAGTCTCAAATCTCAATTGTAGTGGAAATAATACCATACGTTATACAAAATAACAAACTTTTGTTTGCGACTAAGTAGTAAGTATATTTATATAGATCTTAAATCGTGGAATAGAATCTATACTTCCAATATTCCATACCATAAATTCAAATTATTAAATATTAAGTGTGATAATTAGTTCGAGATTTAAATTGTGATAGTAGATGGCGCTAGCGTCATTTTCCACAGCTGTGAGTCAATCTCATCTTCATACTTTAATCATTTCGGTATAGGTCGATGCAAGATGTATTTATAAGGGGTGATATATACACCTTGGTTCTGTGCCTAAATATAGGTATTTATTATTTACTTTCTGCTTGATATTATAATCATATTACCAGTTTCGGACTTTTAAGGTATACCTTGGTCTTTAGTGATAATCAGATATAATTATGTGGTGATACCATTTTAATTTAGTATATGCAATGATTTATCATTGAATATTCAGATATAACACAATGCTAACTACTGTAGGTACAACAGTAAAAAAGTTAAGTGCGACATAAATAAACACTAATATAAACTGTTAAATATCATGGCAGACTATATAATATCGATACTGTTAAGCTTTATCTGTAGATGCTAACCTATGAACTTTGTTCAATAACAAAATGGGATAAGAAAGTTTGAACTCATAACAAACAATTTTTGCACCCCACGACCCACACACACACACACACACACACACACACAGCGATTCGAAATCGTAAAATATCGCTTATCAGGACAGTCAGGGTCGAAGAGTCAAGAAAAGAAGACTTACCGTTTTTCGTGACATTACGTACATATCTGAAACCCACAATGGATGGTTTTACACATTTTTTCTGTTAAAATTTTAATGAAATAATAAATACTGAAATAAATAATAATCCGTCTTTATTACTTTTTTCAATTGTGTGACGCTATCCTCAGCAGTCAGTTTTATTTTTTTCTCGTTTCTTGGAAGTGAAGGGTGGTTTTTTTCTATTTTATTCGATTCAAGCAATCGTGATTTCTTTCCAGAACTATATCTTTCTAACTCTGGTCCTCCATTCAATGATTTGATAGGTATCTGGTCGACGCTGGCCTATTACTCTACGCACTGATTGTGGTTTAATTTGAACAATATTTGGCATCGACTCTAGACACACAATCCAGTTTCCAGGCCCCTGTTTCTGTCTTAACAAAATATCTTGATAGTACAATAATATCATAAAATATACTGAGATATTTGGTAATAAAATTAATATTGTATAGACTGACAGTTGAATGGCCGTCTTCACTCAGATCGTTTTTCGTATAATCAATAATTTTATTTAAGTATTTAATTATATAACATATTTCATTTAAATACATATAATTAAAAAAACATTCCTATCTATAACTTTAGTGTTTGGTAGTAAATTATATCAAGTATGTACTTAAAATAGCAATATTTACTATAATATGAAAAGAACTAGAATATTTACGCAAAACTATTTATTTTTTTTAATTTAAAAACGAATAGATGTTTGTGGTGGACTTGATATTATTTTCACCAAATAAACATTTCTTAACGGGTCTCAATTGAGTTATACAATTTTTAAACATATTCGGCACATTTTAAATTATTTACAGAATATTTACCTGTTTAAAATCTTAAGCTTTTATTAAACTATGATAGAATCCTCAAAAGTTTACGAGTAATACACAAATTTTGTAAAAAATTATCAAAATTGCAAATGTATACTAAAAATAAATCGTGTTGCATCTTATACAGTAAGAAATTACTAAAATATATATAACGATTTAATTTATTATTAAATTCAAATTGCGTACAGCCGTTACAGACTACAGGGCCTACCCAATCTCGAAGTGTACACTTATAGGCTATAGCCCATATTAAAGTACTATATATCACAGCAAATTCCTCGTTTTCTTTTCTTATTATTATTTAAATAATTGATAAAATGAATGATTGTAATATTCACCGTGATAATGATAATATATTGAAATTTACACCAAAACATATGTAAGTATGTAATTCATACCATCATAATAAATTCGTATTATTAGTTGGTGTTTAAATCAATACTGGATACTGACAAACCTTGGGATAATGTCTGCGTAAATAAGTTATCTAGTGAATTAAGAAACTAAAATAGAATATTCTGTGTAATTAGTTTATGAAAACTTTCAGCTTTTAAACTTCTAAACAATATCTTATAGATAAATACTCCACTACCGAAACGTGAACATATTATCGAAAGAATAATCAATTAAAATGTTGGTACTAATTACAATTCGTATTTTTTACTACCTCGAAGTATACTTAGGACCCAACCCTCTAGAGAACCACTGAACTAGTAAATAGATTAATATTTCATTTATAAACATATACCTTCTTATTTTGAAAGCCGATTTTTCTTCACCATGTCGCTCATATAATGGTTCTGTCCCAATAGAAACGACGGCGCCGTGGTCAACTATGCAAAATGGACATCTCCATGGCAATTTTTGTTTATCCATGTCAGTTGGAGATTGAAGTCATTCAAAATGGTATTTTGTATTACATCCATTGCACTTTAATAGACATGTCATCTATATGTACTCGTATACAACAAATTGTATGCGACAATTAATTTTATTTTTATTTGAAATGTATATAATATATATATTTACACGTCATGCAGATACTGAGCATGGCGGTTCCGATGCACATGTCCCACAGTCGTAACAGAATCACTGAGAACGAACTGTTAGAAATTTAGCCCTAGATCCGTAAAAAGCCGTCAAGTATGAACGATGTAACGAAAACCCACAATGACCTGCACACTGGTATAACGGTTCCAGGTCACCCGACAAGTTTATTTTGGTCGACGTGGATATACAGTTCTCGCAGAGGTCTCCGATAGCCTGCAATTAAAATCGCAATTCGTAATATTTATTTCGGAAATACCGCAAGAAATGTGTAATAACGAACCTTTATCATCATGTTCAAATTTTTCCCTCGGCACTTATCCGTGCGTGGCGGTGGCCTTTTTCTTTTTCTCCCAGATCCGTGGAGCGAAAGCGAGGTTCTTGCATTTTTAGACGATTGCGATTTAATCATTTCGGTAATTGTGTCTTGTATGCTTAGCCCGCTAAAAAACAAATACATTTTTTTCGTATGATACCGATCAACATTAATTTGTTTGCTTTGCGTGTCTAGTTTCTATGACAAGAGATTAAATTAAACAATTACTCATATTATAACAGTTTATAAGTTACTTTATATACGAAATAAAAAATATCAAAATTTGGTAGTAACAAAAGTATTTCTAGATACTTCAACCATATTATAAATATATAGACGTGTTCGCAGTGTATTATCCAAACAGATTTTATTTTTGAATCAATAAAATTAACTTAACTTTTAAATGAGGTACTATAATTAGCACAATTCACAAAACTAATTAATTCTTAATTATTTTATAATATTAAATAGGTATTTAACTAAATATAATAATAATATCTGTATAAAAAAATGTTGTCTTTTAGATTCTGAACAAAGTGATGAATGTATTGATTATACAATGATGTGTGTGTTTTTTTTTATGTCTGTGTACAGCATAACTAGTCAAAATAATGCTTCAATTTCAAACTTTGGGGGTGGTTTCCGATGTAAAAGTGAATATCCTTGGTGCATTATAGAGGTCAAAAGTTAAAATTTTCCAACGGTTTTCAAAAAAATCGAGAAAAAAAAAAGGCGGGTAAGTCGTGGATCACACTTTGACAATAATAAATTCTATTAAAAATAAAGTACATAATCCTATGGCCAAAAAAGATAAATCTAGAATTAAATTAACATTAAACAATTTAAATAAAAAAAAAAAATACAGAACAACTATTTTAATTTTTTTAAATTTATTTGTGTATTTATTTGCTTGTAACTTCTTAAACATTATTGAACAGTATTATTAGTATTAATATCGAATTTTTTTTAATCAATCGCCGTTTTTAACATGACCTATTATTTTGTATAACTGTATTTTAGTTTTTTTTTACAACCCGGCTTCATAGGCCATTAGTTACAGTTTTTTTTTTTTTTTTTGTAGATACGTTTGTTACATAATTATAATTATATTTACATTACATTAACATTATATTTGGTCTATTAGATTAATTGATTTTAAAAAATTAAGTATTTTAGTTTGTAACGTAGTTATAACGTCACATTGTATTATTTATATATAATATATATATTTTGAAATATAAAGTTGGCAACGTAGCCTAAAAAAACGTTCGCAATCGTTTGGTTTTCGGCTAAAAAAACAAATTCATCCGATAAGTGACATTCGTTCGCAATCGTGTTATAAAAAAGGTAAAACGTTCGCAATCGTGTTATAACCGCTAGAAGGACAATATTATTACAATAATAAACTATTTAAGTGTTTATAGAAAAATACAATATAAATATAATTATAATATTTGAGTAGTGAGTAGTGTCATAGTGAGTACCTACTTATATATGGCTATATAGGTACCTATAGTATACCTATAGTTTTATTATTAAAAGGACGTCTAACCCGAATGTGTTTTCTCCGTCTTACACACGTACGACATAGGAAATGTTCAACACAATAGTAGGTACCTATATTATAATTTTTAAGTTATAAGTAATAAACATAATATACAAATTCGACATCTAAAATAACTGAAAGAAACAATAAAAAAAGCTAAAATAAATTGGTTTATTTGGAATAAGAATAGAGTGAGTCTAATTTATATATATAAAAATTAAATTTCTATCTCCTACCTAGGTATATGAAAAAAGAAGTATTTGCTTTAAAACCCTAGCCCTACTTATTATAATTGTCATAATTAACAATATTATTATGCTACGAAGATGTGTTTAGTGAGATTGTGGTGGCACATGGTTGGCATATTGGTGGCTTTTGCCGTAGATAATTAATTAATTATAATAAATAACAAATTTGTAATTAATTATTAGTTTCTTATTCGGAGAAAACTTTTGCCTTGGAATTTTACAAACTAGCTTTCGCCCGATATGGTCGGTACGGAAAATTAATGTGTACACTGTATAACTTAATTTTAACTTTAAAAAGCAGTAATTACATTTATTTAATAGTTCATATATTCAATATATTTTAGTAAAAATATGCATGTGCTTCTAACATTTAAACACCATCTTAAATATTCTTAATCGATAATCAAATAAATAAATTTAAAAAAAATAATTAAAATCATACCAAGGTATAGTTACCTGCTTTATTTTGTTATACATAATTTTAGTTTAAAGTTACCCATTATTTCGGTATAGTTATCTCATTTCATTATTGCCCGATGCCCTGCAATGAACAGATTGTATACAAGGGCATCGTTGATACAAAAGTAGTATTATAATATATATCTAGGTATCTATGGATTTCTCTTATTGATTTAGTACAATATAATCCATGGCGATTGTCAAAGTCGTTGCGGAGGACGCAGTCTATTAAAGATTCTAACATTTTAATTAGATAGCAAACATGACAAAATAGATATGAACGAAAAACATCCTGATTTCCGTTGAATCTTTTTTTTCATAAATCACATTATTTATAGACTTCAATTCAGCAGCATCTGATGCGTTTCCATTTCAGCGTCGGAGTGCATACACGTCGCGGACTCTAACAAAGCCAAAAATAATTGATATTTAAGGTAAGTTTGTTTTAATACCAATTCTTTTGCGGCTTAATATTATAAAAGAATTGAGGTACACGTTCGTATACTTTTACAATGGTGATGTTTGCAAAGAGTTCTTCACCTGTGCATTTGAAACTAAAAACTACAATAGGCACTTTAAACATACTTTATATTGTGACTTTTTCAAATATAATAAAATATTCCCTTGAACCCAAAAAGTCAGACTTATTATGGCCTTTTACAATTTTTTAAGTAAATGCAAGACTGTCATATTTTGATATGTGGCTGTATTGCATACAGAAATTGATTTTCAGACATACCAAAATATGGCAGTATTGAATTTAAGCTATGTTTATTTTTGTGTCATATATCCAATTATATCAGTATTGAACTTTAAATTATTAATGAATAATAAAATATTATTAACCATTAGTTTTTTTGAAATTTGATTAAAATTATTGTTGTGTTATAATTTATAATTGTACATGTAATATATATAAGGATGAAAATTAATCATTTAATAGTTGTAGGTATGTAATCAATATCTTTAAAAATAATTTACTATAAAACACTAAATAAAAAATAAAATACTACTTGTCTTTAAGTCAATAAGCTTATTTTTAACTATTAAAGTAACAAATAATATGACAAATTAAAAAATAAATATATTCTAAACTGATAATGACTATAAAATTATCAAATGCTTTTGAATAACAAGAGTACAAGACTATAACATTATGTACGAATTTGAATAATTTATTATTATTTTAATAATATAGGTAATACTTGTTTGAAATACAATGTAAAAAAAAGTTACTCATTATAATTATCATGGCCTTATGTTTAATAATATTATGCTACCTATGGCTTTGAAAATAAATAAATAATAAGTCTAATTCTATTATATAAATTAATCACCATCTTCATTTTTTTATTATTATTATTATTATTATTATTATTTTATTAGTAGGTATTTGTTATATGTATAATCAATTTCAGATATTTTTAAGTTTTTATAAAAATGATAATAAGTATCTGGAATAAGTTTTGCTTTGCGCGATAAAATTAAATATTTTTCATTTGTAAGATTCCAGGCTTTTCAATAAATGCAAATTTCATATGTAATGTATGTTTGATAATTTTATTTTTATTTAAAACTATAATTTCTTGATAATTTGCTTGCCCATAAGTTGTTTAAATTGTTGTAATAACAATTTATCAGGGAATTCATTTTTAACTTTAATTAATTTGATATCTCTCTATAAAACCATTTGTCCGATAGTATTTTTATTAAAGTTGTTACAAAAATCTTTACTATGACACCTTGTTCTAGTTAAAATGTCATCAAATTCTGATTTTAGACCTTTCTTATGATGTTCCTGAGCTTTTATTTTCCTTCCAGTCCTTGTCTTTAATACTATCATCAAAATCTTCATTATCTAAATCTGTAAACAGAATAAAAACTGTGTTGTAACATAAAGTTCATATAAACACAAGATCATTGAGATCAACATAAAATTATTATTTATTATTAGAGTCAGTTATTTAATCACACTTTATAAGTTTCCATTGAAACCTAATAGCTCAATGAAATTTTGTGATTTTTCATTTAATTTGTTTGAATGTGTGGTTTTCAATGATAAATCGTCTGAAAAAATATTATACTAATATAGCTTGTAAAAAATTGCAACTGTGTAGCTGCTAAGTACCTACTTACTGTTCTCATATTCATGTACTTATCACTGAAGGTGTAGTATTTAACCATCCAATATTACTTTATTTTAAATATTAAATTCTGCATTTTTAATAGCTGTTAATATTTTCATAGAACAATAACACAATTAAATTAAAATTTATGGTTGATAAGGTTTTGTACATTAGATATTATCAGAAAATGATTAATATAATGAATTGCATTCGGTATTTATTAGGGTATTATACAAAATATATACAATAAGCCAACAACTGACATAGATAAATATATTATTACCTATTTATACATTATATTTTTAATTCATATTGCTTAAAAGTTAAACCGTTTAAAATTAAATTAAATTTTTACAGATTTATAGGTAAACAATTTTATATATATTTTTTTTTATTCACATCGACAACAAAGGCCATTAGTTACGCTTATTTACAATAATGATATAATATAATATGTAGGTACTGATACAATAGTAAGTTATTTAATTAGGATAAAACATTTTTTTTTTATATAAGATTGAACAATTTTGTTTTTCTTAAAAAATTAATTATGTCTAGGTTTTTTTCATGAATAGGTTATTTTATATTTTACGTAGGTACCTAATTCAATAATTTATTAAAATTGCATTTATTATTTATTTTCTAAAAAAAAACACAATATATCAAAAATTAATAAATAATAAATTGGAATAATATTTTTAAAAATTATTGAAGTAAAATAAATAAACATTAATACAAGTAATTATAATTAATCTTTACGTTATTAAAATAAAAACGAACCGGTAGGTATCCGAGTTTTAGTAGATAACTCGTTGTGGTTAGTGAACTAGTGAAGAAATAATAAGATCTTGAATAAAATATTAAAAAATAAATAAATTAACACATTATAACTAGGTAGGGAAGATAAAAATTAAACATTAATCGGATTATTTTAGATATATAATACCTGTAATGCATAAAAGAAGCATGGTCGTAATCAATAATCAAACAAAAATAGGCTAAGAAAAATAATATATTATATTATAATTTCAATTTAAAATTAAAATTACAAATATTTTTTGGTTATTGTTGTATCACATTTAATTATTTAAACGTACGTTATTCATAAACGCGAACCTCCTTGGTAATAGAAGTTTTATTGAAATATTACATATCTTTGGATTTATCCTATTAGCGTAACATAATATAATCTGTGGCAATTGTCTTTTCAGAATCAAAAGTGGCAGTCCATTAAAGATTCTAAAATTATAATTTCAATGAGCACTAGAGCAAACATGAACTAAAAATATTCTGAATTCCGTATAATTTTAATTTCATAATTAATAATATTTTCAGATTTTAATTAAGTATCTGACGCGTTCTTACGTCGGTATCGGAGTGTACCCATACACGTCTCGGATTTCACCAAAACCCCGAAAAAGAGTCGATGTTTGAGGTAAGTTTATTTTCATATTCTCTTGAGGCTTGAATCTTATGTTAGACTTTAAATAACTATTTAACGTCACGAAAAATATATTCCCAAGTTCCAAGTATCGTTGACGCATATTTTATTTCTAAGCGCGAAATTAAAAAATACGCGAGATCGAATAATATAAACGCGCTGCGTCGTTTTTCAGGTTGCCAAACGTAAAACCTGTAGTTAGTTAATTGTAATATACGTTTTAACTGATAACTTCAGTATCCAAAACTCATAGGGATCAATTTAAATTCGTAAATGGTAATTTGTTCCAAATCCAACGTTAGAAGTCAGGAATTTAGAATAAAATATATTTTATTTCGATAAATTATGTATATTATAGATATTTATAGTTATTTATAATCTTTATTCTTTATCTTATATCTAATATCATAGGTACTTATTAAGTTATTACATTGTAGGTACACCTATAAAGCCCTACGACCTAAAGACTAATATAATTGATCACTGACTGGTGAACTAAGCGGTTATGAAAAATGTATTATAACTTAGTTATCATGCATATAATAAATATCTGTTAAAATAGTGTATCTACCTATTACATACACACAGGAGTTATTATTTTCTTCAAAATTGTACAGTCATTATTTATTATGAAGTTACGTAAGGTTAGGTAAATAAACAAACTAATTTATTGCAATCGAATTTTTATTCATTTTATAAAACTCAATCTTTCAAAAATTATTATAGAATAACAATTATAATATTCATGAATTCTTGAAATAAAATAAATAAACAAACTAAAACACGCAATAATAATTAAAGTTTGTATAAAAAATTATTAAAATAAAAATGAATCAGTACTAGAGTTTTAGTAGCGTAGTAGCCATACAGTAGGTATAATGTTTTTATAGCCATATCAAATGAATAAGTTCTTGAATAAAATGATCAAAACAACAAAACATAATAACAATATACGGATTGTTTAACTATATTTTATCTGTAATAATGAATAAAAAGTGGGTAAGTGGATGTCGCTCTGCTGTATAGGTAAGGGGGTGGGGTGGACCTCTGACAAGTGTAGGTTAAATTTGAATGCAATGATATGTATCATTGTATACGAAAAACGATTCTAAACGAAGATGATTTGTCAGTTTAGGATATATTATATTTAAATATTATCAAATATTCTATTTTGAAACAAATATTTTATTTTTCAATTAAGACGCATTTTGCATAAGGAATGGTTAATCAATTTTTCCAAAAACATTGCATGTAGTTATCATAATTCATAATACCTTGTATTAACATAGATATACATATACCTGGTTTGAGGATAAATCGTTATCATTACGCGATTTCATAAAAATTTAAAACTCAAACGCTCAGAACATTTTTCATATAATGACGCATCAAATTTTTTCAATAGCTATTTGAAAAAAAACTTAGTATTAAATTAAATTAATTAATATATATAATATATATATAATATAAATTTAATATATTAAATTTTATAATCTTAGATATCTTATAAGGAATTATCTTGTATTAAATTTTCAAATCTTAGGTTTAAACAGAAAATTTTTATGAACATCTAGCTTAAAACAACTTGCGAATTTTTGTGATTTTTACGTATTTTGTAAAAATTCAAAATTTTAATGCTTATAAAAAAAATTGTGACTATGAATTTATTTTTATTTTTCAACTGCTATTTTAAAAATATGCTAAGAACCTTGTATTAAACTTTCAAGATTTTCTAACCAAAAAATAAATTTTTATCGATATTAATTTTAAGAAAAACTAATAATGATCAAAAATTGCATATACCTAAGAATAGTTCAACTTAAGTCAAACATTTTTGAAAATTTTAAAGTGATTAGAATATATTTATATAAACATTCGGTGAAAATTTCATGTATCAATGGTCATTTGTTTTAAAGATACATCAAAAATCAAAATCGATTTTGTCGAAAACTGATTGTGCGTAAAATTTCCCGTTTTTCCCTTAATTTTTAGTTTGTTTAAAAAAATATTATGAATACTTATGACCACCAAAGTACCGACTAGATTCACTTTCTGATCGAATAACGTACTGAAGTCAAAAATCGAAGCACTTTTACTGCCCCAAAACGTGATGACAGACACAAAAAAATAAATATTCATGGTCAAGACGAATTTTTGTCAATATTTGAACTTCAAATGCTAATAAAAAAAAAATTGTGACTTGGTATTCTTATAATTTTTTAATCACTATAAGAATAACCTATGAGAAACTTTATATTAAAATTTCAAGTATTTTGATGGGGCCAAAATAATTTTATCAACACTTCAAAAAAAAAATTTTCAGTAAAATTGAATATAAATATCTCAAAATATTTTGAAAATTGAATCGTGTAAAGAAAATGCCAATTTAATTAACTGGTAAAATTTTCAAGTATCTACGACTTATATTTTTTGAATGATAACAAATATTTAAAATCGTCTGAGGATAAATCGTTGTCGTTCCGCTATTTCATACAAATTTAAAATTAAAACGCACTTAAAATTTTTCCTATAATGATGCTTCAAGTTTTCTCTATAGCTACTTGAAGGAAAACGTATAGAAAACTTAGTGTTGTATTTTTAATCCTTAGTTATAAACACAAAATTTTTTTCAGTGGTCCATAAATAACTCTAAAACTAAACTGTATATAGATTACACTAACATAAACATTTGGTGAAAATTTCAAGTATTTACAGTGATTGGTTTTTGAATTACAATCATATAAAAAAATCGATTTGGTCGAAAACTGCTTTTGCGTAAAAATCCGTTTTTCTGTCATTTTTTTTTTTGTTTCTCTCGATTGGAAAATTTTTACTTTTGACCTCTATAATGCACCAACGATATTCTCTTTTATATCGGAAACCACCCCCAACGTTTGAAGTTGAAGCATTATTTCGACTAGTTATGATGTACAGACACACAAAAAAAAAAACCACATCATTGTAAAATCAATACATTCATCACTTCGTTCAGAATCTAAAATGAATAGGTCAGAAAATATTGTTGAATATTTTATTGAAATTTCAGAGATGGTATTCGTCAGTGAAGATTTGCCAACTAAATATCATATTCGTTGTGAAGCCTTTTTTGAAATATATTAACAATGTTTCAAAGATGAAGTTTTATAGTAGATTCAGATATTAGGTAAGTGATTTTCTATTTTTCAGTAGGTTTATTTTTATTTTATTAATTTATTAATTGATCAGGAGATAGATTACTTTCAATTTTAAATTATTCGTTTTGTAATCACCGGTATAACACTATTCAAGTTATCAATAAAATCATGATAAAAATTAGGAAATTGGTCAGGTATAATATTTAAAATTTTTTTTTTTTAATAATTTCCTCAATGATATTTAAATATTTTCACCAATTATCAGGTACGATGACCTGTAGGTACTATAGGGACTGGGAGTGTGAGAGTGGGGGCAGAAAAGGATAAAGAGATAGGGTGGAGAGATAGAGAGAAAGAGAGAGAGAGAGAATGAGAGAGAGAGAGATTGTGAGAAGTAGTGTAGATAGATGGTAGAGAAGCAGAAGAAAAATCGAGAGAAAAAGGGTGAGAAAGAAAAGGAGGGATAGTAAGAGAGATAGATAGTGTGAGGTAAGGTTAGATTAGGTTAGGTTATGTAAGGTAGGTACTATAGTGACTTGTAGAGAGAGAGCGAGAGAAGGATAGTGTGAGATGGAGTGAGAGAGGCAGATAGGATGAAGGATAAGAAGATAAAGTGAATGAGGGGGTGCAAGTGTGAGAAAAACGGGTAGAGGGGGAATGTCAGACCAGTGAGTGTGAGAGAGATAGGTGAGGGGGATGGTGTGAAAATGATAGGGTGAGAGAGAGGTAGTGTCAAAGGGAGATGATAAGGTTAGGTGGGGGAACAGAACAAAAAGCGAGAGAGAATTGTGAGAGGTTGTGAGAGACAGTGAGATAGGTGAAGGGGAGGGCGTGATAGGGATAAGAAGAAAGAGGGGTAGTGGCAGAGAGAGAGGATTAGATTAGGGGGGGAAGGGAGATAGTTAGGTAGAATAGTTATGTTAACAATTCTGAATATGTAGGAAAGGATCTTAAATTGCAAAGGTCACTCGACCCTTTGAGTGGTACTACCAGGTTAGGTAAGGTTTACAACCTTCGACTTATGGGATAGAATAAAAAGAGAAGGTTGGTTAGGCCGATTAAGAGGATGTCAGTGGAGTTTTTTTTCTCCGACTCATGCGCAATATATCAAATTTTATGTACACAATAATCTTAATAATTTCTAAAATTAGAGAAAAATGAATGGTTAGATTTTTATCTAGGGCATATCATAGGCTTATTATACTTAAATTATTATTAAGTGAGTTTTGAGTATTTTAAAGTATTTATAACTCGCTTCAAATATAGCCTATAAGATGCTCTAGGTATTAATCATAAGTAACTTAAAATTTTAAAAGAGGCCATTTCACTCTAATTTTAGAAATTATTATGATTATAGTGTACGTAATATTTGCTATGTTGTGCGTGGGTCAGAGAGAAAAAAAATGCACTGACATCCTCTTAAGTGTTATCAAGTCAAAAAGCTCTTGATTGTTGATTGTTTACATTATTATAAGTCTTGTAAAAAGTATTACTTTGTCATTACATATTTTGTTAAAATATCACACCAATCAAAATATGAATATTATCTTTAAAATAACAAATTTTATTTTTATATACAAATTTAAAATTTCATTAAACATATTATAGTTAATAGTCTTATTATGAAAAGTATTGTAATGCTCAATAAAAAAAAGTATTAGAGTTGTGGCTTGATAAGTAAAAAAATTTAAACATTATAAATTCTCATTCTCAAAATATTCATCTTAGGACTTCAATTTCAAAATAAAATATTTGAATACTTTTGTTTAATATTACTTTACAAGATTGTACTATGATTGTAATTAAAAAAGTAAATTTGAAAGTAGGCATGATTGGAAGTAAAAGTTATAATTAATAACTGTAGAGCTAGGACTTTTATGTACTTACAAATAATTCATCAAATATATGCAGTTAAATATGCCTTAAAAAAATTTACATTCTTTTATTACACTATAAAAATTACTTAATTAAATATTTTATGCATTTTATCATATGTTTATATATGTATGTATACCGTGTGTCCCACAAAACAGGGTAGGTACACTTTATCACTCATTACCCTTTAATTATACCCTGTAATCAATCATAAATTCCTATATGACTTAAAATTCTTTTAACTCAAATATTTTAGTGGTATCCATACAACTTGGTTTTGTTGTTTTTGTGATTGGCGCAGACTTCTACTTTTTGTTTCCCATGAGTATTATTTTTTTTTTTAATATGTTGTTATGTTGTTTATTCATGAGACATTGTGTTAGATTAGTAAAATGTTTTGCTAATATTTTGATACTCCAATCAAAAGTTTGGTATAGTAGGAAGTTAGCATCTAACGTTTCCTGGCATAATTATTTATCGTAGAAATGTCTTCTCTTGATAACTTTTAGGTATGTAGGTAGTAGAATATCGAATGTCTTTTATGAAGTACCTACTTAATATGTATGAGATTGGATATTAGAATCTCTAATGTATTATTCTTATTTGATGTTTTGTTGTCTTTTTCTTTAGACTTTTGGAATATTTGCTTGATTGTGGCAATAGTATTTAATGACATTATTCATTTGGTAAATTATTGAATATTAGAATTTTGTTTTTGTGGTGGTTTAGTATGATCAGATGAGCCCTTCCTTGTATAAGGATTTCATAATTATTATGATCTGGAATCTGAATGGATAATCCATTTAATTTCTTGTAGCTTACATTTATTTATTTTTATAAATTAAAAATTTTTGTTTTTATTTTATTGTTTTTGGACATTGATTTGTAATTAGATTATTAGTATTATTTTTAGGTACCTATAGTCTTGTAGAAATCTGTAAATGATGACATTTTAATTGGTTATTATGTTAAATTTGTATTTTTGTTGTATGGTTAACTTGTAATAATATGATTTTATTCTTCTAACATGAATGATGTTTTCAGTTAGTTTTTTATCGTAGATTAATTTTACTTTATAATTTAATTCTGATATTTATTTATTATTTTTAAATTACTTTAAATTGGCCTCTGTATTTTTGTGCTAATTTAGGCGTTTTGCCTATTTGTGAAAATGGAATTTTTATTAATTTTTGGTCACCTGGACTAAAGCTTACTATTCCGTGACTTTTGTCTAAATAATTTTTTCGTTTAATTTGTGCCATTTTTTTAATATATGTGGAATTTCATTCCTTATTTCGTTTAGATCCTTTAATAATTTTTATATGTTGAAAGGCATGCTTTTTCTGGTATTAGTATAATATCTATTAGAAAATAAGGTTCAAAATCATGCATTAGGAAAAAAAAATGCTATAATTATTAATTGTATGTCGTACATTCGTACCTAATTAAGTGATTTGTCGAATCCAATGTTTTTATCGTTTGCATATAATGTTATTGTATTATAGCCCGTCTGATACTCTGTTTTCTTTACCATTTTTATGTGATATATCAAAGGTGAAATTCTTATAGTTCAATATTATTTTTGAAAAAGAAACATTTGTTTGATATTATTGAAAAATTCATTTTGTCCATGATTATGAACACTTATGTTAGGTAAACTTTGTTGTTTGTTCCAGTTATTTGATCGTTGTTGTTATCTCTGGACATTTCTTTTTTTCTTTTGTATTTAAATCAGAATTATTTGTTAAAAGTCGGCTATGAATTATATTTCCGATAATCTGCTATGGATTATGTTTTATTTATTATTAGTCATCGTTTGGACTATAATCTTAATTTTATTTGAATCTTAACGACTGTGTGTTTAATTCTTTTATAAAAAATGTATTATTCTTCTTTGGATTATATTATTTTATTTATTATAATTCAACGCTTTGACTATAATTTTAATTTTATTTGATATAGCCATTTCTTGTATGAGAATTTCATGATATACAAAAACGATATTTAAAATAGGGATTTCCATTTAAAAATAATGAAGAAATATATGACATATAAGAATTTTAAGTCATATAGGATTTTATGATTGATTTGTCTAGTTTAATGCCCAACAAACAGAATTAAAGATATTTACAGGTTAATGAGCATTGAGCAATAAAGTGTACCCTGTTTTTTGAAACACATGATATATTGTATATATTAAAAAAAAAAAAAATTAAAGTGCTAGTAAAAATTTCATTTTTCTTTCATATTTAATATAATTATATTTTGATACATAAAAATATTTACCTAAGTGCTTGATTTTCAATAAACTATCAAAATATGCACTTAAAACATTTAGAATTACTACTACTAACCTAGAAATAAGCATACAATAAAACTTACAAAAAAGAAAAAATATATAAAATGCATAAAAAGTCTTTGCTCTAAAAAACATAAAATGTTTTAAAATAAAAATTTGTAATAGTAATTTGTCCAGATAAAAGAAAAACAACTTTTGAAGGGGGTTAAGAGTTAAAAGAATTTCATTATGAAATTGAAAGCAACTTATATTACTAGTTTTTTTTTTAAAATTAATCCAAATCTCTAATGATGGAAAGAAGAAATAAGATCTGGTGATAAGTAATTTTTCTGAGAAATACAATCATTTTTACAGTATTATTTTAGTTGAGTGTTGGAATCTATACTAGTGTTAATCGTATACTTTTTCGACTAGTCTAATGGAATTTTAAAATTTAAGATTTTAGAAAAAAAAAATTTTTTTGTTGTTAACGTATGTATATTTTATTACCTAGGTATTCAATATTTTAAGTGAGATACGTGTTGTTGTTATTATTAGCTATAAAAATAAAAAAACATTCTTGAACTGAAAAATAGACGTACAAGTAATAATTATCTCATATAATAGATATGGTTTCTATATGTTAAAAAAGTAAATTTTGACCTAAAGGTCAACACATCGACTGTCGTCGCTAGCTCCCGGATGGGCAACCACCTGGGTTCTTAGTGACGAATCCTCGTATTATTTACATGTGTTTAAAACCAAACAGTAAAATCAGGTTATGCAGTTGATATCTTGAAAACAAAAAAATTGCCTCTGGCCTGGTATATGCACTGCACACTAGTCGTATACTGTATTTTGGGGTATGGTGTGGCGCGGTGGTTTGCCGTGGTCAAACATCGCCTGGCGTCACTAGCTCCTGGATGGGTGACCACCTGGGTTCTTAGTGACGAATCCTTACCCCACATACTCACGTGTTTCTAAACAAACACACGCAATATGGATATATAATTGCTGAAGGATTTGTTTGAAAAAAAAAACGTATATTATGTAATAATAAAAATAATAAGAAACCAATTGTACATTGTTTAAGTCTAAATAAGATATTATACTTCATACTATAACTTTTTAATAATAATAATTAACAATAAGTATGTAATTTGAGATATTTTAGATGGTTAAATTTTCTTCTGGACACTTGATCTTTGTTACAAAAAATGTACAGACACTGTAATGTAAAGATTACCAATCACACAGCAAAATGTTATGTTGAAATAATAAATAATAATATTTTATTGTAGAAAAGATTGTGTAAACATTTTTTTTGATCGTTTCATTTAAAAAATATTCAAAATCGTAATAATTCAATTTTTGGTGTCTAGGGTCCTTTTAATTAGTTACCATATAAAAATAAAAATAAAATTACCATTATGGTACCACCCGACGTTTTTGGGCCCAAAAAAGCATGATAACTATAATTTTAGTGTGTTGGAAGGGAAAATAATTTAGATATACACCAATTATGTACCTAATAATATTACAAAAGTTGTTTTGCTTTAATAAGGATGTCGCACTCTCATTCTCTTCAACAGGACTTTTGTAAGTCGGAGACAATACAAACTCATAAATCTTTAATAATTATAAGTTATTACTTGTACAATTTAAATCCAATCATACTTGCGAGTTAAGATGACAAGTTTTGATTAAGACTTGATAGAATGTACTATGGATGTGTTAACAACAGTTCCCCTCACGTATACTCATTTATGCACTCATCGCAGACAGACACTCGTCGTCATATAAATATGTGCTTAAAGTTATATACATAAAAAAATGGGCGTGGCTCTATCCATAGGTAATATATTATCTAAGAAGCAGTTGCACCGAAGTCCTCAAAATCTAGTAGGGAGAAAAATATTTTAAGAGGCTCAACATCTTAATAATAAGAGCTATTTCTAAGAGGTTAACAATCAATAGAACAACTTGATAAGTAAACACTAATATCGGAAATCAACTAAGGATCTTTTTATTCAAATTGTCCTAGTTAACCATCCGTTTGTCACGCGTTACCCAAGTACCCAAACAATTTCTACGATCATTTAGATTGATACTTATTAAACCCAGTGTCGTAGTCAGCCTTCCCGAGTGGTATTGGGTGTATAGTACTGTATACACTTATTCCCTCCTCAAATCCTAACCCTGGCTACGGCATTGCCTTCCCCGCGGACAAGTAGATGGTTACCTACATAAGTCATCAGAAGGTTAGTTTAGGTTAGGTACCTATCGACAATGGTAAGTAGAGCTCAAGTGATGATAGATGACTATCATCACTGGTCGTGACTTTTGCATAGATCTTTTCTTACTAACTAACAAGGTATTCGAAATTGTCAACATAACAATGAAAAATATTTAAAAATTAAGGAGGAAAATATTAATAATACATTTATACTAACATATAATATTATACTTATATATTAGTTAATTATACATAGTTTTTTTTTAGCTTTTATAATGAATACTTAAAACTTAAAATATTATATATACCTGATTAATATTGACATAATTTGGATCACGGATTTGAAGCCATACGAGTAGTAGTGTTATACCAGTATTTCATATGAACTAATGTCAATCACACTAATTAATGCGTCCTCTGATCATAATTAGTTCAACAAACTATATAAAAAACTAGTTTATTTTTGTGTTCACAATTTTCAAACTTTATAAACCACTTGCCACTAAAAAACATAATTTTATCATGATTTAATTATCCTTCTTTTGTTTTTCATGAGATAACATAGAGCAGTCTTTATTGTGTTTTCCAAGACCATAATTTTTTCCAAATTTCTTTTTTGATCCTTAAAAATAATTTGCTTGTGGGCGCCAATACCCCCTTTCCATTTTTATTTTCAAAATATAACTATAGTTTATTTTTGTGGACACAATTTTTAAACTTTATTAGCCACTTGCTATTATAAAACATAATATTATAAAAATTTAATTATCCTTCATTTATTTTTCTTGAGAATACATAGTGCAGTCTTCATTGTGTATTCCAAGACTCTAATACATTTTTTTTTTTGATCCTTAAAACTCATTTGCCAGTGGGCGCCAATACCCCCTTTCCATTTTTATTTTCAAAATATAGCTTTATTTTAATTTTGTGTAGACAACTTTTAAACTTTATAAGCCACTTGCCACAATTTTTAAACTTTTTTAACCATGTTCAACTAAAAATCATAATTTTATCATGATTTAATTATCCTTCTTTTGTTTTTCTTTAGAATACATATTGCATTATTTATAGTGTATTCTAAGACTATAATTTTTTCCAAATTTCTTTTTTGATCCTTAAAAATAATTTGCCTGCGGGCTCCAATACCCCTTTCCATTTTTATTTTCAAAATATAGCACTAATTTATTTTTGTGTACACAATTATTAAACTTTAATAACAACTTCCCAGTATAAAATATAATTTTATCATGATTTAATTATCCTTCTTTTGTTTTTCTTGAGATAACATAGTGCAGTCTTCATTGTGTATTCTAAGAAAATAATTTTTTCTAAATTTCTTTTTTTGATCCTTAAAAATAATTTGCCTGCGGGCGGAAATACCCCCTTTCCATTTTTATTTTCAAAATATAGCTTTATTTTCATTTTGTGTAGACAACTTTTAAACTTTAAAAGCCACTTGCCACAATTTTTAAACTTTTTTAACCATGTTCAACTAAAAAACATAATTTTATCATGATTTATTTATCCTTCATTCATTCTTTTTGAGAATACATAGTGCAGTCTTCATTGTGTATTGAAAAACCATAATTTTTTCCAAAAATCTTTTTTGATCCTTAAACATCATTTGCCTGCGGACGCCAATACCCCCTTTCCAATTTTATTTTCAAATTATAGCTTTATTTTATTTTTGTGTAGACAACTTTTAAACTTTATAAGCCACTTGCCACAATTTTTAAACTTTTTTAACCATGTTCAACTGAAAATCATAATTTTATCGTGATTTAATTATCCTTCTTTTGTTTTTCTTGAGAATACATATTGCAGTATTTATAGTGTATTCTAAGACTATAATTTTTTCCAAATTTCTTTTTTGATCGTTAAAAATCATTTGCCTGCGGGCGCCAATACCACCTTCCCATTTTTATTTTCAAAATTTAGCTCTAGTTTATTTTTGTGGACACAATTTTTAAACTTAACAAGCCACTTGACGATATAAAACATAATTTTATCATGATTTAATTATCCTTCATTTTTTATTTAATTTATTTTTCTTGAAAATGAATAGTGAAGTCTTCATTGTGTATTCTAAGAAAATAATTTTTTCTAAATTTCTTTTTTGATCCTTAAAAATAATTTGCCTGCGGGCGTAAATACCCCCTTTCCATTTTTATTTTCAAAATATAGCATTATTTTAATTTTGTGTACACAATTATTAAACTTTAATAGCAACTTCCCAGTATAAAATATAATTTTATCATGATTTAATTATCCTTCTTTTGTTTTTCTTGAGATAACATAGTGCAGTCTTCATTGTGTATTCTAAGAAAATAATTTTTTCTAAATTTCTTTTTTTGATCCTTAAAAATAATTTGCCTGCGGGCGCAAATACCCCCTTTCCATTTTTATTTTCAAAATATAGCATTATTTTAATTTTGTGTAGACAACTTTTAAACTACATAAGCCACTTGCCACTAAATAACATAATTTTATCATAGTGCTATTATGCTTCATTTATTTTTCTTGAGAGTACTTATTGCAGTATTTATAGTGTTTTCTAAGAAAATAATTTTTTCTAAATTTCTTTTTTTGATCCTTAAACATCATTTGCCTGCGGACGCCAATACCCCCTTTCCAATTTTATTTTCAAATTATAGCTTTATTTTATTTTTGTGTAGACAACTTTTAAACTTTATAAGCCACTTGCCACAATTTTTAAACTTTTTTAACCATGTTCAACTGAAAATCATAGTTTTATCATGATTTAATTATCCTTCATTCATTTTTCTTGAAAATGCATAGTGAAGTCTTCATTGTGTATTCTAAGACTATAATTTTTTCCAAATTTCTTTTTTGATCCTTAAAAATAATTTGCCTGCGGGCTCCAATACCCCTTTTCCATTTTTATTTTCAAATTACAGCTTTATTTTATTTTTGTGTAGACAACTTTTAAACTTTATAAGCCACTTGCCACAATTTTTAAACTTTTTTAACCATGTTCAACTAAAAAACATAATTTTATCATGATTTATTTATCCTTCATACATTCTTTTTGAGAATACATAGTGCAGTCTTCATTGTGTATTGAAAAACCATAATTTTTTCCAAAAATCTTTTTTGATCCTTAAACATCATTTGCCTGCGGACGCCAATACCCCCTTTTCATTTTTATTTTCAAATTATTTCTTAATTTTATTTTTGTGTAGACAACTTTTAAACTTTATAAGCCACTTGCCAAAATTTTTAAACTTTTTTAACCATGTTCAACTAAAAATCATAATTTTATCATGATTTAATTATCCTTCTTTTGTTTTTCTTTAGAATACATATTGCATTATTTAGAGTGTATTCTAAGAATATAATTTTTTCCAAATTTCTTTTTTGATCCTTAAAAATAATTTGCCTGCGGGCTCCAATACCCCTTTTCCATTTTTATTTTCAAAATATAGCACTAATTTATTTTTGTGTACACAATTATTAAACTTTAATAGCAACTTCCCAGTATAAAATAAAATTTTATCATGATTTAATTATCCTTCTTTTGTTTTTCTTGAGATAACATAGTGCAGTCTTGATTGTGTATTCCAAAACTATAATTTTTGCCAAATTTCTTTTTTGATCCTTAAAAATTATTTGCCTGCGGGCGCCAATACCCCCTTTCCATTTTTATTTTCAAAATATAGCACTAATTTATTTTTGTGTACACAATTATTAAACTTTAATAACAACTTCCCAGTATAAAATATAATTTTATCATGATTTAATTATCCTTCTTTTGTTTTTCATGAGATAACATAGAGCAGTCTTTATTGTGTTTTCCAAGACCATAATTTTTTCCAAATTTCTTTTTTGATCCTTAAAAATAATTTGCTTGTGGGCGCCAATACCCCCTTTCCATTTTTATTTTCAAAATATAACTATAGTTTATTTTTGTGGACACAATTTTTAAACTTTATTAGCCACTTGCTATTATAAAACATAATATTATAAAAATTTAATTATCCTTCATTTATTTTTCTTGAGAATACATAGTGCAGTCTTCATTGTGTATTCCAAGACTCTAATACATTTTTTTTTTTGATCCTTAAAACTCATTTGCCAGTGGGCGCCAATACCCCCTTTCCATTTTTATTTTCAAAATATAGCTTTATTTTAATTTTGTGTAGACAACTTTTAAACTTTATAAGCCACTTGCCACAATTTTTAAACTTTTTTAACCATGTTCAACTAAAAATCATAATTTTATCATGATTTAATTATCCTTCTTTTGTTTTTCTTTAGAATACATATTGCATTATTTATAGTGTATTCTAAGACTATAATTTTTTCCAAATTTCTTTTTTGATCCTTAAAAATAATTTGCCTGCGGGCTCCAATACCCCTTTCCATTTTTATTTTCAAAATATAGCACTAATTTATTTTTGTGTACACAATTATTAAACTTTAATAACAACTTCCCAGTATAAAATATAATTTTATCATGATTTAATTATCCTTCTTTTGTTTTTCTTGAGATAACATAGTGCAGTCTTCATTGTGTATTCTAAGAAAATAATTTTTTCTAAATTTCTTTTTTTGATCCTTAAAAATAATTTGCCTGCGGGCGGAAATACCCCCTTTCCATTTTTATTTTCAAAATATAGCTTTATTTTCATTTTGTGTAGACAACTTTTAAACTTTAAAAGCCACTTGCCACAATTTTTAAACTTTTTTAACCATGTTCAACTAAAAAACATAATTTTATCATGATTTATTTATCCTTCATTCATTCTTTTTGAGAATACATAGTGCAGTCTTCATTGTGTATTGAAAAACCATAATTTTTTCCAAAAATCTTTTTTGATCCTTAAACATCATTTGCCTGCGGACGCCAATACCCCCTTTCCAATTTTATTTTCAAATTATAGCTTTATTTTATTTTTGTGTAGACAACTTTTAAACTTTATAAGCCACTTGCCACAATTTTTAAACTTTTTTAACCATGTTCAACTGAAAATCATAATTTTATCGTGATTTAATTATCCTTCTTTTGTTTTTCTTGAGAATACATATTGCAGTATTTATAGTGTATTCTAAGACTATAATTTTTTCCAAATTTCTTTTTTGATCGTTAAAAATCATTTGCCTGCGGGCGCCAATACCACCTTCCCATTTTTATTTTCAAAATTTAGCTCTAGTTTATTTTTGTGGACACAATTTTTAAACTTAACAAGCCACTTGACGATATAAAACATAATTTTATCATGATTTAATTATCCTTCATTTTTTATTTAATTTATTTTTCTTGAAAATGAATAGTGAAGTCTTCATTGTGTATTCTAAGAAAATAATTTTTTCTAAATTTCTTTTTTGATCCTTAAAAATAATTTGCCTGCGGGCGTAAATACCCCCTTTCCATTTTTATTTTCAAAATATAGCATTATTTTAATTTTGTGTACACAATTATTAAACTTTAATAGCAACTTCCCAGTATAAAATATAATTTTATCATGATTTAATTATCCTTCTTTTGTTTTTCTTGAGATAACATAGTGCAGTCTTCATTGTGTATTCTAAGAAAATAATTTTTTCTAAATTTCTTTTTTTGATCCTTAAAAATAATTTGCCTGCGGGCGCAAATACCCCCTTTCCATTTTTATTTTCAAAATATAGCATTATTTTAATTTTGTGTAGACAACTTTTAAACTACATAAGCCACTTGCCACTAAATAACATAATTTTATCATAGTGCTATTATGCTTCATTTATTTTTCTTGAGAGTACTTATTGCAGTATTTATAGTGTTTTCTAAGAAAATAATTTTTTCTAAATTTCTTTTTTTGATCCTTAAACATCATTTGCCTGCGGACGCCAATACCCCCTTTCCAATTTTATTTTCAAATTATAGCTTTATTTTATTTTTGTGTAGACAACTTTTAAACTTTATAAGCCACTTGCCACAATTTTTAAACTTTTTTAACCATGTTCAACTGAAAATCATAGTTTTATCATGATTTAATTATCCTTCATTCATTTTTCTTGAAAATGCATAGTGAAGTCTTCATTGTGTATTCTAAGACTATAATTTTTTCCAAATTTCTTTTTTGATCCTTAAAAATAATTTGCCTGCGGGCTCCAATACCCCTTTTCCATTTTTATTTTCAAATTACAGCTTTATTTTATTTTTGTGTAGACAACTTTTAAACTTTATAAGCCACTTGCCACAATTTTTAAACTTTTTTAACCATGTTCAACTAAAAAACATAATTTTATCATGATTTATTTATCCTTCATACATTCTTTTTGAGAATACATAGTGCAGTCTTCATTGTGTATTGAAAAACCATAATTTTTTCCAAAAATCTTTTTTGATCCTTAAACATCATTTGCCTGCGGACGCCAATACCCCCTTTTCATTTTTATTTTCAAATTATTTCTTAATTTTATTTTTGTGTAGACAACTTTTAAACTTTATAAGCCACTTGCCAAAATTTTTAAACTTTTTTAACCATGTTCAACTAAAAATCATAATTTTATCATGATTTAATTATCCTTCTTTTGTTTTTCTTTAGAATACATATTGCATTATTTAGAGTGTATTCTAAGAATATAATTTTTTCCAAATTTCTTTTTTGATCCTTAAAAATAATTTGCCTGCGGGCTCCAATACCCCTTTTCCATTTTTATTTTCAAAATATAGCACTAATTTATTTTTGTGTACACAATTATTAAACTTTAATAGCAACTTCCCAGTATAAAATAAAATTTTATCATGATTTAATTATCCTTCTTTTGTTTTTCTTGAGATAACATAGTGCAGTCTTGATTGTGTATTCCAAAACTATAATTTTTGCCAAATTTCTTTTTTGATCCTTAAAAATTATTTGCCTGCGGGCGCCAATACCCCCTTTCCATTTTTATTTTCAAAATATAGCACTAATTTATTTTTGTGTACACAATTATTAAACTTTAATAACAACTTCCCAGTATAAAATATAATTTTATCATGATTTAATTATCCTTCTTTTGTTTTTCATGAGATAACATAGAGCAGTCTTTATTGTGTTTTCCAAGACCATAATTTTTTCCAAATTTCTTTTTTGATCCTTAAAAATAATTTGCTTGTGGGCGCCAATACCCCCTTTCCATTTTTATTTTCAAAATATAACTATAGTTTATTTTTGTGGACACAATTTTTAAACTTTATTAGCCACTTGCTATTATAAAACATAATATTATAAAAATTTAATTATCCTTCATTTATTTTTCTTGAGAATACATAGTGCAGTCTTCATTGTGTATTCCAAGACTCTAATACATTTTTTTTTTTGATCCTTAAAACTCATTTGCCAGTGGGCGCCAATACCCCCTTTCCATTTTTATTTTCAAAATATAGCTTTATTTTAATTTTGTGTAGACAACTTTTAAACTTTATAAGCCACTTGCCACAATTTTTAAACTTTTTTAACCATGTTCAACTAAAAATCATAATTTTATCATGATTTAATTATCCTTCTTTTGTTTTTCTTTAGAATACATATTGCATTATTTATAGTGTATTCTAAGACTATAATTTTTTCCAAATTTCTTTTTTGATCCTTAAAAATAATTTGCCTGCGGGCTCCAATACCCCTTTCCATTTTTATTTTCAAAATATAGCACTAATTTATTTTTGTGTACACAATTATTAAACTTTAATAACAACTTCCCAGTATAAAATATAATTTTATCATGATTTAATTATCCTTCTTTTGTTTTTCTTGAGATAACATAGTGCAGTCTTCATTGTGTATTCTAAGAAAATAATTTTTTCTAAATTTCTTTTTTTGATCCTTAAAAATAATTTGCCTGCGGGCGGAAATACCCCCTTTCCATTTTTATTTTCAAAATATAGCTTTATTTTCATTTTGTGTAGACAACTTTTAAACTTTAAAAGCCACTTGCCACAATTTTTAAACTTTTTTAACCATGTTCAACTAAAAAACATAATTTTATCATGATTTATTTATCCTTCATTCATTCTTTTTGAGAATACATAGTGCAGTCTTCATTGTGTATTGAAAAACCATAATTTTTTCCAAAAATCTTTTTTGATCCTTAAACATCATTTGCCTGCGGACGCCAATACCCCCTTTCCAATTTTATTTTCAAATTATAGCTTTATTTTATTTTTGTGTAGACAACTTTTAAACTTTATAAGCCACTTGCCACAATTTTTAAACTTTTTTAACCATGTTCAACTGAAAATCATAATTTTATCGTGATTTAATTATCCTTCTTTTGTTTTTCTTGAGAATACATATTGCAGTATTTATAGTGTATTCTAAGACTATAATTTTTTCCAAATTTCTTTTTTGATCGTTAAAAATCATTTGCCTGCGGGCGCCAATACCACCTTCCCATTTTTATTTTCAAAATTTAGCTCTAGTTTATTTTTGTGGACACAATTTTTAAACTTAACAAGCCACTTGACGATATAAAACATAATTTTATCATGATTTAATTATCCTTCATTTTTTATTTAATTTATTTTTCTTGAAAATGAATAGTGAAGTCTTCATTGTGTATTCTAAGAAAATAATTTTTTCTAAATTTCTTTTTTGATCCTTAAAAATAATTTGCCTGCGGGCGTAAATACCCCCTTTCCATTTTTATTTTCAAAATATAGCATTATTTTAATTTTGTGTACACAATTATTAAACTTTAATAGCAACTTCCCAGTATAAAATATAATTTTATCATGATTTAATTATCCTTCTTTTGTTTTTCTTGAGATAACATAGTGCAGTCTTCATTGTGTATTCTAAGAAAATAATTTTTTCTAAATTTCTTTTTTTGATCCTTAAAAATAATTTGCCTGCGGGCGCAAATACCCCCTTTCCATTTTTATTTTCAAAATATAGCATTATTTTAATTTTGTGTAGACAACTTTTAAACTACATAAGCCACTTGCCACTAAATAACATAATTTTATCATAGTGCTATTATGCTTCATTTATTTTTCTTGAGAGTACTTATTGCAGTATTTATAGTGTTTTCTAAGAAAATAATTTTTTCTAAATTTCTTTTTTTGATCCTTAAACATCATTTGCCTGCGGACGCCAATACCCCCTTTCCAATTTTATTTTCAAATTATAGCTTTATTTTATTTTTGTGTAGACAACTTTTAAACTTTATAAGCCACTTGCCACAATTTTTAAACTTTTTTAACCATGTTCAACTGAAAATCATAGTTTTATCATGATTTAATTATCCTTCATTCATTTTTCTTGAAAATGCATAGTGAAGTCTTCATTGTGTATTCTAAGACTATAATTTTTTCCAAATTTCTTTTTTGATCCTTAAAAATAATTTGCCTGCGGGCTCCAATACCCCTTTTCCATTTTTATTTTCAAATTACAGCTTTATTTTATTTTTGTGTAGACAACTTTTAAACTTTATAAGCCACTTGCCACAATTTTTAAACTTTTTTAACCATGTTCAACTAAAAAACATAATTTTATCATGATTTATTTATCCTTCATACATTCTTTTTGAGAATACATAGTGCAGTCTTCATTGTGTATTGAAAAACCATAATTTTTTCCAAAAATCTTTTTTGATCCTTAAACATCATTTGCCTGCGGACGCCAATACCCCCTTTTCATTTTTATTTTCAAATTATTTCTTAATTTTATTTTTGTGTAGACAACTTTTAAACTTTATAAGCCACTTGCCAAAATTTTTAAACTTTTTTAACCATGTTCAACTAAAAATCATAATTTTATCATGATTTAATTATCCTTCTTTTGTTTTTCTTTAGAATACATATTGCATTATTTAGAGTGTATTCTAAGAATATAATTTTTTCCAAATTTCTTTTTTGATCCTTAAAAATAATTTGCCTGCGGGCTCCAATACCCCTTTTCCATTTTTATTTTCAAAATATAGCACTAATTTATTTTTGTGTACACAATTATTAAACTTTAATAGCAACTTCCCAGTATAAAATAAAATTTTATCATGATTTAATTATCCTTCTTTTGTTTTTCTTGAGATAACATAGTGCAGTCTTGATTGTGTATTCCAAAACTATAATTTTTGCCAAATTTCTTTTTTGATCCTTAAAAATTATTTGCCTGCGGGCGCCAATACCCCCTTTCCATTTTTATTTTCAAAATATAGCACTAATTTATTTTTGTGTACACAATTATTAAACTTTAATAACAACTTCCCAGTATAAAATATAATTTTATCATGATTTAATTATCCTTCTTTTGTTTTTCTTGAGATAACATAGTGCAGTCTTCATTGTGTATTCTAAGAAAATAATTTTTTCTAAATTTCTTTTTTTGATCCTTAAAAATAATTTGCCTGCGGGCGCAAATACCCCCTTTCCATTTTTATTTTCAAAATATAGATTTATTTTAATTTTGTGTAGACAACTTTTAAACTTTATAAGCCACTTGCCACAATTTTTAAACTTTTTTAACCATGTTCAACTAAAAAACATAATTTTATCATGATTTATTTATCCTTCATTCATTCTTTTTGAGAATACATAGTGCAGTCTTCATTGTGTAATGAAAAACCATAATTTTTTCCAAAAATCTTTTTTGATCCTTAAACATCATTTGCCTGCGGATGCCAATACCCCCTTTCCAATTTTATTTTCAAATTATAGCTTTATTTTATTTTTGTGTAGACAACTTTTAAACTTTATAAGCCACTTGCCACAATTTTTATACTTTTTTAACCATGTTCAACTGAAAATCATAATTTTATCATGATTTAATTATCCTTCATTCATTTTTCTTGAAAATGCATAGTGAAGTCTTCATTGTGTATTCTAAGACTATAATTTTTTCCAAAATTCTTTTTTGATCCTTAAAAATAATTTGCTTGCGGGCTCCAATACCCCTTTTCCATTTTTATTTTCAAATTACAGCTTTATTTTATTTTTGTGTAGACAACTTTTAAACTTTATAAGCCACTTGCCGCTAAACATCATAATTTTATCGTGATTTAATTATCCTTCTTTTGTTTTTCTTGAGAATACATATTGCAGTATTTATAGTGTATTCTAGGAAAATAATTTTTTCTAAATTTCTTTTTTTGATCCTTAAAAATAATTTGCCTACGGGCTCCAATACCCTCTTTTCATTTTTATTTTCAAATTATTTCTTAATTTTATTTTTGTGTAGACAACTTTTAAACTTTATAAGCCACTTGCCAAAATTTTTAAACTTTTTTAACCATGTTCAACTAAAAATCATAATTTTATCATAATTTTATCATGATTTAATTATCCTTCTTTTGTTTTTCTTTAGAATACATATTGCATTATTTATAGTGTATTCTAAGACTATAATTTTTTCCAAATTTCTTTTTTGATCCTTAAAAATCATTTGCCTGCGGGCTCCAATACCCTATTCCATTTTTAATTTCAAATTACAGCTTTATTTTATTTTTGTGTAGACAACTTTTAAACTTTATAAGCCACTTGACACTAAAAAACATAATTTTATCATGATTTAATTATCCTTCATTTTTTATTTTATTTATTTTTCTTGAAAATGCATAGTGAAGTCTTCATTGTGTATTCTAAGACTATAATTTTTTCCAAATTTCTTTTTTGATCCTTAAAAATAATTTGCCTGCGGGCGCCAATACCCCCCTTTCCATTTTTATTTTCAAAATATAGCTTTATTTTAATTTTGTGTAGACAACTTTTAAACTACATAAGCTACTTGCCACTAAATAACATAATTTTATCATAATTCTATTATCCTTCGTTTATTTTTCTTGAGAATACATATTGCAGTATTGATAGTGTATTCTAAGACTATAATTTTTTCCAAATTTCTTTTTTGATCCTTTAAAATCATTTGCCTGCGGACGCAAATACCCTCTTTTCATTTTTATTTTCAAATTATTTCTTAATTTTATTTTTGTGTAGACAACTTTTAAACTTTATAAGCCACTTGCCAAAATTTTTAAACTTTTTTAACCATGTTCAACTAACCTTATAATAAGTTCCACATTTTAATAGGTATAGGTAGGTAAATAACAAAAATAGAAATACCAATGCTCATTATTATTTTAATAGATACCTACTTAATTATAGGTAATTCTGATGGAAACAAAAATACACTTCTTCTTTTTTGGTCTTGACCAATTAAGACCATATGCAATTTCATAATGTGTAATAATAAAATAAGATAATAATTCATAAATAGTAAATAGTTAATTAATTTAATAATAATAATTTTGATTGCTTATGTTGCATGGTGTTTAAAAAAAAAATAAGTACGTACTACAGTTAGAAAAAAAAATTAAATTAATTGAATTTTTGAATTTTTTAAATTCTCCATAGCTCTAGTGTAGTCAATTTTGGGTTTAGGACACAAGTTGATACATCAAAATGGCTTGAAAAAAATCGATAAACCCGAATATGATATTCAAATTACAGGTTGCCATTAAAAAAAATGTAAATTTTATTGCGCATGCGCAAGATACACGATTTAAAAAAATTGTAAGTCATAGAAATGTATGATCCATTAGTCTAGTTTAATGCCCCGCAAACAGAATTGAAAAATATTTTCATGGTAATGAGTGGTAAAGTGGCCCCCGTTTTTTGGGACATACGGTATATATTATTCTTAGAAAAATGATAGTGAAATCTATGATAACTGATAATGATAACAGAGTCGACCATCACTACCAGCCCCGCACTTTGCATCCATTCGGATTGCCTGTCACTACTCACTAGACGCTTGTACAAATAACATCTTATTAATTGTCATGACTATAATATTAATATGCCTTAGACCACGATTTAAGATATAAGGTATATCTTAAATCGTGCCTTAGACCAGTTAGACCCTATAAATTATAATATATAATGAAATCAAATATCAAATCAAATTTCCCTCGAACACCGCCGACCGTCGTGTTTTACTGATTACACTGTTTACAGTCTATTGTATCTTTTAAAGTATACCTATTGGCTATTCGTTATGATAACTGATAAGTATATTAAAATTAATAATATTGTCTTAGGTCGTTGTTCGGTTGTTCATTATTTGTTCAATCATTTTTTTAGTTAAATATAAGTACTACTGTACTAGGTAGACAGCCTAGTTAAGCTCAAAATTTGAAATTTTGTAGCGCCTACTTTTAAAATCTAATTTAAGTATAAAGTTTAATTCTTATTATTTTGTATTATAATGATTCCTGTTTCTAAAACATATTTATCTCTAAACACACAAGGAGGAAATAGTCAACTACCTGTAATAGGATGTAAGTCATAATTATGATATATTGACATACCTATTATTCTTTATCTTGAATCTCAATTATACTTATTTATATTAAACTCGTTCTGGTTATAGCCGGTATGTACACAATTTGTCATCAAAAAATAATATTGATGATCTTAGATGTGGCACTTGGTGCATGCTATCGTCTAATTGGTAAATTTATTGAATATTTAAGCAATAATGTATATCATTCATTATTGTAAATCGTATATACTCAGTTTTTACATGTATAATATTGTTTTTCAGACATAGCAGCTGTATATAACGAAGAGCTGTACATCAAAGTAGTACTCCAACTTGTTATTGCCAAAGTATCATCTGAAGCATGGATATTTGTTAATTACATTGAAATTAGGTATTTATTACTACAATAAACTCAATATCTTGATGTAAACGTTTGTAGAGTTAAAGCATAGGTAGGTACCTAATATAATTTAATTTATTTAGCCATTCCAAATTAAAAAATAATTCTGAGCAGTACTGTACTACTGTGTTAACCTATTTCTTAAGATATTTTATAGTTTATAATTTATATTAACTATAAATTATTTATTTTTTCATTAGTAGAAAGATATGTTGTGTTATTTTTTTTTCCAAAATATCATGTTAGGTATGTTGTATAATTAAATATTATTATTATTAAATTATCTCAATACTAACTATTTTTGGATCTTGTGACAAATTTTTCCAATCATGGGTTTGACAATTTTTCATGTGCCCAAAGTTTGTAAACACTAAATAGAAAATATAATAAATATAGTGATAATATAGTAATAACATAATATATTTATTTATAAAGGAATATTATAATTTTTTAAATTTCTTTAAATTATTTTACAAGCAACATTTTATGAATATCATACATTTTTAAATTTTTCGCGTGCCACTAAAATTTGACAAACATGTCACTTTTGCTTGCGTGCCATTGGTATTCTACCCCTGGTATATAGGTTCATTGTTTGGCAATATAGCTTAAAATTATATTCTTCATTTTTGAAAGTTTCTTTGTGTTTCAAAAATAATAATTTACTTTAAGCAAAGACATGTCAAGTCCTTCCTTATAAGTAATGATTTTTGAGTTATTGAAAACTTGAAAATTTTTTGCTGTATGCAGGGTCTTCAGATAAAAAAAATAATACATTTATTGCTTTGCTGAGAATATAAAAGAAATATAAAAATATTTATTCATAGAGGTACAATAGATTTATGTATAATTTACTATATTTTTTAAGTTAAAATATTTCATAGTCATTTATTTTAATATAGTTTCACTAACAGCATTTTATTACCTTTACACTAATTTATCACTTAAATAAATTTCAATCTAAATGTAGAAACTTAGTTACGATTTATTCCCCAAAAATTCTTAATGAGAAACTTGCATTAATTTGATAATTTCTGATTTTTCTTAAAGATAAAATGTAATAAATAATAATATACCACAATACATATACAGGTATACTGAAATGTTTAATGTTACATACATTAACTAACAATGCATTGTCTAAATTGGAGAAATCATTAACCAATTTTAGTCTCATAATTGCGTTTATAGGATTACATTTATCAATTATAACAATTTGAATTGTAAATTATTTATGTTTGAGATGATGACAATATTCTATTATTATTATTATTAATTTTTTTTCTTTTTCAAAACTCCCATAGACGATGAATATGAGTTATTAACTGAAACTAATAGCTGCTATGCAAAAGACAAGAGTAACAGTTACTTGGATTTATAATAGATACACTGGTCAGAAGCTGGGAGTATTGAAGTGGAAAGCCCTAAAAATTTTAAGCTTTGTATAGTTTTACTTGGAAGATTTATAAAATTGCACGATAATGGCAATTGTTCACTTAAGAATATTGGGAAATCAAATTTTTCCTTACAATATAAAGAACAAATGCTTGCCGATCTCACTAATATTGTTGATAATATTGTTGATCAGGTAATAATATAAAATTTAAATTACCTCGTTATTTTGTGTTGATTTTTATGTTTTATTTAATACTCTATGATGGATATATTTGTAGTTAATTTTTAAAGCAAATAGAATCCATTAGGTTAATAGTACGTTTATACTAAAAAAAGTATCTGTACTTAAATTTATTCCGTTGGATTATCAAAAATGTAAAAAGCAGTAAAATATTAATCATTTAATATTATATTATATAAAAATTTGCTATGAAAAACGATTATTATATGATAAACATTGCACTGTATATGAACAATTTTTCAATGATTTCTGACTGTTTCTTCCGTTTTGTAAAATTTAAAATCTAGTTTAAACAACACAATTAAATAGTTTTTAATAATAAATTAAGAACTTAAAAATTAAATTAGCAGACAATTTATTGTTGGCTTTTTTGTTATATTTAATTTTAATTTTAAAATTATTATTTTTTTAATATTGATTGTTCTAAAGAAGACAAAGTGATTTGAAATAGCTTTATTTTTACTGTGTTGCTAAAAATAAATGCAAAATATGCATTAAACATTTTTAAAATTAAAATCTAGTAGCTATGATGACAACATAATTATATTGAATCAAATTTAAAAATGTGCTTTTTTAATAAACATGCAATAAATATCAAAATGTATTACTATTTACAGAAAATTAAACATTTTAATATTGATAATATTGATTATAATTTACAGGTTGAATTCTATCCATGTTTTCTCAACAATTGTCTGAGACCTGAGTTCCATAAAGTGTGCAGTAATGCCAATATTGTTTTGCAAGCATATTGTTTTATAGGAGCATCTGCTGAAAAAAATCATTGTTTAACTATGAAGTGGTAAATTGTATTGTTAAAAAACTTTACAAATATTATAGAGATGGGCAATAATATTATGAAGAAATTATGGCGAGATTAAAATAATGTTTAATGTAAAATAAAGAAATAAAATAAAGAAATAATATATATATATGTTATATGTTTAAAATGTTAAATTAAATTTTAATAGCATATATTTTCCATACATTACCTGTAAACAAAAGGTTATTTTAGAAATTTCCAAATCTAATTTCGGTTCCTTTGATTATGTTTTCAAAAAGTTTGGATAGAACATCATTTAATAACCCAAAATAAACATACATTTATTGTATATAATATTATGTACTTTGTCTACTTTTCTATGCTATAATTAAAACTTAAATTCAATATCATACTATCAATAAATAGGTTTAATATTGATTTAGTTATTATTGTTTATTAAACTAACTTTTGTTAATTTAATTTTTCAGCTATTTTTTCCTAGTCAAGCACACGAAAAAACTTAGGAATCTGAAGTTATAACACGATATTATGAATAATTTTTTTTCAATATTATTACATAATATGAATAACATGCTATAATTTAGTCTCAATACCATTATGGTATTGCATTTTTTCATGTTAGTTTTAATGTTAGTGGCTCTCTCTATAACCTATTCACCACTCTGTACACTATGAAATCAATAAGAAATGAGTTAACTTAAGCGATGTGGATTTCAAGTTACCTCACTGTCAGACACTAACAGGCATTCCTTCTGAATTCGGCGAATATTCTTGCAAGCTGTCAGAACAAAGGAGCCGACATCATGTATAAAGAACCCTAGATTACGGCATAATCAAGTGTACCATAGCTATTAAGACCTGAGCACCTTTATGCTACTCAACCTCGCATACACACACCCATTATTATACACTATCATAATTTTTGCTAATTTAAAATAAACTATCATTTTTTCATATTTTGAAAATTATCTACAAGCAATCAATACAAATTGACATTTTTATTGCTGGAAGGCCAAATGCAATAACTAGCGCAGTCAAAAAGGATTTATTTTTCAAAAAGAGGCAACCATCAAAGGCACACGGTTGCCTAGGAAAACCACTGTATTTCTTACCAAAGACTCCAGAAAAAGAGAAAGAGAACTAAAATAAATAATGTTAGTTCTTGTTTACTATAATTTTTTATTGTTTCTTAATTTTATTTTAACTATGACTTAATTTTAATGCTAAAAATCATTAATATATTTTGAAATGTCTTTTGTACTACTTTATTAATTAGTGATAAAAAAAACAATATAAATAAGTACTTGCTTATTACAGTAGAACCTCGATTATCCATCCCCCGATTAATTGTCTTTCTCGGTTAATCGTCAGGCCACTTATATAGATATGGCAGCCAAAAAAAGCACGTAATATGTTAAGACAACAAAAATTAACCGATTTTTATAATATTGACTGTTAAGTATGCATGTAATTTTAAATAATAAAACTTTTTAATAAATTAAAAAAATATAATAATGTACCAATAAGTTATTACCTAATTATATCAATATGTATGTCATAGTTACTAAAGAAAAATAATAAATAATATGTATGTATGTTTAAATTTTTATTGCTCGCTTAACTACTGTCTTTTCGATTATCCGTCAAAGTTCTGGTCCTGAGACTGACGGTTAATCGAGGTTACTTTTATTAATTAATCATATTTTTCACTGTAAAAATACTGATAATGTATATTTTAATGGAAATTGGAATTTATGCTAATTTACTGCATTATTATTCTTTTACATATTATTTTGTATGCTGTTATTTTTCTATATTTTTTACTTATCGTACAATTAATTAATAATAACCTATATTATCATAATTTTTTTTTTAAATAAGTCATAATCTCAAAAAAGAAAAAACAACACACTATTATTTAATAATTATTCCATGCTTTGGATGTATACTTTTGTAACATTGAGATTTGAAGTAAATACTGAACAGAAAAATAGGTAACAAATGTGTAATAGTTTATTTTTTTTATAGTTGTTGTGATGAGTTATGTTTTTTTGTTTCTCAATAAAATGTATTTATACCTAATTAATAATGGGGCTATGCTTTTAAGGTTCTAACCCTCACTAGAATCCCCCTCTTCCACAGAAAAATCTTATTTACCACCACAATCAATACACAGAGTAGATTAATTGTTAGTCATTTTTAATAATTATAAAATTGCAATAACATAGACAATCGCTGTTAATTTTTTTGGTTAATTAAAATTGTTATGAATATTAGCTATTACTAACCGTTTGCATTAATTGTATTATCAATTATTATCATGTTTATTATGTCAATGTATCTATTCAGATTTTAATGTTCTGTGAGTTTGTGTAAGAAATAAATTTACAATTTTTTGTTTTCTAATTTTAAAATATGTATTATAAAGTAAAAAATATTAATGATTGTTATTATTATTATTTCCATGAGCGTAATATTACAATAACGATATGCGGGCATGTGGCTTCCATTTTAAATGCTCGTCAAAAATCACATCAAGGTATCTATTGTCGATTTAACTCGTTATAAGGCTACAGTTCTTATATTGCATATATCTGTTAAATTTTTCATCTTACAATAATTACAAATTACAATAAGATTTTATAAATTTATAATTATTTGGTGTTAATATTGGGCAAGGCAAATAGAATAAAAGTAGATTTATTTTTATTTAATGCTAAACTATATATATATATAATATACCTACCTACATATTTAGATTTAAGTGACTAATATGTAAAAACTTATAAATAAAAATGTAATATTGTAAAATTGTCATAAGCTAATGGCCTATGTTACTAAAGTTAAAATGTTCAATAAAAAAAAATATATAGGTAGGTACATATTAGTCTTTTGAGTTGGTACATACAACTTCTTAATGAGGTTAAGAAAAGTGGATATTTTTTTTTTTAATCATAAAATGCACATAAAACAGTTTATTTTTAACATAAAAAAGGCATAGGTATACCTAATCTATGTTTGAGTTTTCATAAGATATTTGGATATCTACCAACTTGAGAATATTTTGATGTACTTATACTTACATAAATAAGTATGTTACTACATACATAATTTATAATTTTTTATTATTAATAGGTAATAATTTTTATAATTATATAATTTTAACATTTTAATTATAATTTTTTCATTTTTTAATTAGGCTAATTAGGAATAGGTACCAAATACCAATGCGATATATGTATGAGTATTGATGTAGATTTTTTTTTATTTATTAAATTTTAAGAGGACGTGTAGGTACCCGTACGTGTTGACATCGCCTTACAAGTGCGTAACATATATTATCTACCAAATTTTACGCTCAGCAGAACACGTGTAGCTTTGTAAGTTTAAAATTTAGGGTAAATTGACCTCAAATAAAATTTAAAGGTAAGATTATTATCTAAACAACCTCATAGGTTATTTATTATATTTTGGTAAAAATTTGGTGAAGTTCGAATTTGAAAAAATTTATCTACCTATTCTACCTATATATATATATTGTATATAAGTAATAGGTACCTAACAACTATACTACACGTGGTTCGCAGAATCGTAATTGCAATATTTGCAACTGTATGTATCTAATAATATTTTATTGGACACAACTAGGTATATAGTTTATATCTTGTACAGTTGTACCTACCTACAAAGATTTCATCTCAATAATGACAGGTCGATGAAAATAACTGGTTATAGTAGCTGGTAGGTATTGATCATCAAACAAAACAGTAATTTTTTTACGAAGTGGTCATCTAGTTAAAAAAATATGGCTTGTACTACACGAAATTGTTCTGGGTGTTCTGGCACTTGAACAAATGGAATTTCTTCTTCATATTCTTGAAAGGGTCCAAAAAATGTTCTCCCACTCCAAATCTTCAGGCAGAATGAAGTCATTTTCATCTCCAAAAATATATATCATGAAATAAGTTAGGTAGTTTATTTGTTATAGGTATAATATTTTGTCAGCTAAATATGTGTCAATAAATTGTATTATAGTTAAAAAAAAAATTGCAAGACTGGGCAAGTTAATTTTTTTAAGTTATTTTAAGTCACAAGATGATGGAAATACTGAATAGTTAATGGTTAAATACAATTTAGATAATATAATAATATAAAGAGTTAATTTAACTTAATTTCCTTCCATTAGGTATATATGAGAATGGGTATAAACTGTTGATATAAATTATTCATATTATATTTGTTTTGACTACATACCTATATATACTACCATCCGGAGTTGGAGTGTTAACAGGTTCAACAATAGAGTTTTCTCCTATCTCATATTCTTGATCATCTGCATTTTTTTTTTTTTATAATAGATCAAGAAAATGAATTTAAGTCAAATTTCTATATGTTATGAATTTATAAGTTATAAAAACAATAATATTTATCTAGTAGGCTGATCTAGTAGTTGGTAGTCCTCTTGATAGTTGTCCAACCGTGATATGTTGCTTCTCAATAGTCCCTTTAAGATGTTCTTAACAAATATATATAGGTATATCGTATATAAGACATTCAAACGTATCCATCCGAATTTATACAATATAATTATAAGGACATACTTTGAAATAAGAATGTCATAATATTCATTGCGTTCATATAAACATTCATATAAACATTCATATTTTCATTTAACATTTTTAAAACTATTTATTTTAGAAGTCATTATAACATAAGTCTTTTAAAAAATATCCAAAATAAATTGTAATGCACAACTAAAGCACTATTGAATAAAAACTAAAAATAAGTTTTAATATTTTTAAAATTGCATTTGTGTACTTCAGCTAACAAAACAAAAATATATCATGAGAAAAACGGTTTTAAATTGTAAAATTAAAATCAGTTTGGAGAAATGGAAATCAATATTTATTTATATTTAATAATACTTTAAAAAAAGTGTTATGCTTATATGCTTCTAATATTTCAATCCAATCATAATCAATAATTAAAATAGGTAATTCTGAAAGTATATTGTCATAATTTAAATTAAAAATTGTAAATTTTGGTTATTGTTATATTACATTTGATTATTGCAATGAACAAATCGTAGGCATTACAAAACACAGACCTCTTTGGTTTCAAATTTGTAGAAATCTTATTGATGTAATAATATACAATCGATGATATTATGTTTTATATAGTAGGTATCTATCATCTGTGGCAAACGTCAATTGTCGTCACTCGGCATTAATTTCCGGAGACGATTCACAATTGTATATTATTGTTATTTCATATTTCATTCTGCTTAAGTTATTTTTTTATATAACTCGATACTTTCAGTTCAGAGTGAGATGAAGATCGATGTGAGAAGATCAGTTCCTGGATATATGGCGTCTGAACTCTATATATGGCTCAGCTATATTTAACCCGAAGAATCTATTTATGCGTAAGTTTGATGAACTATTATTTTGGGGCTTACACGTTTTACTTTTAAGTGTTAAAATTAATATTTATTGTTCAGTCAATCTGCTACCCAGTTCTCTGGTGATGTAGAAACTAGATGCGTATTTTATTCCCGATCGCGCAACGCATGAAATACGCAGCCACAATATTATCGACAACGACACATCCAGATCGTATAGAATAATACATATTATATTTTAACAATTAAATAAGTATAAATTGTGTTACACATCTAGGCATAATACAGTATTACATACCTACCGGTGTTTTTATGTAAGTACTGTATAATAAAAAAAATTTTCATTGTTATTATTTAAATATTAAATGTTTAGTTACACTACAATATTTAAGCTCTACACCACATATAGCTCAAAGTCCGGCGTAAAGTTCTAGGATATGAATTGACTTGGACGAATTGAATAACAATTAAATTATAAAATAAATTAACATTACGATGTCATATTTTGCTGTGAACCGACTTCGAATTAAAGCAACGCCGTAATTTATCAAACATTAAAATATAATTTTACAAAGCAGGGAAAGTCGAAAAGTAAATAAAGTTTTTCAGTGCACCTTGTCGATGAGTAGGATGTAATGGATGCTCTGAATTCAATAATATAATATTATTTTAACCTCTACTTAAAACGGTTTTGAAAGAAAATAGTTTCTACCTCTATTTCTAAGCATTATGTGCATTCGTGTTGCAATAGTCAATAATAGGAAATAAGTAATTTAATTTTCAACCAGTATAGTATAGCTACCCTTAATAAAGTATGTTAACTTCTGCAAAAAAAAAAAAAAAAATGGTACCTATATATTATACTATTATAAGTTATTTTTATCATAAAATATTATTGTAATTCACTTATGACTCGGTATTGACTATTGACGAGTAACGTATCTATTACTACATAGGTAGGTATTTATCGCCTTTCAATAAAATGGTGAAGGTACATGTCTGTCATGTACATTTTACAATAGTGACTTTTCACAATCAATAACTCATTTTATAATTTGTCATTCTATCATCATATAAACATTCATATTTTCATTTAACATTTTTAAAACTATTCATTTTAGAAGTCATTATAACATAAGTCTTTTAAAAAATATCCAAAATAAATTGTAATGCGCAACGAAAGTACTATTGAATAAAAACTAAAAATAAGTTTTAATATTTTTAAAATTGCATTTGTGTACTTAAGCTAACAAAACAAAAATATGTCATGACAAAACCTGTTTTACAATTAAAATGTTTTTTTTTTTTACATACTTAACATATATTTTTATAAATACTTATCGGAATTTAACATGAGAAGTTAAAAATTAAAAATTTTCTTGAATTGTTTAAAATCAAAAGATATAAAATATACTGTATACAGTGTGTATCCAATACAATTAACACTAACAAATTGATTGTTAATTATTAATTATGTGCACAACAATAGAAGAAAATGTTCGATTTTGCATTTTACCATCTAGTATAGGTTACTTTTATAGTTTATAGACGATACAGTAGATTTGATGTATTATTATATTATTATATATTACCTATTATATTGATGTATAGAGATACCTATTCACTGGTATATATATATTATGCCAAAAATATATTATATATTTATGTTAACTCAGTAATTGGCACTACCTAGGATTTACATGAAAAGCCTTAATCGCATTTATCTAAAATAATATTTATATTTAATAATTCATAAAAAAAGTTTTGTAATAATATGCATGTGAATCTAATATATCAATATAATTTTAATCAATACTCGTATTATCAAGTAGAAAAAAAATTAAAATAATACTGTACCTACTACCTATAGGTGTATTTTTATAATTTAAATCAAAAATTATAAATTTTGGTTATTGTTATATTACATTTAATTATTGCAATGAATAAATCGTAAACACAGACCTCTTTGATTTAAAAGTTGTATTTTAATATATATATTTAGATTTATCTAATTGACGTAATATAATACATAATCGATGGCATATTAAATAGTATCTATCATCTGTGGCAAACGTCAATCGCAATCACTCGGCATTAATTGCCGGAGACGATTCACAATTTTATATTATTATTTTTTTTTTTTCATATTTCATTTTGCTCAAGTTATTTTTATGAAATACTTCGATACTTTCAGTTAAAAGTGAGATGAAGACAATCCGTCTCTGAATAAGACAGATGAAGAGAAAAACAGTTCTTGGACATTTGGCGTCTGAAATCTAGATATACCTCAGTTATATTTAACCCGAAGAATCGATTTACGTGTAAGTTTGATGAATTATTCTTTTGGTGCTTACATATTTTACTTTTTAGTGTAAAAATTAATATTTATTGTCCGGTTAATCTGCTAATATTACACTGCTGCCGTGTAATGTAGACGGGTTTTTTACTGTAAACTGCACTCACACTAATCTCACGCGTTATTATTACTACTAGGTATATTATTTTATATTACGCGACTACGTATTTATTATTTTGCTATCATTGGTTATTTAATAAAATTTATTACTACTATAATATTTAAAAAAAAATTATTCCACACCCGAACGGCACACACACACAAAAAATATTACTTCTTTTTTTTATTAGCTGCAAGTATTATAGTATTAAACTATTAGGATAGCTCAACAATTATAATGCAATATCTTTTATTTTCATATTCTTTTACAAATTTACTTTCTCTCTGCTTAGTAGCAAAAAAATAAAATAAAATATATATTTTGATATAATATCTAACAATTCTTATATTTCTAAAAATGTTTAACTAATTAAACTGTAATTATTATTAAATAACTATTTATTCCTAATAAACACTTATTCTACACCGGTCCTAAAACTGTTTTTTCCCCAATAATCATTAATTTCACTGTATTTTTATACAAATATGTATATCCCACAGCAATAGGTACTTAGGTACTTAATTACATCAATTCGTTGCAAATAAAATTATTGCTTAATAAACGACGCCTTTTTTCCGGATGCCAGGCGTATAGTATAATAATAATATATTAATACAATTAATTACCTAGATAGTTTCTTAAAATAGACATTTCCGTTCAATTAATATAAAATGCCTTTTATAACTGAAAAGTTATAGGAAACTATTAATTCAATGCACAAAACGTATATTTTATTGTTATATTAGGCATTTTATAGTTGTACACATCCTTTATTCTTCAAATTATGTCTAGTTCGATCGTAGCGACATAAATTACATTTTTACACCTAAAAAAAAAGTTCGCCGATAGACAAACTGTCTATCCTGCTCGTCTATGAAAAATATACTCAATACTCTTATATTTAGTTGTATTTATATAAATAGTGTATTACATACATACAGGAGCTCTAATTTCCCTCAACAGTTAACAGTTAATATTAATTTTTATTTATTTTTTCATTATTTTTTTCTTTATTTACATAGGTAAGAAAACTTTTTTTTACAAAATTACATAATTATTAGATAAAAAATGGAATTTATTTATCTATCTCCTGTATAAGCCTTATACATGTGTTGGAGATAGAGAGTTTAACATAACGACGATACATTTTAATTAAAAATCATAATATTAACATTATATAAAATAAAAACATATTAGATTATTAAACTTATTAAACTCAGTGTGGAAAAATAAAAATAGGATATAAAATAAGATACATAAATTATACAATATCCGAGATAAAACTTAAATAAAGACAAAAGTTAACAACTAGGTGCGAAAATAAATAAACATTTACATTAATCATATTTGTATTTTATAATTTAAATTAGTAACCTTATTAGTACTTATATTGAAGATTGTCCATATTTGTAAACAGCCAATCAGTTATAATTGTTTAGGACATAATATATCTATTATAACTTTTTTTTTCCTGTTCAAAAACCAGGAACTATGAACAGTTCTATGATATTATCTCGATTATAATTAGTCCGGAATCTTTGATCAAACCAGGTATTTGTATAGATTACTACATGAGCATTACTATCCAATTTAGTATTACAAACATTATTTATATATAGTATAGAAAGAATTGGTTCAAGTACACTTTCCTGAAGAACACCACAGACAACACTTTTTTATCGCCAAATATACCTATACCATTAAAACTAACTAATTACATTCTGTTTTCTAAGTAACTAGTAAACCAAAGTAGACTTTTGTCTTTTACTCCAAAATTTGGTAGAATTTTTATTAATTTACTATGATCAACTGTATCAAAATAAATGCTTTTTTTTAAATCTAAGAAGATTGCTACTATTTTTTTTTACTATTGTCTAAGGAATTACTTATAAACTTAGTTACTCTTATAGTTTATATAATGTATCTTCTTTCAGTACTTGAACCTGGTCTAAAACCAAATTGTTATTTTGAAAGTAAATTGGTAGATTCAAGATATCTCATTAGCCTGTTTTTTTATGATTTTTTCTAAAAGTTTAGCTAAGTTAACAACTATTGATTTTGGTCTATAATTATTTATTTCAGTTCGATTTCATCCTTTAAAAAGTGGAGCTACTACGGCTATTTTAAATTTATCAGGAAATGAACAGTATTTATTACATAAGCTAAATATATAAAGAAGTGGAACTAGTATGGAACTATAGTTATTATTTTTAATAATTTAACAGTTATTTTATCAAATTCAGCAGCTGTATCATCTTTAAGAGTTTTCAATTATTACAAAATATCTTGTCCCGTTACTTTTTGTTAAATATATTATCATTCGAGTTTTCATTAAGGGTTATAACTTCATATATAGGATAATCGTTTATTAGATTATTTTCGGCAAATTTACTGCTGCCTATTATATCAACGAAGAAAGTGTTGAAAATGTTTGAGATCTTATTCGGTTCGTCTGTGGCATTTAATATTTGATTATTTATAAGTATTAAATTGTGAGTAGGTGGGAGAGGGTTATGGTGAGAGATGGTGGGTGGGAAAGGGAAAGGGTGAGAGAGAGAAGTATATGAGAAAGAGGTTTTGAGTGTAAGGGTAGTAGGAGGGGAATAAGGTTTGGTTATTTGGGAGGAGGGGGAATAGTTAGGTAGGATAGTTGTGTTTACGATGTCGAATATGTAGGAAAGGACCTTGAAACGCTAAGGTCTATCGACCCTTTGGCTGAAACTACGAATAGTCATAGGTTTAAAACCTTGGACTTATAGGATAGAATAAAAAGAGAAGGTTGGTTGTCAAGCGGATGTCAGTGTATTTTTAACTCTGTGCTAAATTATGATCTGGAGCAACTCGTTATACTTATAAACTTATTCTTATGATATAATATAAAATAAATGGAATGCTCTGGATTATAATTTACCCTTAAATTATAAAAGAAGGCATTTCACTCTAATTTTAGAAATATTACGGTTATATTGTTGTGAATGTAAAATTTGGTATGTTGTGTATGGACCAGAAAGAGAGATGATAAATGTACTGACATCCACTTAAGTGTTATAAAATTGAAAAAGTTCTCGATTGTTGATTGTTTACATTATTTCATTCTTGTAAAAGATACTTTTTAAAGTATTCAAGTACAGCAGTGTGTTAATATATTAGGTAAGCTGATTTTTACGGGACTGGACTAGAACTTATATTGAAATAATAAACTTAAAAGTAGGTATGATTGGAAGTAAAAGCAATAAGTAATAACTGTAGAGTCAGGACTTTTATTTACTAAAAAATCATTAAAATTGTGCTGTTGAATATTGCCTTAAAAAAGTTACATTCTTTTATTACACTAGAGATTACTTAATTACATTTTTTATGTTCCTAGCAATAAATAAATAAAAAAAAAACGATTGAACAACTAGTATAAATGTAATTTTTCATTCATATTTAATATTGCATTACATCAATAGATAATTACACCTTAATTAATGAAAATATTTACCTATGTTAAATACAATAAAGTTTACAGAAAATAATATGCTAAATACATACAAAGTTTTTGCTTTAGTAATACGTGAAGATACATATTATAGGACAAACGTCTTTATTAAAATAAAAATATTTGATTAGGCATTAAAGTATAGTTCAAAGTCACATTCAGTGTGGTTATATATCCTTAGAAATGTGAATCTTGGACTATATATCTTTTTTTCATTAAACATTTAACATATATAATACAAATTGAGAAATATTAGAAACTAATAAATTAAAGTCAACACATTGTTTAATTTGGATGAATGATGATATTTTAGAGTAGGTATACATGGCAAATAGTAGGCATACAATGCTGTAACATAAAAATTCCTAAAATTAAATTGTGTAGATAAAAGAAAAACAACATTTTAATGTGGCTAAGATTTATAGTAATTACATTACGAATTAAAAAGCAACTTATATTACTAGTTATATAGAATTAATTAAAATCTTTAATACTGGAAAGAAATAAGATCCGACGTCATCATTTTTAAACATATACTTTTTGTCGAGTATTAGAAACTATACTAGTTTAAGTCGTTTATTTTTTTGACTGATCTAATTGATTTTTTAAATTAAAGATTTTAGATAATTTAAAAATATATATTATAGTTGTTTGGTAGGAATTTATTATCTATTCAATATTTTAAGTGGCATACATATTGTAATTATTATCTAAATAAACAAAAAACATTTCTTGAACTTGATCAAAAATAGACGTACAAATAAAATTTATCTCATTTAATAAATTATATTATGGTTTCTATATATTTAAAAAGTAAATTTGGGGCCTAATGTAGTACGGATGGTTGCCCGAAGTCACTTACTTGTTCTGAAGTCAACGCATCAACCACGGCGTCGCTAGCTCCCAGATGGGCGACCACCTGGGTTCTTAGTGACGAATCATCGGCCTATTTCCACGTGTTTTAAATCAAACGATAAAACCAGGCTATGCAGTTGATGCGTCGAAAAAAAATGCCTCTGGCCTGCAGGTATATACACACAATAGTCGTACCTATACTAATGTAAGCTAAATACCAAAAATAGCATTTATATTTCGAATAATATAGATGGGTACAAAAAAATGTATTATGGGGCTTGGTGTGGCGCGGTGGTTTGCCGTGGTCAAGCATCGCCTGGCGTCACTAGTTCCCGGATGGGTGACCACCTGGGTTCTTAGTGACGAATCCTTGCCCCACATGCTCACGTGTTACTTAACAAACACACATAATATGGCCATAGTTGACGATCCATATGTTTAGAAAAGTGTTTTATATAATACTACAAAAAATAATACGATTCCAATTGTACATTGTGTATGATAGATGTAAGATTTTATAGTTCATAGTACAGTTTTTCAATTATAATAATTAACAATAAGTATGTAATTTGAGGTATTTTAGATGATTAAATTTACTTCTGGACGCTTTATCTCTATCACATAAAAGATACAGATATTATTATATTATTACTAGGTAACTATAATTTTATTGTGGGAAGGGGGCGGAATATAGATAATAACCCATTTATATACTTATATTTAAAATTGTTTTGCTTTTATGAGAACGCCTCACCTGTCCAAATAATCAGTTATTCTTACAAGTGCAAAAAATAAAACGTTTATGTTCAGCATTTATCAATAGGATCATCAGTTTTAGTAAAAATACGTAAATCCTTTTCAACAAACCTTTACTACTTATTAGTTATTACTTCTACAATTTACGTCCAATCATACTACCGAGTTAAGATCACATTTTTTCGTTTAGAACTAGATAGTATGTACTATATGTAGAGAGTTCCCTTTACATATTATAATGAACGCATCTCGGATCTCGGTAAGACTCATCGCTTAAATATAATATGTTAAAAATTATATATACAACAAAAAGATGAGCATGGCTCTATCCATAATATATTATCTAAGAGGCAGTGGCACCGAAGTCCTAAAAATCTAATAGGCGGAAAAATATTTCATGAGGTCCTGTAATATGTTAACACTAAGGGATATTCTTAAGAGGTCAACAATCTAAAGAACAACTTGATGAGCAAACACTTAAATCGGGAACCACCTAAGGATCTTTTTATTCAAAGAGTCCAAGTTAACCATCGGTTTTTCACGCGTTACCTAAATACTATTTAAATGTCTACAATCATTTGGATTGATACATATTTAACTCAGTGACGTAGTCAGCATTTCCGGAGGGATATTGAGTGTATAGTACCGTATACACTTTTCCCCTCCCAAAATCCTAACCCTGGCTACGACACTGCCTTCCCCGCATGACAAGCAGATGGTTAAGTATAAGTCATCAGAAGGTTAGGTTAGGTACCTATTATAGACTATGGTAAGTTGAAGCATAGGTGATGATAGATGAATATCATCACTGGTAATAACCTTTGCAATGATCTTTTCCTACTAACTATCAAGGTATTCGATATTGTAACCACAACAATGAAAGAAAATATTTAAAATTGCAGACGAAATGTATATAATTTATTTTATTTTATTTTTTTAAATTTATTATTATTATTAATTTTTTTTTTTTAAGTAGAGTTATTAAAATTAAAATTACTATAAGTTTTAACATGGTTTTAAACAATATTAGTGTTATACCAATATTTCCTACACCTAAATATGGTAAATCATAAACATATTGACTTATCTGATCATATTATATTATATTCTTTAAATTGAATATATACAATAGAATCCGATATGCAATTAAAAATTAACTGCAGTCTATGACATCCCATCATAATAAAACATTAAATAATTTTTGTGTACACAATTTTTAATCTATTATATATGCATGTGAATATTCTAAATAATCTGTTTATCATAAATTCTAATATATCTGAACATTCTATCGTGAAAACTTTTGCATGCGGGCGCCAATATCCTCTTTCTCATTTTTTATTATTTATATAATGTACTAATTATTCAATTTAAGTATTTTGAGGTTACACACTGCAGTCTTCGGTGTGTACTCTCTCATTAGATATAATTTTTTTCTACTTGAAATACTTTTGCCTGCGGGTGAAAATTCAAATTTTTTTTTTTAAATGATTAATTTGGAGTTGAAAATTGTGTACACAAATTTTAGTCTATTATAACCGAATTTCCTCATAACTAATATTCAATCAAAATGTTTATAATATTTTTAGTTTACGTGCCTTTAATTATATTTAGCTTACACATTGCATTCCTCAGTTTGTATTCATTCCGTATAAATTTTTTTTTTTGCATCCTTTAAAATTTTTTGCTGCGGACGCCAATACCCTCTTTCACAATTTATTTATTCTTTATATAATATAGTATACATATAACAATTGAAGTATTATGAGGTTAGATACTGCAAACTACAGTGTGTATTTATCCTGTCAATTTATTAAGTTTTTTTTTGCTTTCTTTAAAAACATTTGCTTGCGGGCGCCAATACCCCCTTTCAAATTTTTTTTTTTTTAAATGATTCAATTGCAGTTGAAAATTGTGTACACAATTTTTAGACTGTAATAACTAAGTGTCTTCATAAAAAATATTCAATCAAAGTGTTTATAAACTTGTTGTTTTACATGCTTATAATTAAATTGAGATAACACACTGAATTCTATAGTGTGTATTTATCCCATATATTTTTAAAACATTTTTTATTGCTTTCATTAAAAACATTTGCCTGCGGGCGCCAATACCCCCTTTTAATTTTAATTTTAAATAATTAAATTGCAGTTGATAATTTTGTACACAATTTTAAAATTGAATAACCAAGTTGCCTCAAAACAAACATTCCATCAAAAATGTTTAATTATTGTTAATTTTTATTGATTTTGCATACTGAATTCTATAGTGTGTACTCATCCCATAATTTTTTTTTGTTACCTTAAAAAACATTTGCCTGCCGGCGCCAATACCCCCTTTCAATTTTTTTTTATTCTTTACGTATAGTATTAATATAACAATTTAAGTATTTTGAGGTGATCTGCAGTCCACATTGTGTATTTATTCAGTATAATTTTTTTTGAATTTTTGTTTTGCTTCCTTTTTAAAGTTTTGCCAGTGGGCGCCAATCATTTTTCCTTTAAAATCATTACATTGTATATGAAAATTATGTACTCAATTTTTAAACTATTTATAACCTTGGTAAATTAAATATCCGTAGAAATTCGAATTAAAAATTAATTTACTGCGGAAAATAAACTACGACAAATTTACTACGGACAATTTACTACGGAAAATTCACTACGGAAAATTTACTATGGAAAATTCACTACGGAAAATTTACTATGGAAAATTTACTATGGTAATCCAATTTACGACGTAAAAATAAAATAATAACTGATATTTTATTTACTACAGATAATTTATCATGGGAAATGTAATGATTTTAACGAAAAAATGAGAAAGAGGGTATGGGAGCGCCGACAGGTAAATAAAATATCAGTAATAAATTAAATTTTCCATAGTAAATTTTCCGTAGTAAATTGTCCGTAGTGAATTTTCCGTAGTGAATTTTCCATAGTAAATTTTCCATAGTAAATTTTCCGTAGTAAATTTTCCATAGTAAATTTTCCGTAGTAAATTGTCCGTAGTAAATTTGTCGTAGTTTATTTTCCGCAGTAAATTAATTTTTAATTCGAATTTCTACGGATATTTAATTTACCAAGGTTATAAATAGTTTAAAAATTGAGTACATAATTTTCATATACAATGTAATGATTTTAAAGGAAAAATGATTGGCGCCCACAGGCAAAACTTTAAAAAGGAAGCAAAACAAAAATTCAAAAAAAATTATACTGAATAAATACACAATGTGGACTGCAGATCACCTCAAAATACTTAAATTGTTATATTAATACTATACGTAAAGAATAAAAAAAATAAAAAGGGGGTATTGATGTCCGCAGGCAAATGTTTTTAATGAAAGCAAAAAAAAATTTAAAAAAAATTATGGGATGAGACCCAATAGAATTCAGTATGTAATATCAATAAAAATTTACAATAATTAAACATTTTTGATTGAATGTTTGTTATGAGACAACTTGATTATTTAATTTTAAAATTGTGTACACAATTTTCAACTGCAATTGAATCATTTAAAAAAAAAAAATTTGAAAGGGGGTATTGGCGCCCGCAAGCAAATGTTTTTAAAGAATGCAAAAAAAGATTTTAAAAAAATTGACAGGATAAATACACACCGTAGACTGCAGTATGTCACCTCAAAATACTTAAATTGTTATATTAATACTATACGTAAAGAATAAAAAAAAAATTGAAAGGGGGTATTGGCGCCGGCAGGCAAATGTTTTTTAAGGTAACAAAAAAAAATTATGGGATGAGTACACACTATAGAATTCAGTATGCAAAATCAATAAAAATTAACAATAATTAAACATTTTTGATGGAATGTTTGTTTTGAGGCAACTTGGTTATTCAATTTTAAAATTGTGTACAAAATTATCAACTGCAATTTAATTATTTAAAATTAAAATTAAAAGGGGGTATTGGCGCCCGCAGGCAAATGTTTTTAATGAAAGCAATAAAAAATGTTTTAAAAATATATGGGATAAATACACACTATAGAATTCAGTGTGTTATCTCAATTTAATTATAAGCATGTAAAACAACAAGTTTATAAACACTTTGATTGAATATTTTTTATGAAGACACTTAGTTATTACAGTCTAAAAATTGTGTACACAATTTTCAACTGCAATTGAATCATTTAAAAAAAAAAAAATTTGAAAGGGGGTATTGGCGCCCGCAAGCAAATGTTTTTAAAGAAAGCAAAAAAAAACTTAATAAATTGACAGGATAAATACACACTGTAGTTTGCAGTATCTAACCTCATAATACTTCAATTGTTATATGTATACTATATTATATAAAGAATAAATAAATTGTGAAAGAGGGTATTGGCGTCCGCAGCAAAAAATTTTAAAGGATGCAAAAAAAAAAATTTATACGGAATGAATACAAACTGAGGAATGCAATGTGTAAGCTAAATATAATTAAAGGCACGTAAACTAAAAATATTATAAACATTTTGATTGAATATTAGTTATGAGGAAATTCGGTTATAATAGACTAAAATTTGTGTACACAATTTTCAACTCCAAATTAATCATTTAAAAAAAAAAATTTGAATTTTCACCCGCAGGCAAAAGTATTTCAAGTAGAAAAAAATTATATCTAATGAGAGAGTACACACCGAAGACTGCAGTGTGTAACCTCAAAATACTTAAATTGAATAATTAGTACATTATATAAATAATAAAAAATGAGAAAGAGGATATTGGCGCCCGCATGCAAAAGTTTTCACGATAGAATGTTCAGATATATTAGAATTTATGATAAACAGATTATTTAGAATATTCACATGCATATATAATAGATTAAAAATTGTGTACACAAAAATTATTTAATGTTTTATTATGATGGGATGTCATAGACTGCAGTTAATTTTTAATTGCATATCGGATTCTATTGTATATATTCAATTTAAAGAATATAATATAATATGATCAGATAAGTCAATATGTTTATGATTTACCATATTTAGGTGTAGGAAATATTGGTATAACACTAATATTGTTTAAAACCATGTTAAAACTTATAGTAATTTTAATTTTAATAACTCTACTTAAAAAAAAAAAATTAATAATAATAATAAATTTAAAAAAATAAAATAAAATAAATTATATACATTTCGTCTGCAATTTTAAATATTTTCTTTCATTGTTGTGGTTACAATATCGAATACCTTGATAGTTAGTAGGAAAAGATCATTGCAAAGGTTATTACCAGTGATGATATTCATCTATCATCACCTATGCTTCAACTTACCATAGTCTATAATAGGTACCTAACCTAACCTTCTGATGACTTATACTTAACCATCTGCTTGTCATGCGGGGAAGGCAGTGTCGTAGCCAGGGTTAGGATTTTGGGAGGGGAAAAGTGTATACGGTACTATACACTCAATATCCCTCCGGAAATGCTGACTACGTCACTGAGTTAAATATGTATCAATCCAAATGATTGTAGACATTTAAATAGTATTTAGGTAACGCGTGAAAAACCGATGGTTAACTTGGACTCTTTGAATAAAAAGATCCTTAGGTGGTTCCCGATTTAAGTGTTTGCTCATCAAGTTGTTCTTTAGATTGTTGACCTCTTAAGAATATCCCTTAGTGTTAACATATTACAGGACCTCATGAAATATTTTTCCGCCTATTAGATTTTTAGGACTTCGGTGCCACTGCCTCTTAGATAATATATTATGGATAGAGCCATGCTCATCTTTTTGTTGTATATATAATTTTTAACATATTATATTTAAGCGATGAGTCTTACCGAGATCCGAGATGCGTTCATTATAATATGTAAAGGGAACTCTCTACATATAGTACATACTATCTAGTTCTAAACGAAAAAATGTGATCTTAACTCGGTAGTATGATTGGACGTAAATTGTAGAAGTAATAACTAATAAGTAGTAAAGGTTTGTTGAAAAGGATTTACGTATTTTTACTAAAACTGATGATCCTATTGATAAATGCTGAACATAAACGTTTTATTTTTTGCACTTGTAAGAATAACTGATTATTTGGACAGGTGAGGCGTTCTCATAAAAGCAAAACAATTTTAAATATAAGTATATAAATGGGTTATTATCTATATTCCGCCCCCTTCCCACAATAAAATTATAGTTACCTAGTAATAATATAATAATATCTGTATCTTTTATGTGATAGAGATAAAGCGTCCAGAAGTAAATTTAATCATCTAAAATACCTCAAATTACATACTTATTGTTAATTATTATAATTGAAAAACTGTACTATGAACTATAAAATCTTACATCTATCATACACAATGTACAATTGGAATCGTATTATTTTTTGTAGTATTATATAAAACACTTTTCTAAACATATGGATCGTCAACTATGGCCATATTATGTGTGTTTGTTAAGTAACACGTGAGCATGTGGGGCAAGGATTCGTCACTAAGAACCCAGGTGGTCACCCATCCGGGAACTAGTGACGCCAGGCGATGCTTGACCACGGCAAACCACCGCGCCACACCAAGCCCCATAATACATTTTTTTGTACCCATCTATATTATTCGAAATATAAATGCTATTTTTGGTATTTAGCTTACATTAGTATAGGTACGACTATTGTGTGTATATACCTGCAGGCCAGAGGCATTTTTTTTCGACGCATCAACTGCATAGCCTGGTTTTATCGTTTGATTTAAAACACGTGGAAATAGGCCGATGATTCGTCACTAAGAACCCAGGTGGTCGCCCATCTGGGAGCTAGCGACGCCGTGGTTGATGCGTTGACTTCAGAACAAGTAAGTGACTTCGGGCAACCATCCGTACTACATTAGGCCCCAAATTTACTTTTTAAATATATAGAAACCATAATATAATTTATTAAATGAGATAAATTTTATTTGTACGTCTATTTTTGATCAAGTTCAAGAAATGTTTTTTGTTTATTTAGATAATAATTACAATATGTATGCCACTTAAAATATTGAATAGATAATAAATTCCTACCAAACAACTATAATATATATTTTTAAATTATCTAAAATCTTTAATTTAAAAAATCAATTAGATCAGTCAAAAAAATAAACGACTTAAACTAGTATAGTTTCTAATACTCGACAAAAAGTATATGTTTAAAAATGATGACGTCGGATCTTATTTCTTTCCAGTATTAAAGATTTTAATTAATTCTATATAACTAGTAATATAAGTTGCTTTTTAATTCGTAATGTAATTACTATAAATCTTAGCCACATTAAAATGTTGTTTTTCTTTTATCTACACAATTTAATTTTAGGAATTTTTATGTTACAGCATTGTATGCCTACTATTTGCCATGTATACCTACTCTAAAATATCATCATTCATCCAAATTAAACAATGTGTTGACTTTAATTTATTAGTTTCTAATATTTCTCAATTTGTATTATATATGTTAAATGTTTAATGAAAAAAAGATATATAGTCCAAGATTCACATTTCTAAGGATATATAACCACACTGAATGTGACTTTGAACTATACTTTAATGCCTAATCAAATATTTTTATTTTAATAAAGACGTTTGTCCTATAATATGTATCTTCACGTATTACTAAAGCAAAAACTTTGTATGTATTTAGCATATTATTTTCTGTAAACTTTATTGTATTTAACATAGGTAAATATTTTCATTAATTAAGGTGTAATTATCTATTGATGTAATGCAATATTAAATATGAATGAAAAATTACATTTATACTAGTTGTTCAATCGTTTTTTTTTTATTTATTTATTGCTAGGAACATAAAAAATGTAATTAAGTAATCTCTAGTGTAATAAAAGAATGTAACTTTTTTAAGGCAATATTCAACAGCACAATTTTAATGATTTTTTAGTAAATAAAAGTCCTGACTCTACAGTTATTACTTATTGCTTTTACTTCCAATCATACCTACTTTTAAGTTTATTATTTCAATATAAGTTCTAGTCCAGTCCCGTAAAAATCAGCTTACCTAATATATTAACACACTGCTGTACTTGAATACTTTAAAAAGTATCTTTTACAAGAATGAAATAATGTAAACAATCAACAATCGAGAACTTTTTCAATTTTATAACACTTAAGTGGATGTCAGTACATTTATCATCTCTCTTTCTGGTCCATACACAACATACCAAATTTTACATTCACAACAATATAACCGTAATATTTCTAAAATTAGAGTGAAATGCCTTCTTTTATAATTTAAGGGTAAATTATAATCCAGAGCATTCCATTTATTTTATATTATATCATAAGAATAAGTTTATAAGTATAACGAGTTGCTCCAGATCATAATTTAGCACAGAGTTAAAAATACACTGACATCCGCTTGACAACCAACCTTCTCTTTTTATTCTATCCTATAAGTCCAAGGTTTTAAACCTATGACTATTCGTAGTTTCAGCCAAAGGGTCGATAGACCTTAGCGTTTCAAGGTCCTTTCCTACATATTCGACATCGTAAACACAACTATCCTACCTAACTATTCCCCCTCCTCCCAAATAACCAAACCTTATTCCCCTCCTACTACCCTTACACTCAAAACCTCTTTCTCATATACTTCTCTCTCTCACCCTTTCCCTTTCCCACCCACCATCTCTCACCATAACCCTCTCCCACCTACTCACAAACCCTTTTTCTTACTCACTCACTACCTCTCCCTCTACTACTTTCTATCTGACAATCTCCCCCGCCCTCTCTCTCTCACTACCTTTCCCACCCCATTCACCCCATATCTACCTATCTTCTCCCCCTATCCTCTCTACCCCCTCTCTCACTCGCAGTCTCTATAGCACCTACAGGTCATCGTACCTGATAACTGGTGAACATATTTAAATATCACCGAGGAAGTTATTAAAAAAAAAATTTTAAATAATAAACCAGGCCAATTTCCTAATTTTTATCATGACTTTATTAGTAGGTAACTTGAATAGTGTTATACCAGTGATTGCAAAATAATCAATTGAAAGATTGCGGGAAATGCATCCATCATGGGCAATTAACAATATTAAAAGAAAAAAATTATATAGTAGGAATACACTGAAGACTGCATCCTATACTCTCAGAGTAAATAAAATACTTTAAAAATGCATTTAAAACACAAAATACAAATACAAATTATTTTTATGTACATAAGCAAATACAATAGCCAATAGGTGTATGAAATATAGGTACCTATTTCAAATACATTTAATTGAAATACTGTCCATTCTACTTACAGGTGCCTATACGAGTTGTTAATCCGACCTAGTGGAAAGAATTTATTTTCCAAGCCGTCACTCGCGGTGCAGCACTGTTGAGTGCAATTGTTCGGAGTGTGAATCGCTTTTAAGTTGCAATAATTATTATACCTACTATTGGTATTGTGAATATCTGATAGCACATTATTATTGTTACGAGTGATCGGTTGCTGCGATGCACCAAGTCTATATATTTTTTATTTGCGCTGGTTTATTGGCTGTTTTTTGTTTTATTCTTTTCTTAAACATTCTCCGAGAATTTCAATTAAAATATACGAGAAAAGGCTGCTTATGAATTTAAGTGTTATTTTCGAGCACGTATTGGCCAGACTGCTAGGCAATTTGTCAAAAAGTCTATGGCCTGTCTTTGTAATAATGAGTAATGACCAGTGAGCATTACCTACAAATGTACCTACAACTGCAATCTTCGTCACTCGATTATAAAAAGACTTAAAACAATATTGATCATCTTAAATTTTCTACGCAACAACGCAAGCTATATATGTATAGAAATTAATAATTATTATAGTACAACAATATAGGTAGCTACATTTTCTTTATTATTTCTATGTTATGAAATAATATTTTTTCGAAGATTAAATAATGCGGTTGTTGTCTGTCTGAGTTAAATGTTATTCTAGTGAAATCAAATTAATTTCTACAGCATTTATTAAGGGATGCACAGCAATGTAGGATTATTGCAGACCAATACAAATTATGTACGTGGATTATCGTTCGTGGAGATTTAAAAGATTTGATGGACTAAATTCGTCTTTACCAATTATTATATTGTCAATATAATATAATAACTTATAACTACATCACTATATTATATATTTATTTAATAAAATAATCTGTCACTTTTATTGCTTTTTGTACCCCTAGGATGTTATTTATGATGTATATAATATTTTTAAATGTTTGCTGAAATAACGGTACTAAAACTTTAGACTGGCAAAATAACTGAAGGAACAATTACCTATACATCCGATAAGCTGCAAAATTATTTATAAGGGGTGATGATGCATCAATGATACCCTCCTGCAGACCGTACTCGAGATGATTGATAAGACCTTACGTGACATATTTAAGTCACATGCGTCATTAGTTGGAAAGTATTTTATAATTAAATGAGATTTTCGATAAGGACATAGTTATGATAAAATTAGCCTTATCTTTACAGACGATGACACGATACTCTCTCATGGACTAGCAATACTCAGCTATACGTGACATTGTTTCGCTAACCCAGATCTGGATTTAAAATAAAAAGCAAAAATAATGACACATAACAAATTAAAAATATTGTATTAAAAGAGGCATTAACTTAATCCAATTCTATTATCAATATTTTTGATATTTGATATTTGATTTTAATTATTTGTTTCGATTTATTTTATTTGCTGTTAGTACCTATAACACGGTTATCAATTTATCATTGAAACTCAAGCGAAGTAGGAGTTTCCTACATGGACAAAGCTCGTGGTTGAAACCAAATGGTAGAGCCTCTAGAATTATTATAAAAACCATATTAATTATATTATTATTGATTGTTATTTTAACCAAATGTTATAATACAATAAATAATTTAATATTATGACATAGATAGGTAATAAAATCAAGTAAGATTAAAATTCCTTAGCGTATTTTATGTCATGAATAGAAATACTATTTTATACCTACATATAATATATTTATTCCATTTAATATTATTTTATTAATAATTTCAGATTTATAATAACAAAACAATAACTATTTATTATTTTTTTCAGCCAATCATCTATAGGCAAGATCATAGAATTTGTCCATGATACGTATATTACATCAAATATTCAAATGTAAAAAGTTTTAAATATATATTCCTTTTAGTCAATAATCATATTAATCATATTATAATACTTGTAAGTACATGAAAAATATAATACGAGTATAATATTAAAGGTATTAAAATTACACGTTTTTTTGTGAATCAAAATGCACAAGAAAAATACACGTGTTCAAATAGATAGGTGGTAGGTACTTCAGGAAATAAAATAGTTATTTATTTATTTTTTAAAGTCACGTGGGGATAGAAAATCAGAGATATAGGTTTGTGCAGGAAAGTCGTTATTCGTTATATACAACTGTACAAGTCTAGGCAAGCGTATATGATTATTTATTTACATTGTAAGCAGCGTATATTCTGTCCTAGTAATGCAATTTAGACATTTTGCACCCCAATCTCACAGGCTTACAAGCTTATCATTTACTTAGCTCCAAATCTATTAGGTATATAAAATAGTTAAACTAACCAAGAATTTGTATTGATTTTGAAATGATGTTCTCTTTTATTATGATTAAAATACCAAATTACCAAATACCTACCTACCTATTTAATAATACTAAAAGTATATCATTAGCTTTTATTAGTTTAACTAGATATAACCCCCTAGAAGACTCAAGCGACAATGGCCTCGAGATCTTATAAATTAAGTAAAAAAAAAAAATCCTAAATAATTTGTAAATTCACGCCGAAGTGCCTTCGCTGGATGGTTCTTTCCTCAATACACTCAAGCTAATTTATATATATATATAAAAATAATTTAAAATAATAACATAATTTATGCTTATTGCACTTTTTTTTTATGTACAGATTGTATAAAATCTAGATAAAAAAAAAAAACAAAAACAACTAGATATAAATTGTTTTTATTTAATAAATACTTACAAATTATTATTTTAATATTCATGATATTATATGTATCAATGTTTAATACTTTTAACTTTTTAAGCATTATTAATCTAAATTCAGGCATGGATCCAGAGCATTGATCTGGACAACAATTTTGTTACAACACGAATACAATGCATACTGATAAGTGATAATAAATAGAGTATTTATAGTATTAATTATAATCAATGGCAGTATCCAGGAGAAGATTTTAACATATGTCTTGGAGGGGGCAGATTGGGCACTGGATAAATCCCTGTCCAAGCTATATATACCTAATTAAAAGTTAAAAACAATTTATATTAATTATAAAACAATATTTACTGAGTTTACTGAATTTTCCAAATTCAACTAACTGAATTAGTTTGTTTGAATTTTATATCTTTAGTTTTATTACTTCTACCATCGATTTAACTTTAAGTTAATTGTATGAGATTGGAAGATAAGTCACTTATTGGAAATACCTTATTCTTTAATAATAACAATCAACACATACTTAATATTATATTACAGTTCACAGTAAATAAATTTGGTGATAATAATTTAAAATTATAGGTCACAGATATTAATTAAGATACAGCTGAGATGAAATTGAGATTTTGTTCTATAATTTAAATATAATAATTGCAATAATGATAACACTGATAACTGATGGTCGATGTGCACGGGCTAGTTTTTTGCGTATTTTGCTCATCGAGATCAGAGATCATTGTGAAGGACTTAACAGTTACTTAAAAATTATATATAGCTCGTATTTTGTACATGTCATGCAGCGACGTATTTACGGGCAGGGGGATTTGGGGGATCAGTCCTCCCCTTAGTCTTTTTCTTCTATTATTAAAGAATTTACCTACATATATATACCTAGACACTAAATCGTGTTTAGTATTTTTATATGTTACTTTTATGTGTGACATTCAATGGCTCATTCCTTGCCTATAACAATTCTTAAATACGCCGCTGATGGTAAGAACAATAATTGTACATAACTCTCACAAAATAATATTAATTGGTAAATTATATATTAGTAATTTCATTGATTTAAAAAAGTATTTTACGCTATGAATATTGAAATGATTGTTTTATAAGTTTAAAGAGGATTGAAGAACATATATCATCTTTGAAAATCACATTACTACCTACTGAATTATAAGTAAATTAAATTGAATACTATATTTTACTGCAAAAATCTTTTTGTTTAGTGTGAAAAAATGCATGCAAGCAAATAAACATAAATGCTTATTGCATTCTTTTATTATTACATTGTAGGTATTAGATATATTGAATATATTATGTTAAAAAAATAAAATAACAATATAACTTTATATAAGTCGACTTGCTTCTATCCATCGAGCGTTACTAAAATATTTCCTTCTCGTTTTAAAAGGTTTTTCGTTAACAATATACCCATTCGTCATGATTCACTGAAACGGAAATAAATAAATTGTTCACTGCATGTGCCTGCTTATATTGCACGTAGGTAATTTAAAACCAATCGTGCTATCGACAAACATTGTTATTTGATTTTTAATTCTTTGAAAAAAAGGATCAGTTTCTTTTCGATGACATTATTTTGTACTTATAATTTGTTACTTTTAGATTTGCAATGTAAAAAAAAATATCTTATAATTTTTAACTTATTTGACTGCAGCATGTTTAACGTGTTTTTCACATAACAGAATTCAATTTATTATTTATTGATTTATTCGTGAGCAGAACAAGGGACCAAATTTTAAATATTTACGATGATATAGCTCTTTTGAATCTTATTTTTCGAGCGGTAATCAGATAAAAATAATATTAATAAGTAATAACTAATATTATGATGTCAAATTTTTTTTGATTATCTTCTTTGTTACATAACATGAATGGTTAATTTATAATTTCCAAACTAGACAAATGATTTATCTTACTCTTCGACTACGTTTTTCGATACTTTAATAAATATATTTAAATTTCTTAATGTAAACGCGTATGTGTAATTTTTATTAATTTATTATTTAAAGATATAATTTTAGATTCTGAGCGAACCGATATATGTACCTATTGATTTTACAATGTTGCGTGTTTTTTTTTTTTATGTCTGCATAATAAGTTGTTGAAATAATGCTTTAGTTTTCAACTTAATTAGCTTTTCCGGCTGGAAAGTGAATATACCTAGTTGGTGATATGGGAGGTCAAATTTCGAAATTCCCAATAGTTTTCAAAAGCACCGGGAAAAACCAAAAAAAAAAATAAGGAAAAACAGGAATTTTACGCAAAATTAATTTTAGATATTGGTGTTACACTTAAACAAATTATTACTGTAGATACATGAAATTTTCACTGAATGTTTATACTGATATTTTCTATACTTGATAACATTTAAGTTATTTATAGACATTTTAAATTTTAAATTTTTAAATTTTTTTATAAATTAAAATACAATTTTATTCATCGGGTAAAAAAGCTTCTCAACATTTAATACAAGGCTCCTATTTTATTTTTACAATGGTAGTTAAAAAATATTAAAAAACATAATTACACATTTTTTTAATAAGCATTAAAAGTTCGAATTTTGACAAAATACGTAAATGCTGGTTTTGTTATAAGACTCATAGGGATAAGAAATATAATTATTTCATTTTTTAATTTAATTTAAATGTTTTGTTAAAAAGTAAAAAAATATTTTTTTTATATAATAATTTCCAAAAAAAAAAATTGACTAAGCAATAATTGGGTTCTTATCCCTGTGAGTTTTATTACAAAACTAGAATTTTGATATCTCCATTATTTTTGGAGATATAATCGCAATGGTTAAATCCTCACGGGGCACTCTGTATATGGTAATAATACTATAGATGATATTTAATTTTTTAGAAAATTAATCAAGTTTATTAAATATTATAGGATTATTTTTATTTGTTTTTTAAATATCTACTTATAAGTTACTTTGAATAATACGCTTAAAACAAAAACTTCATGTGTCGTTCATTGTTTTTGCTGTAGTTATTATAATCTGTCTGTGGTTTACGATAAAGTTTAAGTGCTTTTTCTTAAATTAAAAAGGCACTCTTGGTTAATGAACCACTTGTCTTGGTTGTTAGCAAAGCATGTTCCGTGTAACTGTATTTACTTATTTTTTCCATAAAAGTTCTCGAATAACCTTAAAGTTCATAAAAACGAATATTTTGTAATCTCGAAACCAATGTCCGTTTGCATTTTATTGTTTTATTTTATATTTGTGGTGCAGTAAATATATGACGGTGTTTACTTTTCTAATACATTTTTTAAGATAAAAAAAGAAAGTTGGCATTTATGTATTTTCGAAGAGAAATCGTAAAAACAGTAATGTATAGTTATCCAATTGGACATTTCTTCTGTTCGCAGGTGAGTAACTGACAACTGTGGAGTAGCAAGGAGCATTAGCTATTACCCCTGTAATCACAATACAAGGGAACATATATTTATTTGATATCCAAGATATGACATAAAAACTTCGAATAACACTTATAAAAGAATAGATTCTTACTTCGATTACTAACTTATGTTTATATACGGTTAAAGATAACATGTAATATATTGGTTATTTATTTATTAAAAATAAATGCATATTATGTTGCGTTTTATTATGATCGTTGGTTTATGCCGTAATACAATTTTTTTGAAATGTATTTTGTTAATTAATTTTGTTGCGGTTACGAAGAAAGACAAACAACAATCAAGATACTTTGTGTAGAATAAATGACTAAGAATGAAAAATTTAAATATTTTAAAATGTTTGGTTAACTTCAGTTCTCCATGGTTTGTTTAACTTTATTAAAGTTTGTAAACAGTAGATTCATAAGCAAAAAAGGAAATAATAATATCAATGGAAACGGTTTCTTATTTTCTACTTAGTGAGACTTCAAATATCTTTTTAACAAATTAACATAATACTATAAATTATTCTACCACTAGTCGCTACAGCGAGATCCAAGTAGACTAGTACCTGCTTGAGCGCGAGTATAATATAATACGTAGACTATTTTAAATGATGTTTCTGCGTATCGAGCTCTTATATGCGATTGGTTATCTTGTCTGTTGAGTTGTGAAAATAATTAATAATTAACTGCCATAAAAGAGTATGTTTAAGTATTTTAACAAAATAGACCAAGTATTATGTGATAGTTAATTTTCATCACGACGCACGTGCATCATATATTTATATTTTTTATGGGTAATTATTTTACCAATATTAATTATACTTACATTGCATAATATATTAATCAACATCGTGATAAGATATAATTTTTATAAATTTTAATTAATTGAAAGTTTTGAATTCGAAAAAAATAAAATTGTTTAGTTATCTCACTGTTTCGGTATTAAAAATTTCATCTCGAGCCATTAACCTATGTTGCAACGCCTCTATGAATTTAATATTCTGAATTAAAAGCGCAACGTCGAAGAAGCCGTCCATTTTGATAAATTGTTCGCACTATTGTAGTGTCACGTATTTTATATTAAAAAGTAGGCACGTGTTAAATTGTTTAAATTGTTTTGCATTTTAGAAAATTAGGTTATTTCATAGTGACAACAGTAAGTATGATATCGTCGTGTATACATTTTCCGTTGAAAATCTTTCAGTATGAAAATTATTTCGACGTTTATTTTTGGTTTTTTCTCAAGAAAAAGTATTTGCACCACTTATTACTTAAGGTTTATTAAAAAATATTACAAATTTGTTTTATTTGTTTTTGTTTAATATAATTATGACCTGTAGGTCATGAGTGTACGAAACATGTCAAACCAATATAAATTGGTTGAACATTTTTCAAAATTCGAATATTTTTAAGATGGGAGTACAGACAATTAAAAAATTTAAAGGACCACTAAGACAAATGTCAAATTAAAATGGATTTGAAATTAGTAATTGATTTTGTGTTTAATAGCATTCTTTTGATTGAAGTTAGTTGATAAAAATATAAAAACATTAAGAACTTCAAAATATCAAACCTTAATTGATTTGCATATTGAATGCCACATGATCGAAGAGTTTGATATACCGTTTCTTAAAAATATGAATTAAGGAATTTTATCCAACTTATTTTTATCACGAAATGCTTAAGCCACAAATTATAAAAAAAAAAGGTTAGGTTTTTAAACTAACTAATAACAAAAAGATATACATATTATATTGCTTAATTTGGAGCCTTCGGAACGTTTAACCATTCCTCTCCCCCCTCTTAACACGACCACTCCACGTGTTGTATGTATACGTATAATTCCACGACGTGTTACGTTTGATGAATTCAATTTAGATGCGCCATTATTTTTAAATATTTTAACACTGTAATAAGTAATTATTTAAAGCAACTGTTCCGTTTTACTGCACAACCTATATTTCATCATGCACAAATATTATTGTACTTAAAACAGTTAATAAAAAACATTTAATAAAACTGAATACCTACCTAAAATTAGACGGTATAACAATAAATTGTATAATTTTAAATGTGAGTTTATTTTGCTTATAAAATACATACACATTACACATACAATAATTGTTCATATTATGTACACTTCATAATATCTATATAGTTTATATCGTAATTAAAAATTAGAAATTAAATGCTAAGTACAATATAGTTTAGTTAATATTATTATAATGTCATATAATTTACAAATACATAAAAGTTCTAAATTAATATTTAATGTTGAAAATGTTGAAAATGTAAAAAAAATAAAAATAAAAAATTGTAAAAAAATAGTAAATATCCCGTGTATAATATATATAAATACATTATACACGTATAAAAAATAACATGATATGCGTTTACAATAACCATTTTAAATGATTGATCATCACTAATATAAAGCAATTGAAAAATGTTTTCTATCCAGGCCTTCACGCTTATTTTTCAAGTGATAAATTGAAATAAATATGATAAAATTCAATCTTGAAAAAAGAAATCATTTAAACACATTTTCTATATTTAGTCACTATTTAATCTTTATAGATTTTACGTTGTAATCGTATCCACAGGACCATGCTCATTGCACTCGATATTAATGTGACTGCGACCATAAACGAATACGTCATATAAAACTTTTTTGATGAGATGCACAAAGTTCTGTCTCCTGTAAACAGATGACAATTGAGAATGAATTTATTTTACACAAAAATATTTTAGATTTCATAATATATCGTACTCTACGATGCACAGTTGTGAGCGTATATTTATATAAGCTAATGTTGTGTTAAATCGCTACCTACCTATAGTGTGATATGAAACTAGGTACTAAAATATTGTGTTATAATATGAAGAGATAAAATTAACGAATATGTCAACTATTTGTAAAATTAAAATTATTTATATAATTTTTATAATACAAATTATTGTTATTAAATATTATCGTTCAAAAAAAAAAGTTAACCTTGGCCTAGTTAGATTTTTATAATATTATTATTTCAAGCTTATGTTAAGCCCATTTATATTAAATAGTAAATTGAATATTGATAAAGAAAAAAGGTCTGTTACGTCAAAAATACATGGTGGGTATTTTACACAGAGTTGAAAATATATTTCAAAGAAGATACGATGCTTCAGTAGAAAATAAAAAGTAACTTTCTTATATTATCGTATTATACGCGTTATGAGTGTATCTATTTAATATTATAATTTTAATTATATTATATGGCATAACCCTTATAGGATGTATCTATAGGTGTATATTATGCATATTGTATATACTTACACGTCAAAATTAAAAGTATACATAATTCATTTATTTTAATGATAATACCTACTTACATTAATTTGACGCGAGTTAGAGAAAAAAAAACAAATTATACGTTTCTATGTTATGTCATAAATAAAAATTCATTTTAATATAAGTTGTTATCTTTTTTACAGATTCGTGTAACATATTATTTTGTGTTTTAATTATATTTTTAAGTGAAAGTTAATATTGACTTTATGTATAGAAATATAGAATACTATACCTACATCTACTTGAAAATGGAAGTACGATGGTTATTTATTACCTAAATACTACGGATCATCAAATAATATATTTTTAAGAATACAATAATGGTAAAAAAATATATTATTATAGAAATTTTTTATCTTTAAAAATTAATTTATGCGTGAATGTAGTTTCACGTCTTAACTAAAGGTATTCCACGCACACTTACAATCACCCTAACCCTCTAATTTCTAATCTTTCATCTGCCACCATTCCCAAAAATTCTCCTTAACACCTAAAACATAACTGGTCAATTGATTTACTTATATAATCAGCCCAAAAAAAAAAACTAATTAATTAATTAAAAAATAATGAATTAATATTGAAGCAGTGTCACTGAATGCATCCTTCTATCACAACTACATGTCTTGTACATAATATTCTAAAAGTTACTTATTGTATCAATTGAATACAAATTTTAAATATATTTGTTTTTTATTAATAATAATAATAATAATAAAAACTAGATAAATAATATAAGTTTTCCAATGATCAGTAAAAATTGTTTTCATCTCTTAAATTAATGATTGGATTGGCGGTGAATATCTAATTAATTACACAATGCGATAAATTATTTATAAATTATAGATACCACTTTCAACTTTGAACACAGTATAACACTTCCTTGCAGTAGTAACAAACGTTATCCACCTTGAAAGTGCTGAACGATGGCGATGACGCTAAAGTTTAATTATTTATTTTCCCGGTGATTTTATCAACCGCCGTAATAGTAATTAGATACGTTTACATCATTATAAATATATGTTTGGAATGTATCCTTTTTTCTTTTTCCCATTATTAGTAAGATATATGACTATAAATAATATGCATACCTATTTATGATGTACCTACCATGCCAAATAACCAAATAGCTAATAACTTGTGTTGTTGATGTTATTTAAGTTTAATAAAAAAAATATATAGGTAATATTTGTTTAGGTGTCAAAATGGTTTAATTTAAAAACAAAATTTAAAAGTACTAGGTATTACATTTTTAATTGTTTATACAAATTTTAGAAGCTGCTTTTATACAACATAATATTAATTAAACGTCTTAGACTTTTTGAATTTACATATAAGTACCTTTTTAATGTCATATATTGTATAAAAGCTCATTCATATTTTTCTTAACTCTAAATGTTGATTGATGAAACATATCATCAAAAAGATGTATACGCTACTATGATGTAGGTACCTATACCAAAACAATTTAAAATGCTGCAATGTTATAAAAATAACACATGGGTAATTGTTTTAATCAAAATAATATCACAACTGTTTAATTTCGTTGTAACTATCTCTGCTCGGAATAGTCGTCGATCATTTTTATCTGGATTCGTACAATGTGCACATCTTAATATTATGATATGAAAAACGCATAAACTACCATGCTACGAATAAATACGATTTCGATGTGGAATGAATAATGATTAATGACGACCTAAAGTTTTAATTTGGGCATTTAATGACAGAGTACCTACCTAATATTATTATATATTACCTAGGTGACCAATATTATCATTGTGGTATTATGTTTTTTTTTTTTTATATTATCCATTATTATTATTATTATCATTAACATCATCGTCGTTCGTTTTATTATTACCCATCGAGAACGCTTGAAGCGGATCTAGCACATCGGTGGCGGTAGTCTGATTGAAATTGTCGGCCAGCAAGTCGTCGGGCGAATAAACATGTACACGGCCGACCAACATCATAGAATCCGCACTGTCGTCGGACGTATTGATCGTATTGTTCGTCGCAAAATTGAGCACGTCTCGTCTTTTACGACCAGGATCGATTTTCTGCGGAACAATTATTATTATTATTATTATTACTATATGCGCGTGATCGTGACCTGTGACATCCACGAGTGAAAGCCCCGCCATCCAGCCGGTCGTGCGGCTTACTGCAGCCGCGCAATGTTGTTTATAAAATAGGTATTGTGCGTAGGAAAATTATTTAACCGACTGCAAAAAAATATACAAAAAAAAAAAAATACCTATTCCCGGAGAGAACGGAGAAATTGGTGAAGAAAAAAAAACAAAACAAATCCGGCATTATATCTCGATTCTCGGTAATTATTATTATGTAATGGATAAAATAACGACGCCTTGATTGATACATTCCACCTTTTACACGCTGTCGGTTTCGAATATTTTTTAATCCTCCGAGGAATCGTGGAACCACCGAAACAACTGGAAAAAGTCGAGTGGACATCTGCACAGCCAGTTTATAAGTAATAATTATATAAATTACAGCTTATAACACTATGCAATTGCATATCGCACCGCATAATATTTAATTATAATGTATACGTATTACGGCAGGTGAATGATTATCCAGTGGTTCTAGTTTCGTTGGATTAATTTTCTCCGGATATTTCTGATGGTTGTTGTGTGATAAATAATACCATGCAATTTAATATTCAGAATTAGATGCACCTTCTTACAACACATTCTATATCATACTGAGTGCGTAAAAATGTCATAACAGTTTTAAAAGTAATTTTAATCGTCGATTACCCACACTTCAGCTGCTCATTAAGCAAATTGCTACTAATATATTGAGCTAAATGATCAATGTTATCACTTGTATTATTATAATTTGACAGGCTATACTTTCGCTACTTCAACGAAATCGACAAGTAAGTATTATAATATTTATCGTTGGAGTTTATCGAAATTATCGTCATTGTAATTTATATTTCCATTTTATATTGTAATATACGTACTTGATTCGTTTCTGAACACGGCTGACAGTTGGCTTTACACAGTTCGACGTTGCACTCGATCAACAGGTCCATGACGTCCGGAAATTTGAACGCCTATAAAGTAATAACAATAATAGTATAAGAAATATATAAATCATATTTAGGTACAAGTTATCGATATCAATATACATATCATCGGTGACGATGCAATGGCAGAGTGACGGTTGGGACCAAAATTAAAGAATTATTATATTAAGATTGATCCTCTTGAGTAGTATTTAAAATATAATATGCATTGGTTTAAATATAAAATAGTGCATTTATATGCTAAGTACCTTATCTAATGGTGTATAACATAATTAAAAACTATTTTTCTCAAAAAGCAAAAATTATTAACATGAGCATAAATACCAAAACAGAAACTAATAAAATGAATATTATACGTCATGAGTGTAGCATAAAAAATAAAAATAAAATAATAACAATACAATTAACTAACGTATATATTATGTATATTATGCTAGGTTTTTGTATGCGTGATTAAATAATGATTACCAACGGATCGATAAAATGGAGTTTCAAATATATGAAAAACTTTATTTTTTATGGATAATTTTATTTTATGATAATATAAACTATGTATTATTTATGAATAAGTTACACACTGTATAATATAATCATTATAATCAGTACATCAGTGCAACTCTACCGATTAAAGCAGTTTTAAATTATCATTTTATATTCATCAAAGGCTTCAATCGCCGATTTTAATTTACTATAAAATATCAATAACGTCTGAAAGATTTTACAGTTGTATTGTTCATTCCCATTTCTTTAGATTTTCGAGGAATACATAAATATTAAATGTCTTAACATTTGACAATAAAATTAACGCTTAGGCACTAGCTCACTATACTAGGTATATAGGTACGTACTTGGAAGTACGCGTAGGCTATCAACGAACCAGTAGCAGGGTTCGTCGTTGTTTGGAAGCTGCCGAAAAGCTTGGGTTTCGCCACGCATCCTTGGGCGTCTGTCAGTTGCAATTGATTTCCCGATTCGGGATTATTGTCACGGGCCACGCACTCCCTCACTAAAATGTTGAATCCGGGGTCGCCGTCCACCGTTACGACTAACGTCATGGTCTCGCCGATTTTTACTAGACCGCTAGCGATCGGAGCGAACGGTCCTTTGCCGGTCTGTAATCATAAATAGGTATTGGTATAAAAAGTAATGTCTGAGAGCATTCAGAAAAAAATATACTTAGAGAAATCAAAAATTCTGGAATTATATTATCTATAGGTACCTACTTAATACGTTTAAATCAAAACCTTAAAAATATATAAAATAATAATAATAAAATAGCTTAATAATCATAATGAATAGTAACAGTATTTCACGGTGACCGTTTTCATCTTTTGTTGTACAGCATATTCATTGACTTACATAGAAATCATTTTTGGTATGGGCTTTAACGTACAGCTACTAGCAAGTGATGTACATCTTAAAGCTACTATATATTCGATAGTGAGTCGTCGATGTGGTTGTATGATAGTTAGGGGCAGGGCAATGTTATCAACGTAAAAATAAATAATAACTGTTATTCCTGAGGAAGAAGAGGCTGCAGCCCACTAGGCCCCTCTTTTATATGCCATTGAGCATATCATAATATATTATATTATTCTGTTAAGTAAAATCAACGTTATTAAGGTAGTTAACTAACTAAACGTTCAAAAAATATTTTAAACTATTCCGTATTTTTTTTTCATTAAAGTAATAGGTATAGTTGTACTACACTTAATATGTCAACAATTTAAGAAAAAGATTACATAACTTTAGTATAAACAAAATTATAAACTATTTTTATTTTTATTTTTTAAGTAGGTACAAGCACATTATTTTAGAATTTATTTTTTTTTTCAAGTATCTCTGCTTTTTTTTTTAAATTCTTTTTAGACGATACTTTCTATATCAATACTATTTACGATTAGTTACCAATAGTTTGTATTCCGTTAAATCATACATAATATAAGAACCTATCGGAAAACTGTATTGTAAATGTATTATAATTTTCAACATATAACACTTTCACAAAAAAATTAAACATACATTTTTAAATGGGTAATACCTACTATTTATAATTAAGTCTTGGCAGTCTCGCGCTATAAAACTATATTATTGATTATATAATAACCGTTAGTTTATGAACACGTGTAGGAGTTAAGTTTATAATCGAAACAAGTAATTTTTGAAATAATAATGAAAGATACCACAGTAAAGTTTGAATTAATTACTAAAATTTAAGATGATATTAATTTACAAACGGTGGGTTGACATATAATTATGTACACGTCGGTCCATTAAAGTATATTATTATTTTTAATCAAAGGTTAATTACATAATTTTATAAATGATTTTTCCTGTGTATATTATATTTTATTTAAAAAAAAAAAAATACTAAATAAAAGAGAATTAATAAACTGAGTGTTTAAGTTAATATAAACATAATATCACTTCAAGATATTGATCTGGTTATTTACTATCATCAACATTTTCCTTTACACCAGCTTGTTTTGTGAGTTTATAATCATCATATGGAACTCGCTTTATTTATTTAAGAATATGAAGTTCAGCAAAAATTATGCATTATTTGGGTTTTACTGAGCAAATATTATATTTGCTATCAAAAAATCCGATTAGAACAAAAATATCGTCGTCATTACTTGGATATCGAGTCGAGCAGTCGCCGTATCTCCGCTGAACGTCACAACTTCCTGGTTTAACATACCGATATTCAACGCGATAGACAGAGCTTTGTTCAAATTACCTTCCCACAGACATCTGACAGTACGTATGACGTCCCAGACCTAAACGAATTGTTATGATTCTCAGTGTATTACGAAAAACATAATATCAACTAAAACATACTTCTTGTATCCCCGGTTCGTTTTGCACGACCAATACGTTTTCCAAATATGCCTGTTTGCCTGAAGAGAATTCATCGACGAAATGCGTCCCGCAAGAGTTCAACATCACTTTGAATGAATACTTTGTCTGACCGGAATTCGGGTTAACATATCTGCACTCCGGTGTATTGTAGAACCCCTATATGGAACAACAATAATTATGTGTTTATCGACAAGAGATTCGAATATTAAAGCTCTCGGTATTTTAATCAAATGATATGTATAATGTGTATATAAATGTGTGTGTATGTGTAGTGCACAATGTGATCTATTTAAGTGAGTGGGTACACTAATTATATCAAAAAGTATTTACTTTTTTTTTTAATTTTTAGGTTAAGAATCACTCCACAAGATCACGTGGTCGTGGTTAAAAAATATTTTAATTTTTTTCACCCTCATATTTATTGGTGAAACTACTATCAACTTTTGATTTTCAAATCTTAACATAAAATTAAAATATCAAAAAACCATTTTTTTTTATGAATTTACGTGTAAACATTTTTATTTTTCGTTGATTGATTTCTGACATACAACTCCTTAAAGTATTAGTAGCTCTCACTATTTTTCCAATAATTGTAAAGACCAAGATCTAGTGATAATTCCAATATCGAAAAATAAAAATGTTAACACGTAAATTCATGAAAAAATGATTTTATTAATTATTTATGATATTTTAATTATATATTACCATTTAAAAATTAAAAGTTGATAGTGGTTTCGTCAATAAAAAGAATTAAAATATTATACGGTTTAAAAAAAAAAAAAACATAAACCTAAAAGTGAAAAAAAAAACTTTTCAAGATAATTAATGTATCCACTTAAATGGATCACCCTGTATAATGTATATATATTGTGTATATATATATAACAGTAGTAGATGGATATGCTGGGAATTTTTGCACGTCAGATGATACACCAGATGTAAGTCGGTCCGATCCAAATATATTAAATAACAATAATTATTATGCTAGTGCAGTGACCTGCAGTGGCGGGGTTCGATGATTTTTTTTATTTGAGGATGGTTTACAATTTGTATATAAAAAATAAAATAAATAGTAATTATTAACAATCTGCAATACATAACCTGTAAACGAATAGATTATCTATATAATAATTACAAATATTAATAAGTTATACTGTTTTTAGTTTTTAAAGTAAAAATCTAAATGAGAAAAAAATACAATAGCTTTTACTTATTATGAAATAAATAGATTCGAAGGCCTAGAGATTCACAGATACGTCATGGACAACTCTTGAAAATACACCACTATATCAGTGGTAATCGAAACCTTATTATTTAAGTGATAAAGCAATATATATATATATATTAATCGTATATTCTATAAATATAAAATATGTGACAATATTAATGTCTAATATTTCCGAAAACTGGCTAGCAAAAAAGGTGGAAGCTTTTGATATCGAGGGATTTAAAATCGTGTAAATCTTGAGGAATTCCAAGTTTTCTGAAGGTAATTTAATCGGTTATTGGTGATTTTTACGAGCTCACATTGAACAATAATAATTGATTAAACTAACCTTAGAGTAAATGACACCATCGTAAGGTTTGTTGAATTCGACGTTGATGGTCATCATGTCTTTTGAACACTGCACGTTCATCTCGTGTATGTGTGGTGGGTGTACGATGTCATTAGTGTTTTGGAGGGTTTCTGGGTTATCCAATTCGGGACTCGGTGATGGATTAGTGACTTGGAAACTGGTTGGCTCGTCAGCAAAACCAGGTGTCTGTGATGAGACGTCTGGTGACGACGATGTTAGTGGTTCGAACCCCGCAATCGGTGCTAAAGCTTGTGGCGAAGTGTTCTCCGATGATGGTGACGAGGGTGGTACCGTCTGACTAGGTTCGGAAGTCTGTTCGAAGTAGGGGTTTATGATTGCGGATGTGGTGGTGGTGGGCTGATACTGTGACGAGGTCGTCGGGATGATAAATTCCGGTTGTGGTGGGGGTTGTGGTGGTAGATATCCCCGATAGTCCGCTTGAGCAGGAGAGGCCTCAAACGGGCGTGGACGTTGTTCGATGTTGTCCTGGCGAGCTAAAAAAAACGTAATTTATCATCGAAGAGACAATTAAATTTAGTACCAGTATAATACAAATCATATATTAAATATTGGGTGTTGGATATAATAATATCTCTAAGTAAAAAAATACAAATAGATCGATGTATAATTTAACTATATTAGAATAATGTAAATCTAACGATACCTTATTCTTAAAGAGTTAAGAATTTTAATCTAAAATTCAATCAGAGCATGTAAAGTATTCAAAGAACAGAGTTAGAGAATAATAATTCAGATGGAAAATTTATTGCCATTTAATTCTGCACGTGATTTACGTATATAATGTCTAGATAACACTACAATAGTCAATTTCATTCTTTGTAGTATTTCAATAACTAATTGTATGATATTACCCAAACGATGGAACTGTTGATTTTGATATCTTGTTTGTAACCACGTGAGTATATGGTCTACCGTCTGATCCATAGAATTTGGAGCTATTTGGGCTACTTTCGTGTGTATCTCTGAAATGTGAACAAGTCAAATAAAATATATTAGTAATAGACAGTATGCTGATCGCCGAAGGCTTTTTGCACTTTCCACTTTGTTTACCTCTTGCTTTTCTTAAGTCATCGGATTTGACGAATAGAGCTCGATCGTACTCCACGCCCAATGCCTGCAAGACAATAAAGTTATATTATAGTTATAATGTTGGCTATTATTATTTAAAGTGGTGTCATTCGGTTTCTCTTACTGCATTGTATATATGTATGATGATTAACAAGCTCGTCGCCCAATGACGGGTCATCGTGAGAGATCGATCTATAAGTATACATATATGTATGAATTAATGGTTCTTATGCATATTGCGTATAATATGTAGAGACAGTTTCTAATAATAAATAAATTGAATTTTCAGGTAGTTAGAGTGGGAACTTGAGTTACCGACGTTTTTATTCAAATTTGATGGATTATCTGTACTCCTTTCACTTGGTTTTATTTTTTAAGCATTCTTTTTTCAAAGATTAATAACCTAACAAAATATGAGGTTCAATACTTTTTTTAAATGAAAAAATATTAAAACCAGACTAACGCCAATAATATCCTATTATAATATTGTAACAATAATAAAAAGATTATTGTTAGAAAACAAATTGGAATTTGGAGGAAAGAAAATAAGATACGAGCCCGTGGGAGCCAGTGTATTGTGGGCACTTAAGGAATAATACTTTCATGAATATTTACCATAAATACCACTGTGCGAGATTCTGCGTCGTTAATTATAGATATGTACAAAAGTTTCTAAGGTATTTGATATTTTTCACATCTTACAAAGAAAGTGTAAGTAGGTAGGTATTTATAATAATTTGTTGAATACATCTATACAGGAAAAATTGTGTCGATTTAAACTCAACTATTGTTTATCAACCATCCAAATAGAACTGTCTAGTAGTAAAATTGGAAAAATATTTTTATCAGGTATAAAATTAAATTTTTTTGCCCATTTTTTTTTTACAATATGATATAAGTTTTTATTAAAAATAATAACTTCTACATTTTGATAATATATTGATATTATATTGTGTAGGTATATTTGTCCTCAATTTAGTCGGGATTTTCGCCTTCAATTACAAAATTAAAATAGGTATTATAATATTACAAGTTATAAGATTAATTTTATTAGAGATTTGAGCAATATAATTTGTTATTAATTAAATCTGTTTAGAATAATATACTATTTTTAGACGTTTAAAATAGAATAACATTTTTTTTCCTGTTCCCAAGTCATGTTTAAAAATATTTTTAGTCAATCTTAAAAGTTTTAATTCAAGAATCATTAAGTATAAAATAATTTTTTTTTAAATATGAACAAAACTTTACCAAATTTATTGTTCCATGTTATTTGTTTTTTATTGAATACTACGTAACTAATACGTCATACTACTTAAAATAAGTTATATTTTGTTGTTTTATTTAATACAACTTTTTGTCATATACTGTTTGCTATAGTCGATATTAAAGCATTGCCATTCGTTAGAAAAGATTTTCATATTTATTAAGGTTGACGGATAAATTAAAACTTAGATAACAAGTCTATTTACTACCGTATGTACAGTTTTATTTTTATGTTTATGAAAGTCTGGTGTATAAAAACGTATTTAAAAGAAGTGATTAAATTTGAAATCCAATACTTTTTTTTTAAATTTATTAGACTCATGATACCTATAAGCTATATTTCATTTATATATTAGTCATATTTTTTAAATATTTAATAAGCAGCTTAAAATGTATTCGAAGCAAAATCTTTTTTGATTATAATAATTATTAATTTTCTACATCAACTAATTATTAAAAATATTAATTTTATTAATCTTTATTTGTTTTTATTATCTTAAAATACTAAAACAAAAGAAATTTTGATTTGTATAGTTTTATATAACTACGTAAATAATTCAAAATATTTATTAAAAAATATCTTATATTTAATTATGAAATATTTATTATAAAAAAAAAAAAAACATAATTCTCATTTTGTTTATATATAAAATAACTAAATAAATTATTGTTTTGTACGATGAAAAACCAAGTTTTGAGTAAAATATTTAATTTAATTTGATTAAATCAATAATTATTAAACGTCGTTATACTATCCCAAAATTGTACCTATAGAATTACAAACTTATACATCCTAAGGAGATTATTATTATTTTATTATTTCACGACGGTTTTTAGTATAAAACTGAAATGAACATAGAAAGGAATGTTAAAAATCTTTGCTCGTGATTGCGGATCATTATCAGAAGGACACTCATTACATCGTTATTTTTTTTTTCTAAGATGAGGAATGTTCTTTTTGTTTGGGATTATCATTGTAATACGAATATAACCACCGTTATTGATGGCGCTCTTTCTCCATCGTTAGGTCATTCATTAGCATTTCAACTTAATTTTATTACTACTAGGCTCATATTATTACGTAATACCTATGTATACATTGTGGCTTGGTGTTTCTCTCTCGGGAGATATCAATGTAAATTATACGAATGCAGTTATGCCGATAAAAAAAAAACAAACCTTTTCGACCTCTGCATGCTATCAGGATCAAAAAAAAAAACCCCTAAGAGCCCATTTCATTTTCATAGAACTTTTTTTTTATTTGAGAAACGTGATAGATGTGTGCAAAATAAGTTTATTTTACTTGTATGGCTATGTTGATATTCGTTTTAAAACATATTTTCAATAACATTGTATAAATTATTATATAATATGTAGATTATAATAATAGTATATAACTTTTCAATTTTGTTTATTTTAAATAAATATATATGCATTATACAAGGTGTAAGTAGATATATAGATAGATATAACTGACTTTAGGAATAACTTTTGTTCAATTAATATTTTTTAATAATTTATATTTTATTTATTTCTGTTCATTAATAAGTGACCCTATCGGTACATGTATAATACATTTTTTATTTTTATTTTTTGGTTCTGAAAATAAAAAAAATTCAAATTTTATAAAAAAAATGTTTGGATAAATTAAAAATAGCCGTTTTATGAATCTGACTATAAGAATAATTTTGATGGTAAAATGATTTATCTAAGTCAAGTAGTTTATTTTTTAGAATTTTTTAAAGTTCAATATTTTTTTGGATAAATTAATTTGGAACGTTATAATTTTTATAAATATAAAATATGATTTTTGAGAATTTGTTGACATAATTATATTTCTTAAATTATTTACTTATCATATAATACTAATAATTTTTGTCATAAGTTTAATTAGCATAATTTTATTTTTTTTGGTCAAGTCTTTCTGTTACACAAATAGGGTGTAACAGGTCTATTTGACTAATGGTGGTGGTATGCATCACGTGGTCATATCAAATAATGATGAAATATATGTATTTATTATTTATTACCTGCCTTTTAATGATAATAAAACACTGATTAGCGAGAAATAAATTTGAATTTTAACCAACATTTAAAATTGTAAAAAATCAATGACGTAACCAAATTAAAAGTTTTAAACGTCAAAACTATTTTTAAATATTTATTTATAAAGCAACTATCTTAGGTAATAAGAAAATAATATTATACAAAATTTAATAATCTCATTTTAGCTGTAAAAAAAAAATAAATAAATTATAACATATAAAAATTATAGCGCAGAGCTCTAGAAATCATTACAAAAAAAAAAAAAAAACAACTTAAAAATATTGAATAGAAAAACATTTATAGCATTAGCCAAAAGATCTGTTACACTCTGTGTGTGTGTGTATATATACATTGTATTATGTTTAGTGTATCAATACAAAATAGTAAATACGAACACGATTAATCGAAATTTGTACGTCGAGAAATAAATGCGTAGGTTCCTTTTTAAGCAAAATGTAAATACTAAATAATATGTATATGATAATGATCTATACTTAAATTTATTGATATGTTTTTTTTTTATAATTGCTTTATTATTGTATCCTTAATATTATTAATTAATTAATTTACTTTACGTCATATTATATTTGTACACCTTAACGATGTTACTAACAAAACATAATTCGATGAACAATCAGGAAGTATAGTTACCTATACTTTAAATGTATTATATATTTTGAAATTAAATAATATAGAAATCTCGTTCGCAAAATAAAATATTGAACATTATTAGACATTAATAGTATTCAATGATATTATATATAATTTCATTCATAATAATTTTTAAACTCCTATTTATTTTCTTTAGTTGTTCAAAAGATTTTTTTGCAATATAATCTAATTTTTTGATTTTTTAAAAAATGAGATGACAGTAAGTTGGGTCATATATATATTTATATTTCGTAAGATCCATGAAAACAGCGGATATTGACTATCACAAAAATATATAATAGATTATAATATATACCCAAGTAGGTTTATAAATAAATATTGCGTAATAGTTGACAATACAATGATTATATTAAAAATCATTTAAAATTAGGTTCTATTAGTTTGTACGTTTGCGTATTTTTATACTGTAATTATTAAAATGATTTATAATTTATATAATATAATTGGAATAATAAGTGAATTTGTAGTTAATAATAGTTAAAAGATTATCATGTATAGGAAAGCACTCAACAGTGCTGCCATATCTAATATTTAATTATTTAACAAATACATTTTGAAGAAAACCTTTGTTAATCTTTCATAAGCCAGCATAAAAAAAAAAAAAAAAAACCTAAAATATAGTACTCGTGCATTTGTAAGTAGTTGCTATAGTAATGATATAAGTCGTAATCAGAAAAGATGTTTGAAAAAATAATATCACAAATTTACAAGTTAGGTAAATACATGATATATAAACTATTACCTCTATAGATACAAAATATATGAAACATTTTCGAAAAGATCTTATATGCTGTATCTATTTATACTCCAAGGTACATTTTTAAAAATAGATATTATAATAAGTTATATTACAAAAAATATGTAAAATACTTAAATATAATTTATTTAAATTAATACATGCAATACAATATTATATTTATTAAAATATACCGTATATTCTCTAATGTTTATCTATGTAACACTATACCTACTGATTCAAGGTTAAAAAACTTTATTCCAAGACACATAATGACAATAATTATACCTACTTTAATTCTTGAAGAATTTATATTTTCAAAAGATAATTTTACTCATAAATAATCATAAAATAATCCAACAGAGTCCAGAATAAATAAAACATTAGCGAATCTAAATACAAAATTAATGTCATAAAATCATATTATTGGAATCATAGTAAAAAAATCATGAAACACATTGGTGTTATTTAAAGTTTTAAAATTTTTATTATATTCAGAGCTAAGTGTATGTCTTTTCAGAGCTTACATTTTGTCGTAGTCTTATAACAATTTGAGGAAGTCACATAATTGATATAAGTTATTTCGTCTACTCACAGTATAACATTCGTCATGTTTGATGAACTTATAATGATACTTATACATTTTACGTGATACATATTTACCATTCACACGTGCATTGTGTATAACAATAATTATAATAGTAATAATAAGTAATAACACGTACATCTACTACAGTTGAAATAATTTATGTGGGTATAAATGTGTAATCGTAATGCATATAGATGTGATATAATTTACTCGTTATATCACATGAATTTTCGTAGAATTACTATAATTTATAATTAAACAAGACACTTGTAATATACAAATATTACAATAGTACCTAGCTATTTTTCATTCAAATTATTCCACCACGTAACTTAATTTATAACAAACATAGTAAGAAAAGAGGGGGTAAAAACCGTGAGACACACTTGTGTAGACGGTGTAAATCCATTTAATTACCTACTAGATACTCTAGTTTATTGTTATTTAATAAACCTATTTTTATGTTGTATATTCTTGAATTTTTGTCCGATGTTTTTCATATTTGAAATACTCTCCGAACAACAATAGCAATGAGACGTGTAACACGTTATTTAACTGCGTTCACGCTGCACGCTCACACATACATTGCAGTTTGTCATTATTGCACAACGCGGAATACGTATAGATATATGCCGAATGTGCATCGTAACGTGATGAAATGTAAACTATATACCATTCGGGCTCAGAGTACCTACCTAATACGTTATGTATTTACCGAAAAATAAACGCGGGGCTGATCTTGACCGAATAAATTAGTTTTTATCGCGTGCATGTTTTTAGCGTTTTTGTTGTGAGAAACTGAGAAATAAGCTGAGTGGTCAGAAAACTCAAAAGCGTTTCCTAATGTATTTTTTTTATCGTTTTTTCGATTGTACTTTAGTCCTTATACTATGATAAAAAAATTCTGGTGAATTAGAGTAATATTTTTTCATTTTTACAAATAAACCGTGGAACTGGGCAAGACAGTCGAGATTTATAAATAATAACAATACCTACGCTGGCACCACGTGGCTACGTATAATAAATACTGTTGGTAGTTGATAATTTTACAAATATCATCGTAATAAACCATTGGTACGAAGAAAACAAAGTGTCATATTCTCACTGAACAATAAACGTAGTAATAAAGATTAAGCGGATTTTTTCATCGTTAACAATAAAAAAAACTAAGAAGCCCGAACATGTTTACATTCATTTATCTCATTCGATTTTCATTTTCAAATTTTCGGTAAGTATCTATCTACGTCTAAATAACCACCATATAGTTATTAGTGCGCAAATATTTTTTGTTTACCCATGAATCACAATAATATTTTTTTCTTCCGAAGTTCAAGGTACTTTGAATCATTTTTATTAATGAGAATTTATTTTGGGAGTCTCATTTTTTTAGGGTTAAAATTAATTTGAAAGTTCCATATCATAAAAAAAACCGATTCTAGATAAATGTACTTCCATGTAAAAAAATAAATACATTCAATATAGAAGAATTTTTATTTGGTAGTGTACGTTCAAAATATTGAATTTTGACATAATATATTCTCTCATTTAATTTAAACTTTGAAAAATATTTTATATATTTATTTATTTATAACAGAAAATTCTATATTTGTTATTAGTACTGGTAGGAATGGATTTAAAAGAAAATCGTATTTTTTTCGAACATTGCTTTCCAAGTACAAAATTGGTTTCATACATCAAAGACTTCAGAATGAACTTTTATTTTCCATATTTTTATTTTGATGATTTTTTTCATATTCTATTTCACAAAAATAGACAAAGTTTGATAGAAAATAAGTATAAGTTATTACCACTCTACAAAAAAAAAAAAAAAAATGAAAATCATATTATATTTATTTTGCTTCATCAGATTATATTTTACTAATGTTTTTAACTAGGTACGTACCAGTCTGACACTTTGACAAACAACATTTTGATCATTTGCAAGCTATACAGATATAATATATTATGCATAAAATATACAGAGAGGTAGTTTTATTTGCGATTTGTATCAATCGTGATAGCGCTAAATTACATAAATTTAAATAATATAAATGTTTGCCTATTTAATTATATCTATTTAACATTATTTATAAAAACAAATTTCAAGTGTTTTTTTTTTAGTTTTGCAATTTTATTAGTGCACAATATATCTTATTTCTTCAAGATATTTTTCATGTTTTTATATTCAAATCAACGTCCTAACTATTAGCTTTAGATTATGTTTTCATACTAATATATTATAGCGTTGAAATATTCTTTTAAGCTTATTCTGTACTCGTATTAATGAGATTAAAGTTATGTGTATTGTATTTAAAATACTTTAAAAAAGTTTAAACCTTATTTACAACATAAATCAGGTAAAAAATTGCGCATGAAATTAAATATGTAAATCATTTTTAAAGTATTTCTTTCTAAAAACAGATTTTAATAATTGTATATACAAAACATGAGTTTGTTTGTTTTTGTAATGTTATTTACGTTTAGTAATACTGTAATAGTTTATAATGCAACGTTATCTATTTATTTTGTGTAATAAGTAAAAAATTACGTTTGCAATGATATGAGAACTTATTTTTAAATGCCTTTATGAATAATGTTTAAAACCATTCGACTTACAAATCACATTTGCAACATTAACTTTGATCTCGAAATTAAATTTTTGTTTGTAGGCCATCTAAATAATAAAATACAACAGATTTCATAATTTTTTTTTCGTTCTTCGGTTGTGAGAATATTATACCGGCAGTCCCCCCGTAAGAAAACATTTGTACCGGTACTAATAAGAAATCCCCCAATTACGAGATGCTATATTATTATATGCTTAATAAATATTATGTAAATTAATGAGATGTCTTGGCAAGATGTGCGTTCATAACTATACTACATTGCAGGAAGAGTATATAAATAATTCTACTATATACCATACTAATAGCTAATGTACCCGATCGTAAATTTGATTCGTTTGTCCTAGTCTGCAGAAAAGGTAAACCCCAAAATCACTTTCAAAATAAGAAATGTTCGCAAAAATGATAAAACTCTTACGACAATGATTACTTTGTACAACTACGTGTCTACGTGTGAATAAAATCGTGTATAATATTATAGATATATTGCATTTATGTCTTAACGATCGGATTAAAAAAAAAGATATCCTAGCCATTGATTAAAAAACAAAAAATAGAAAAGTGTATGAAAGCATTTCCTACAATATTTATATACCAATGCGATTGTATTGTATAAATGTTTTTACTTTGAACTTTGATTTTATTATCAAAAAAAAAAAAAAAAAACGTGTCATCGGTGAACACTGGTTAAATGTATTGATTTTAAAAATAATTATTGTCTACACGCACACAAAAATAGGTTTAATTATACGTAAAATATTATAATGTACAATCACGTTTAATCGAAGAATGTAACTAAACGATAGTGCATCAACAATTTTTTTCGTTGATTTCTGCATATTATTTAAATAATACCTAGACGATATTATCCATGTCTATTATTATGCAAATATTATTAAAATTTAAAATGTAATCTCGCATAGAAACAATACAACTGCAGTATACGGTGTGTATAATACATACCTACATAATAAATTATAAAAATAAGCTTCTCATTGCTATTCTGTCATATATATATATATATACAGAATGTACAGAATGTACAATGTACATGTATAATACATAGCAGCGCGTTTGTTTCGAATCACGCGGGGAGGTTAAGCAAAGGGAAAAGTGAAAATACATAAGTCACTTGACCCCCTCCCCCCACTTGGGCAAAGGTCGCCGTTCCGTGAAAGCGTCTTCGGATTATCACGATCTGCTGGGACCAATTACGCCGCGATGATGGTATTTCATAACGTTTTGATTTCCGGCCGGCTGACGACGGTAAAGAACTTCACACTCAAGTAGCTTTATATCATATGAGGTAAGTGTGTAGGTATGCGTTATAATAATAATAATATTTTATATTATATACATAGCGGCTGCGGTGTGTGCAGGTACGGTGTGTGCATCGTATTATGGTCATATTTCTCCTTTTTGATTTGTCATCAGCTCGGAGTGTTTAATTTTCGGGTCATCGTGATCCGGCCGTTTTCGTCGGATTTGCATACGAATAGATGAGCAATGAGCGACGCGTTTTTCGGAAAATTCGCCGACATTGTTTGCTCGCGGCAAACACGCGAAACCGTTCGGGCCAATAATATAACTATTGTAGTGCGCTATATATAAACCGTCTTACGAATTGAATCGTATTATAATAAATTATTATTATAATCACATTATTATTATTACAAAGATCGTACAAGATCGATGAGTCTGAGTTTTCAACAGTTAGGTCTCGCGCGCATCAAGGTCGAAGACGTCTTGCGGTAATAAGACTTGTGGATACAATTATACGAGTACATGCGGGACGACACACTCGACAAGTAATTTACCTCCGTATCCGATCGTGTGTATTTTTGCAGTAGCACTCGTGTATACCCAATATAGGAAAACCGATCAATCGATGATTCGGCTATATTAAATGCAACGCGGAATTAAATCGGACGACGAAGGCACAGTTCGTGAGGTGGCGCGGACTAGCTGTCTCGAGGCGATTAATTCGACGGGCTTATTTTTCTGATATGTCTCGTTCCTTTGAAAGGCATTTCGAACTTTTACGCCGACCTCTTGTCAGGGGGAAAGTCTACTACAACACTATACCTACAAATATTATTACTACTATTACGCACGACTCGATGATAAGTGAGCGGCAATATTCTTAGCGTGCAGCTGAGGGGCGCAGCATTATTATTACCACGGAAGTTGTCAAAAACTCAGCGATTTTCTCCCATCGATCTGTGTGTTATATCGTCGGCCGTCGTTGTAAACGATAATACTAATATTAAATAATGATATCATCATGCACCGACGCACCGTACACATTTTATTATGATATCTCACTCGATATCAGGGTTTCCGCTGCAGGCTCCGTACGCAGAAAACAATGGTGGAAAAAAATATTAAAACCAATAATCAAGAACGTATCTGTTCACGACGGTAAAAGTAAAACATTATAAAAGTCGAATACACAAACGCCTAACTGCATGCATGTAATATTATTTTAACGTTTTAGAAGGCGTGTGATTTTTTATCGAAAATCGTAACGAATTTCGAGGCATCAAACGTATAGTTATCATAACAATGTAATAAATATTCATATTTTGACGTAACGAGTGGTTTTATTTTAAATAAAATTATGGTTTATTATTTTCGTTCGATGCATTAAAACTAGTAGATACTAAGTAACCTATTCTCGTGAAAATAGGAATCATTTATACAATTATAATTTATTATTCACGCCGAAAAAGTCTTACGATTTGGTTATTTTTAGATTAATTATTTATAAAGGTGTTTAATGATCGTATATTATTAGTTATTGAGAAACAATAAAAATAATATTTTTAACTGGTTATCAACAATTGGTTAGTTTATCAGAAGATTTATATGGGAATAGTGTTTGAATGAATAGTAAAGCTAAACATCGAATCCTTCAGGTAAAGATACAAACCAAACCCTTAAAAAGAATTTTCACTTACAATAGATGTAGACTGTAAGAAAAACCATTATATTATATGTTCTGAAAAAATAATTATAAATATGAAAACAAATAAATATTCTATGGTAAGTCTTCCCACATATTCTCTATTTATTTATTGAGAAATGAGAGGAAGGTATATTATATTACCTACCTATATTTATGATGACATTTTTATTTAAAAACTAGCGAAAAGACTATATGCAATTAAATACTATTAAGTACAGCCAAACTAAAGTTATTTAATATTTATACTGATAACCGACGGCATTGTAAGGATATTTAGAAAAAATTATTTTAAAAGTGGTTCCCTAATTTAAAAATATTTAATTGTTTTTGAATTATGCCAGGTTGCATAATCAATCATTAAAAAGTTAATAGGCCAATAGTGAGCACTTATATCTGATTTAGTGGCTCATGATTGATCCATTAAATTTTAATGAACCATTAAATTAATATTTTTATTTTTTTATGCAACTTAGCATTAGTGTCCTAATATGTGCAATTGAACAAAATTAATAACTAACGACATTTCTAAATTATTTTTTATTAAATAATAACATTACTTTTATACAGAGCTATATTTTAATCTTATTTTATTATTATTATTTACATTCATCATAGTTATACAACGAGTCTTCGTAATTTAAAAATTAAATCAAGGTTGAATAAAAAAATAATGTCTATGGATTTAGAAAATATGCTTGTATTTTTTTAGCTCTAAAATACTAAAATCTACTTTAAAAAAAATGGATATGAACATTAAATTGTCTAGTTTTATGAAATAAAAGTATAAAAGAAAAATATAACTTTAATTTAATATAACTATTATTTATTTTAAAGCAAAATAAAATTTGTAAATGCAGCGTTAAATATATAATATAATGTATAAAATGTATATAATGTAGGAAAGTACCTAAAACTTGGTTAATTATGTGTTGTGATATAAACATTATGAATTGAATTTGACTACAAAAGGATTGTTTCTTCTTTCTATATCTACATAATATTATATTATGCAATTAATATGTTAATATATTCATAATTCATAATAACTGAAATAATTTTATAAACATTAAATAATAAATTTATCCGTATTCGTTGGTGCAATTATGTTTATATGCCTAGAATATGTTTGAATCATATGGGTTTTTAAATAGTATAGATACAATCAATACAGAAAACTGATTATTTGAAATTAGCCAAACCATTCAAATGTTTAAATTTGGAATAAGGAATAAAATAAATGATTATATTGTTGCTTCATTTAGGTCGTAAAAATGTATAAACAATATTTAGAATATCTAAATTAAATAAATTATTAAGTATACCTATAATCTAACCTAACCATAATTTTATTTCATATTTTACTATTATAGACTAGTAAAAATAAAAAATAAAAACAAAGCTAAAAATCATCCCGCCACAAAAAATATTATGTATATTTATTTTTATTTTTTTTAACAAATATGCCTCAACTACCAGGGTTATTGGCGTTTAAAAATACATAATATTATCGTTTACTTAATTTTTTCAGAATAATAAATCGTAAATAGGTGAAATATTGATACAATAAGTTTTAAGAGAAATATGTTTACAATATGTGTGTTATTCTAAGTTTTGCTAATGTTATTATATTTTATGCAGATGGTTGCAGGTATCTTTGTATCTTTGAGGAATTCTAATAGTGATGATGTTCTCTCTTCGTTTGGTGCAAGTATTTCACACAGATTGTTGGGGAGCATCAGTTTGTATCTGACGTCTTTATAATTGTATTTAATTTTTACTTGAAAGTAATTTTTTTTTCTATTAATTGTTGAAGACATCAACAAGGTTATTAGCCGGCGTTGCAGTTACCTACATGTTTTTAAGAATTTACATTGATTGCATTGTATTAAATTACTTGTGAAAATGATAATAAAATTAAAAATCCAATTCTTAGAATACTATACGATTGTTTATCCAAAACTAGATAGATTATAAGCTTGTTTTATTTTAATTCTGTCTATACATTCCTTATTCAAACCATTTCGGGGTTGTTTAAAAAATATTCAATGATTACAATATTTATGCATTTAATAATATTACGTAGGCACAGTGAAATTTTTTTGTGTTTTTGATGATCATATAAAATAAAATACTTCGTTATTGTATAATTAAAAGTGCTTTCAAAATTTAAATAAATCGGCCAAGTTCAAAGAAGAATTTTATTTTAAAATAGATTACTTGAATTTAATATATTTGACGAAGAGAATGAAAAATTATTTAAATTAATTACAGGATAATTATTATACGTAATATAATGATAACATAATTTTCGAAACTGTTCGCAGAATAGGTATTAATGAAATTATAAATAAAATTTACGTTATTGAAAGCAATTTAAAATGTAGGTAGGTACTTAGTACCTACGTGTCTAATAATTTATTCGAATATGTGATATATGTAGAAATATCCAATGTTATCAAGAAGAGACTATTTAGTATTTCAAACATTTAAATAGTTTATTTTGCTATGTAAAGGAAATACTTTAAAAGTTTATAAATTCTATTAGTTTTAGTGAAAAATATAGGTGTTATAATATCATAAGAATAGATGTTTCCTTCTGCACGTACTTAATATAATATAAAAATTGGATTATTATCTTAAACACCAACATTTGGGTGAAAAATTCTTTAAATGGATAACAACTTATAGTACTTTTTAGGAGCCTATGGCCAACTAATAATAAAAGAGGGTTATTATTCAATTGTGTAAGAAAAATCATCTCTTTAATACGGTTATTTGCATCTAATATTCACGATGTTTTTAGCTAAAGCTATATTTTGTATATTCTATAAAATGCATTCATCTCAAAATTATTATTTGATGAATGTGATATTCAAACCCTGAGCCCAAAGTGACAATATGATGATTCGCGTAAAATATTTAGTTAACAAATAATTCTTTGAAATATCTTGTTTTTCGTGAGATAAGTTTAAAAGAAACTTTTGATTGATTTTTTTTTTCTTACTTACCTTTTTTCAGAAATTGTTTGAAGCAAATGATTCTGACAATCACAAACACTGTTTAATAAATTTAAATATAACTCAAAAATTATAATATTATTGTTGAAAACAATGTTCTTCTTTGCATTCACCTTCACAATTGGTAGGATCCAATTCACAATCATCTGTTTTTATATAGCCATCTCTTAAGAGATGTTTTTAGTGGAGTGGTAAGGACTTTCATTTTTCAAGTATTTCTCTGTATAATATGCGAAAAACAAATAGTTGTTAAACCTTTTATCCACTGTCATTGGTAGGTACAGTAGGTATAATCGCGTGGGCTTTACAACCAGTTAAACAAATAACAATATACTATAACAATAATTAACATTTTTTTAAATGTCGTTAATACTTTTCTTGTATGCAGGGACAATCTACTCAAGTAAAATTGCGATATTTTGTAAGATACTCAGTAAAAGATAATATAGTCCCAATAGACTGATTTTCATCTTAAACATCTATCGATTCTCATGTAAAAACTAAATACGTAAGTACTAAGTACCTACGAGTGTTAATAAATTATCGTAATAAGAATGCACCTAGGTACATTATATTACCTATCATATATATTATAGTATTAAGTATAATGCGTTTAAGGAGAACAAAATATAATGAAATATCTAAACTTTTATGCTCAAATCAAAATTAGGAAATATGTAAGTACCTAAGTACAGCAATTAATCCAAAAATCATACTAGAAAGTGTTTAAATATAATTCAGTATTACGTAATATGATAATAAAATAGTACCTACAATACCTTATAACTTACGAGTCGTACCTAATATACATCCAAAACTTTTAAAAAAAAAAAATTAATTTATATAAATTTCACGAAGGGTGGGTGTTTTTCACATATCAATATAATATATGTATCTAACACTGTCGACAAATTATTTTGGTATTTTAATCTTAATATTATATTTAGTTGAAGTTTATAAATGAATATATTTTAACCGTATTTTATTGAATTCAAAATATTATAATATGTATCTAAATCTGAAACGAAAATATAAATAGGTATCTGACTATGACAATATTTTGAAAACAACTATACAAATATCAAAGGTTCAGATAAAATATATTTTGTGTTTACAGGTTAAAATACGGCCAATAGGATTTTCAATGAAATTGATACCTTCGCCGTTTTAAAAGAACCAATATTTTACAAAGTCCATCCTAAATAATTGTTGTTGGATAAATATTTTATTTTATTTTTATTTTGACTTTTTCCGTGTCTTATTTATTTGCATTTATAACGTATAAGTGATTCTTTTATCATTTATTCTACGTAGAAAATATATTTTACACTTAAGCTTTGATGACATATTAAATCGGAATATATTATATTATACAACATTATTATAGTAATATTATATATTTAAACATTTTTCTGTTTTTTTTTTTTTGATATCATAGATATTAATTAAACAATAAATTATGTTATTTTATTGGTGTAATTATACATTTTATATTATATTATTACTTATGTTAAATTTTGAAAAATGTATTTGGATAAATTCGCTTAATAAATTAGGTATGTCCTAAATTAACTTTCGCACGTAAAATTTTCCCCTAACATGCCTTAACATATGTGTGTAATACGTTTATTACAAAAATCTAGTTTAAACCGAGAATATAACAAATATTTTATACTCCTGAAATAAAATTATGAAATTTCATGTTGCAATAAAACTTCGTAAATAAAATGAGACAACTGTGAGAAACTACTAGAGTTTGAAAGATTATCCAATAGGAATAAACATCATTATAGTAATGAAATGAAAGTTATACTGAATGGACCAATTTTAACTTTTGAAATTATTCATTATACAATTATAATAATATTATTAAATATTATTTTTATAAAATTGTTTTTATTTTAAATCATAATTTCAATCCAAAGGTCAAAATAACATTATCAACTTACTTATATATTATCTAAATTGAATATTATGCAGAAAACATGAATACTTTATAGATTTGGATATTTTTGATTTAGCCGATTATATTATTTTAAAAATTAATTATTATTCGTTCTGCTTAGAATTGAAGACACTTAATATAAATGTATAACCTATTAATTATTACTACAATAAAAGTATGTTTTTTTTTTTTGTTTTGTAACGATTGCATGGTATCACATGTTATTCTGAACACGTTCCGAATCCTAAAAAAAAATCAAAACAGATATGGTTTGATAAATATATTATTTCCAGTTAGTCAATTCAACAAAGAAAGAACATTAAAGACTGTTTGATTGGAAAAAATTTGAGTAGGTAATGCGTTTATATTTTACTTTTAGTCTAGGTAAACCAACGAAGGAGAGTCATTTGAGTTTCATGTTTAAGCTTGCGAATGTGTGAACTCGTATTATATGCTACTGTATAATATTATAAATTAAAATATACATGCATATACGTATATCTATGTATTTTTTTTCTAATCGTTTTAACCATTTTATTCAACAAAGTTTTAGAACAGCCAGTTGTTTTGCATATTTTTATTTCCGCCTTTAAAATTGCTATTTTATGGAAAAATAAGAAGAGAAAACTTAAATGGCTTAATTAAATTTGTATAGGGTTGTTTTGTATTAGCCAAGTCCTTTACAAAAGTTCAAACAAAAATATGATTTGTATTATATATTTTAACATTTATTTAGGTGTCAATATTGATTGTTGTAGTATAAATCAGTATAACATAATAATCGAAATTCCAAATCGTAAAAAATTAGATTAAAATGTATTAAATTATATTTGGTGTATCACACGGTATTATTTTGTTTGTTTAAATATATTTGATAAAAATAAATTGCAGTGCCTACTAGCGTGATGATTTTTTTTGAACCACAGGTAATTAAAAATGTATTAAGTGTTTTTTTAATAGTTGGTCAGTAATATTAAGCTTATTTCATGTTACGAGTACACTATGGCATTAATGATACTTTCTAGCTTCTAATTATTTTTTTACATTTTAAGTTATTGAATGTTTATCAAGAATATTCGTGATCTTCGTAATAGATTTTATACATTGTATTATTTAGTTAAAATTATGCTCATGTTTGTACAAATTATTGTGAATTTGAATTTTATTTGAACGTTTTTCAAAACAGGTTTATATGAAAATGAGACCACGAAAAAAAAATTAACTTAAAAAAATATTATTATTTTATTTTATTTAACTAAGATTTAGTGTAGATTTTATAATATGCCTGACTATATTATATTGTATTATATTTAGAATTTAGGTACTAAATAGTAAAAAATTCATGTGATAAATACATTAAATTATAATAAACAAAAAAATATTTATGTTATATAAAGAATATTTAATATAGAACCGTAATATTATGATAGTAATACAAATTGTACGAATATTTTGCATCATTGAGTTGACGATATAATATATGGGCGTCTTTACTATTTACAATATTTACATATTAAATAGAAAGCGATTGTTATTGCATATCAACGGACAACGAAAAATCGTTTTAGCAGCTTTTTGAAGACTATTTAAATGTTCTCACTTCAAAATAAAATGCAAATCAACTTGAATTATATAATTAATTTTCAACACATATTTAAGTAGTATATTAGTATATTGTATTAAACAATTTTTTGTTTCTTAACTATTATTTCCGTTATCAGTTATGTTTAAATTATTTAATATTTGTATTTTTACCGTGATTTCTTAAATTTAAATGAAATTGCAATTTATAGAAGTTGCTTAAGTCTATAAAAATTATTTTTTATTCTAGGTTGAAAAAATGTACTTACTTAATTTTACGCATTTAAAATTATTAAGTAGGTACATATAAAATAGTTTTAAGCAAATAGACACAAATAGACATTTTTTTTTCAGTTTAGGTAAAATGTGAAATGTTATTAATTTAGAGTTCGGATGTTGATGACCTAAAAAAACACACAAAAATTACCTAAAAAATGCGAAAATGCCCTAAAAACTTCACAAAATGACCTTAAAAATTATCTAAAAAACTAATTAAATAAGTGAAAAAACGTATTTATAAATAATAATTTTTATTAGAGGTATGGGTGTAATAGTAATTTAAAATATGAATTATAAATATATTAAGCATTTAAATAATTTATAAATAAATTTCAATATTAAAAATAAACATTTGCCCTAAAATCTACAATTTGGGAAAAAATGTACCACATTGCACCTATAAAAAGTACCTACAAAAAATGTCCAAAAAGATGAAAAAATGACTTTAAAATGTTGAAAAATAACGTTAAAAACATAAAAATACAAAATAAAATTATAATATTCTGCATCAAGGGAGCATGAAACAAATTTTTAGCTAGGATAGCATTGTATAGAATCAAAGGAAAAAAAATTCAAAAGTCATCAACATCCTAACTCTAGTCATGATGAATAAAAATGAGTTAGGTATACAAAATGATTAAGTTTTCATATTAGTCAAATCTACCCAAAACAATTGGAAGCATACTAGTTTTCTAACTTTGTCTAAGCCGATTAAAGTTGAGATCTCTTAACTAACTTAACGTACACTCGGAAACATTATAAGTATTTAGGAACTAAATAGAGAGCCTAGGTCTTTTAATGTTTAACAAACAATCAAACAATTAATTCAATACAGTTTTATAAACAAAATTGAATCATTTTGGCTTTGTTTAGACACACAATAATTTAATGAACGTAAGTCTCCGTCGTATTAACTCAGATATTACATGTACACATTGTTATGCTCTGAAGACAGTATCAATTTGACAATAAATCTATGTTTTCTAATACTGATCGGAGTGAAGAGTATATTCATGTTTCAATAATGAATTTTTTTTTTAAATCTAATTACACGATAATATACAGAAAAAAAAATGCACTGATTATTAATTAACTTTGAGAATGTTTCTTAAAAAAATTAAATGTTGATGGTATTTTTAAAGGTAAAATGGAAAATTTTCAGATGTTCTCAAAATAAAAAGCTGGAATTTTTTATATAAAACCATTTTTCGACAAAATCGATTTTCTTATTTTATTGTTATTCAAAATCAAATCACTATAAATTCCTGATATTGTCAATTTTCTTTACATAGTAATATTTTAAGTGTTTTTGAGCTATGCAGCATAGAAATTTATTTTATTTTTTTCTATAAATTTCAATAAAATTGTTTACTCTATTACTAAACATTAGAATATACTGTTTCTCATGATTTGCTATTATACCTGTTTAAAAATATCAACGAAACATAAATACAATCTATTTTTTTTCTATAAGAAGTTTGAATTCAATATTTGATAAACTTCTTTAAAATTAAGAAATTTTGAAAATCGTTTTGCAGTTTAAAAATGTATAAGATTTAATTTAAGCTAACACGGGATTCCTCATAAATAGTTCATATATACTGATAATAAAAGATAAAAACATATAAGAACCTTAATTTATAGGAAATTAACACTTTTAACGTATATTATTATATTTTATACTTACACACATTGATATTTTAGAATACAATGGTTTTGGAAAAATATAATTCAACCAACTATATTATTATTAGGTAGTAAAATAAATTCTATAGCAATATACATATTTCATCACAAAATATACTGAGTAATATAGGCTGATAGACCATTTTAGTTTTTTTTCTCCTTTTTTTTGTCTTATTTAACGGATCAAAAAGCAATAACATGTAACCCAAGTAGATAAAATCCACATGCAAAGAATCTGGCATATAAGTAAGTTCAAAATTAATATTTTGAAGAAATTAAAGTATTATTAATTAAGTAGTTGCCATGCTGGCCTACTTATTATCAGCAGTCAGTCATTCATATCTGTGATAAAATGGGAATCTACATTCGCTTGTACGCACAAATCTTTCATTTCTTAGATAATTACTACAGTGAAATCAAATCAAGAATGTAATATGAATTATATTTTTGATTTTTTTATGTACAAATTTGAGTATTAAAGTTCAAAGGTAAGCTTGTTATTAATTTTGCGACTATCACATACCTAATCATATAGGTATCTAGTTATATTAAATCTAAAATGATTGTCAAAAAATGTAAAGAATGACTTTTTTTGTTTTAAAAAGTCATGGATTTACAATAGGTACCTATTGTATATTATATGGTTAACCATAAACTTTAAATTTCAATAACAATAGTTTTTAAAATGTTTACACCACTGTCTTCACTGTCCTACACCCTGAATGTGAAAGAAGCGAGACGAATACATGCGCGTGGTAACTTTACATTGTCATGTCTGATTTGTGTTATTTTTAATAAAAATGTCATGTTCTCTCGTTGTTATACATAACTTCAGTTTTATACAACCATATTATCTATTGTTATAACCACAAAATAATAATTGTCGGTCGTAATTCTGTCACCCGGACGTTCGGATGAAAGTACTTTCAAACAGAAAATACATAGTTACACCATAATATGTTAAAATAATTGTAACTGTAAATGGTAATTTGACTAAAATTGCTACTTGTGTACTTTTTAACTGTGGCTTGAAAGGGAATATATATATATATACTACGTTTTCCCCTATTCGGCTTTCTGAATAATGTCCGTTTAATAGTATTCGATTGATCATTATAAGTATATGTCCTCTCAAATGTATTATACTTATGCATCATGCTTCTTTAGAAATGTCAATTTCAATTTAAAATACTGTTGATATGATTTATCGTTTAATGGTTAAGAATAAATTACCAATGAATAAAATGATCTACAAATATTTAGCAGTTTTTTTTTTTACTGAATCATGTCAAGTATTCCAGTTTTTGTTATATACCAACATCTTAGTAAAAATGTATAAGAACAATAAGAACACCTACCTAATATACCTATAGTATACACTATACAATAATTATAGTTATATTAAAAAACCGCAAAAGTCATTCTAATTGAATAGTTCACTGTAATGGATAATTCTGAGTGAAAACGGTTTGTAAATTTCAAAAATTCTTATTGCATAAAACTATTTTTGTTTAATTTTTTAAAATTAAAAACTAAAAAACTTTAACTTTTAAATTGTAGCTTTAATATTGCTACATTACTTTTGGTGAAAATGTATAATAATTATTGAATATTGTTTAACTTTAAATAAGTATCTATTTGCATGTCTTTCCCGAACCACTATATAACCTATACCTACTTGCTATTATATTCAATTTCCTTACAAAAGATTCTGTAGTATATTATAAATTTAAACAGTGAGAAAGAGTGAGAGAGAAATAAATTAAATTACTCATTACTATTACATTTTTGATTATGATTTTAACAATTATGTTCTTAAATAGTCTATACTATAAACACATTATTGTTTTTATCATCGAATTTAATTTTTAAATGTTGACTAAAACTCTAAAAAGTAAACATAGAAGAAATTAATAGAACTTATGTTTGACAAGAAAATGTTTTAATGAATACAATTCTTTAAGAGCTTTCTGCGAATAATCAATATCATACCTAGATAGTTCTATCTAAAAGTATAAAAATATTTTATTTTATATTACAAAATACGTGATTTTTTCATATTAGTTATCAATTTATCATCTTAAATACTACGAATGATATAATGCAAGGTATTTTTAAAATTACATATTCAAATTATATTACTTGTAAGTATACAAATTACTCTAGTGATATGAAAAAAATCAGATTTGATTTTCATCAGAAGCAAATTTGATTTTTCGTTTTCCTAATAAATTGCTATTGTCTTCCATGATTTAAGAAAAATCATAAATAAGCTTAATTTCTCTGAAGAATTTATTTTCAGAAGTTTTCTGTTTGATCTGCTTTATTTCAAAAGACAATGTTTAAAAAGACAAAAATACTTCAGACTTTAATCTCTACAAAATAAAAAGTTTTCTAAAAAATTTTATTTCCCAGAATTTTAAAACTTAAATAATTTGTTAATTCTTTGAATATCTAACGTCAAAAGTTAATTAAAATTGCATAGTTTTTGTACTTTAAACTAATATAATAGTACTACCTATATTATATCATTTTATGCGTGAAATGAAACTATAATTTGTACAATATGTCAGTTTATTTAATAATGTTTAACAAAAATATGTTGATAAGCTGAACACACGTTATGGGACCGTCTGACAGTATTGTTCTAAACAGTTTCCATCCGGTCCTAGTTTTTTTTTTTTTTTGTGGCGGGGTGGTTATGCTAAATACAATATAGTAATAAATACTAAATTAATTAATGTATTAACTATAATACAAACCACATACATATCCAGAATTGCTAAAACCAGTGTTGTGATTGGAGGGGGATGGATGGGTCACCAATTCCCATCGAATTAAGACTGTTTTTTTTTATGATTTATATTATTTCCTTAGTATGAAATTGTCATATTAGCGTTTAATTATATATGAAAATTATTGTTAAAAATTATGATATTATGTGGAGCATTAATAAGCGTTCTATAAGACTCAAAAGCTACATTAAAATATTTTTATCGCTTATCGCTTCGTCCTCCCCTTAAACTAGTTGAGATTTAGATTCACCACTGCCCGATAGAGTACTTATCATTGGAGACTCTGAGAAAAGTATTACAGGTTAGTGTCATACTCATCATATTTACCAGATATCTTTCTTCTGGATAATATGTATTTGATCTGCATATATCATATTGATTAATGACGATTGATCATTTCATTTCGGTTAAATTTAATTCATCCGATTAATATCTATGGACGAAATTTCAGAACATTTAAATTTTAAGTATTCTTCACAAAATTCATTACGTACTTGGTTATAATTAGGATGCCCACATTAGTACAATACTTAATATGATCACTATGACAAAACTATAATAAATGAACATTATTGATACACTAAAATTTTTATACGAAATATTTACTATAACATGAGGTGTAAATACATAACAAAATGCACAGGTGCTATTGTTTGTGCTCCTTTAGTAAGGTTTTTTCTTTCATAATAAATAATATAATTTATCAGTTATACATTAGTATTATTATAAAAACATTGCTCTTTGGTACTGTTTTAGTTGTTAAATAAAGCCTTTTGTTTGTAGATACGTTAAAATCTAAGACTAATTATAATAATTATTTGAAAATTTGGATCAAATATACTTTATTTTTATTTAAGTTATCTAAGCTAAGTTTGTAAAGTTAGATTTTTGGTAAAGTTAAAACTTATGATATCTTTAGCTTTTTTGAAGATACGTAAGATAGTGTACGCTAAAGGTTTTAATTATGTACAATAAAGAAATGATATTAAAACATTTAGTACTCAGAAAATTATTTACAATCAAACAAATCAAACGTCAAAAAAAAGCCTCCTTTAGTTAAATTACTTGTTTACTAAAATACATTAATTAAAACAGTCTTGAATGTTCTAGTATTAAAGGATATCTCTTTATTAACATTAAAACTTATTTTAAATGTTACATAACAAGCAAATAACTTAGCATAGTTACTTACGTACATAGTTCTCTAAATTATTATTTAAGTATTTATTTTCGTTTAGTCGAGTTTTTTTTCTTCAAAAACGTCATATAAACAAAAAATATCTACATTGTTAAATGTTAATATAAGTAATGTAAAAACTACAGATAATCATAATAGTCCTTACAACTTTAATAATAATATGAATGCATACATCGGTCCTCGGAACCCCACGAGAACACTGCAAAATATCGATTTCCGGCTACTCGGAAAACTCGCTATTTTGTTATTATTATGATTTCACTCGAATAGGTTGTCACAGTAGTCAACAAAACTATTGCCGCATTTATATTTTTGTACACGGATTTGTCATAGACGCAATCACATTTTGTGAATAATAATAGTAATAATACCTAATAATAGGTAGGTTTATTAAGCGGACGACGATGACAACGACGCCGTGTGTATATTAAATGATAATAATATACGACTTTAACGAACCCATGCGGTCGTCGTGCACGTAATAGAGCGTGCGGCGCGAAATACAAGGCGCTCAAACTGTGTAAAAAATAATAATAGTAATAGTAACAATAATAATATATTGCGATATTAATAATATAATTTTAATCCTTTTGTGGAAACGGATAATAAAGCGAATTTTATAGTCTGCTGAACAACAATAAAGCTCAGGGGACGATTATTATGTACGTAAGCATGCTGGACAAACGATATACGTATTACGTAAAGTATACGAGTTGTACGAAATCCGTCACAAACGACCACAATATGTCGTCGTGTTATTATTAAAATATTATATTTTAATAATGTTGTAAAATCTTGTTGTTCAAATTTTATCGGTTGGTTTTTACTCTTATATAAAAACTCAGATGGCGGCCCTTTACGTTTAACGTACACATGTACTCACATACACATGTACCTACACACACACACACACGCGCACATACTAGGGCTAGATTTTTTTTCCACCATTGTTCAAAACGATTTAACTCAATAATGTTTACTTGTTAATTATTATTATCGTCCATTGTAATGTATTGATGTGAAAAATGAATTATATTATAGGTATTGTATATGACGCCGTTTTATTATGCGTGCATTTGATGGGTTAAGCCCGTAATACCACATATTATTATATTTACCACCCTTGTTTTTGAGTTGTTTGGTATTGATATTATGTTGTATTTAATGGCCGTGAAAAAAATTATTCTCTAACAGAATGCGCACAAGAAAGTTCATATAATAATTAAAATGTTACAGTCATATTATTTCGGTTTCAGTACTCTTTAATGATTTACTTAATTTATTATGTTTTCTTAGTATTTGTGAGAAATTTAACAAGCTAGCAAAATGAATTCATAAAAGATTATAATATGCATTTTTAATAATAAAATAAGTATCAGTATTGAGTATTAAAGTATAAGTATTAGTATTAAATAAGTTTAAATTTTGAGTTCAGGGGCGTCATTTCAGGTTTTTTTCGGGTGTGCGAAGTTTCAAGCAGGCCATTTTGAAATTTCACCAGGCCATATAAAAATAGATATACATACGTTTTTGTATATTATCCTGTATTCGATTATTTCCATACATTATAGACCGGTTATTATAATTTGATTTTCATATAAATAATTGTGTATTCGTGGCTCGTGCATTATTTTAGGCTTCAGCAAGGCGCAGGCCAATATTGTAACATTCTAAAAGTAAGGGGTGCAACCGCACACCCTGCCACCCCCCCCCCCAAATGACGCTTCTGATTGAGTTGGAAAATGTAAAAACTATTATAAAACGATTTATTTTTTGCATTTTAATAAAAACATAAAGATATTGTTAGGGATCAAACAGAAATAGTATAATAAATAAAAAAAATCACAATAAAGTGGGTATAGTATAAGTATTATAGTATACTATACTATAGTAGGTATATTATTATTTCCATCAAACTAGAGACTGTAGTTTCATCTAATAACTGATAGGATGGGTTCTGCTGATATACTTGTATTCCCAGAAAATTCTTCTGAGTCAATATTATCGTCTCACATTTTTTTCGCTTATTGAAAAAAAATATAATAAGATATTTTGATGAAACAATATTTGAATTGTTGATTAATAATTTATCTATAGAATTTTAAAGTAGATAATGGGAAGGGTGGTTAATGTATTAACTGTCCCTTACCAATATAAGCAATAACACAAAATAATAATAAAATAAAGGCACCTACCAACTCTTCTTATTTTAACAATCCTTAAATTAATTAAACCCAACATTCTTACGTTTAAAATATTGCATTAGAAGTTTTTAACTGTCTATTAACTAAAATTATGTTATCACATCATTATAGTTAATTGATCTCATGAAAGATCAAATAGATATCAAACGAATTACAACTTATAAGCTCATAAGTCATAACACAGTTTATAATGGTGCATACAAATCATAGATTTAAATACAACAAAATTTATTATAGGTTGGTACTTTCATCGTTTTCGTAGTTATAAAATATATGAAATAATCAATTATCGATTTCCAAGCAGTTTGCCCGAGTTCACATATTCGAAAATGAGTAATATAAAATTCAGTATAATATTATAAATTAATAACTCTATAGTTAAACATTGAAATATATAGTAGAAAATTTTAGCCACTAGCTATACTGGCTGTTATTTTACAAAGGCTTATAGCTATTTTGAAGTAATTTAATTTGCTTGTTTCATTTAAACAACTAAAATTTTTTAGATAATACTTACTTATCTATGAATGCACTTAAAAAAAGTTGAGTAATACATTATCTTAAAGCAGAAGTAAAAATTAGATCGTCATTGAGTGGCTCACTGTGATGGATGTGTACAATTTTAATTCGATGATAAATCATTAACGCATACAAAAAACGATTCTAATTGAAGACGGTCAGCCAGCCATAATATCATGTAGAATATAATATGTATATTGCTGGTTATTATTGTGGTAATTTATTTTATAATCTACAACAGTAGCAAATATTTTATAAGTTTATATAATTTTTGATACATTATAAACTATGAATAGGCAATAGCAAAACATTTATCTAAATGTTTTGAAAATTACATTGTGTGGATAAATTATGCTAATATACATTAAATGTTACAACTACTCAAGATTTTTTAAGTCATTATTATTTATTTAAATAACTAACTTTATCATAATTTGAATTTAAAATCACTAAAAATAAATGTTAAGCATTAGCTATATACAACTTGAACATCATTATAGATTTTCAACATTACACAAAATAATTTACAAACTTTCATGAATTTGACTAGTTGGTCGTAATTTGAATCTAAAATTCTTATGAAAAAATTTATGTTTATAGGTACGTATCTTTAATAATTTTAAATGGATACAGGAAAAATGGATAAAAGAATGTTTCAGTTTTCAAAGTTTTTGACCAAGCAAAAATTGTTTCTTTGAAAATGTAATTTTCTAAAAAAAACTGAAAAAAAAGATTGAAAATAGTTAGAAAATAATACCATGTAAAAAAAATGATTGTATAAAAATGTGGTGAAAATTTCAAGTGTTTACAATTATTTACTGTTGAATTACACCATAAAAATAACAATAGAGAATTGAAAACCAGTTATGCTTAAAAAATTTCATTACCTATTGTGTTTATTCCTGATTGTTTTGAAAATTACTGAAATTTTTAAATTTTAATTCTTTAACAGTACCAGTTATATCTAATTGTTAATCAAGTATCATACCGACAGATGATGTTTGAAATATCTTCCTGCTATGTATCGTATTGTGTATACTGAAAAAAATACTTACATCACTGTAAAATGAATATATCAATATATTTATCACTCCATTCTGTTATCGTTTTCATAAAATAAATAAAAACAAATAAACAATAGTTTAAGTATATAATGAAAGAGCATATCTACGTAATATATCGTTTTCAGATGATATTTTGTATTATAGTTGTAATAGTGGTTGGTGGACGGTCTCACATAAGGTCATTGATACACATTGTCATCGAAAGTTATGTTCATGGGTGTTATTAGGGTAGTTAAAGAAGAAAAATATATTCTATTATTATGTAGGCCTTGTCACAATTATTTTTATATTCGTGTATACTCGTACACTCACTCATTAATAAATGAGCACAATATATTTTTAATATAAAAATAGTTAGGTAGCCTTAAACTATTAATTAATTAAAACTTTTTATGATGATATATATACTTATACCTTGCAGTATCCAGAATCGAGGACCACATTAAAATACATGGCGAGTTAACAAAATATTATCGTAAAAAAAATAATATGAATTTTACAAAAACACAGCTGTTATATAATAATAATAAAATGATTTTACTTCACTCAGAAATAGGATATCGACATTTTATTGAAACTAAATAGCAGTCAAAATTAAAAATAATGAAAAAATAAAAAAAATACGGACTTGAATATAATAATATCAACATTTCTCGACGTGTTAAAACACTTTACATTATTAATATATTATATTTCACTCTGTGGCAGTAATAATAATAATAATAATAATAATTTTAATTCTAAAAACTAACTAGGTACAACAATATTTACATATTACTCGCATTATAGGTAATCACAGATTTTATATATCTATATATCTAGTGTGAATATAACACGTGTCATAAATAAAATAATATATAATATTGATATATTCTAGGTATGCGCTTATCATGTTATACAATTAAACTCGATATAACGACTTTATTATTATTATCTTTATACAGAGATTGTTGTTCTGGATCCAGTGGTATTTCAATAGATGTATCCTGAGGCAGTCTCATATTTGACAACGCGGAGGTAGTTGTTCCATTGCTGACGCAAGAAGACGATCTAACGTTGTTTGCTGGTATCCATGGCATCAGTTCTTTGGGGTCCAGCTGATGATCACTGTGTATTCAATTCAAATTTATTACTACAACAATAATTATTATTGATGATTGGTTTTAAATAGCTATTCTGGTCAAAACCTGTAATTTCATCACTTAAACACAGTAGCTATGACATTATAATATTAAGATTATATAGTTACAATAAGTAACTTTGGTTAGTAAAAAAAAAAAAAATAATCATAGTTTCAAATGTTTGGAGAAATTTTATCTATTGAAATCTAAGGTATAGCATTTGGAAATAGCTTTTTCTTACATAATTAAAAAAAAAATTTTTCTTGCTATTATTTTTAATTAATAGATGAACAAATTATTTTGTGGTTATCAATGCCACTCTGCAACACTATAAAAATATTAAATAGGTATTCAAAATTTATATTTTATAACTGTTACAACTAACTACTCTTTTGAAATTTGATTTTAATAAGTTGGATTTTTCATAAAATGTTGCATCATTCAAAAAGGAAAAAAAAATAGGTCTTATTAGTTTATAAAAATTGATTTTTTTTTTAAGTCAGTGTAAGAATACATTTTATTCATAATTGTATCTTCGATTAACTTATCATAAATTTTGATTTTTACAAATTTAGTTGGTTTTTAAGAGTTTGTTACCAAACGTTTTAATGTTACTAAACGGTATGATTTTTAAGAAGGAGCGAAATTATGGCAAATATATAAATCACTTTTTGAACATAAAATTTTAAATCAATTATGACTCTATATTATTCTAATTAAATGTAATTTTTTATATGTTTAAAACTTTTTACTGAAGAATCTTTATGTATATAGAATTACTGAAACATAATTTTAACTAAAATAACACCTCCCTTCAACACTTGGTAATATGATTTGTTGCCTCTTGTTAAGTTAAAGAGAATTAGTTGACTCGTAGAGATACATACATAATATAATGGCAACAGTATTTATGATGGTAATAACATATTGTTTTGTGGTATAAAAGATTTTAAATTTAAATAATTATTTTTAAACAAAAATATTCTAATAGTTTTCAGTTAATATTTGAAATATTTATATGGAAATTCAAATAATGCATAATATTTAACTAAGTAGGCAATCTAGTAAAATATCATCTACAATCTACATAGATTGTATCGACAAACAATATAAAATCTTTTAATTACCTACCTATGTAATTATTATATAGATAAAAGACAAATATTTATTTAGTTTAATAATTTATCAATAAACGTACCATATTATATTGTTTTGTTTTACCGACATCCAAGATCGACCATATTTTTTTCTCGAAGCAAGAAATTTCCGTTTTGTCTGCCATCTAGTAATGTGGTATTTTAATGTGTTTTGAACTTCATTGTTAAAGAAACAATACAGTAACGAGACGGTAAACCCCTAACAAATAAAACGATACACAATAATCATTTGTATAGTTGATAGGTATTCAAATATGATTAATAAATATTGTATAAGAACAGATTCAAACATAAAATATTTGTATTTGAGGTGAAATATGTTCATGCGTAGAGCATAAGTGGGCATTTGATTGAATTTTTGGAGAAGTTAGTATTATTCAAATTAAAGTTACCCGTATCCCGATTAATTTTTACGTGGATATGCACGCAATTCATTGAGTGGCTATTGCAGTTCTGGGGAATTAGCACCCAAAAACCAATATCTAATATCTAACATGGCATATTATGGTAACAGTGTTTATCGATGAAACTTTTCGTAACAATATTCCACACGTTAAATTAATTATATTTTAGTACGATGTTGTCAAATTTTACAGTTTTAAATAGATACTTATTCATATAGAATAAAAAATGAGCCTATTAGCCAGTAAGTATCAACTAATTTTATTAACTATTCTGTACCTCTTAACGTACAACAAAATATGTAGTAAATTTTAATGAAGATAAAAGTTGAAATAAAGATGAAAGCATGTTAATTTACAGTATTTTAACGATAAATATTTTGGTCTATCAAATCTAAAAGTACATGATAAATAAAAATATCAAAAATTACAAATAAAAATTTGTTGAGGAATTTATCTTAAATGTTTAATAGTCATTAGTCATTTTTTTTTTTTTAAATAATTTATTATAAATGTTAAATATCATGGAATTATATAGATTTATGGTTATACAAATCAAAAAAGTGTTAAAAATGTTTAAGTAACCATTACATAGTTCGAATTTTTTTAAACTGATTAAAACACATTTAATTTGAATATTGTAATATTGTACAGTAATTATAAATTTTATTTATTTATTTATTTATTTTTATGTTGTAGTCTAAATAGTTAATAGTATGCAATTCAACCTATGGGACTATCGGAACTTCTCCCACCCCATAAATCTCATCTACCTCTAGATCAAAATATTTGTTCTATTGCCGTACCCCCCCCCCCCCCCCCCCTATGAGAGTTGTTGTATTAAACAAAATATATTCGATATCAGGTTATAATTAAAGGCAAAAAGGTAAGTCGTACTCAATTGGGTTGTAAGTTGTAACCAAATATTATACATATTGCAGATGTATGATTATAAAAATAGTACTCACCTGTGTGCTGATGATTACAACTTTGCTAAATTTGTAAATATTGACCAGTAGCCCCGTGGAACTGGGATTGATCATATCCAAACAAAAAGTGATGCCCAGTAGTGGTATTAACACTAAAAGAGCTTTGGTGGCCTTTTTGTAGTTGTGCGTTTCTGCGGATTTGGTGGACCTTATTTTTGTTATCAGTACCTTATGAAAACCGGTGACAAAAATGAACATCATAATATAATAATAGTATGACGTTTGACTATATTACATAGACCTTAAAATATCTATGGACTTTTGATTTTGTCAAAATTAATTACCCGCATAATTTTTACAAGGAATGTAGAATTGATCAGCAAAACGATGACTATCGGTGACTGGTATATCCAATCGTCTACATATGATGCCATTAAAGGACAGTATCTTTCGTATGTGATCTGGTTATACAAATCTAGCTAATAAAAAAAGAGCGTCAACTTTTATCATAATTATTATTATATGTTTTAAGTGCACGTGTTCAATGATAACTTACGTCGTTTTTAGTCGGCACTAAAAGTTTTGTGACGCACCACGTGGAAATAATGATCAATGGTATTCCTAAAATGTAAAATGCATTAATAATATACTCGAGTTGTACTGTTGTAGGTTAATATATTATATTATCATCTTAACAATTAGCCATTGTATATGTCAGCCGGTGTAACAGGTGAATCATACCCCCAGGAGGTACGATTTTCCTAGGTTATTAGTAACCCCGGTACTGATTTCCTAGGATAATAATACCTCCACGGGGGTATGAAAAACTTAGGAAATGTATACCCCCCTCCTATAATATTCCTAGGATATCTATATCTCCTAAAATGTCAAATCCGGGGATAAATCCTAGAAATTTTATACCCCGGTATGATTTTCCTAGGAATTATATACCTCTTAAAATGTCATACCGGGTGGTACAAATATCCTAGGAATTTCGTACCAGGAGTACTATTGGCCTATTATTTGTTTAAATTTTATACCATAAATATATTTAAATTTTAAACTTAAGGTCATATGTTTACTTGCTTAGATAATTAATTATCAATAAGATTTTTTTATAAATATATCCATATATTTTAGCTTGTTTGTTTTTATTCTGATGTTGTTTTTAGTGTAAAAGTTAAAATTGTATGGTGTATAAAATATACATATAGTAAAATATGAGGTAGGTTTGCTGTAAAAAAATTATTATTCCTAATTGTAAAATACATTGAAGTTATTGAACATTGTTATTGGAAAACGCAAAATAAAGATGTATAGCCCCTCCCCCGCCCAAAAAATGTAATAATAATAAACCTCTAGTTACGCCTATGCCTTACGACCTATATTTTAGCAGTTTAGCCTAATACTCTCAAAAGTATCTGCGTACAATAATTTGTCACGTGTCATAAACCAACGTAATTCAGGAGGTGATAAATTGATTGCAAAGAGTATTCTGCGCAAACAGATGTCATGCACCGATAACGGAACGCGCTTCGGGACTCATTAACGAGTGTTCAAACAATATTACGATATATTAGGGGAAACTAAACTGTAGGTCGCTAACGATTTAAAAGTTGATTACCTCTTTGTTAGAATATATTATTATCAGTGCTCGAATTGGGTAAAATTATGTGGAGACGCTCAATCCAACGGTTTAAAAACTGCGTTCCAAGTGCACAATTACTTAACACAGACCCGTAGGGGGTTTGACCTCCACACCCCCCACCCATCGCAAACTTTACTTATATTTTGAATACCACTTTTCAGATACACAGATATTTAAATTCCAATATTGTAATATGTAATTTTTATCACATACTAGTCCACAAATATAAATACAATAAATCATAGGAAATGAACAATGTGATATTATAATTAAATGATAAGCAAATTATGAAAATAAAAATATAGAACCATAGAAATGACAATAAATTAATAAACTATTATCAATAATAATTTTGATACTAAAAATTTTAAAACTCTTTAATGTAATAGTATTATACTTAATAAATTTATTGAAATCTATATTTTAACAAAATGTGTAGTTTAAATTTAACGGAATTTAAATCGGTAAATCCACTGTTATTATTTAATTTTGCTCGAACAATGTCAGGCAAGATCAGCTAGTAATTTACAAAAATAAATTGCACTGAATTGTTTTTTTAAGACATTAATATTTAATTAAACACTTAATAATAGTCTACAAGCTACAATAACACGATGACTTACCTAATTACACCGCAAATGATTTTAATATAAAAAACAATATTATTATTTATTATTATTAATTTACCATCGTGTCTTACTCTACTTACAAGTCACAGGTGCATAACAATAAATTAATTATACTTATACAAGTTGTTTTACATTTTATGATTGGATCACTAATTAAATTTTGGTTTTAAAATGTAAAAAGTATCTAATAAAGTATGCAAGCTTTATACAAACCAACAAATATTTATTTTACTAATGGGTGGGTAATTTGTTGTCATTTTTTATATAAAAATTGAATATTCATTTTAAAGTTTAATGGATTTTATAATGCTGCAACAAATATCAATATGTAACCCACTCTCAGAAAATAAGTTCGTTTTTTAAATAATATTAAACTTGTTTATATTTTAATTTATTTGTTCTTAAAAAAACAACTGTAAAACATTTTAAACTCCAATGGCATAAAAAAAAAAAAAAATAAATAATAGTAAAAATAATAATTTTCAACTTGAGAAAAATAAAATACTAGATAGTTTTTTTTAATAACCCTTTTTTCATTTTAGAATACTAATTAAGTAGAAAAACTAATAATATATATTAATATATACATTATAAAATAATTAAGTAAATTAGTTTTGCCCTGCATATAATAGGACAATTTCTTAGACGCATCAAATATTGTTATTAAATTTTTATTGTAATATATTTATATAATGAAGGTTCAAACAATAGAATAGAAAATTTTAATATTTTACTTAATTTTAAATATCTAAGTATATATAGTTTCTGTTAACAAAATGCATCAGTTGTATACTTAGACTTAAACCTATACATTTTAGGATATAAATATAAATTTAGAAATTAAGTAATATACTCAAAATGGAAAAATTGGCACGATCGAAAATTGAAGTAAAATTCACGAGAAGGAATTATCGTCCACTGTTAATACGACTAGGAGTTAAATTAGTGGTACGTAGAGAGTCTCAGTCTCCCTACCACTAATTGCGCTTACAGCGCTTATACTCGTAATTCGTTCCTTTAAATTTATTCTTCATATGGTATCTTTTTGCTTATCTAAAAACTTCAGAAAATTCTAAAATATAACACTACCATTGAGCATATTGGATTGTTTCATTAGAATATATAAAAACTACCACATCTATCAACATTAAACCAATATAATGACGTATTAATTTTTTTTAAGATTTTGGAGGAACTTTTTCAGCTATTGAACATATTAATTCTGGAATATGTAGTTCAAAATTAAATAATAATTCATCAATTCAAATCTTTGTTTTTAAAAGTATTTTTTTGAGAATAATCATCAAAATAATAAAATTCTTTTAATCTCTTTTTTATTTAAGTATTATAAAATGACCAAGCAATCCATTTTTATTCAAAAATCATTTATTTTTACTTGTAAATCAAAAAACTAAAATATATAGAGTACGTTTTAACCTAGAAATAATATAATACCTTATAAATATAGTTTGAAAGGATCTGAGACTAATTATTAATACAGATATAGGTATGTGATTGATTATTGAAATTTAATTGTTTTAGTTAAATATTTAATTCTGGAAATACTGTTTTATAAATACACTTGCTTTCACATAAAACAAACCGTTATTATGCGTATGAACATTATGTTAAAACTAAAAGTTATTATTTATTTTTTCAGCAAAATTGATTTTTATCAGATTTATGATCAATATAATTTGAATAAGTAAGGTACATGTGTTGTTTTTATACGAGTAACAGTGAGGAATATGTAAAAAGTAACAATTTATGAAGACTGCAAAATATAAATTTCACATTAAAAATAAAACGAGAAATTATAATTTTTTTTTTTTTATTGTTCTTACAAACATCGGTGACAAAGATCATTAATTACAGTTATTTATACATACATTTTTTTAAATTATACTTTTATAAGATTAAAAAGTTAAAAAAAATATTGAATTATTAATAAAATATGCCTTAACTATTGTATTTAGAATCGATTCTCAAATTTTTTAGTTCACAAAGCCCTTAAGTACCTAAGTAAAAAATAAGAAGCCTCAAAAATTAGAAATTTTAATCTAAAGCAAAATAATGATAAATTATGATTTAATTCCAGATGTGTACTCTATAGGGTTGTAAAAACTACTGGTTCATTGTATAACAAATATAATATTTAAATATGTTAAGAAAAAAAAAAACATGAATTTTAAATAAGTAACAATTTTTCGCGATACCTTTAATATTATACTCGTATTTCTAGATTAAAAAACGTATTTAGTTTACTTAGTAGTTCGGTATCATTTAAATATCTAAAGTTAACCATACGATTAATTCACACTGTTTCACAAATTTCTATAATTATATTTCATGCATAGGTACTAGGTATATTACAACTGTGATTTCTATAACTTAATTATTTATAAAAATCCAAATGTCCAAGAAAAAACAAAATCTACTCCTACTTTTTAGTTTTCGCTATATACCCAACCACAAATATTTTTTGTAGAAAACTAGCTACAAGGAAAATATATTGCAGGATGACGAACATATTTTGTCTGTCTTTATATAACTGACAATAAATAACGAGACAATCACATTTATAAGGTCATGGGAACATTTAGAATATGAAATATTGGATAACAAATTATTAGTATAAAATTATTAAAATCAAACTATCTTTAAGTTTATTTCTTTTTCTTATCATAAATCTTGAGTGCTTATAATAGCTAATTTGTATTTTAATTAACAAAATGTAATATTTCAGTCTTCAAAAGACTTTACAAAAAACAAAAATGCAATTAATTACCTACTAAATACTAATAACGTTGTTGTTTTAATTCGATATTAAGCACATCTCATAATATAATCAAATGTTTTGTTTTAAAATATGGACCACACAACGATTAACCTTTTCATGTTATGGAATGATAGAATGAATACATTGAAAACATATTAAAATTAAATTATTAAATAATGTATAAAGTTTAATTTCAACCATTTAATGAAGTTATAAATAACTATAAATTAAAATTACACTGACGATCACATATAGTAAGTGATTATTCATAAAAGGTTAAGTTATATTAATACATTATATTTATATTTTATATAAGAATGATTGTGGCTAATTGTTTTCAGTTTAAAGTATTAATAGAGTATTTATTATTACCTAAATATAAATGCAATTATTATTCAATAATATTGAACGGTTAATTAAATTCAGAATTTAGGATATAAGAAAGATAAGGTATAATAAAAGTTAAAAAAATTACCTCAGACAGTTGTTTTCTTATGAAATACTTCCCTGAGGTAGCCTATTTAATCCAGTAGGTATATATAATATTGAATAACTTCATCAATAATCTCTATGATACAATTCTTGTGAGATGTCAATATAATTTATTATTATAGATATGCTTAATCATTCAGACTTAAATGTTTACTTTTTTAATATTTTTTGGTCATTAAATTAAATAATATGATTAATTCGGTATCCCACTCACTTAATAACATAATTTATCTAAATGTTACATAGACTATAGACATTAACGTATTTAATATTAATAATTTTGAATTTGTTAATTATCATAATATACAGAATATTATATAACTAATAATTTGAACATTTAAATTATTATCATTTAATTAAAAAAATATTCATGTCAACAAACATAATATTGACATGATTGATTTTAAAACATCCACGGATAATGTTGAAGTGGTAATGCAATATAAAATTTACCAACAAGACTATCATTTTTTTCTCCATATATTTCCATATAACATCTGTTTATAACATCATATTATCACACACAGATATTTTATTACTTTTTTTTTTTTTTATTAAACGAAATATACCTTCGACGACATAGTCCATCGGGTTAAAAAAATTTTATTTCATTGGATTAAGATTGCATTATTAACAACTATATTATTTACAATTTTTATATTTTATTTTGTAGTTTTATTACTTTTTATATTTTTACAATAGAGATAATTTGAGCGATTTTAGATTCTGATCCGGTTGATAAGGTTTTACAATTAAGTGTGTTTTTTATGTGTTTGTTAATTGTTTACATCTTTTATATTAGGAAACATGGCTCAATCCTTAACTTTGAGTGTGGATTCAAGAAAAAAATTGGATATAGTTGATACATTTAAGATGTAAGAATTCACATTATTTTTTAAAATGACCAGGAAAATCAAAAATTATTACAGAAAACCAGTTTCTGAGAAAAACTATTTTCCTTTTTTGTTTTAACTAAAAAATGAATAGTTAATAAGAATTTAAATATTCATGTTATAATTATTTAGTAAAGATGCTATAATTTAAAAAAAAATTCCATTAAATTTAGATTGTTTTTAATTTTTTTATATTCTAATATTTGTTTTAAAGTGAAAAAGTTTGAGAGTAAAACGTAAATCACCTCATTCGCTTTCTATACTCAAATAATATTATTTTTAAGCGTTTAAAAAGTTCGAATTTTCATAAAAGTAGTAAAATCAAAATATTTCAAATTATTTCATAGATTATTATGTATAGTAATTATCTTTATGACGGAAAATTCAAAAAAGTTTACAGTAAAGCCAAATAAGTTGAAGTTCGATTTTAACAAAAAATAACGATTTTAGTTATTTATTTGCATTTAAAAAATATTATTCATGGGAACTTTAATTTATATTATTACATGCTAATGTACAAAATAACATTTTTTATTTTACTTAATTTTAAGATATTACTTATATTTTATACAAACATTTATATTATTAAATATATGATATATAACATAATATAATATGAATTGTATATATATTTTTTCTTTAGTTAACCCGCGGCAACATAGGCCATTGGTTTTAGGGAGGGTACGGTAGGGTTTTAAGTTGAGTATGCTTTTGGTACACGTGTGTGTGTGTTTTGGCAGAATTTCTAGTGGGCAATCGTTTCTGCCATGCCCAAATTGTATATTATTATGATATAAATATACACTTTTGTAGTCATTATTTATATAATTAATGTAATATAATGTGATATTTTCGACAAAAATTAATTCAAACTACAATATTACTATAAGTAAAATAAATTACCAAACAACAACCTTTTTTTGAAGGTATGAATGAAATTTTCTATTACATATCATGTACAAAATACAAATTGATTGTCCTAAATATGAAACAGTAATTCAAATCATAAAATTCAAAAATTCAGGCATTTAACACATAAATATATATTTTGGTTCCGTACCAATCTCAATATTTTCTATTAGTTATGTTTTTTTGTGTTAATTGGTATGAACAATAATGAATTCACATCAAAAAGAAAAAAATAAAAGAAAATATTTGAATATGCTATTCTAAATAATTGGTCATTACGAATTTATGAATAAAAATCTATAGTAAAATACACGATTTGGTTTGATGTATAAAAAAAAAAAGTCTATATATATGTAAATAATAACGATAATAATATTTTTCTCTTGCATAAAAATTAAAAGCATAGTGATGAGACTAATTATTTCAAGTGACAATTGGCAAAAAATTATGACAAAACGAATAATATTAATTGATTAATATATTAATCAGACACTTAAGAGGACACTACCCGTACATTTGTTGTCTACATCTTACATACTTAATACATCGCAAATTTTTTTCACTACCTAGTTCCAATAGTGTGTTGTTAGTTTTAATATTGAATGAATTGACCTATTATAAAAACTTTTAGATGAGAGCATAATCTGTGTTTAACCGTCTGGTATTATTCAATACCATTTTCAAGTAAGATACCATAAACGTTTACTATATAACGCGATATTTCATAGTATATCAATTTATTGATTAAAAATTAAAATATTGAACAAATTGTCGATGCTCAACCTTAGATAATTGTTTGATCAATATTTTTGAAAATAAGTCAATTCAGTATAATATCAAACCTAACAGCACACTATCAAAATTTAATATGTCGTACGTTTGTAAGACAGAGAAAACAAACGGATAGCGTTATCTTATAAGTCAATATTCTAATCATGGATAAAATGCGATATAAATTAAATTACTATCTTATGGTTCTTACGTTTCGAAATATTTAGAATTCTTACTGTCAATCGGTTAATTGTTCATAGTTGTGACAAAAGTCAGATCTTGCTATAATTAAAATCGAATATCACAGTTCATTTGATCATGTTTCAATTAGCTTTGTAATACCATACCTTAACTCTTAGTGAAATTATAATTGTTTTCTATAAAAAAAAAAAAATTATGTAGAAAATATGGTTAATGTACTAGCTAAAGTGAATAATTAGATTGCGTTCAAAATACATATAATATAGTATACCTAGTATTACTACCTTGCGTAGTACAACAAATATCGAAAATTTCAAAATATGGTTTCTAAAAATCAGAATTCGAATAAATGTACTATTAAAGGGAAATATGGAGGTGAGTATGCTTAAAAAATTACTCTAGACATAGACTACACACACACTTACACAGATATATATATATTAAGTATAATATTATGGATTTTCTCCAAGCTTATCACATTTCCCTATTTATATAGTATGTATAATAATATTGGAAGGTAAACCTAATAACTTAAATTCAACTTTTAAACCAACTTACTAAAGCTTTGAATCACAACTAATTAGAACTCTTAATACCCATACAACACAGCCGGTCTCGAGTGACAACACTAATATAAACAGCAACAAACCTAAATCAAATACCACAGTCAACGTAAACATAAAAATATTTTGGTAATACGACTATATAGTCTGAAACTCTTCACAGCATTGTTCATCATCATACTTCGCTATTAATTTGATATAATACTTTAATTTTGCAAAATTTACTATCTGCTCGGACTAATTAGAACATTTTAAAACATTCAAAACACAAAAATCAATATTGAATTGGGTGCAAAGCTAAACTTAGTTTTTGTATTAAACATTTACACTAATCTACAATATTATTAAATTATAGCGTTAATTTTTATGAAGATTAATATTTAGTGTTACGTTCTACATATGGGTAGTTTTTTAGTTAAAAATACTTTGTTGTACACAATAGAGAATATATTATCATATTCTCATATGAATACATATTCTCATTGGTACATATTGTATTCAATAAATACAATTATCATTAATGAATTGATCAACAAGTTAACATTTATGTCTTACATAACATATAAGTAGTGTGGGTATGGGTACAATTTATTAGTATATTTTAAATAATGGCTGTATGTAAACTGCGGCAAAATTTACCTTTTTCTAAAAGTCGATGTGTAAGCTGCGGCAAAAAAAAATTAAGATTATACAATCTGCGACAAAACCGATAAGATACATCATACAAACTGCGGCAATGTATTTTATATACTTTCTATATATACTACGTATACGTATCGTTACGATAATCTATATACACGTTTATCGTTTAATTAGGTATAATACCTATTACGTGTTATGACAGCTATAAGTATCTCTTAGAGTATAAGGCTTAAATATAAAGAAAAACCAATTTTTAAATATTGAAAAGTATGTTATTGTTAAAAAATATTTTTAAAAATCGTATAATCAAAAAATCAATTTTAAAATTAAAAAAATATTATTATTATTAAAAATTATTTTAAAAAATCGTATAATATTCGTATAATCAAAAAAAAAAAAAAAAATAATAATAATATAATACGTATTACGTATTACGTGTTGTGGCAGCTTTTGGTATCTCTTATTATTAGAGTTTAAAAATACATTTGGATTTACCTTACCAATTTGTACTCAAGACGAAACATCACATAATTAATTTAACGATATACGTACATAGGTATGTACTATATATAGTATACATATATAGAAAGTACCTATATAAAATAAATTGCCGCAGTTTGTATGATGTATCTTATCGGTTTTGTCGCAGATTGTATAATCTTAATTTTTTTTTTGCCGCAGCTTACATATTGACTTTTAGAAAAAGGTAAATTTTGCCGAAGTTTACCATCCCCCTAAATAATTACCTAATAATATTATGGTTGGAATTTTATTTTAGTAAACATGTTAAAAGATAGTCCAGAATCTACTGAGCTAATTTTGTTTTTAATTGTCACCAAGCTTTATTATAAAATATATATTATACATTAGTTTATTAACATACCATAATAGCCAATGGTTAATAAAAATAAAACAAAATACATAATAGTTAAATCGATACAATAAATATAATATAGTCTATACACAATAAAATACCTATTAAACTCAATTCATTAAGTGTAAATATCAAAATAAAAAGGTTACCTAATATATTATAAATCAATTTACTATTTTTATGGTTTCAATCGATGCTCACTAGAATCTATATTATATATTATGTAGTTGTCTGAATTAGCTAACTGAATTTATTCCGAGTACATAATTTTAAAGACACCCGTAAAATATTAAAATCAATAAAACCATATTTTAAATAAATTTAGTTGAAGTACTGATGCATATAATTTTAGTGGCGCAGGTAGAATACATGAAACTGTGGTTTGCGAAAACATGATTTAAAAAATATTTTACCAAAAATAATTTCCTGTTTTCCCCGTAAATAAAACTCTATATTGAAACTTACGATATATGTATAATCGATAAGTGACCATTAACGGTGTTATTAAACCGACAGAGTTGCCGATGTATGTAAATTTGAATATTATTGTACGCAAAAGAAGTTAAATATGAGTAAGTGAAAATGTTGTTTTTATCATGTTGGTTGAAATCTGTTAACAGCTGAATGGGCAACATTGAAATATTATAAAATATCATAAAAAACAAAAATAAAATAAAATGTATTTAAAGTTAACCGGAAGAAATGTTTATACAATTATCTCCAAGAAAAATATGACAATATTATACAATACGTATATTAAACTGCTTGTCGAAGAAATTTTAATTTTACTTACTAATAACACATATAACAAAAAACTTACCCCATCCGATAGCCATATATGTTCGCAACCGCACTCTGTCTGGAAAAAATGTATCTACGACTATTATAAATAAATACATCCCTGAAAACAAATTAATTAAGTATTAAAATCGTATAAATATTTTACGCATACATTTAATTTATGGGTTTGAAGTTAAATTTGACCACTGCAGTTATTTATGCAACAATAACAAAATTCACACACAAATAAATAAAACAAATACCAACACGCAGTTGAGTCTCTTGAGGGAACGTGTGTTATTTTAGGATTAGTAATAATAATTTAATTTATATTACGATGTTTACCTTCGATAAACGCCCAAAAATAATTTGTCATGGTGAAATAGTAAAGTGGTAACACCAACAAAGCACATTTAAATGTCCCTGTGTCGGTCAAGTTCTGCAAAATAAACGTTTCTTCTGATTAAAATAATTAGAATTTCCAAATATTATTATATATGTATATAATATGTAGAAATTTTTATTATAATTAAAATTAGCTTATAATTTAATATTATAAACTTATAATTATATTTTGAATAATTTAATTTTATCAGTATTCCAGAATATAATTTTTATTAAAAAACATCTTTAACTTTAGAAATGAATTTTAGTCAATAATCAGTACCATAGATTTTTTTTTAATATTTGCTATTATATGGGTTCATAATATTTAATATTATATATACCTACACGTATCGATACTAAAATATTTATTTTAAATATTTTAATAAAGTTTATTTGAATTTCGTTCTATTATAATTTTTAACTATAAAACTTAATTTAACCAGCAATTTTATTTTTGTATATTTTCTTATTTTAAATGAAACAAAACTTTGATTAGTGTTAATATTATTTGATAAATGTAATAGAAATATTTTCCCTAGTTTATTAATCATATATGCATTAAAATACTAATATTTCTATAGGTACTAATAAATTATTATTTAGTGATAGTTTTCATCGAATAAAATATAAATACTTGCCTATAATACGGCAAATTTAATTATTAAAATATTACTATTAAGTTTATGTCTTTAATTATGTATATACTATATATACTATATACCAACAATCGACATAAACTTAGCAAATTGGCAAACATAGTGGTATCCGGAGTCCGGACATATCATACCATTTTAAAACTAGTTGTTTTCACTATTTTAACCCCGTCTGAATTTTTGCTATTTTAATTATGGTAATATTCAAAAAGTGCTCATAATTTTAATCGTATCGATATAGTTTTGAATCAGATATTCATATCAATGTGTTTATCACTATAAAATTTTAGTTATTTTTTTAACAGAATAATATCGTAATTATAAATAATAAATGATACGCTTGTTTGATTACTGAAAATGTTCAACATTGTTAGGTTAACATTTAGGCAGGTATAAATTATATTATCATGATAATTTATTAATTAAAAAATAGTTTTTATTTTTTTAACGTTTACGAATACTGAATATTTTTAATTCAATTTAAATTATACATATTGATCCAAATTTTTAACACTACAAAAAATACAATAATAATCATAAACTTTTAAATTGTATTTTCTTCAATTAGAATCAATTATTTAGTAAGTAGTTATTCAATTTTTGAATGAATTATTGACATTATTGACATTATTGACATTATAAAATGTAAGTATAATTATTTTAAGCTATTTTACAAAAGCATTACAAGTACTTTATTCTTTGAGCTACAAGATTAAATATATTATATTTCAAAAAACAGATTAATTAATTGTTAACATACAGTGTAGTTAAGTATCCACATAATGCCTGCTAATAAGTACGATGCCATCAAATTTGAGTGGATTTTGTTCCGCAAACATTTCAGTTCTCTATGGAATAAAATGTACAAAAGACATTTATTATAAATATTATTGTTCGATAAAAGTAATTTAGTTTGTATTGTACTTCTCACTTAAATCGGCAGAATACAAAAATGGCCAGTGATGTCATTATTAGTGACAAACAATGACCAGCTATATACAAATAAATAATTGTATCAACAGTGCCTTCTTCATCGTAAGTCACTGCTTTTGGATCACCAAGAATCGTACACTCGTTAAAATCGGTTAGGCCCCAGGTATTGTTCTCGTAACATATTCTACTTGCATTTTCTAAAAATTTGAAAAAATAATAAAATATTATTGTTTCACGAGATTTGACCAAATTCATAATTTTAATTATATAATTCATTTTATGCGAGTAACTTAAATTTTTAACATTGGGGGGGGGGGGGTGTTTTAATTAAATGTTTTATTACAACTTTGGGGAAATTGATGTTCACACATATATTACATTTTTAGATTGTACCATCGAGGAGAGAGGGTGCTTTCACAATCAAAATACCTTCCCTAACTACGCGCCTGGTTTATATTGACACTCTCTAATAGACATAAATTACTTTCATACATAAATTAAGATATCTTAATTCATGCTTTCATACAAAAAGTATAAAATCATTCGTGCATGTTAAACATTTTAAATTGTGATAATTGGACGAAAATAAGAATTTACTTTGAAACATACAATTTCCAACTCAAATTGCAAAATAGTCTTCAAAGTTATTATATGATAATAGTAAAATAACACACTTTAAAAGATAAATATTATGAATTCTCAGATAAGTAGCATTATGATATATGACATTACTACATCATCTATGTATCAAGGCAAACTAAAAAATGGACCTTATTAATATAATATCAGATGTATAGAAGAATTCTTAACTAATGTTGTCCAAGAAAAATATTGTTTTTGTATGTTTACATTTTATAGATCAGATAACTATTGTAAAATATGATATTTTGAATTTTGAGGAAATAATTTTTTAGTTGTGTTAAGTCCTCTAATCTACTCCAAGCTTAAGAAAACGGTCGGTAAAAATAGAAAATAATTTTATGAATATTAAAAAATTGATGTTGTTACTTTTTAAATTTAATATAAAAATTGACACTACCTGAGTGAAACGAGACAAGTGATTAACATGACAATATGTTTCGCTTATTTTATTTTATTGGTGTAATTATGTTGTTATAATTAATGTAGAATGTAGATGTAGTATTTTGTAATTGTTTTAGAGTTTTTGCCAAATAGTATATAGTTTTGACGTATACCAGAAATATTTTCCTTTTATTTTATAATAATAAAATCCTTTTATTAAACATTTTTTTTTTGTGTTACTCATAATATCTAAATGCTCTTTTGCATAGTTTTGCAAGTTCTGATGTGGCTGGTACCTATATACTACACAATATGCAGCTTTCAAAAAGAGTTTGAGAATAAGTATCCATTTATATTATTGCATAATTGTAACCTATGTTGTCACTGATTAATAGAGTTACTGTCATTGTTTAAAAATATATATAATTTAGTTTTTAAAAATAGTCCAGTTTGTTTTGGTCATTGGTATAATAAATCTATGAAATTGGACGAGAGATAGATACAATCGAGAATAATTGTGATTTTTTTGCAAAACTAAAGATTACTAGTCACACGAATTGTTCATAATATTGAACATATAAATAATGTATTGTATATATTTTAAATGTTTTGAATATTGTAATATTTATTGAAAACATAATTTTCATATAAATACTATTACTATATGTATAATATAGGCATATAATTAATAATATTAAAAAAATAAAATTGTATTAAACCTTAACTCAAATGATTTTATAGTATAATAATTATAAACTGGATCTACAGATAACTTAATTTTAGCAGTGGTTTTTCCATAATCGTTTAGTACTATATAATATAGGTATTTATTGTTTTAGCTACTGAAAAACATCGTTATTGTTCTATGATAACCATATTTATGAAATGTACGAAATTATTTTGACAAACATTCAGCATTTTTTGGTACCGTAATGTAAGAAGTAGGAAAACTGAGTACCAAATACGTAGTAAACAAGTATCACCTAGTTAGATAATGTAACATCATAAAATCAGTTTTTGAAAAAAACAACCTACTATTGACGTTAAATTCATACATAATGTTAAATTATAATAATTATACATAATAAAATTAATTAAAAAATAGTAGGATGTTATTCTTTAACAATGATTAATGGTAAAAAATTGGTTTTCATACGAAGGTTGCAACGGATATTTTCTAGAAATAGTAATTTAAAAATAAAAAAAACACAAAGCAATACGCGTAGACCTAAGCCATTGAAGTTATTTTATTGTTGTTTATTAAAATAATTATATATAATAATCAATATTTAATAACGGCGTCCGTGTATAACATAATTTTAACAGCACTATATTATCATAAATTCTTAAAGTAGTAAAAAATAACGCATAGGTAATATAATATTATTAGCTGAACGTTACAACTGTTCTTTATAAATAAGTTTTAACATCGGTTAATATTTACATAATATTTTAAAGATAAGCTATTAATTTACTAGTATTAGTTTTTAATTCAATCAAAATCGAATAAAACAAAAATACTTCATAAATTCTTCAAGATAATCAGACTTATATATTGTTATTCATAGACCTAAATACCTAGAAACTAATTATGAGTACCTATCTGTATGAAATATTGAACAAAAATGAAACCAACAATGAAACTAGGCAGTGATGGCGTCAGGGATGGGTCAGGTAGGGCCACGGCCTTACTTGAAAATGTCTGCCCCTACCAGTGGCCCTACCACTGATCTGACCTTAGACATAATAATATAGTCATTTTTCATAAGCGGAAATTAAATAATGTTATTTGTATTTTGTTCACTGTATGTAATTTAACACTAACAATATAAATACTTCTAAATTATATTATATGATAATTATTAATACTATTCCTAGAATAAATAATACTCCTACTTGTTTAATAATTCATTGGTTTTCATTAGAACGAATAGAACGTATTAAGATAGTATCGTCCTACCAATTTACCATTATACACCTATAAACTAATCGACTTTGCGTAGAGAAAGAAACCGTCAGCCAACATTGAGCAAAGGAGATAGAGTTACGAGTTGGGAAAATATAGTGTTATAAACATGAAAAAATTGGTATATGAAAATAGCTATGGAAAAACAAGTGCCAATAGAAGAAAACGAATTTAAATCGAGAATATTCTATTGTATTTTGGACAAAATAACAAATGAGTTAGATAAGAGATTCGGTGATAATTCTGATATAATATAAACTGATATATATATATATATATATATATATATAATATACTTCTTAATTCAGAACCAATAACATTTTTAACATATAATACAATATCACCTTTTGCAAAAGCTTTTTTAGATGACATAGAATGCCTAAAATCAGAATTAAAAATATTATATAAGCCCATGAACTGTTATGAAAAAAAAAAATTTAAAAATTAAAGATGTTTTCCAATTTCATAACTTTCTTAAGGAATATGAACTAGCATTTTCAGAAACATATAAATTATATTCTATTGCTATACCCGTGTCATCAGCTGCGTGTGAACGTACATATTCATGGTGTAATGAAACGCGTATAAAAAGTTATTTAAGAAATAGTTTATTAGACACTAACCTTACAAGTTTAAGTATTATATCTATTGAAAAACGTGAAGCTAAGTCACTAGACATTGATGAAATAATAAATAAGTTTACAGATGCACATAGCAATCATAGAATTATTTTAAAGTAGATTTGCTATAGTATTGTAATCATTTGAAGGTTTTAAATATAGTAATTAGCTCATTTTAACTGTTTTTTTTTTTAATTATTTATTTATTGTTAAAATCTCATTTTTAAAATATTATAAAAATATAGTATACAGAGTGTCCCGTGAGGATTTACCCATTGTGATATCTCACAAAATAATGGAGATATCAAAATTATGGTTTTATAATAAGATTTACAGAGTTAAGAAATACAATCATTTTATTTTTAAATTTATTTTAATGTTTTTGTAAAAAATTTAAAAAATAAAATTTTTTATTTAATTATTTCCAAAAAAATTAAAGATAGCCATTTTGTAGAGTTTATTTTTTTGAAAATATTGACGTTTCAACATTTTATTTCCATTAATTTCCTGATTTTTGATATTTTTTCTGGTTTTGAAGAAATAAAATATGATTATAAATATATTACTATTAGGAACACGGAAAGTATTCAGCCGACTATATAGGAATGCGTGCGGCGCGGTGGGTCAATTTATTAGTAATTCGCAATTTTTCTCGAAACTAAAAAAAATCTTAAAAATCAAGAAATTAATGAAAATAAAATTTTGGACGTCAATATTTTCAGAAAAATAAACTCTAAAAAATGGCTATCTTTAATTTTTTTGGAAATAGTTAAATATAAAAATATATTTTTTAACTTTTTTACCAAAACATTAAAATAAATTAAAATATGAAACAATTGTAGTTATTATCCCTGTGAGTTTATTATAAAACCAGAATTTCGATATCACCATTATTTCGGGAGATATCGCAATGGGTTAATCCTCACGGTACACCCTGTATGTATATATATATATATATTTTTACTATTAAAATGTATAATACAAATTATAATGCACTATATAAAATATAGTATATTTTTTTTATATAATATGTACCTGTCTATAACCCACCGTGTTAGAACTTATTATGTTGGTATATTTTTACCGCGTAGGAACTAACGTACGTACCTCTTCGTGTAGTATATCACATATTTAGGAATTAACGTATATAATTTTTTACTTGTTACTCTCGTGTAGGAGCTTACGGTTCCCCATTTTCAAATATTATTAGTTTTTAGTCTATACATTTTTATTTTTATTTTTTTAAATGCAATATATAACATTTTGGCACAACAAGTAGATGTGAAACAGGTTAGTTATATACAAATTATTTTAAAAAATACATCATATCCTTAAGTCTTATAAATAATTAACATTTATCGGTACATACTAATAAATATATTTATTGCTATTTTACATAAATATTATTGTGAGTATGGTATGCTTATTTTTTATAATAAACTGGTTCGGTAAGAAATATTTTGTACGACGAAATACATTATTTCATAATATATGAGTTATATACTTATAGACCATGTATCGTTAATCAAAATATAATATAAGTACCTAATGTAACATGACTTATATTAAGTTATAACACGCCTTACCCGCTGTCATAGTTTCAAATGTTTATAATTATAAATTGTGATTATTTAACAGTAGAAATATTATAGTTATAGGTTATAAATTTATCAACACGTAATAGATATAATTTAAATTTAGAGGTACAAAAAAAAAATCATTGCTCTTTTTTTTCATTATCAATAATATACTTATACACAATCGGAACAATAAGATTATGAGCTAATTGACAAAAGGAAAATTGGAAGTTTTGAATAAAGAAACCATCCACCGATGACACATTCGTATTTTAATTATTTTATTTTATATTATTATTCTTTTTTGTCATTTTTTTTTTTTTTTTTTTTTTTGTTATATGGATTAAGGGTTTAGTAGGTCTCCGCAACATATTCGCTTAAGGCGACAAAGAGGGTTACCAGGGATGGTTAATGCAGCTAGATTTTTTATAAGTTCACTTGGATAAAAGTTAAGGCGTATGTGGAATAGTTTAAAATAATATTTTACCTCTTCCTGAATTGTTGTCATGTGCAGGTCAAGGTGTGATTCGATGTGTATGGTGGATAATTTGAAATTTTCTTATTGTCTTATTTTAATATTTGCTTTTGTTTTTAAAAAATGAAGAAATTAATACCTTGTTTGTACATTATATATACTAATTTTAACAGAATTAAAAAAAGCAATCTGTGTTTGTTTGCTGTTCTAAGTTTATCGGGACCAGTAAAAACATTTTAGTGGTTATATAATATATGTTAATAAATATGAATTAATATTATTGAATTAGGTACTTTATTTACTAACTAGTTGTATCATATAATATTCCTCTGAGCTCTTGAAAACATGGCTGATATACAATTACACCAGCCGATGTAGGAGGCCAACATATCAGTGAATCTGATGATGCATTACACCCGTTTATCCAACGATCATCCCATTCGTACCAAGACCTGCATTTCAAAGCAGCCTAGAAATTATTCATTAATACAAATTATTACGTTTTATATTCAATTAACATTAAATCACATTATTAACTAGATTTTCTAGAATCTAGCACATTTTATTTGATGTCAGCCACTGAGCCACCCACCTATATAATAAACTTAATACTGTTAAATTATTGGATACCGGTAATGGAAAATATAATTCTTACTTCTTCGTTCGGTGACCAAGTTTCATTGAAATAATCCATACTGATTTCTCATGCTGAAATTTTTATGGGTACCTAAAAAATTAATATTATCTACGCATATTCCTTTTCTGAAAAAAAAAAAAAAAAAAAAACATTTATTCGGTTAAATTTGTAAAATTTTAGTTTGTCAATGATACAAAATGGCAAAACTTAAATATGAATGGAGGGAATATATATATATATATATATGTATATATTTTTAAGCGTATTATATATAAAAATACAATATATTACACGTCCGTACCTACATTGGAAAAATAAAATATATCATAATATTATACTAAAATATTTAGAAGTGTCGAACCATTTAATCTTAATCAACAAATATAATCTACAGTGATTTTATCAAGGTATACGGTGCTCCTAAAAACTTAGATCTACAGAAGGCACTAATGTCCTCCTCATAAATTAACACCATAAATATAATTTACTTATCACTTAATCATAAGAAATTATGTCTTGATCTCCTATGACCTATCCTAATTTATAAAACGGTGTCGCAATACCTAACTGATTTAATATTTTAATCATTATTACACTAATTCATAATATTTGGAATAAAGATAAATTATATTAAAATATTATGCTATAGATAATTTCATTATGAATAAGCTTTGGTAATTAAAAGTTTGAATTTTATTAACATTTTAGGTTTAGTTAAGTATAAGATACCACTTTATAAAATATTATTAAGATGTAAATTTGATCATTAATAATTAACTCAGTTATTCAATATATACCATGAGCTCGTCGACGAATATAATATATTGGCTACTTATAATGAATCGCTCATACACTATAATGTGTGTATTGATTAAGCACAAATGCGTGAGAATAATGTATGATACTATGATTCGAAATAACTTATAAGTTTAATAGATACCTAACAGTTGGACAGTTTTTGGAAAAATTGAAACTAGTAAAAACAATTACTTTCAGAAGCTAAAAATTTAATTAAAAAAATAATAATTTTTTATATTTCCTAATTCTGTTTTTATTTTTATTTGAAATAGATTTTTGTAGATTTTTTAAAATTTAAATAAGTTTGTAAAAGTTGAAGCCTTTGCTGTAAATTATAACCATTCACATATAACAAAATTTAGCTTGTGTCCATTTTCCCCAAAACCGTCCCAATATACTAACTTTTAGTTGATGAAAAAGATAGATACAACGATTTAATTAGAAGGTACCTTAAATTAAATTATATTATGAGCTCGTTCTAAATTTAAAAGAAATTTTCCTATAGCCAACATGAAATATATTTGTATATTTAACATTTAAATTGCAGACATAAAAGTGAAGAAATTATAGACAACACAATCATGTATAGCTAAAAATAAAGGATAAAATATTTAACTTAAAGGTTCAAGGTTAGGCGGTAGATTGAAACAATAATTCTTGAACAAAAGTATTATTTATAATTCATGTTTAAGTTTACTTTGATATTGTAAATGTCGAAAGCACTAAATATTGATAGATTCTTTTCGTTTTTCTTATGTTTAATTATTCATGAAACCATTTTGCATTTTCATTGCCCTTTAAATGCAAGTCCAAAAACGCTTTTGACGTCCAATATGCTTTTGTTTTCAATATTTTCTTGAAAAACAAATTTTAAGTAAACATAGCTATAGTTTTTTATCATAAAATATTTCCATTTTCACTCTGTTTACATTTTTACATGATATATTATAATATTTATTTATAAACGTTTTTACAATTTCGTACAATATTGTGCACCTGTAAGGCATTGACCTCTAACTAGAAAAACCTGCTCGAAAAAAATAGTTGCATAATAATCGGTTATTATTAATCAGTAATCAGTAAATACATATACGTAAAACAAAGATTTATGTTTTATGTATCTCATTCCTTTCTCATGATTGCGACGTGACTCGAAATCAACCGATTGCGAGCGACAGTAAGTTCTCGATCATAGTGATTAACAAGGTTGAATAGTATCCTGTGTAATTATAATCCTAACTATAATTTTATAAGTGTTTTAACACAAATTAAACCCCAAATACTACTATACTTTTTTAGTAAAATTATCTATATGGAAATAATATGTATATTTATTTATTATAATAACAGATTTGATACAATCATTATCATATGCAATTAAAACAATATCCGATAGAACATTTAGAACATTTTATGCATGGAGCTATACTCGTATTAAAATTGGAAAACAATTTTTCGTTTTATCGTATTATCGTATTATCATTACTTTGGTTAAAACTATTGAGACAAGTCGTTCTTAAACAGTCATTTAAGAAAAACTTATAAGCATAATTTTTTATTGTAATATTTCAGTTAAGGTTTTCAACGAATCAAACAAAATATAAAAGTTGTTGAACTCTTGTTCACTACTTTTTGCTACCTATTTTGTTGAAGCAACATTCAGTTTTCTCCTGAAATGATTTAATCACTCTGGAATCTTGTAATATTTATTATTTTAGTAACTAGTTTCGGTAATCGGTAGTATTAAACTGGGTGACCTTCATTAGAATAATATTTCAAGTTCACAATTTTTTGTTCTTTTATAATTTATATATTATATAATACTGATAAATATTATTATTTTTGGTGTATTTTGATTGGAAGTTTAAAGTTGAAAATGCAAAAAGTTTTTATTCAGCTTAAAATACAATAAATCATCATAAAAACAAATAACAATGTGTTTAAGTTAATTTTGAAAGTAGTAATAATTTATTTAAGTAGGTACTAAAATACGGAAAACACTGTATTACAAATTTATACTAGATATAACGAATAATTTATTGTAGATACTTGAAATTTTTACCAAATGTTTATATTATAACAATTTATACTCATATTATCATTTGCTAAATATGTCGACTCTTTTTGAGCAATTTATGTTTTTCAATTTTGTTTATGTTTTTTTTTTTTTATAAATATTGATAACATTTTTTGCCTTGGTCAAATATCTTAAAAATGTATTACAAGTATCTTCATAAGTTTTGTTATAACTATTTCAAAATATTAAAGTTACATTTTTACGACTTTTTTTAAAACTATTTTATATACAAGGCTTCGACTACAAAGGCCATTGGCCGTGATTTATGAATTACATGAAACTAATATAAAAATTTAAGTATAAAGGTAATAATAGGTGAATAGGCACATAAAAATTATACAAAAGAAAAAAGCACAGTGAAAGGCTTGAAAACTATATAATATGTACATTTTTGATTTTTTTTATTAAATGGTTAATGGTTATATATAAATTAATATCCTTGATAAAATTTAGTGTGCTGTAGATATTTAGAGGTTCATTACTGAGGCATTCAGAAAGGTATTTTAATATGTTGTTCTTCGATCTTTCTTCGCTGCATTGGTAACATTATAATACATGATGCTTGATGCTATCAAGTTAATGGTGATTTCCGTCCCGCAAGTGATGCATGCATCAGGTTCTGTTTTGTCCATTAGGTGTTTGTGCGTTTTCCAAGTGTGTCCAATTTTTAGTTATTTCAATATTACGTACGACTTTTTTTTTCATAAGCATTTTTAGTTCACATTTTGACAAGATTCTGACGAGTAACTTTTTCTGCATTGGTTTTTATTTTTATTTTTATAAGTTTATCAATTATCTGATTTTCCACAAACTTATGGGCAGATAAACCATCTGAAGAAGCTAGAACAACTAATGGTCCAGAATCTTTTCATATGCACTATAATTCGCAGTTTTATACCTCACATCCATCTACTTTCCAAGTAGGTAATAAACATATTATTAGGTATTCAAACTGAAACCTATTTAAAAATAAATAGTATTAAACGTAATGAAAAAAATAAATTACGAAAAGAGCAAGAAAACAATATTAAATTTATAATGGATACTTGGGAAAAATTTAAAAACAACACAATGTCAATGAATGACTATTTACAATCAATGATGGGTACACGTTTTTGTGCTAGTCACCAAATGTAATTTTTTAAATATTAATATTATTATTATATTAAATTCATAACGGATTATTTTTATATGAACAAAAAAAATATCGACTATTGACTATGTCTATATAATATATATTTAGCGTACGTCGTGTAATTTAGGAAAAAACAATTTTTAACCAAGCCAACGATGATAATTTGTTTACAGTCCTAAGCCTGCAATAATTGGGAAGGAAAATTGTGAATTAATTATTTATTTTTAATTTAATTTATTAATTATTTTATGTTCTACAATTCTACATAAATTATTATACATAGCATATCCTATGGTATATATTATTTAATATATACACATATCATTTGGTGCGCAATGGTGTTGTGATTTTAACAGGTAAAAAAGGATCGGGATTCGGGGCGCAATCGTGGTATAATTAGTCGGATCAAAAAAATAAAAATTGCGCAATCGTGTTGCACCGAACAAAAAACTATACTAACCGAAATTTATACTCATCGATTCGATTTTTTTGGGTAGGCGATGATGAATTTGTTGTCTCATTAGGACAAGTTCTTATATGTACAGATCATACAAAAATAAATGAAAACATAATTAATTAATAATACAATTTGAAAAATATTGTTATGAGATTGTAATGACATATACTTACTTTACTTAATATATCTGAACTAAGCCATTAACAGTAGTACATTTTTAAATATTCAACATATTTCTGAGTTTATAACGCATAATTCATATGATACCTATATCACTAACCTGTCAAAAATATTCGTTTAATAAAATGTATTTGTAAAAGTATAAATGAAGTATGAACACTTTAACCGTACATCGTATATACCTAGTACTATAATATACATACAATTTACATAATTTATTAATATCTGATATGTTTACGTGTTATCTAACAGTACATAATACGAGTATTAATTCTAACTAAATAATTTTGTTAGTATAAAAATGAGCAGTAGTGCGCATTAATTTCATTATTTTTTTGACCCCCTACTCACTAAGTTATGTTTAGGTAACTCAGCGATAATTTGTGTACATTTTTGGAGTACAATTTGAAATTCTACAAGATGTTTACTTAGGAATGAAGCACTTAAAATTCACATAACGTCTACAAATGTTTTTGGCCTCCGCTTCACGCATCATATAAAAATAATTAAATAAATACTTGTTTTTCCAAAATTCGTAACGCATTTTAAGCATGGACGCCAACACGGTGTCAACCGATCGATGTTAATATTTTTAAATTTTCATTTAATGACAACATACCTACCTGGGTACCTACGTCATTATTTATGCACTGTCCTATAAAAGGTATATACGTTAACCATTCTTCATTTGTATGGAAATTGATCGGTGATAGAAGTTTATTAGACTATCAGAGTCAAAAAGGTCTCGAGTACGGTTTTAAAATTTTATTTGATGTATTGTCAAAAAGTGGTTAGTTGTTACCTTAGATCATTTACTAGTGTCCAATATATTATGTAGAGTGGTTACATGTCGAGTACAAAATTATCGAGAACCAGCGCCTACAATTTTTCATAGTTTTACAAGCGTTGAATACATACAAATTTGATATTTTAATATATTGTGCAAAAACTAGGCGTGTTTAATTAGGAAAAGTAAATGCATAATATATAATATTGTTAATATTATGGTTCCATCATTACCTGCATATTATCTACGTTCTGTCAAAAATTAGAAATCGTAGAAAATGAATCGAACAATAACAATTTATTACGATGATAGTATTATTAAATAATGTGTTTACGGCCGTATTATGATCACACCGATCAACGAGTTGACCATCACACAATACTCATATACTGAGTAAAATAATGAAATCGTAACTGATGTCGTTTTTTAACGGAAATAAAACGGATGATTTTGTGAATTTAATATTCCAGCTATAATTATTATTAGTAAATCTCTTTGTCGTTTAGTCCTGTATATTTTGTTTACGATTTAAACATAGTAGGTACCATCGTATAATATCACATTATTATTTTAGTGGTTACAGTGCTTACGTTTAATGGAAGGTGCAATAATATAAGATATACTAGTATAAAATACTGCGTGACTCATGTGGTACTTATTTTTAAAACTTTAAATAATATCATATTTGTTGCAAAGATGGAAATAAATCCAGTGGTTCCTTTTTAATTTACTGGATATAATTACACAAACTGAATAATTATTTATTATAAATGTCAATTAAGGCTGGTTTTAAATTATAGTGAAAATATAATATATAGTTAGTATGAGCAGTAATAAACTTGTTTAATATTGAGTTTTATTGATTCTTAATGAAGCATTAAAACCACATTACTTACGTCTTATATTTATTTAAACAATATTTGGATTTTCTTTTATAATAATATACAAGTTTATATTTGACATTAGTATTAAAATGTAAATACGTTACACGGACCATCCTTATTAGTATCAATGATAAAAATTATCATCACCAAAAGAGCTAGGTATTTAAGTTTTTCTATGAAATTCAGAGTAATACTTTAAAAACACAATGGGTGCTTAAAAAATTAATTTTTATTAAATAATATTATTTCTATAATCGTAATTAAAAATTGTAATCATATCAGGATCAGGATAACATTGGGAATATTAGTTTTTATAAATCATCCTAAAATTATTCATTTCCGTGATAATCGTATGTTGTTCGACTAAAAAAAAAAGTTATCTTACCAGTAAGTAAAACTAAGTTGTAAAACGCATAAGCCAAATCCGATTGACCATGAAATCATGATATTAAATGAGCGTCCCGTAGATAGTTGCACGATTATATAATTTCATTCAGATACCATAGCAATACGTATAATAATACGACATGTGCAATAATTCATGGCAATTTTCTTTTTTCGTATAACATTCGTTACTTCAAACTTGTTTTGTGTTATTTTCAAAAAAAAACAATATATATTATAATTTGAAGTAGTTATATAATGTCTTAAAAAAAATGTTTCAATTTTTTTCATATCGTATGTATATTTTATTAAGTTATAATAGGAAGTGTCACTACTGGGAGCTTCAAGCAATTTAAAGTCTTATTCAGTTATAATTTGAAAAGAAACGTGTTTTACTGTACTTCATAGGGATAAATTACATATGACTGTTTGAAAAACGGTTATATTAATTTTTTTTTAATATCACACATTTATACTCCTATATATTTGGTTTAATTTTTTTGAAATATAATACTTTTTTGAACATTTTGATTAACGAATTTCGATCATTAAACAAATATTATGAAGTTTATTATATAAAGTTTTAATAAAAGGTGTAAAAATGCTCCAAATTCTTCGACCGGAGATATTTAAGGAATTTTTACTGTATTATTTTGCTCTCACACGTACACTGTATCCTTTTTAGTCCGCTCTCTCGTCTCGGTATACCTATCTTTTATACATTTTTTAATTATTCACATCCATCTCCACTTCATATTAACTGGTACAATTAATTTAATCACCGTAAAAGTTACCTTATTTATTTAATATTTTAATAACAATTTGTATCTCATTTAGTTTTATAGTTTTTAAATTGTATGAATAACTGTCAAGTTAATTTAGCAATATAAGGAATATTTGTATAATGTAGTACCTATAGGCTATAATCTACCTACTTACATATTATTGTATGTAAAAATGGCATACACTATTCTTATTTTTATTAATCATATTATTTATCATGTATCAAAGTAAAACGTATAGGTAAGAACCTCTTGATGAGTTTCAGAAAAACATTCCTTTAATGAATTAAAAATGTTAAGTATAAATAGATTTATATGTGCAAAAAGAAATAAGAGTGTAAATCATATACAATTAACAAAAATTTAGTTTTTAATATATATATATATATTATAGGCAGTATTTATATTTTTCTCTCACAACTAAAATGTTTATACCTACTAATAGTGATGTAATTAAGTTTAGGTATGTTTATTATTTCAACAACATAAGTACAATATTTTGTTGAAAATACTATTATTCAATGCAATTGAATAGTCGAATTAAATTTTTCATTTTTTCATTTTTTTAATGGAAACATACTTTTTAAATTTCATATTTTAAACAGAATATATTTTTATTTTTTTATTTAATTAGTACAAGTTTATTCATTTTTGTTAAAAGTTAAAAGACTCGATTATTTTGATTCACGTTTTTTGAATGAACATAGAATATGTGACTGATTAAAATAACAATAATATAACAACAACACAATCCTTGTAACATAATAGTACCATGCATAAATAATTATAGTATTATATATATGATATTTACACGCAGTTAAACTCAAATAAAACGTTTAATTATACTATAGTTTATTCTTGTAAGCATCGAAATGTTGGTAAAACACTCGTCAATAAATTATATCATTTTATAATTTATAATAATTAATAAAATATTTTTTATGCGTGTTATTATTATTATGATTTATCATTATAGATTGCAAAGAATACATTTTTTTTATTTATCAATTTACATTCTCCATTTAATAATTAAGAAATAAGTATCGGTTTATACTTCAAACTTAGATGTCGCTTAATCGTAATTTATAAATAAGTACTCAAATCCTCTAAATACAGATATCATAATATCCTATAATAAAATTAAAATGCAGCTTGGCGAGGTTTGGTCGTGCGCTAAATTAATGAAACGCTCTGAGTGTACGTACCAGTGTTGCTGGGTGACCACCCGAATTTTTAGCAACAAATCCTTGCCACATATACAAAGCGTGTTCCAACCAACCGTTCCTCATCCAACACAGTACCAATCTAATGACTTTAGTAGTTGAAGACTTAATTCTAATAATAATAAAAAAAACCATTAAAATCTACTGAATATACAGATTTATAAGGCGCCGCAAGATTGGTGGTTCATGTGCATCAATGAGTTTCAAGTGATATGGTGCACATGATTATATGTTATAATAATTGTATATCATATCATTTTTTTTCCATACATATGTACTAGTTGCACTTGGCAAACGTACCAGAGAGTTCAGAAATAGACTAGCTTATAAAAAAATGGAAAGCTCTGCCAACCCTCACCCAGTCACCAACGACAATACTTCATTAATCATTCTACATTTTCGAATGGGATTAAAAGTCCCATTGCTTGTTCCATAATTAAAACAATGGTTCATAATATCAGTATATTATTAAAAACGACACAGACAATAATGATAACTACCCATCAAGTTGTATAGATAACATAATAGCGTCATGATTTTTATCACACCCTTTGTTCAAAAATTTAAAATACTAATTAAAATATTAGATACAATAAAAATAAGAATAATATGATTTTAAAAATTGACATCGATAAATCATAATTGCATTTCAATGAAAGGAATATTTCTGATATATGATAGTATTTTTCTTTTGGCAATTCATAACCTGTTTTATGGTATTGGGATACAGTAGTATCACTAGTATCGTTCTGTTCGATTTTGGAATCAACACTCTTTACAATAACAAAAACGGTCAAAAAGTTTCACATGGCAACATGAAGGTTTATATAATATGTTATTGATCGGAAACTGCAGCTACAACATACTATAAGTGACCATGTACAAATTGGAAAATTCTCATTATTTTAAAGATAAATAATGGAAACGGTAAAAACCCATTAGATCTACTCTTCAGAGCTTGATGATTAATAGCATTGAAAAAGACAAAGCACTCACTCGTATCTTCTAACCTCTATCTAATTTTTTACGTAACAGTATACTAAATTAATTCGAATGGGTTGAGATGAATAATATTGTGCCACATACTCCCTGGTTTGATTTTGATGTTTGGTCAAATCAAATACCCGATTCTATTATAGTAATATATATTTTCTAAATTTCTCATTGTTGTAAAGCCATTATATACAATTTCATAAAAAAAAATAAAAAAAATATTTAAAATTTAAATGTCTGCGCACAACTATTAATTTTACAAGTATAAATAAAATTATATATTTTAATTTTGAAATATATAAATAAGTTTTGACATATTTTGTCAAAATAGTATCTAAAAAAATGAATATAGTATATTTTTATCATTGTTACAGGACTCTCAGACCTGAGAGTGAATTAATGTATTACGCATACATGATATTTTACTAGTAACCAAGTTAATTATTTTTATAAATCGAAATATTTTTATTGGATAATGAATTTGGACCTTACTTTATTTGACCAAATGTGGATAGTTTTTCAGTAACTCGTTTGAAATGAAGTAAACAGTAATCTCTTTTAGATTTTGTATTAAATTCCTTCAGAATTGTTAAAAAAATATTTTATTGTATTGTAGTTTTTATTTTTTACTAGAAAATATATAAACACACAATAAATTGAACGGTGCGTGGGTGAAAGGGAATAAGTCAAAAACATCACTTTCATGAAACTAAAAAACAATTCAGAACATACAAAAGTTTAAATATAGTATGTTAACATTATTTATTCATACATTTATTTAGTACAGCATAACCTTTTTTTGATCCATGACCCCAAAATATATTTGTTTCAATGGAGTAAACCAACGATGCTTTATATGATTCTTTAATAAAAAATTTATTTTAAATATTTAAATACCTACTTCTAGAAGTTGGACTTCATTCGTTTGTTGTAATTTAATTTTACTTATATCCCGTTAAATATGAAAAACATTATTGAGATGTTATATTTGGCTCAAAATTTTCTGATAAATGTGCTAAAAAAAAATTGAATAAATCTTCATAATTTCCTTATAATAAATTATACAGTGCTTAAATTGCAAAAATTTTTATCATCTCATAAGTAATATGTAACCAAAAAATGTTGTACTTTAAAAAAATAATAAACATAAAATATTTGACAGTCTTATTAATTATTTTATTTTATTGCGTATATTTTGAATACAATAAAATAACATGTAGATACAAATAATTGAACATACAATTTAATAATGTATTTAGCATTTATAACATGGCATTAACAAAAAGATAAAAATAGCATATTTTTTCTTGTGTATGCAACATGATGAAATTCCAAACTCAAATAAATGCAAACAATTAAAATCTACAGTAATCTGAAAAAAAAATCTAAATGTTTACTTAATCCCGCACTACATCCGATAGAAAAAATAGATTTGAAATTCATTAAAATAAAATGTATTATTTACAATATCAAAACACAAACAATAATTATTTTAAATCTATAATGTATACATATAGTAAATAGATGTATTGATTCGGTAATCATATAATATAAGTACATAAAAAATATAACGTGTTTAGGTATATGTGAATTTATATGTTTAATTTTCAACACTTTAAGTCATCAGAATGTATCAAATGCGTATCAATTTATGTACCTACTTGGCAAAAGATAACTGCATTATTTCAAACCACGGAATAAAGTCGTTCTTAATGAATTGAATAATTTTTAATACAAAAAAAATTTGAAATTGAATTCAAAAACTTATAAGTATTATAATGATATTATTTAATAGTAATTAGTAAAAGGTGAAATGCGATTTTCTGAAACCTTATTTTAAATGTTTTATGTTATTGTACCAATTTATGATAGTACTTAAGTAATAAATAGTTCATAATAATTTTAAATGAGTTCTTGATTTTACTGAAATATAACTTTGATAAAAATAAATTATTTAAAAATCAACTTTCAGTGACAGAACAGCTAAAATTTTTAACATTTAAATTATGCAGAAACTGTGTTTTATGATAAACTAAAAAGGTATCTAATATTGAAAATAATAAACTGAAGTTGGCAGTTTGAACATGTATTTTTTAATAATGCATAACACACAGTTTCTTAATATTCTCAGGATTAATTTGGCAGAATATTTAAAAATCAAATTGGCAAAAAACTCTTATTTACGATTCGTGGAATGATAAATATTTAGTAATAAAACAACAATTCATACTCCTTAGAATTAAAAATTGATTTTATTACCTGCGAGGTCAGTTTTAGGCTCAGATTTCAAAATCTATTATCATTAATCATTAATATAATATGATTTAAAAATTACTAAATAGTAAATTAAGATTTTATGAAATATTTTCTTCAAAACAAAAAACAACCACAAATTATGTGAGTATAATATTATGCACTACCAATATACTTTTAATATTTCTTGGTAATATCTTGCAACTAATTTCTATCTTTTTCAGCAATAAATCTAATAACCCTAGAAAAAAAATGCATATGCATCAACTTCCAATCTTTAGACGATCGAGCTCAACAATTAAAATCGATTCAAACAACAATATTATATCAGTATGGTATGCCTAGTAAACAAAAAGATTTGAATACACTATCAAATTTAGCGAGTAAACAATATATATATATAAATTTAAATTCAAATTAATGTAATTTTTTAATGGAACTTAATTTATTATTTTTTTTTTCTAGTAAATATTTTTTAATTTGGTATGTGTATATTACTTGTATTGTGTGTTAAATAAGTTTGTGAAAATAAATTTATATCTACTCATACCTTACATTTAAAATTTCATTTATGTAATTTTATTGTTTGTTTATACGACTCAAACTATTTAAATGTTGCAATAGATTTTTACTTTAAAGATAATAACGTATTATCAAGGTTAAGGTTATATATCATCAATTATCTTTTTTAAATATCATGATGAACTGGTCAGGCGGCGTGCATTTTTTTAACATGTATCATTTTTTCCCCGCATATTTTTTTTCTAACTTGGATGTTAAGATAAGATTTAATTTGTTCACAAAATTAGAATTAATAATTTTTAACTCATGATAATGAAATATAACAATTTTCATATGTATCTATTTATAATTTATATGCATGTGAAACTAGTTTTAAATATTATTTCCACGGTACCTAATGTATATATATTATTGATATACGATGTACCTCTTGTAAGTAATTATGATTATATGTGATATTACTTATTTGCTATATTTTATGACATTTTTTATCATAATAATAACATATCAATTAATTTAATAATAATAAGGCATTTTTCCCCAATAGCCACTTACAATAACCTGAAGTTAATTTTTTAAGGTTATTTTTTTGATAAGCGTTCCACGATATACAGTTTAAGAAAGTGTTCTATAAATACTATAAAATTGTTATGTATGTTGTACTTAGTGCCCCTTAGGTTTAAAAAAAAAAAAAAAAACCCCAAAAATTATGTAATTGAATCAATATATTACTGATATAAATAATTAGAAAAAAAATGGACAAGTAGGCAACTGGTCTGCTGTACAGTAGTTGTGGAAATTTAGATAGTCATTGATTTAGCAATAGTAAAGTACCTACATGTTTAATTTAATTTAATTTTTTTTTATTTTTTATTTTTTTATTTTTTATTAGCTTTCAGTTTAACTATTACAGCTCAACAATTATATGAAAGACATAACAAGATACAGTACTATAGAATACAATATTTAAACAAAAAAAAATAAATAAATAAATGATAATGTATAGATGACTGATAACAATGAAATAAAAAGAAATTAAAAAGTAAATTAAATAAAGAAAATCATATTATGAAACCAGCCTCCAAAATAAAATTAATAATTATATTTGTTACTATTTCCGAATTGGAGTTGAGGATGGAGAAGAGGTCGATAGGATAGGAACCTTAAATTTCATTATATTTTCTCAAAACATTGTACTTATACATACCTATAATAATTATATTTTATATTCCTTTAATTTCAATATACTTATCTTAATTACTATTAGAACATATCAGCTTCTCAGAAATTATTATTAGGTTAATTAGTGGTAACCAAAAAATTATTTCAATCAATATAAAAATGGATTTCTGTCTGTTTGTCTTTTATGCATTCCTAAACAGCGTGTACATCTAATTTACGAAATGATGCATCAGCCGATGGTTTCGCAAAACAATTGCTAGAAATGGAGAGTAGGAAATTAGTTATCAACGAATCAACACAATGCATCACAAATTTCTTTGAAATAACAATACTAACCAATGAGTTGACTAACAAAGTTGTCTTAAATCTACCACAAAATCACAGAAATCGTCAGTGGCTCAGTGCATGGGGCTATATTGGCAACCCAAAACTATGATTTAAATACAATCAATATCACCATTCTAAATGAAATTCCAGGCGACATGACAACGTATCAGTCCATCGATACCGCAATAAATCAAAACGAAGTTGTCAAATATCCAACCGAATTCTTAAATTCACTTGATTTGCCAAGCATGCCACCGCACGTTCTAACATTGAAATTTGGCGTGCCTATCATTCTTCTATATGAAACATCAATCCACCACAATATCGCAACGACACCAACTTTCAATGAAAAAGTTGATTAACAATATTATAGAAGATACAATTTTAAACGGAAAGTTTAAAAACAAAGATGGACTATTTCGACGCATCCCACTGATAACAATAGATATGCCTTTCGAATTCGAACTTTGAAGTTACCGGTGGTGACTTGCGGACTGAACTAGAAAAACCCATACTTCTCACATGTACAGCTGTATGTGGCATGCTTAAGCGTCGGAATATTTGATTTATTTGTGTACGCATCAAAAGGATAAAGAACAAAAAATATTGTGTATCCAAATGTGGTTTAAAAAATATCATTCAATTGAATACTTGAGTTGTCTTACTTTTCTCGATAAAACGAATAAAATTACATAATGATAAACTAAATTGAATATATTTGTAAGATTATTACTTAGTATATTTGAACCTTTATCTATCTCTATGTATAACAATTAAAAATATTCTTCTAGCATAATCATAAGTAACAAATTTAATACATAGTTTGAGACATATAAGAGGTATGATTTTTAACGGGCAACGAAGTGCATGGGTTCAGCTAGTTATAGTATAAAAATATTAATAAATGATCATAATTTTGTTTTTAATTATCCTAATTATTTTTAAAGGTTCAATGAAATTACTAGGTACAATTCGCTATTAGAAACTTTCCACAATGTTAATGCATGGAACATTTTTTTTACTGGAAAATTGTCTTCACACACAAAATAAAAAAAAATCACATTATTGTCAAATCAATACATTCATTGCTAAATCCATATTTGAACAATAGTATCTCAATACTATATCGACCAATCAAATTATTAATATTTTTAATTTTATTCTGCATCCACTAATATGACATTAGAAAAAATATATATATACATAGGTATAAAAACTTTTGGCGTTTATTATATACTATGTTATATTTTTTGTATATTTATAGTTACCATTATTTCTAAAAATCTTTTCTAATAGGTCAATACTAAAGCCAATACGTATAATAATATAAATGGTTTTAACTTTCAATGTATAACTTGATAATAGAATATTTGTTTATAATTTTAGAGCAAAATACATTTAATAATTTGATAACCATGGTTATTCTACGGTTTTGTAAGTGTATTGTTCTAATAAAATCAATAAATTGTTAAAAATATTTAAATTAAAAACAAGACAATTCAAACATTTTTTTTTTTTTTTTTTTTTAAATTTACATGCCATAAAAATGTAGTATCGTCTTAATGAAAGCTATAAGACAAAAAAGAATATTATTAAAAATGTATATACACATATAAATATATGATAATAATAAATCAACTATTTTGTTGTTGATGCTTTCGCTCCAATTTTACATTTTTTGGTAGATATATTGAATTGAATTTTAGTACCTACATAAGCACACTCATATATTCTACCGTAGATTTTGAACTTAATACTAATGTTATTTAGTGCCTATTTATATTGTTTTAATATTTAGTTTTATCATTATTTGTATTTATGTATATGATGGGCAATAATTATTGTTTCAATCCATCATCAATTGTTACGTTGGGCTGAGAATCACAAATTTCTATAGAATTTTAAATATTTATTATGTCACTTGTGGATGCCAGTAAGTCATTTCTATCGACTTGAAAATTATAATTATTGTTTCACACCGTAATTTATGCCCAAATATACGGAATTATGTGTTCCACAATTCGACGTTAATACCGAATGCTGATCGAACAATGTTAACGCTGCCTTCTGCAGTGCAGGTTTTAAAATATTGTTAAATGGTAATGGAAGGTGTACAATATACATAATATATTTATACCTACATATTGTACAATAGCAAAGGATTTACACGGGGACGTGCACATGTCTTACATAAATCGGGACCCCGTTGTCAATTTTTGTTGAAGAGTATGATAAAGTTTAAATCAAATTTGAATTTAATCGAGTATTATTAAATCGAAAGTATACGTATTAGATAAATTAAATTAGGCACTACATTTTTTCATTGTTCAAATGCTCGTAATTTACAACTCGAAAGATTTTAATAGCTTAAAATATATTATAATGTATTAATATATCCATTATACATTCATATATGTAACATGCATGACGTATATATAACTATTTAAGTATAATTAGATAATAATTCATTTATTTAAAAATAATATAACTCGTCAGATTTGCATATTTTTGAGGTTTGTTGTTTGTAAACGATAAATGTAATAATATGTTTATTATTTTATAAGTATGAAATAAAGAGCTCAGTATTTACTCGTGTTAAATGGTTGTGAATCATGATAAAAAAATGTTTTTGTTTTGATGATCATATTGTATAACGCACCCACGATAACTTACCTCTAAAAGTTCGTAAGAAGCACAGTGTTTCTGGCCTTTTAATTTAATTTTGCTGATGATATATAATATATTTTTATACCTGCTTGAGTAATAGAATTTGCTACTTGAACTGATTTGTGTACGGCCGTGCCCAGCGCAAAAGACTTAAATAATTTACAATAATATGAAGCATATATAAAGTCTCAACTTATATTTATTTTATCCCGAGGAAAGGATTTTTTTTCATTTAATATTTTTGAAAATATGATTTTGAAAAGTTATTATCAAATGGAGAGAAGTCCACAATATTGTATTTTTAAAATATATAATAAGTTTTGGTTAACTAACCTGATTTAAAAATAAAAAATAAAATGATTGCGCGTTTCTGAATAATTAATTAGAGATACGTTAATGTATCTCCTATGTATGCAGAGTTAATTTACATTGTTTTAAATCTAAAGATTGGTTTATAACAAATTAAATTCCAATAAAATATGATTTTTTCCAATGTATTCTCTGCTGGTTGTCATATTATCTTTGAGTTATTTGGAGAAAGTAACACCCACGTTTTTAATTTTTAACTGATGTATCTCATTCAGAAAATTACTCTTGATCTTTTTCTATTCACCCATAATTTCAAATATATAATTAACTAGTGTAATTTATTACCATGATTACGACTTTTTTCCATCTTATTTTATATAAAGTTTCCATTAATTTTCGGTTCAAGAAGAATCATACATTTTTTCATTTATACTTCGTTTCAGTCCTACTCATTATTTGTAGGTACCTTTCTTTCACACCATGATGGGTTTCTAGGGTCTCCATCTAATCCTTTTATATTTTTTAATGTACAGTTATTAATCTGTGAATATTTTCGAAGTTGAACCATCACTAATTTTCATTAAGTATATTTAAATAATGTGCAAGTTTTAAAGTTTAGGATGAATGCGACAGGTAGTAGATGCCAGATGTGAATTCGAAATTAAATGTCAACATAACACGGTTTAACACTATGTATGTATTAAACGCAATTTACATAAGGCACAGACTTAATCGTCCTCCATATTCCATCGCCTTTGCTTTTCAGTAATATATTATAATATCATGTGTGTTTGTTCTTATATCCAGATTAGGGATGTCACAAATCGTAGGTCATAACAAATTAAATACGTAGAACACGGATTTAAATGGTGGTTACGATTTGGTTCCCGATTCTTTGATTTTTTTATATTTAAAATGAATTTTACCTAATAAAAATTAACAGATTTATTTTGACTTGTATTAGTCAACATTTTTATGTTCGATTCCGTCATACAATGGTCGTATATATAATATTTATTTGTGGGTATATATTATGTTATTCCAATATTTCGATACTTAATTTAGTATTCTATTAATAATAAAACAACACATTTTCGTCATTAATAACATCATCGTGATCACAATAATAAAATTATCATCATCGCCAATCACCATCATCATCGTTCGGAGCTTTATAGTCGTTGAAGCGTAAGCAGAATTCTATACGGACGGATTATTAAGAATTATTCACGATTAGAATCATTGTGTCCAATAATTTCTGTGTATATGTTATATATGTACCTATATAATATACGTTAAATCAAAAGTAAAGTGCGCTAGTGTGCATTGTTCGGTACGTAATATTGTAGGTCATTAAATCCGTGCATTAAGATCGTGGAACAATGTAAGCGTTTGATGATAATTTACAGCCATTGAAAGGAATATGAAACACAAGTCTCAAATCATCTCTTGGGTACCTGTATGATATTATTATTTGCAATCAATATATTATCGACACTTCGTCATAGATGATGACATTTGTACTGTAGCAAATTTATGTTAATAGAGATATCTGTTGTTTTCGTATTGTACTGTCTATATTTAATGATGTATTTACTATACTGAAATCAGTCAACTTTGTATTTGTTGGACAACGCTGAACATCATTATCGTGGATTTATGGTTTTTGTACACTTAGGGTTTTTTTTACTAAATATTCTAAAAATTTCAGTAAGGCTTTAATCGAAATTGCGTTAATTTACCATCATTTAATTACATTATAATATAGATTTATGTAAAAGGAAATTAGTTGTTTAAACATTTTGTATATAATAATTAAAATATAAATTAATATTGCACGGTCAAATAAAAGTAGAAAAATTCAAAATGTGGCCACTGTGCTGGATATCCGGGCATAGGTACAAGGAGCATCACACCGGAGACCCCGACAAGTTTTATGTTATATTTATTTTATTTTATATTATTTTACACATCTTTTTATCGTAATATCAATTGTATATTTACAGGTTGTACATGATAGATTTCAAGATAGAAAACTATTATTATAAACAATAAACATCAACTCATAAGCGGCTAAGCGTCTTGCACACATAATATTAAATTCTTGAATGTTTTTCGCTCTAGAAAATTGAATATAAGAAAAGTCAAAAGTATTCGGGGATTTGCGTGCTTGACCATTTACGTGTTAATATATTATTAAAAAGGATTAATAAACTGATTGTATCTGCAAATGTATAATTTTAAGTTCAGCAGTCATTAAGACATGAGTGTATTAACTATTATACTCACAAGAGTCTAGTGCTCAATTTTTTATTTTAAAGATCATCAATTAAACATGTTAAAATCACGATACATGATAATTAAAAAACTAAAAACTAAAAGAAATGTTAGAAAATAATCAATATGTACATATATTATAAACAATTCGATAGTTAATGATGTATATTGATAAAACAATCGAGAAATATTTTTTCCAAATTTATTTATTTAGGTTGGTATTTAACTACATATCAATAGTAAAACCAGTTTTATGCATATTAGAATATTGTTTGGTTTACCTATTAATCAACGCTGTTTATTTTTAGCACTTATAACTATTTTATAATAATATATTAGAATGTTCATAGCAGAAAATATTATATAGTTGTTTGAGAATGAAATCGCAGCCAGTAAAGTTATCGTGATTTAAAAAATTTACCTTTGGGGCTGCTTTCTAGCTCTATAGTACCTACTAATCTGCAATGACCTAGTCACGATATTTCATTCTTCCTAATAATTTTAACGGGTTTTAATCATATTTTGATCAAACTGCAGAGAATACCCTATTTTATATCAACATTTATTTTGATTCATTGGACATATTGAAGTATAGTTTAATATATTGAAACGTAAGTATTTGATAATATATATATAACTATTAAATATCTTACGAAATCCATCGAAAACTAAAATAGTACGTAAAACTAGCTAGTAATCATTGACAGAAATATCACAGTAGTAACAGTGATAACAATCTACAAAATACTTAAATATGGATTCCCAAAAAATACATAGGAGGTTATTTTAAAATATCATACACTCAAGTTTCAAACGCTAAAATCTAATTGTTAGACACATTAGTCATATTTTTTAACAGTTCTAATTATTTAGAATCTAATAACTATAAATGTTTTACATTTACTTTTACATGATAAGCACATATAAAGTATTACTTTACTTCAAATATAGTATTAAATAAAGGCATACCCACCTCATTTTTTTTTTACCCATCATTTAAACATTTATTCAAATTCAATTTTTTTAAGTTGATAAAGATTATTATAAATACCGGCTATATAACTTTTAATACTTACCTATACTTTTCATAAGTACCACAATACTTATGACACAAAATGTGATACTTAGATCAGAGACTATTTGACATTTGTTCAAATTTCGATTAAGACGCATAAAGCTTTCCAAAATAATTATGTACAGAAATGTAGCAATATTGAATATTTCCCATTTTATTTATGTTTATCAATGAGTATAATTGAATGAAAATTTAATTTATATTAGCAAGCGTTAAAAATATCAATAAATATGTGCTTTGGTGCTCATAACTAAAATGCTAAAAAAATTGCATTAAGTCATGTTTTATAATTAAACAAAATTTAATTATATATAAAAGACGGTAATTATCCTGCATGTAAAATAATCCATTGACCTTGAGTAAATTGGGCTATAATGTACTTTAAAACGCTAATGAATTTAAAATGTTTAGTGATTAAATTAAATACAACAGGTTACCTGATAAATTATGTTTTAAAGTAATTATAAGTATATTAAATTGATTGATGGCATTAAAATATTCTTGACCAGTAGGTAGTAGCATAATGACCAATGCAATGCACTATGCAATCATTTATCATTCAGTAGGTATTTAATATTCTAAACGTTAAAACATATTTACAACGAAAGATAAAATATGGATAAAGACAAATGTTATCACTTGTAAAGTTGTAAACTCTAGTAAAAATATTTATCTATTCGAAAACGATCACAAGCTTAATTAGTACCTCAAGAACGAAAGTATTAAGTAAAAAATGACAATGATTAATAATTAATTTGAATATATTGAATTGAATACTTGAATACATTAATTATATCATTTTAGATTCTGAGCGAAATGATGATTGAAAATATTATATATATATATAATACTATAAGTGTGAAGTTATTTTTTGTATGTGTGCACATGATTTATAAAAGAAAAATTCTTCAATATTCAAATTTAGTGGTAGTTTCAGATAAATAATTGTATTTAGTTTATACAGATTTGGATAAAAATTGAAGATTTCCAACATCACTTTTCAAAGTAATCAGGAAAAACTCCAAGTTTATTTACACACTACTAGTTGTCGACGAAATCTGTTGTTTTTTTTTTTTATAATACAAAAATAAATAATCGTAGGTATTTGAAATGTTCACCAAATATTTTTACAATCATTTTTTGACTTTTTCAATTTATTTCTTTATATATTTTGATAAAAATTGTTTCACTTAGAATCGAATTTTATATCCAATAGTTTTAGATTTATTATTGAAATCTAATTTACTTTCCGTCTTTTTTAAAATTAGATTCATTAATATATTATATACTATATAATTAATATAGTTATAATATAATACATTTTTATTATAGCTTATTACTTAAATGTCTATACATTTAACGAGTATGTCTACATAACATATTTTTTTATACAGTTTAAAAGTAAACATTTTTTTTAAATCGTTAACCCAATATTATTTCAGTTATACAAGTTCTCAAAAATACCAAAATGTTATAAAAGATTATTTTTCATTTCAATAGTTTAACAACTTCTACTATTATCTTATAATATTTTACTATGATTTTAATTCAAATTTAAAGACCACATATCGAAAATTCTGTTTATTGATGGTTATTATGTATAATATGCATTGCGTAGTATGGATATATTGTACAGTTGAGTGAACTAAAATAAATATAATCATTATTTTAATACAATAGTTGTTTTTTTAGTTAAATTACTTTGTGATTTAGTTTTACAATAATAATATTATGTAATTTATTTATTTAATATTTTGTTATAAACTTTATTGTATTGATGGCTCGATGTGATGTAGTGTCTATATATTAATTAAAATATGTCTGAATGCCAACATCGACCAATGCCTACTATAGTTCCAGTAAAGGTGACCACTTGGGTTCTTATGGCGAATCCTTGCTAGTTGATATACATACACGTGTTCCTAACCACCCGCACCAATCGTTCAAACCATACTAACCGTATCAAATTTAATCTCTAAAATAGAAAAACAGGACCACGACCTTAGATGTCGAAATCTTAATATTAAAAACAAATGTATACAGGATGTAACAGAAAGACCTCACCAACAAAAAAAAAAAAAAATTAAGCCAATTCATCGTATGACAAAAATGTTTAATATTATATGATAAATAATTTAAGAAATATGCTCATGTCAGAAAATTCTCAAAAACCATATCTTTTAAAAAGTTATTGCGTTCCAAATTAATTTAACTACAAAAATATTTAATTTTAAAAAAATCCTGAAAAATAAACTATTTGACTTAGATAAATCTTTTTACCATTAAAATTGTTTTTATAATCAGATACACAAAAAGGCTATTTTGAATTTATCCAATTTTTTTTTTTTATTAAATTAATTTTTTTTTTTTATTCTCAGTACTAAAAATGTATTATACATGTAGTGCTAGGTACTAGGTTCACTTAATGAACAAAAAAATATTAGTGTGAAAAAAAGTTATTCCAAAAGTCAGTTCTATCTGTTACACCTTGTATATGTATATATATATATTATGTTGTACTAATGGTAATAACTAATACAATTCAATTGAGTTATTTCTAGCAGCAAATATTTATAAATTAATATATTGATATATTGCATACCTATCAGTAGGTATGTCATGTATTTTACTGAATATTTTGAAACTGCATAGATTTTTCATTTATTTATAAATTGTAATAATAATATAAAACAAATAGTCATAAAGGCCACACAAGGATGACACATAAACACCTCATGGCCAAAGAAGAACCCCCTCAATGTGCAGCCTGCGGGGTTACACTAACTGTGAAACATATATAATAACAGAGTGTTATCAATATTCAAAATTTTTGGAGAAATACAACATTCCACCAAACTCTTGTATGGAGCTCTGGCACCGAGCAACGAGACCACATCGAACATGATAGCCTTTCTCAAAGGATCGGATTTATACAACAAAATTTAAACATATTGATAAAAAAAAAAATTGTAACATTAACTTAAATAGTAACCATATGTAGTTAGCATCATATAAACATTGTAATATCCTTAACATTGTATCTCAACAAAAAACTAATAGCCTTTGTTGTTGATGATTTTTTAGTTCAATAAAAAAAAAAAAAAAAAAATAGTCATAACTGTAGAGTACGGTTAAGGTTCTCCTATTTACATTATTTTTATATAAATTGTTAAATTTACTCTAATAGTAACTTAAATAAAACTGAAATATTACCAATTTGGAAAATAATTTAACTTTGATACACATGTGTGAGACAAAGATCTGGAATATGGATATTTTGTTCTCTTAATGTGTAAGTGATTATAGAATATGTTTTAGTTTCTATGTATAAAATCGTTAAATACGCAAAAGATGAAACATAGCTTATTAATAATAAAATTCGTTATAAGCATAGATAGAGTTGTTATGGCAACTTATACTCCGTCAAATTTATTTAGGTTTTGTTTTCTCGTTATCAAACGCCTTAGTAGTAGGTACCTATGAGATAAACTACTCTATACTAAGTACTTTCACGTATTACAAGTAAGAATAGTCTGTGGCACAAGATATAGGTACAAAAGTAAAGCACGTTCCATTCCTACAAAGTCGTTCTATAATTATGAAGGTTTACTAACTTTAATAATTCAATTAGTTTTTCTTAATACATTACTATATAATTGAGTGATTCACTGAGTATACAAGCCATCCAAAATTTTAGTGGGGCAACAACATTTTTTTAAACATTCTTTCAACTATTCCAACGTCAGCTCATATTTTAGATACAATACCAAGAAAATGCCATAATGTATAGGTTATAGTAATTTTATTCTGTGTAATTGTTTTACTCATGTCGATAAGTGTAAATATTATTATCTTTCTTCTGCACACTTAATATTTATTATAGTTAGTTATGATAAAACCAGTTTATATCACATTATTATATACATTTCATTTCTCTTCTAGCTAATACAATAAATAATAATAGATGAAAAATCTTTGAAATCTCCAATTTATATTGAATTTACATATTTAACTGTTCAATAAGTCGTTTCATGGTTAACTTATTTATATTATTAAAATATAATTGTATATCTAAAATAAAAATAATAATATAAAGTGAGATAGAACTTTAAGTTTCGGTTCCAATAATAATTAAAGTATTATAAATATAATAGTATAACCTACACATTATTATAATGTATACATAAAAAAATCAACCACTTTTGTATTCAGTGTACAATTAAGTACCTAGATATGTATATTTACTATTTTGTGTATACCTATGTCATGAAGTCATGATCTGAACAACACATTTTATTATCATTTTAACCTAACCTATAGATATATATCTCTTAGGTTATTACTCATACTTGAGTTTTATATTTTGTATTTAACATAGTTATTATATAATTATGTATATATTTGTGGTTTGGTTTTTTTTTTTTTTTTTTAAGTAGGTATCACAATGTGTATGAACAGTTTAGTCACGTTACTAAAAATATTCCTATATCATCATATAACTGGTCAAGATTTTGCATCTGAATGATCGAAACCTATAAAAACCCTTGAAAATTCGAAAACCTGAAATCCAAGTAACCCAAATTTTTTTTTCACAACGCCTAAATTAACTAAAATCCTCATCATTTTTATCATAGATATTTCATGGAATATTTTGTACTTTTTTACATTGCAAGTATTTCGCGGTTAATTTAACAATAATTATTGACAAGCATATTATAATAAATTTCAACTCTTAAATAAAATAAACTAATTCTGATTTAGTCAATACTATCTGAATGGTCGTAACTACTTAATATTAAGTATAAGGAATAATAGAATATTTAGTTTGTAAGGTACATAGTTATGAAATGAATTTTTTCCTGAACTGCTCAACTCCCATATTAACTCGATGAATCAATAAATACAACTCTATAACCTAATTAGGTCACCGATTATTACAGTGCAATATTTCCATACAATGAAGTCGTTTGGAAAATAAAAAAAATTGTAGCATAGAGGAATTTGTTAAATAGATTTACAACGTATTAGAATTAAATGAAATTATAAATAAATATTAAACTTACTGCATTATGATAGCCATCCACCTATTCAGTAAAATATTTTTGAGGGGTTGGTGTAAAACTTTCCCACTCCCAGGGAATTTATTATATTCCTATTCATTTTCTTGAACTTACTGAAATATGATACCCATCTTTCTGTTCAGTAAAATATTTTGGTAGGGTTGGTGTAAAACTTTCCCACTCCCAGGGAATTTATAATATTCCTATACATTATCTTGAACTTAAATAAAATAAATAAAAAAAAAAACAAAATGTTGATAATACAGTTTTATTAAGAATATTTAGTATCACGATGTAGAAGAAGTATATTATACAAATTAAAAATTTTGATATTTGTACATCATATTATGAAATTTTCAAAATCTGTAATTTTTTATACCTTCGGTAAATACAGATGATTTCAATTCGGTGCTATATGATTTGTATTTATAACCAGTGATATTTAGTTTATTTTTAATATTTTCTAGTGAAATATAAAATTATTCCTCGTTAATATTTGTATTAATATCCCCATCCCTCCACCACTAAATAATTACTGGAGTTTTATTCAAATAACAAAATAATATTAACCATTAAACTTACAATATTCGTTGTATCGTTGTGTCTCACATTTTAAAATTCAATAACATCACAAAGCTTACTAATCTAAACGTGCTACGATCAAACTACACAACGCACTTGAAGAAAAATAAGCACCCACACGGAACCAATGCGAAACCGCCTAGCTCGTGTACGTACGATACGACTGATCAACAATTCAAATCGAATTCAAAATTATTCTTTAACTTTAGACGAACGGCTCTCCCTCCTGCCTCTATTCGCAATAAGAACACTATTTACTGCTTTAACGTATTGCGACCGGTTTCACGTTTTCAAGTTCGACAGGATTCACGTTGTTGAATTGCCATTTTTCCGTATAATAAATCACTAAACATTAACACCACCGTTGACCATTTCAAATTTGTAATATTTTTTCACAAGTTCAAAAAATAATATTGATACCTTGAGGGGGGGGGCAAACATTTATCGATAAATTTGTGAAATATCATCTTAAAATATGACAGTCGTAAACTTATAATATTAGGTACTTTTAGTAGGTATATAATATCTATAGTGTCTATTGTGTTTGTGTTTTAAATATTCAGTTTTTGATTACCTATCGTTGTTATTTATTAGGTATTAAAAATGTATTTATATGCATAATATTCAAATAATCCTATTAAGAAAGTATTGTGTATAATTATATTAGTACATATTATAATATAATATCATAATATACTGTTTCTACGTTTAATTTTTGTTTAGGTAATTTAAATTATATAATAAACTGGTATCTACTGCCTATACATGTATATTATAGGATAATCAAAACACAAAGTCTTAAAATATATTGATAGACATTTAAAAAAGTTGTTATACTTTATACTATATAATAGTAATGTTAAACCAGATGGAGGTGCTATAATTGATAACGTTTTTCAATCGTTTTAGTAAAACTAATAATATTATAAGTTCGATGGGAAAAATTCAATGTTACTCAGTATTGTATGTACCTAGTAGTTACTAACTAATAATTCATTGTTAGATGATAATAGCTATAAACAAAACGATATAATACTTGTTTGGATTCAACGAAATTACTAATGTTTGACTATATAATTATATAATAGTTATGGTTTATAGATTAGATTATATGGATAAAATATTTTATGTTGGTTTACATTTAGTAAAATATTATCAATTGTTATTATTTCAATGATACACATTCAGACTAGAACATTAAAATCACTAAAACATAGCATGACATATATAAAAAAAAAACAAAAAATATAATAATAATAAAGAGCAACAAAATTATAATACTTATACAATATTTCTTAGCGCCGTTTGTCGTTTGCGCATCACTATTGTTAATTTTGACCTTTTTTGTTAGACCATTGTGCATCTGGTCGAGGCACGTTTGGACCAGGGACGTTAGGGACACTAATAAAAATGCAACTCGTTTGGACCAGGATGTTGTGAACCCATTTGGACCAATTTTTTATTCGTATATTTTACTTCTAAATAATTACTAAAAAGCCCGCTTAGATGTTCCGTTAAACTGTGTAAACTAATTTGTAGATTGTGTAGAGAAAAAAATTATTTATAGACCAAAAACCCACAGTTACATTATACGTTTATACAATTAATATGATGTAAATGATATCTGTTACGACACGGCCCTATCGGCCAGTGCGATAATACTAATTGACAATAATTGCGGTTACCTATATTATATTACTATCGCAAACACTATATTCTACGTATGCGCAGTGGTGACATCGAAGCCCAATTCCTATACCTTTACCTTACTAGGTTAATATTAGTATTTTGGTTAGTACATATAGTGCACTACAAAATGGGAAGGAAAATGCTGGTCCAAACGAGTTGTATAAAACTAATATTTTTTAGTCCAAACGGGTGTTCAAAATTGGTCCAAACGAGTTGTGTGTTAGGAAAATTGGTCCAAACGGGTCCTGCCCGTGCATCTTTTGATTTTTGGGTCGTACATCGTTTGGTATTGAGTGTTCTAAGGTTCTACATCATTTGCACATCATTATTATTTAACAATATAAATGAAAAAAGGTGTATACCCAAAGCTCAAGTTGTTTTTTAACTTTGGTCTTAAAATCTTTAAATAATATTCACATGATATTAAATTTTCAAATATTGCATAGATATAATGTGATACCAAGTATAAACGTAATTTTTTAGAATTAAATTTTCGATTTTTGATGAATATTGTCGAACTTTGAACTTAAAATATTTATGTATGTTTATTATTTTTATTATGAAGTTTAAAAATATTAAATTATTCATTCTCTATATATAATATTAATTATTATACATCATGTAATACCATTTTTTATACCCTTTTATTGTTCAGAATATTGATGCGCATTTGATGTACGAGAATTTGGAGCAGGTAAATAGACAGTGCGCAAATGATGTACAATATTTTTGGACAGGTAAATAGACGATGCGAAAATGATAAACAGACATTTCTTAGATGTTAGTTGGCCATTGGTTAAGAATTTAGATTGGTCAACTAAGTATATTTCAAAAATTCAAAATCAACTTTATGTGAGTAAGTAATTTATTGCTATCTCTTTCAATTTGGTTTGTGTATAGTTTTATTTATATGTTGAAAGTAGATTAATGTAGATAATGACAAATTCGACATATTTTTGTATAGATTAATTTAAAAACATTAAGAATTGAATAATTTATTGAGCAATATAACAAAGTATATTCATTCAAAATAATTACCGTGGTAATACTGATAAAAATAATAATTATAATAACACATTATTTTATGTATTTTGATAAACCTAATTTAATAACATTTATATCTATTCAACGTAATACAAACTGTCAAGCACGATCTTTTCTTTATTATTTTTTTTAAGTTAAATGTAACGAAAAATAAAACATGGTATTGGATGGGTTGAAAAAAACAAACATTCTCTTATTATAAATTTTTTTTTTAAATAAAATAAATTATGCATGAAAATACAAAAAATGTCTACAGTATATCCCTACAGCGTTTACGATTCTCATATAAAGCTTAATCGCCGTTTAATTATCGCTCGATACATATTATTTTAATATTATGCTACATTCATATATAATACACGTAACACACCCATCACAGACATTTATTAATCACTGTTTTGACTGATGGGGAAAATAAGGCCAGTGATGCAACGAGAGTTCAAACTCGGTTATAATGTAACTGAAATTTTATGCGGCTGATAGGGAATAAAGGTTAATTTGATCCTCTAACCTGAACGTTGTAGGGTTTAAAGCATTTTTTCTTTATATAAAATCAATATACATATCTGGTTAAGGGATTAAGCTTTATTTAATGATCCAAACATGTTTCATCAAAAACTTTAAATCAACCATAAAATAGGTGTTTTAAAATAATGTTTATTACATATACTGATAGATTGACGAGGTGCGTCTGAAATACGGCAAATAAATTAATATAACGGTCTGACCTTGTGGGTGCAACGCATAAACTATGAAACATGCAATGTTGAACGTGCTTACTCTTCACAATATTAAGGGTGTAGCGGATATTAATTTTGCATCCACCGTTAGCCTGTGCATGATTTATTGATAAGAAATTATGCAGTTATTATTTCCTGCTATTAAAATATGATATATTGAAACTTGAAGGACTCATGGTTAATAATATAGTATTAGTTAGATAATGTTTATATTTCATTGTAATTCATACATTTTACATTTTAATTTGATAGACTCGTACACTTAGATTAGTATATTTTTCATAGTTTTTGTTTTTAAATGGCTGTGGTAATGCTAGCAATAATCTCATGAAAATAAACTAATATTTTTAACAGTAGTGTTATATATATATTCACTTGTTGATCTATAATTTACAGATAGTTGGTTATTATTTATCAAGCAATTATTTTATTTTTCACAGTATTTTTGACATAAACATGTCCTGTATTAAACTAAGCGATAACTGTTACGTCTTACGTAGCAGATTCAAATTTCGAAATTAATAATTTTTTGTATATATTTTAAATTTATCAATAATAAACAATAGTTAAACATTTTAATATTTTAACTAGGTATTTTTTAAAAATTCGAAATCGATTCTGAATGGAGATGATTTGTGTCAGTCTAGGGTATATTATATTACCTATATTTAAATTATAATATATATGTATATATTTTTTTTTGATACAAGTAAACATTTGATAGAGAACGCTAATATATATAAACATTTGGTGAAAATTTCAAGTATACAATGATTCATTTTTGAGTTACGGGAAAACAGAAAAATCAATTTTGTCAAAAACTGCTTGCGTGAAATTCCCGTTTTTCATTACATTTTTAGGGTTTTTCATGGTGCTTTTGAAAACTACTTGAAATTTATACTTTTGACCCCTCCCCCTCTTCTAAGGTACCAACAAGATGGGCTGAAGTCAAAAAGCATTATTTCTACTCCAAAACGTGATGACAGACACAAAAAAAAAAACATACATCATTGTAAAATCAATACATTACTCACTTCGTTCAGATTCTAAAAGTTATACATACGTTTACTATATCACCATTGGTATTAATATAAATACACCATTGCTTGTACAAATATTTTACACTATTAATTCTTAATATATATGTATAATATTTAAAATCGATGCTGAACAACTGCATAAATATTTTTATTCGTCATTATTGTTGTTTTTTTTATTAAGTAAATTGATTTCAGTTATATTTATTTGAAATTGAACATTTTAGAGGTATTTCACTCTATTTTAGTTGTTTGTTCTTAAATTCTTCGGTGTATTTTTTTAAATACGCATATTAGTTATTATTATTATTATTGATTAGAATGGTTTTTAAATAAATATCATATAAAAATTATCTGAATTTACAAAAATTTTAAAAATTTTAAAAATATCATTATGTTTTGTAATATTTAATCTTTTATAGAGAATTATTTTAAATTTAAAAAAAATTAATCAATTTTATTTATATTTATCAAAATTAAAATTACAATATATTAAAATTTTAGAGTTGCAGTATTTTAAAAATTAACTGACGTTAAAAATATAAATATGCCCCGTATGACCATCAAAATCAATCACTACATGTTAAAGTATGTTTACGAATTTATCAAATTTCAACAAATAACCTTAATTTTGGGCTTCAAATCAGTTTTATATATATTTTTTTCAAAACTTATTTTCATTTAGTATTCATTGTCAGTAAAATAAAACTTAAGATTTGATTTATTCTCATATCCTACAATATTGTAAACTATTATTTGTTATCAATTTAAAATAAAACGAATTTATGTCAAAGCTGGTTTTATTTTTAAAAATACGTGTACTTAAAAAATTAATAAACACATTTTTTTCTTAGCTACTAGATATGTTAAAAGACAGCGGTGAAATGTCTGGTCATACCAAAAGGAATTTATAACTTATAACACTATAATAATTTACTATAACTTTAAATATCTTTTTTTATTTATACCTATTAAATTAAAATCATTTAAAGTTTTTGATTTTTGACAGTTATATAATAGTATAAATGATCATAAACAATAATCTTTAAAAATAATCTTTAAAAATACACAATTCATTTATGTTTAATATCAGACATAGAATTTTCATAGTTATATAAGCACTTATATTATTAAATTAGTATAATATTATAGTTATAATATAATTTAGTTTGATTTAGTAAGAAACATACATCCATCACGTAAATTTCCATAACCTAAGAAATTACAGTAAATTTTTATATTGTTAAACTTTTATAATAATTGCTAATTTAGTTAACTTTTCGTTCCGTAAAAAATATTGACCTTGCATGAAATCATTGCTTACAATTGCATAATGGAACACCCGACCACATATTAATAACACGATAATAATAATATAACTTTGAGTTCAATTACAAAATATAATATAATACACCGGAGTTTTTATAGTGTAGGTAACTACACATATGCAATCGACTTCTAAAATTGTGGAATAAGTAAGTTAGTACATTTACTAAGTAGTAGTAAGTACATTAGTTAATCACAGAGGAAATATTTGTTATGTTTGTATGTATAATCATAATATTATTGTAGGTTATATGTGTATTAATAATAATATTAAGTCGTGCATGCGTACAAGCCGTACAACACCTGCAATTTTACGTAGCAGGTTTTATAATAATTATGTGTGGTTTTTTTTTAAAGAGGAGGGGGAATCGATACCATTTTTTTCGGACAGTACACAAATACTTCAAACGTTCCATGCTAACTGTAGTTAGCATGGAACTGATTAAAAATCGATTGAAATACTGACACTAGTATTTTTAATCGAAGGTATAACACATAATATTTGAAATTCTCATCAGATTTGACAAGTATCAAAAACGAAGAATTACAATATATTTCTTGCATACGGTTAAAAATTCTTGAATAAATTATTTCATATTTTATTGTTTAGATATTTAATTTGAATAGTTTAATATGATTTCGAACATGTTTAAAGTAATAATTTGTCTGATGTACTGGAATCGGCAACTGATGGATAGCCTTTTAAATTCGATTAATTCATAAGTAGTTAACCAGAACGTTTGATGTGCCATTCAATACGAGAGTATTTAGCATTATAGAAGCTACACAGAAATGTTAACGTAAATTTAATTTACTCGTGTTTGTCAACGAATGAGCAACCGAATCACGCGGACGACAGTCCTTTCTGGTATACATACAAAACCTATATATAATAATAAATTCAAGTTAACAATTCGTGTTAAACGGAAAATATGAATAATTACAAAGCATCGTAGTGAATGCAATTAAAATCTTCAAGAGTTTTAGATGGTAAATCATTCTGAACAATACGCCACGTCGGTGACTCGTATTAAACACGATTTCAAACGCACCAACTGGATAACGTTTACAATGCTATGCTGGTATAGATCAATTTAATATTTATATATTTTATTATAATAGATTGAAAATTGTGTAGAAGTCTCAATCACATGGATTTGATATAGTGAATTTGATAATAAATTTACAGGGGTAACATACTAAGTCGAATGGCTGTAATATTGGCCACAGTCCTGGGAAAATAGTCGCTTAACCCATATCATTAGGCTCACAGAGATACTATTTCATTTGTCATAACTAAATACTCAGATATCAGCTGAAAAAGGCTCGAAATTAATTCGATTGAACCTATTGCCATCTTTATCTAATACAATACGAATGTATAATAAATACTGTAGGTTAGGTAATAATAATATATTCACATAAGTTTATAGGTGTGCCTAATTAACATCTGTTACATATTTATGGGATGTATATTAATTTACAACGTTAAAAACTATCTAGTAGTGACACCAAAAATTTACCAATAACTTTTGGTGTAAAAGCTCTATTAGCCAGAATGTGCAGTATATTATACGTTTCAATACATCAACATTTTAATCTGTGGGTTGTGAGTCATGACTAAATCTAGTATTGGGTCACAAAACACATTTAATTATTTATTTTTAAATTATGGTTTGTAAGTATACATAACTACATAAGTGATTAGTTGTTCGCTCTACATATTATTGTTGAATAGTTTTAATACACTTATCATATTTTGTACTGTATACATGTTTTGGAATGACAATAGACATTTTTTTTTCCATATGTCACGTGTGAAAGCATTTTAATACTTATGTACTTGAAAGTCAGCTATATATGAAAAATAAAAGGTTGAAGACCATCATATCAACTGAAGTTTTAATCTCAAAGAGATCAAAGCTAAACTTATGAAAGCTTAGTAATACATTAGCGCTTATAGCAGTATTATAAGCTGAGTAATAATTTCAAATTATTAACGAATATCTCGTATGCAAATGAAATTTTAACATGAAAAACAATATTATATATTGCAGCAAAAAATCTTGGTTTAATATTATTTATTTATATGAATGAAATATTACATTTTCTATCTCTCTAACAAGTTATACAAAATTTATAAGTAATTTTATAGTTTTATATCATTTTTTATATTTTTAAGTAAATAAAAACTAAACTAGCAAAAAAATAATAATATAAACTCAGCATAGGTAATTGGTTATAATAATTGTATAAAAATCTTTATCATTATAACTATTATGTATTATGTATTACATTTCCTCATAAAAAGTTTGTTGATAGTTGTATGTGAATTTGTTAAATTAAATGTTTGAAAAATTCAAAAATATATATATACATTTAACAATATTTAATATTATATATATTATATAATATAAACATTATAATATACATTTAATTCAGTCCATTTGAGTGTAAAATCCATAATGATTGAACCATGTACTATAATAACTATACTAATAATAATAAGGATGGGATGATCATAATATAGTTACAGTAAAGTCTCTTTAAATTAAATATATGATTAGACTCCTACGGGCCTATTACCATATATAAAAAACAAATGTCAACATTTAAAACAATTTATCATGAAAAACGTTAAGTACTTAAGTTAGACAAAAATGTTTGCATGTGCTGATTGGACCTTGAAAAGAAATCCAATATTTAAATGGTTTAATTCTACAAAAACATTAAAATCCTGCGTATTATGACCTAAGGTATATTCCACATATCAAATAAAAATTTGTTTTCTCATTGAATATACGGTTTTTTCATAACGTTTAAACACATCAAAATTTAAATTGGAAGTTGAAGTCTGAAATAACTCAGACCACATTTTTTTAAACTTTAAAACTTGTTTAGCTCAAACAAAAAGTATTTATATTTTAGTCATTACATATTTAAAATAGTATATAAGCAATAAGGTTTTTATATACCAGACATCAGTCTAAAAGCATTAGTAATGTTTGCCCCACAGCTCTGATAAATGCATATAATATACCTACATATTATGTATATTAGTCTTTATATTATACTATGCAACTATCTCACCTTGAAATTTACTCATTCATATAACTTTAAGAAGTATTTTACACTTTGTTTCACCAGATCGACATTATTGTATTTATTATAATATTTCAAGTCAATAACACATTAATTAATTTATAGGTACGTTACAAGATTATAATAAAACGATATTCCAAGATGTCATGATTTAGTTTTTGATAAAATGTTTATCATTCACAGTAACAAATCAATCCTTATTTAAAAATATCATGTATTTAAATTAGATATTAGTTACTACGGACAAAATACTGTTCACTGTGGTAGTATTGTTATATATGTTTTAAATTTATTTCGTCATCGAGTGAGTAGGTCACTGTAACAAATTATATGGTTAATTATTGTATACGAAAAACGATTCCAAGCAGAGACACTCTATAATTTTGCAAACGCTGCCTCCTGGCGTAAATTTCTAAAAAAAAGATTTGCAAGTGGATACCACTCTGATGTACAATGAGTGTCGAATAGATCAACAGTAATGGATGGATTAAATTTAAATTAAATGATAACATAACATTATTGAATACGAAAAACAATTTTTGAAGAAGACATATTGTCAGCCTGTACCAAATATATTACATTTTCATGATATATTTGTTTTTAGATATTACTATTGAAGTTATATTTTATATTATGGTTGGTTGATTCAATTTTCGTCGAAATTATTGCATTCGTTATACTACAAATATTTAATTATTAAAATGTCTATATTTTTATGATACTTACCTTTTATTTATTTTTTTTTTGTAAGGAGAACCCGCGGCAACATAGGCCATTGGGTGTGGGGTGGTACGGTAGGGGTTATTTTTGTATATTTGTTTGTAGGTTTTTAAGTGGGTAGGGTTGTAACACGTGTTTGTGTATGTGTGGCAAGGATATGTTGCTAAAAATCCCGGGTGGTCACCCATCCGGGAGCTAGCTACTGCAGCAGATACGTACGCTCAGTGCGTTTCCGCAGATTGAGCGTACGACCGCGCCTCACCAAGTCACATACCTTTTATTGTTATCGACTCTAAAGTTACTACCACCTTACCGTAGAATTTTGTGAACGTAGGTTAATGGTATAAATATAGGTACCTAATAGATTAAAATAATTTTGAAATATCATTGCATGTAGTTTTTTTTTTTTAAATAATACAAATAAGACATTCCTAGCATATGGCTATCTATGTCTATAAATATTTAGACAGAGTGTATAGTAAAATCTATTATATACGCAAAAATGACTTAATCAATCATTTTTTGAATAATAGTAAAATAACTAACATCCTGTTCAGAAGTTAGACATCTTATAGGTACTAATATGAATTTTTTTCTAAATTTTGTTTTATTTTCGTTTAATCTGCATTCAACATCCTTTTATCCATGAAAGGTAATCTCGTGTATTAACCAGTTCTACTGGATTATATTTGGATTGCATGATTCGCATTTCATCTTGACTTAGTTGAACATATACAGGGTGATTTTTTAAGCATGCTCGCCCCATTTTTATGCTTAAATTATGCATATATTCAAATTTTGATTTTTGTAATATTTAAGTGTAGTTAAAGGCGATATTTTCGAGTACTTAGATTTTTCACAACTTTTAAGGAGTATCCTGTAGCGATACCAACTTTGTTTTTTCAAATGACAACCTTTATGTTTTGAAGCAAAATGTGATTCAGATAATTTTTCTGAAAATTTTGACATATTGCAATCAAAATTCGAACGAAAACTTCCAGAGTTATTCTACTTGAAATACTAAGGAATAAGGATAAAAGTCTAATACTTAAATGCCTACGTTGTAAATGGATACACGTACATATTTCGCATTTGTGCTATTGTACACTATTGTTCGGTATTTTATTATAAGTAGGTATACCTATGCTATACAAATATTAACGTTGCCTATAAGGTATAGGTAACATGGATAGAATAAAAAGGATATTATTTTATTCATATTTTCTTTTCTTTTGAAAATTGTCAGATGCAATATTTGGCCATTTAGTAATAAGTAGTGATTATTAACAAATATTTTATTTTTATATTGTATACCGAATTATAATTATCGTATCCATTTACAACGTAGGCATTTAAGTATTAGACTTTTATCCTTATTCCTTAGTATTTCAAGTAGAATAACTCTGGAAGTTTTCGTTCGAATTTTGATTGCAATATGTCAAAATTTTCAGAAAAATTATCTGAATCACATTTTGCTTTAAAATATGTAGGTTGTCATTTGAAAAACCAAAGTTGGTATCGCTACAGGATACTCCTTAAAAGTTGTGAAAAATCTAAGTACTCAAAAATATCGCCTTTAACTACACTTAAATATTCCAAAAATCAAAATTTGAATATATGCATAATTTAAGCATCAAAATGGGGCGAGCATGCTTAAAAAATCACCCTGTATACACACAAATACACAATACCCGAACAAAAAACAATTGCATGTAAAATCTTAATAGAAAAAATATTTACTTTATAATTGCACACTAAAAAAAAATATTGATCTTTAAAATAATTCAGTGAGATTAAAAGTTACAAACAGTTTTAATATACGTATATATATTGTATACAATTAATGACGGTACAAAATGAAATGTTATGTTCTTATTTTGATGTTGAGTGGACTGTATTCTTTTGGTTTTTGATTTGATGTTGAGCGGAGAGTCAACACCGCACAAGTCTGCCCTGAGTGGGTCTTGCTACGGTGAGGCAGGAGGGAAGTTATACCACGCAAGTCTGCCCTGGGTGGGTCTTGCTATGGTAAGATAGGAAGGAATACTGACTGATTTTGTGCTCCGCACTCCCTTTTATAATCTTGGTTTCACCTGCTGTGGCGCTGTGTACTAACATGAACCGCCCATGATTGTCTGTGGTTGGTTATTGCGTACGGTCACGTGACGGCGCTGACCAATGCATTGGTTGTTGCCACCTTCGAAACCACGCCCACAACAGTCCGATTAGCTGCTGCGCGTGGTGCAGTGTCCGGCGTGCAGATCCGGCGCGTTACGAACGAGTTCCCGTACATGGTACTGACGTTGGGTATGGCCGGGTGGCCGGGTGGCCGGTCTCGTGTTCTGTGACGGAACTGAGGGCGCCCGCCAGTCTGGCGCCAGCCTAGTCAGGAACAGAACACGGCACCGACGCCGTGTGGTGCCGGCATTTGTCCGCATACAATGCCCCCTGGCTCATTTGAGCCTTAATAGTTATTACTAGTGCAATGACCATTATGATGTGATACGCATTCCTTATCGCAGAATATACACGGGTCATGTCGGGTCGTCGGGTCATCAATAGTTTTATTGAGCAAGTTTGTACTATCGTGTACCTTATTACAACCGGTGCTCTGTGGACCAGTCTGACCCATGCTCTACATAATACATAAATCCGGCCGGTACAGTCGGCGGGAAGTTGGTAGCTCATGTACGCCTCCCGACGTCAAACGTGCCCGCCGTTGCAGCGTTTATTCGTGACGATCGACAGTCAGACTGCCGACCGACTATATACCGAATCTCATGCTATCATGCAACGTATTTTGACCAACAGCCAATTAGAGAATAATACATATATATTTAATTGATTTCCATATTACATATTGTGATATTTTAAGAAACGAATTACGTGTTGCGCGAACAGTTATTTTAAATAAAACTAATAGAAAAAATAAAAATAATAATGTTTATTTCTGGTTGCATCCGTGTAAAATATATTTATTAAGATGAACAAAATAAATTATAATAAGCTTAGATTTTCAATTATACCATACACAATTTAAATCTAAGAAATTATAATTAAATAAATGGTTGCCTAAAAAAATGTCATTACATTTTCTCAAAATTTTGGAGAAGGATAAAACGTATAAAACGTATAAAACGTATAAAACGTATAAAACGTATGTGAATGGTGATTAGTAATTATTAAAAAAAAAAAACGTATTATACAATATTCAATCCAATCATTTTTTCATTCAGGTTTTTTGCCAATATCAAACTTCTTGGAGTTGATCAAAGAATGACCGACCGGTATTATAAGTAACAGTAGTTGCATCACAGTTTTTTTCTGTATCTGTTTGCTAATATAATGACAAAAATGTGATGACTCTTACAGTGGTTATAGAGTTTTCATTTAGTATTTTTACTTGTAGTCGATTTTAACCAACTAGTTCTGGCTAAACTTGTATATACTGCAGTTATTTTGTTATAAATTATGGCAAAACATTTATTTAAATTAGTAATTTTAATACTGTATATTAATTATTGAGTAAAAAGTGCTACATTCATCGTTATTGTCCATCTCAGACTGGCGACGCACTTTTAGGTAAAAACTCATAAGTTATATGCGATAAGCTAACACTATTCACGGCTCGCGCTAGAATTTATAACACCTCTATGATTAAACGAAGCCTTAGTCCGTTATATTAGTAAAATTCTTTTGGGAAATTGGTATTTTGTTATTGTACTTTATCTTGAGGTTATTATAACCTAAAAATGAATTTCCATACCATCAAATGAAAATTAAATAGGCTGCAACGCAAGGCTTTCAATATCCCTTGGTATACATTTATTTCCAAAAACATTTTTATTTTTATCCATTTCTCATGCCTATAAATAGTTCAAAAAAAGTTAAAATATTTTGCAAATTTTTCATCTATTGCAGATATCAAGTATCGACGGTAAATCCTTTTAAAGTTATACAAAAACAAAAAAAAATATTGAACGTTGAAAACTGATTTTCAGTATCTTGTTTTAGTGTTTTTCCTTAGTTATTTTTTTTTTAATTTTCCCGACTATTTTGTAAAATACTGAGAAATTACAACCCTGACTTCTTAAAAGTACCAACTCAAATTTGCATTATCAAAGCATTATCATGAAATATGAAAATTAAAGCATTTTTTCTACTTTTCGTTTATTTTTCGTCTATATTGACTTAAAATTTGTAAACTTATCGTAAAATTTATTGTTATAAAATAAAATCAATACATTCATCGCTCTGTTCAAAATTTAATTAATATAAATGCTTCAGTTATATCGATAGCTGTTGATAATAGTTCTAACTTTATACATCCAATAATTTTAAAATATATTACCAGTGTTTTTTGTACTATATATTATATCTACATAATATTATAAGTAATAATCACATATTATTTTAATTAAATTGTTACTCGGAGAAGTTTATTAAGATTATATAATATTATGTATAAGGTTTTCTTACATAATCTATGAATAGTTAGCAAGTTAGCTTAGTTCATCCAAACTATAAAAATATTTTTTTTACATGGTGTACATCATGCAATTATGATGATTAAAAGATGATCCTAAATTGCCTATCTATAGCGCCGTCATAAATATTTTTATTATAATAATATAAATTATACCTAGTACAATTTTAATAATACCAAAAATATAGACCCATTATGTAAGTTTTATGATCAAATTGTGTTTTAACTAATAACTAGCTATATTCTGTAAGCAACTTTCTATCGACAAAAGTTGTATAAATCAAGTTTTTATATTTTTGTTTCTTATATTATATTCTTAAAGTTCTCTATCATAATATTCATAATTAATTATTTTTATACAAAAATAAGAATAATAAATATATATATATATACAGGGTGTCCCACAGAGATCTGACATTCTGACAAATGAAATAACTTTTGTTCTAATCGATATTTTTAAAAAATTTCTTTTAAATATAATTCATAGACACTTGCGCTACATTTTTAGAATTTATTTTTTAATACTGAAAATAAAAACCTTAAAAATTAATAAAAATTTTTTCGAAATATTCAATAGAGCCAATTTGTAAATCTGATTTTTAGAAAAATGTATATGGTAAAAACACTTATTTAAGTGACTGATTTTTTACAATTTTTTTAAATATCAATATTTTCGTTAAGTAAATTACAATCTAGCTTATGTTAGAAACCTTGTAATTTCAAATAATTATAAAGTTTTTTAAAAATATTTTATAAGAAATTTTTTAAATAATTGCATGTTAAAATCTAATTATTTTTTTTATTGTATTTATTTTAAAAATATATGATGTATAAACCATAAATTACTATAATTTACCTAACGAAAATATTGAAGTTTAAAAAAATTGTAAAAAATTAGCCTTTTGACTTAAATAAGTGTTTTTAACATATAAATTTTTCTGTAAATCAAATTTACAAATTGGCTATTTTGAATATTTCCAAACAAATTTTTATTAATTTTTAAGTTTTTTATTTTCAGTATTAAAAAATATAAAATGTATTCTAAAAATGTAGCGCTAGTGTCTATGGATTATATTTAAAAGAAATTTTTAAAAAATATTGATTAGAACAAAAGTTATTTCATTTGTCAGAATGTCAGATCTCTGTGGGACACTCTGTATATATATATATATATATATATATATATATATATATATATATATATATATATTTAGAATGACAAGATTAACATTCTGTATGAATTGAATTTTCAATTTTATATTGCATTTATTACTTAGTTTATGGAGAAATATATGCCATGTGTAGGTAGTGAGAAACAAATAGAAGACAAATAGTTGCATTCAATCTCATAATATATGTCTCATTAATATTAAGTTCAATAATAGCTCATCAATGATCATTAGAGTACACTCTAATATCGAGCTGTATTGGCCATTGTACAAAACTAAGGGTTGCTTAGCTATAATAGTCTGGACGCTATTTGCAGTGTTGGGTAAATTACTTTTAAAAAGTAATAAAGTTACTTTACTCGTTACTTAGAGAGAAATGTAATAAAGTTACTTTATTCTTTACTCTAATAAAATTGTAATAAAATTACTTTACTTTTCAAATTGAAAAGTAACTCATTACTTTCTCGTTACAAAAAAATAAAAATATTTTTAAATATATTTTAACAATATTATCATTGTGCCTGGCAATAATGTTACTAGAAATACATTATTACCTATAGTAAAAAGATATAATTTGAAAAAGAAATCAATATACTATAATCAATATAATACAATATTATTATTTTATTTTTATTTATGTTTTAAATTAACTTTACACATGTGTAGGTATCTTCAAAATTTTTGTCAATCATACGCGACCTTTTTTTAGAATAAATGTCCCCTGAAACACCTGAAACCAAATAATCGCTCTACAGAAGAACTTGATGATAAAGCTGTGTTGTATTTAATAAAAATATTCTTTAATAATGTCATTAAATTCAAAATTGTGAGATTAGCTGTATAATGTGCTTTAATAAATATACATAGTATACATACTAGATTGGTAAACATAATAATATCTGCATTATAGACATATTTTTTTTTTTAATTCGCAAAAGATAAGTACTTAATAATTCGAAACTGTAACGCGTTATTCAATAGAAATTACTTATCAAAAGTAATTTCCATTACATTTTCGTTACTTGGAAATAATTCTAATGAAATTACGTAACGCATTATAAGCAAAGTAACGCGTTACTTTCGCTACGTTACTACCCAACACTGGCTATTTGTTAATTGTTACAATTTATTGTTTTTACACATAATAACTTACTTACATATTAGATAGTTGCATTTTTAATAGACTTCATTAATATCTACTAGATAACTGCTTATGGGACATCAACAGAATTCATTTATAAGCTATGCAACGATAAACAATGAATTTCGGTACTAATAAGATACAATATAATATTATCATATGGATGAGTTGTGTTGGAATTTGTGATTCCTAGCAAAATGTCGATAATTTTTAAAACTGATATTTTTATTTTACGATGTTATCATCATGACGATGGTGTTTTATAGTGTAATAACGCAAAAATAAAAGAAAAGAAAAGGGAAGGTTAAGAGAGAGGGATGTTAAAAATAAAATTATTAATAATAATATTAATATTATATTATATTATATTAATTAATATAGTAATGTAGTTATTTATTATTTATTTATGGGAGATGAATTGGTCTGAATAAATTGTAAGGCAAACACAAGGGACACAAGCCTTGAATGAATGCTTTAAATATATTTATGAGTTATTAATTTATTAGTTATTTTTAGTTATCTTAACTTATGTCTTGTTATTTTAAATTTGTGCAATTACCTTCCTCCTGATCGTCGGAGGGTTCTCGAGATCGTGATTCGAGAACGATCAAGTACACCGTAGTAATAAAATATTAATTATTAAATTATAAAAATTTAATAAATACAATATTTTAATATATAAAATTATATAAGTATATGAGTATTGATGTGCATGCACCTAACCTTATTCGCAGCTGACTTTGATATGCAGTTGACGTAATAAAATAAATAAAGGTTTTTTATTAAACACTCAGATTAAAGAAAAACAACACTGTTAAATTTCGATTTAAAAAAAGAAACGGTCCAGCTGTCGCTCGCAATGTCTGGTGTTGAAAAGTTTTTAGGTGCTCCTGCACTCTTGAAGTTGTTTTAGTGTTGGATGGTGCTCATGCACTTAAGAGTGGTGCTCATGTACTTGAGAGTGGTGCTCATGCACTGATGAGAGGAGACGACTTGGTCAAGCCAGCCAGGGTCGCAGGCGGGCATGTACCAGTTGCCCCCAAAAAGTACCTTTTTTATACCAATTCCCCTCAAACTACCTAGAGAAAAATGCACCAGTTGCCCTCAACTAAATGTACCAGTTGCCCTCACATGTTAATATATACACGATTACAATATATAACCCGTAAAATAGGGGAGGTGAATATACAAATAATAAATAAAATATAAAATTATTTATGAAAATAAAGTAAAATAGTATAAAATGATTGAATCAAATTCATATGATTGGAATTACATATAATATTGTATTAAATATAATATACGAGTACTATACAAATAAGATGGATAAAATTAAAATTTTTTTAAATAATAATAGCCTGCTTGGTGCAAAGCTGTGGATGAAATTTCCATACGCTCATTAAAACTAATACGTGAAGAAGTTCAATCAAACGTCGTGGATATAAGTGATATAACATAAAACGATGTATAAAGTCCATTCGCAGAAGCATTTAGCGTGCGAGAAGAAAAACACTTCTACCACTACCAAAATCTATTTCTGAAGTTCACTCAGCATTAACACTGTTACAATTAAATACTTACAAAGGTATCATTTTATAGTTGTTTTTTATTTTTTTTGACCAATTATCACATTGAGTTAGTAATTAGTATTATAATTAAATTATTTATTATGAACTTTTGTCATAATTTATTTATTATTTGTATATTCACCTCCCCTATTTTACATGCTATATATTGTATTCGTGTATATATTAACATGTGAGGGCAAATGGTACATTCGGTTGGGGGCAACTGGTATATTTGGTTGAGGGCAACTGGTGTATTATTAAAATTCCGATAACAGCCGTGGGGGGCAACTGGTCAACACCCTCGCAGGCGGCTCCATCAAAGGCCTCTGCGTTTCTAAAGATTTACCGTTATCCTTGGTCGCAGAGGTCCTCATTGGGCCATCCCTTGTCTCTGGCGGCACGCAGGCACATAAAATAGATCAAACGTGCGGCGACACATTGTCACAACTACGTCTGGGTTCCTACGTGACCAAAAAATGCAGATCGTTCCTTCCATCAGTGATTAAATAAATTTATTGGGGTTTAATGGTTATTTTCGGGTGACATCTTGACCGTTATTTATTTTATTTGATAACTAAGCAATTTACAATTATGATATGTGAGCATATCATTACAATAGTAACAACAATTATTTTATTCAGCACATTTGTTTTTTATGTATGGATTTAAGAATTAATTATTTATTACGCTTGAATCTAATTTCCATCTATACTTTAGAATTATTGTAAATGATTTTAAAATCACTGCAGTTTGTAATAATTTGTAAATTTTCGATAGATGTATGGTATCATAGTCAACTATTTGAAATGTATACAATTCAGCAAAAAATAAACATTAATTTTTGTTTTTGTATGAACTGTCTTGCATAATTATAAAATTTTTTTAAACAAATCATTTACTATTATTATATTATTAGAATATTGGTATGAATGGCGTAATAAAAAATAGCGTAAAAGTATTTTGATAGGTAGTTAGTAGGAACAAAATATTTTTTCAGAAATGTAAGATCGGTAATTTGCATTTAGAATATAAATTATTTAATTTATATAATTATAATATACGTAAACAACGCAATATTTTTCGAACTCAAACATTTACTAGATTAGGTAACTAAAACAATTTACTCTAGTACCTACTGTCATGATTTCACGGTCTAAACAGAATGTTTCGTTTCTATACCTGCATCTACAGAAATAGAAAATAGACAATGTGGTAAATAGAAATGCACAGTCATAGACTGGTATCATATATAGATTGTAAGTCAGAATTAAAATAGGTAGCAACTTTCTGGAAGCTTGTGGTTTGGCACCAAATGAAAACGGATTTGTTTCCACCATCAAGGGAAGCTTTGAACTAAGTTTGAAACGGTTATTGGTAAAGAAACTTCCTGTTAGGACAAACCAGAGCGCCCAAAGCCAGTGTATACATTAAACTGTTCAAAAAATCTATAACCAATTGATGTTACATTGTAATAAGAAAAAATATAAACCTACCAATATTGTTAAAAAAAAAAAATTACTTACATAAAATGATTTAATGAGTTTAAAACAGTGGTTTTCAAACTTTTATCATACATACACCGTACACTTCAAAAAATTTTCACTGCATATTAACCATTTTTTAGATGATCAACATTTTATTGTTTTAAATTAACTATAATTTTATAAACATTTAATTAGAAATGTATAATTGAAGGGCTAACACATATTTATTAATTATAATTACATTGTATTAATAATTAGTTATTAAATTTATTTACAAAAAAAAAAAGTGTAGTTTATACTGCTTAGATACATATTATAATAAGAAATGTGTACAAATATTTTTAATTATTCTCGTTTTTTTTTTTATACATATTCATAAGTGTTAAAAATCTTTGTTCACAAAGATATGAGGTTAAAAAATAGTCATTGCTGTTATAGATATATATTATTATTGAAAGCATTTATTTACTTATATCGCAATTCAATGCAATCGGTAATTTATGGAAAAACTGCGACACACGGAACACCTAGTGGATACTCGCGGCACACCAGTGAGTGTGTCACAGCACCCAGTTTGAACACCTCTGGTTTAGAATGTTCTATTGGAAACTCAATTTAGATTAGAGTAGGTATAATGTATAAACAGTGAACACTTATATAATTTATTCAATATGATACTAAAATGATACTAAAATTTATTTTATATTTTGTGATAACATTAAATTATTAAATTAACTAAAAAATTAGTATCATTTTCATGACCTTATAATATAATATAAATTAAAATATTAGATATAACATAATTAGACATACAGTTAGTAATAAAACACATTATACTTGGAAAAAATACAATGTAAGATGTAATATTATATATACTATAACATATTATAGGAGTTATTAGATGTGTCACTTGTGCTAGTATTTTTTTTATTTGAAAAGATTGATAAATCACAGTAGAATTTATGAAAACTATTGTGATTGGATCTTGGTATAGGTACTAAATATTTTATGCAAAATCTTCTTTGAAAATGTCATTTGCTAATATTATACATCATAAAGCTTAATAAATATGATACTATAATATCATATCGAATAGGTATTTTACAAACAGTTTGAAAAAAAATATCAAGTATATAATTAAAAATAAATTTAACTAACTTAATATTTTAATATTTTATAAAAAAAAACATGATGATTATTATGGTATTATGATGATCATATTTTTATTATTTTCTAAATAATAATAAAATGATTGAATTTGTATTTTTAAAAGCGGTATTTCAATGCATGTTTTGTTTAATTCAAGAATATTATGATTAAATGTAAATTATGAAGCACATCTTAAATATCTATTAACTAACTAAAATAATGAAAAAACTGAAAATACATAAACAAAACACTGTGTTTGCATATACAAATAAATAATATTAAAAAATGTCACAATACATATTATATATATAAAATTCAATAAGTTATTTTAGATTTAGAACAATGTACTGTTGAAACTATATGATATAGATGATAAACAATAATCATGTATCACCATTTTATTTTATATTGGCGTCATTAAGATGTTATGTCAGTTTTAATTTGCAGAGATTAAAAGCATAATTATTATTTGCTATTATTATTTTCTACCTATTTAATAATGATTAAATTTAATTTTCATGTAAAAATTGAAGCATTTCATTAACTTAAATTATTATTCAAAATTTAATAAACAAAAAACAAATTATTAGTAGATTTTAAAATATATAATAATTGAATTAATTATTTTCCAATGACATCATACATTTTTAAGCTAGTTTACTAAAAAAAAAAAAATACTTTTTGGTATTTTGGTATTTCAATTTTGAATTTTATTCCAATAGCAAATGATATATGAAATATTTATTCTAATTAACTGTAAGTGGTCTGTCATTTTTATAATTTATGCAGGTATAAAAGCGAAAAAATATACAAAATGTGAAACCTAATGGTGGTTGTTAGTTAGTTGGTGAGTATCACTGCACAACTTGGGGTTTTCAAAATTTGAAGTAAACGGTATAATTGTACTGATTTTAATAATGAATCAAACCAAAATAATTAAAATACTTTCGGAACCAGTATTGAGTGAAATTGAAACTCAAAATAGTGAATAGGTAAATATAGATTATGACTTAATATACAGTTATTTTTAATTTTCTTAATGCTCTGTAAAATATATATATATTTTTTTTATGTTTTATTCAATCTGTTTCAAAGGAGAACAATAAGAATAATTGATGATAGAAGCTAAGATAAAAATAAAAATAATATAATATACAATGGCAGATTTGGCGGATTGTAGAGGACTCCTAACCTCCCAGTGGAGGTACTACGACATGAGTGAGATTTTCTTAGGCTAGGTTATTACTGTACTCGTACATTCTGTAAAATATAAAATAATTTTCGTTGTAAGTATCTTATTTATCATTTTTAAGTACTAGCCTTAAAAATTTTGTGATGTCATATTTTTCTTATAAATTCTACTATTAAATCACTAGTGATTGTGCTAAAAGAGTATATTTTATTTTTTAATTCTTATCAAAATTTGTACTTTTCACATATGTATTTTGTTTTTTTAAATATATCTTATAACTTTTAAGTATATCTTTTATAACCCACCCTCAGGGGAACACTCAATGTTACGGGTATAGCGGACCTTGGGCCTCAAGCTAAAGCGTAGGGAAAGTGCAGGCGCTCCTATCACCCATTGTACCTAATAAGTACACAGCAATAAACGTACCCTGAAGTTATGTTGTTGGGTGTATTTAAAACCTCCACGTTGGGGGTGGAGAGCAGGGCTAACAATACTGCCTCATAAAAATACTTTGTTCAGGAACCTAAGGATAAACCTCGGACTAGATTCAATGGAAAAAGATGTGGGACGAAAAACGGAGCTCACTTTTGAAACTTGGAATGGGTGAAAACTTTACAAACTAGGTGCTGCGCAAAATATGATCAAAAAAGTAGAAAAATATGATTTAGGAATAGTAGCTCTACAGGAAATAAGATAGATAGAAACAGAATGTATAGACACAAGCAATATGATAATCCTTTTTGGTGGGTGGGTGTAATGAAAGAGGACAATTATTTGGAGTTGGTTTTGTGGCACGTAAGAATATAGTACCAAGGATAAAAGAGTTGTAGATTTTATTGTATATCTCTCGATATAAATGATAACACACTATCTCAGCGAAAGTATAAAGGAATTATTTACTTTTTAAATGTCTTTTATACGTCTATGACATCACCTATTACGCTGTGAAAATTAATTCACCAGTCGAGTAGGCTATCAAAATTATGATTTAATATTTATTATTATATTAATATTTGGTCTGTAAAATAGCAAATCAATATTACATAGTTATATTATTTAACATATACTTAAAAATATATTAGTATGAAACATGCTACAAAGGATAAATATCAAATGAACACATAAACGTGATCACTGAAGATATTTTGTAGGTCAAACCTGGCTCTAAATGTTTAATGTTTGTTATTTTTCACAAGGTTTGGTAAAATGTAATAGATAGTAGCAACACAAATAATAATTATTATACCATAATAGTTCGATACTAAATTGACATTAAATTAAAAATAATTACAATATTAATACTAATAAATTATTTTTTGATATTAAATCATGTATATATTATTGTATTTATATTTTTTACACTACCATATTCATGATTTATTATTGGTAAGTAAAACATTTTATAAAAACAGATTATAATAATTCAAACTAATTATTTACTAAAGCACGCGTGACCTTTTTTTTTTTAAGTCCATTTGGACAAAACATTACTTATTTATTGTTATTTAATATTAAGCACGTTCGTAAGTTCATTTTTTGTGTATTCTGTATCATTCAGTAATGATATTATAAATTTAACGAAGAATATAGATTCTATAGAATTCTATAGATTAAAATATACATTTAGACGCATATTATATTATTAAGTGAAGTTATGGTTTTAAAATATAAAATATAAGAAGGCACCCCATAAAATTGTCTATTACATCAAATAACAAAAATATAGAGCTAATCAAAATAATTTTTGTAGGATTTTTGTATATTTAAACGGTAGATATTAATTTTACCTTTAATAATTTCAGTTAAGTATTTGTTGACATTGATATAATAATATCAGTTTTAGTATCTTTTTAAATGTTTATTGACAAAAGCTAATATAAAAATTGTGCCTATGTATTCTTATATTTTTTTAATTGTTATAAGAATACATAAGCACAATTTTTTATATTAGCTTTTGAAGTTCAAATATTGACAAAAATTCGTCAAAACCATGAATATTTGCAAATTTAAGTTGAAAAATCATAAAATTGTTTGTACTTATATCTAATGTTCAAAAATTCAATACTAAGTGTTCCATAAGTTTTACTTCAAATAGCTATAGAGAAAATTTGAAGCGTCATTATAGGAAAAATATTTTGAGAGTTTGAATTTTAAATTTTTATGAAATCGCGTAACGATAACGATTTATCCTCAAACCAGGTATATGATGCATATCTACTCGTATGATAATATAATGTATTATGAATTATGATAACTACATACAATGTTTTTGGAAAAATTTATGAACCATGCCTTATGCGAAATGCGTCCTAATTGAAAAATAAAATATTTGTTTCAAAATAGAATATAATATGACAATATTTAAATATAATATATCCTAGACTGACAAATCATCTCCGCTCAGAATCGTTTTTCGTATAGAATGATACCTATCATTGCATTCAAATTTAACCTACCCTAGTCAGAGGTCCATCCCACCCCCTAATGTACAGCAGAGCGGTATCCACTTACCCGCTTTTTTATATATATATATATAAACTCAGGGGTTCAGAAGTAGTTGCAAACATTTTTTCCAAATGAGAAATATCATTTTTTGGATAGCCTTCTTTATCTTGATGTTTTTCAATTATTTATTTTATATATTCATAGTATTTCATATTAACTTAAATATATGAAACGTAAGTTTCCTAAAAAAAAAAAAAATAATAAACTTATTTAACGTAATCTAACATAATCTATCCTACTTAGGATAATAATAGTCCATGATAATAGGCTTAAAAATATATTAAAACCATCATGAATAAATGATCATAATTGTTTTGTTAAATTTTATACGCTGTAAAACCTGTCTGAGTATAATAATTATTACAAAACTAAATATTACATCATTATATTTCAGTAAGAGGGAGACTATTAATAGTAACTATTTTTAGGGATAGGATTTAATATTGTATTAGCCAGGAATTAATAATAATATTTTTTTTATCCATTCCATTGCAATAATTATGTTTGATTTTTATACTGTGTCATATGGGCAACCCGGTAGATGGGCAGTTCACTTTGAATAAATTTGTTTCTCTCTAGGTGTGTGTTAATTTTTCCAATTTATAGAAGTACAGTAGATATAGGTAGCTTTATTTTTGATTAGTTATTATTTATTATTAATATGAATAATTTACTAACAAAAGGAAAATTATCAAATACTTAATATTGCAATATAAAGTTATAAAAAAAAAAAAAAAAACAATAACGCACAACTATATTGAGAAGTGAATAACTGATAGAGTGGAAGCGAAATCCTTAAACTATAGATACGACTATCAACATTAATAAATCCATTGTTGATCTATCAGAGAATATATAAATATTTTTAATAATTTCCAATTTAAAGCATTAATTTAAAAAAATACATTTTAAAAGGTTAAATTGTAAATCTCCTTACACATAAGACATAATATAATACATAATAGATTGTAATTTTGGAATATTTTGATACAACATAATTCTTTTGAATATCTTTTTAATCTTCCATTCGAATATATATTGCAATAGACTTCAAAAACTCGAGATACTATAATAATATATGTAAACACTCAATAAGTGACTATTATGCATCGTTTCGATATATAGGTTACAATTAATTGTTTTTAATACCTATCGATGTTGACACTAATATTCATATACTATGTTACAAAACATAACACAATATTACATCAAAGTTAAATAATAAAAGTTGGTTCTATTTACGTGAATTATTTATCTGGGCAATAATATAACCACCCACTGTTTGGGATTTTGTCGAAATTAGTTATCAAATACATTACGCGTAATGTGGATGACAGGGGTAAAAATAATAACTTGAGAAAACTTTGGGTCTACCCCCGTGTGACAATATGACAAAATAGATTATAGCGCAATAAAACATAATATTTGACACTAAACTTAGCCGTAGGGCTTGTTGTCAACGACAGCGTAGTTTATTGCCATACCATGAAGAATGAATTAACTTTAATTCCCGAGTATAATGGTGATTTTTATCTTGTATTTATGTTTTATATTTATGCTGTAGAAAAATAATTTAACAATTAATAGAAACCATCAATTTAAATAAAAACAACGTTAATATTCTTTTTTACACAAAACATGATTGATTTGACATATTATTGTGCATAAAAACCTCTACTGCCTCCGGTCGGATATAACAAAACACCTACTAACACTAAAAGAATTTATACGAAAAATAATAGCTGTAGTAAATGCTATACATGTATTCATAAAAAAATGAACATTGAATAAAATAATTTCTTCAAAACAATTTGGAATATCTGCTACATTTCATAAAAAGGTATATTGGTTTATTTTTATTCAACCAGAAATCAGTAATACTAAATAATATGCAACTATACATAATTTAAATATTTTATTCCTTTATTCCAAAAGGTAAAATTAAAAAAAATATTTGATAAAATAATTCTGTGAATTTGCTGTCCAATATTATTTGTTATTATTTTAATAAAATATTACACACAATATGGTATTAAAGTAAAATGCATTGCAGGAATCATATTTTCAAATTAAAATTAATGTATCATATTTCCATATTTTATGAATTATTACACAGGTATATACTTTTAAATCTTGTACCACAATGAAGTTTGAACTTATTGAGAAAAGATAAGATTCTAATAAATATAAATTCGTATTAATAATCAAATTAATTTAATTTCAATTTGAGATTTAATTGAATTGTTACATAGTTTGGCTTAACAAATTACCAACAATGTTTAAAAATATGTTTATAATAGGTGACCAAGATAGTTCAATGTAAAACACATAAATTAGGTAATGTATTTTTTTTTCAAATTATTAATTTATATAACTTTGGACTGCCTTAAAAAATTCTAATAGCCAAACAGTCTCATGCCCAAAAGCAGAATAAAACTCCGTTTCACGTACATATTTATATACAACAAGAATAAACAATATTATAGAATTAATCAGAAATTAAAGAAACTCTTGAACAGTGTTTAAAAAAGCCGATATTTTTTAAGAATATATGGTCTAGATTATGGATATACATTTCCATTTAGAGTTGGACAGAAAAAGGAAAATATACGATTCATTGCAAATCCACTTGTACGGTAGATTATTACGCGAGTATTTAAAATTTTTATATGAATAATATGTCATAAAGTAAATTTCTAGATTTTTCCGTCTGTATAGTATTATAAATAAACTCCCGCCAAGTGCATTGAGTAAAATCCGTTGACCTGTTTTACATTTATATTATTTTATTAAATAAAAGCATTATTGTAATCCCTAGAAAAGAACACCACTCGAGATCAGTGATAACAGTCATAACTCACAATCACGTCTGTGTCGTGCATTGTTTGAAGAAAAAAAAAATTATATCACTTTCCGTCACATTAACTAAGTAAAGCGGAACAGACCAAGCGCTCATAGAGAAGCAACAACTGTTCCCCGTAATGTTTCGTTGTTTAAACTTATGAGTTTCGAGCATAATATTTTGGTCACTATCTAATGTCAGAAAACGATGACAGGTTAAAAAGTATAAATTATATTTTAATTTAAAACTAAAACATTTCAATGAAACAAAAATTCAGCCAGCGGTTAAATGTCGGTATCCAGTATGTGATTGCGTTTTTAAACCACAATAGCTATGAAATTATAATTATCTTTAGGTATGTACTTCAATATGAAAATACATTTTATTATTTGTGTCTTCGGTTTTTGTTTGTTTGGTTGTTAGACTTTTCGCACTACCATATAAATCATATACAAAAACGTTTGGTGAAATTTGTTTCTTATGATATTTACTCGTATTACAGAATTTATTAACGTAAGTTGTAAAAACGTATTTTTAGTTTTCTTTCTTTTCCACACAGGGAGAAAAAGGCCATGAAATAAATAGAGTAGTTGCATAATCTGAGCAAGTAAATAATGGCTATCTATTCATATTTTGTATAATTGTATACACAAATCTGAGAATACCAATGAATTTATGTATAATATAATACATACAACATAAACATGACGTGTTGTTCTTACAGCTCGCTATTTTCAAAAAACCTTCAAGTTGAATCTTTTTTTAAACTTAAATTAATTGCATAGCTATTAATAATTATTATGTTATAATTCTTAACGTAAATTGTTAACGTAAAATGCTTTATGTTTAAACTTAAAATAGATACATAGTTAGACTGTAAAAGTAATTTCAGTCGTAATAAATTAGATCTTACTAATAAGCAATAAAATATATGAAATAAGTACGTAATAAAATAACTATAAATTAATTAATAATTATAAATTATAATACGATTACGTTTAATGAAAAAATGAACCTAAAACAACTCTATTTGAAAAATTAAACTATCCTATGTAGGTATCTAATAATAATTATAAAAAGGGTAATGAAAAAATCCACTTTAAATGTAAAAAAAAAAAAAAATGGATTATTTAAAAAGAATGAGTGGATGAGAGGATTAGGATGGTACATTTATTCTACAACTTCCCACTTGGCCAATAATAATAATTCGGTTTGAATATTTAATATTTTCCATTCACACTGTTAGTATGGATGATTAAATTAATATCAAATAAAATCGAGTTAGTTTGTAATTAGTTATAAATTATAAATTGTCCAATGTTGTTAGAATGTGTTTAGCATACACTGTACACTTTATTTGTTAGAATTGATTTTTTTAAGTAAATGCAAATGCAACGTCGTTTGATGTCAAATATGAGTCGTTTTTTTCATTTTGCTATAGATGCAATGTTATATCCCAATGGCTTTCAATACACAATTATGCCTCTGCGAAGTCTTATTCCAATACGGTATGTATTTCAATTGTTGGGCGTTGTCAACAAATTCACTTTTTACCATTTACCATTTGATAGGGGTTTTTTTTTATGACAGCCCGATGAAATCTATTTAAATGGTATAGTTTCTCGAGTTTCTATAGGAGTAGTTATAAAATTCCAATGTTTCAATAAAACCAAATCATATGATCATACTAAAAACAGTATAATAGCTTACAATATAAAATCCACTTTATTTAAATAATAAAATAAAATTATGAATATTTCACCATGACATGTAAACTAAAAATATATATTCGTTATACAATCTATATACATAATCTGAAAGTCAAAATTACAAATATGTATTTTAATTGCAGTTGAGTACTCAGAATTTTCTAAAGCTAGTGAATGGTAGAGGATTATAAGCTAATATTTGCAGAATAGTCAATATTGACTGGTAATAATCAAACAAAATATATATATATATATATATAATATAACGTTGTTGTTTATTTATCGCTTGGTGTCTGACAAATAATTGGTTTTTAGTCTAGTAAAAACAAAAATATATAATATATATTTACAATGTATATGTACTTTTTATAAATAATTATATACGTATGTTGTTTAATGTTGTCAAAAAAAGAATTAATAATAAGGTTAACGGGTTAACTGAAAACAAAAAATTAATTCTTATTATCTACATTTTGTAACACGAATTAAACGTTATCTCTTACATGTTTCGTTTCTAGAGCTGTTCATGATTCAGTGCATATTAAACTTGAAGTAATGTTAATTTTGTAACTTGTTTATGATTTAATAGTTGAATTATTATAGCGTGTTTCTAAAGTTTGTTTCAAGATAATATTTATTCACATAAAATGTATACATGTATAAGTATTATGAATATATTTTATTTTTTGTCTTCAACCTTATAGACACCTATCATAGAAATGTATTATCAGTTTACCACCTTTACGATCAGTGTCACAAGATGGTTTAAATTTTCTTTTATTTAACTTTTTGTATACTATCTTAATTTTAACAATTTTAAAAATAATGCATGTGACGTATTTTTGTTTTCAATTTCCTTTGAATGACATTTGATTATTTTAAGTCAGTTAAAGCCCAAGATCAAAGTCGAAGCACGATTAATGTTTATGCATTTTAAATGTACATTAACTTAAAATATGATGAAGAACAATATTAGATGATAATTGAGTAACATAGCAATACTCGTATGTTTTTTCGACACAATTAATTTACTTTTGTTTTTTCCTAATTAATAGTTTTTATTAATTACTATTTATATTATTAGATTGATGTAAAACAATAAAAATGTAATTGTTTTATACAATTAGAGTATCTAATTGTTTTTCACCAAAGCTCCAGAAAATTTTCTAACAAATGGGTCTTATTAAAATTTTTCTCGATTTCCTTAAACACATATCTACAGTAAAAACTTACATGTCAAAATTCAATAGTTTTTGGCATTATTGGAATTAACCCTCCTATACCATTTCATTTCGATCTTATTTGAATACAGTATATTGTGTAAAAATATTCGTTTGTTCCGATGTGTATGTATATATATATATATACCTAACTGCCCTAACCGGAATCATTTCTGTTTGTTTGATCATAATATTATATCTGTGGTACTCCAATATTCGGTTAGACACTTCCAATGGAATCATTAAAATCGTCTATTTCGTTTGGTAGGTTTTTTCTTAACCGTATTGGATTTTTAAAATACAATTTTAAGATGGTTATCCTGTGTTTATACCATAAACATCCCTCTTGTCTTCCACATGGGTACACATATATTCTTATTGCACCATCACCCTGAAGTTATTACTGTCGATGATTTATTTCCTTTGAATAACTTTCCATTGAATATTTTTTACGGTTTTTTTTTTAGATATACCATTGAAAAAATAACTTTCGGACATTAAAACTTAATATAATTTAAATGTATATTGCTCGTTACATACGCGGCTACTTAATGAACAGGAAGAACAAACCAAGTGCGCAATATAATATATAAGTCCATCTGACAATCTCAAATATAATTATAATCCGATAATCGTCGAATACAGCAGATACAACCAGAAATGAACACAACATTTCGGGATTTCTGTATCAGTCACTACGTCAGATCGATCATCCATCAAACAGACACTAAGCTTTATAAAATAAATACAAATTGAAAATTTGTTTTAAACAATTAATATATTATAATATACTAATGTGTAACAACAAAAATTATTGTAATAACTAATATTCTGTAATTATTATAAAATATTAGCTAATAGCGACTACAGTCAAGATATAAGTTAATAATAAAAATATATACATATATATACCTATCAGAATAATAGATATATTCAATTTATAACGATATATAAAATGAATTAATTTTTAATTTTCTGTTTACACTTTTTTCGTTTATTCGTTTACTTTTTTTTCTGTCTGAGAAAATGATTGATAATATATAGTATTGGATAATGACCGTATACTTATCTATACATATATATAATATAAATATTTATGTTTTTTTGATAAAAACTTTTTATTTTTTTAAACACACTTTCTTCGTATATAACTATATATTATTATGATTCTATTATACAAATCATAATATTATATAACTTTTTCGTATCTATAAGTAAGCTTTGTAGACTTGTTGAATGTAGATTCTATACCTAGGTGTATTGTTAATAATCAAATATTTATTGCGGATATGAAATACCTACTGTAAACTGCTAGATTATTACTATAAGTATTAGAAATCTTTAGACCCCATCGAAAATACAAATTAAATTATTATACCTTCCAATAATTAGTTAAATATTCAATTATGAGGTTCTACGGTTTAAAACTAACTTAAGGTTAGTCATCTATATTCTAAAAATATAATTATGTTATTTCTGTCTCAGATTTATTAAAACTATGAAATGTTAATTATATTTAAAATGGCCGTTTTAAATTTAATGTTTTGGAAATATTAGACCATTTAGAACAATTATTTAATATTTTGTAATATTTACAAATTTATAATTATTAAATTAAATTATCACGCCCAACGGGAATCGATAACGATCACGCGCAGATAAACCACGCCCACCGGCCAACCACAGTAAGTCACGTGCGCTTAGTCACGCCCGTGATCAACTGCAAAGGGTCACGTGTTCTAGGCTCACCCAGCAGCCATCCGTAGCGTTTCCCGACCGCGCAAGCACAGAAACGCCTCTGCAGGACCCTATAAAACCCAGTGCACTGCGCCATGAACGCCAGTTTCAGAGCAAGCCGAATCGGAGCAGCAACCAACTGGAAGAGAAGTCAACTACCACACCAGGCACCTGTGGCTCGACCGCTGGTGACAACATGTCAGACCATAGCAGTCAAATGGACCAGACCCACCAGTCCCACCCATCAACCTGCAGCCAGCCAGTCCTGACCCCGGCGGAAGCGTCTGCAAAGACCTCTGCTGCCAGTAGCGGACCGACCGTCAAGAAACTTAAGGTGGCAGGTCCCCTCCAGGACAGCCCCGGACTAACTCAGAATTCCAACGGACATGATTGGAGCGCCAATCTGGGGGAGAAGCTTAACAAAGCGAGGTTCATCATCAGAGGTCAGCACGAAGATCGTGATGGATGGAAACGTGAACGAGGTACTCCGAGCCCACCTTGAGCTTCTTCTGGCCCGTACCGCTGACGCTTTCATGACAGTTGACTAGCTTCTCGAGAAGAACAGCAACGTCATCGGCTTGCCCAAATACGACCCACTTTTGGCCGGTGTCTCCAACGAGAAGTCCACGCCCAACGCCTCCACAGATATGGAACTTACCCCAGAGTTTTGGGACAGCCAGGCCTCTACAAACGTCGAGGATTGGTCTAAAGTCGTCAGAAGGTGCTCCAGGCAAGCCAAAACAACGATGACTGCGGCGGACCACTGGAGGCTTCAGCTACGACCGTAATGCCGCCGTGGGCACATCATACCATACCCAGCTCAGCCACGACAATTGGGGCTCCGGAAACGGCTTCACCTGAATGTCCTTCCGGGACCTGACCATCTTCAACTGCTATCTCTGCCCCAGGCTTACGATCCAAGAGTTCATAACCTCTCTGAGTGATCTCGACGATTTAATCAGAGCTAGGGGTAACGTCTCCATTATACTGACTGGGGATTTCAACTCATGACACGTCGAATGGGGCTCGAGAGTCAGCAACCCTAGAGGCCGGGCACTCTTTGACCTCGACTCCAGCTTAGGGCTTATTCTTGCAAACTCTGGTACCACCCCCACGTTCAGACGTGGAGCAGCTACTTTCATCATAGATATCACATGCTACAGAGGCACAGCCCTCAGGAATTCTAAGGTATATGAGGCTGAATCGTTGAGCAACCATAACTACGTCCTCTTTTTTTTTATTATTTGTGGTTAAATCGTGGCGCTAGAATTAGAGGGAAACTGTACTCAGCCATATTTTTACAATTATAAATAATGAATATACAAAGACTGATAGGCTCTATCCCATCTATTTTTCACCTTTGGTGTACAATACAACTTAATATTACAGATAGTTAGTGGAGTATTTAAACTAATATTCCTCTTTGGGTTTGACGCTCCTCCTCTTCCTTGAGTTTTTCCTTCGGTGCTACTCTAATTTCATTTACTATAAACTCTGATTGTCTATATCCCCTCTTTTTTGTTAGCATAACACATTCGGTTTTTCTACCGCCTATCTCAAATAATTTTCTTTCATCCATGTGGATATTTTTTCCAACGCCTCGTTTGTCGTTTCTTCCAGAACTTCAGTTGTTCGTCCCGTTACGATGAGGGCCACATCATCCACGTCTACTTGCTTGCAAAGTGCTTTCCAGCTCCTATTCTTAATCTTCTATATCTCATTCTTGAGCGCCTTCTGCGACTCTCTGTAGTTTAAAAGTTCCGTACTATTAGGATCATTGTCTCTCCTTCTATTTACCCGTTTGAGTTTCCTGTGTACGCTTAGACATTTCTTTCTTAAATCTGCAATCTCATTTGTCCACCAATGCATTTACTTCTTATTTCCACGGTAATTTGCTTTCGGCATGCTGCTATCGCAATCCAGTCCCAGGTACTTGGATAGTGCGTCGGCCCCAGCCTGTGCGCAATCTGTAGGTGGTACTATAGTCCTTTCTATTTATTCCCGCAGCTTGACTTCATTCAGTTTCCTCCAACTCCATTTAGGACCACCGTTTTGGTGTGCTAACTTTCTCGGTGTGGATAATACATCAAGTTCTGTTTCTTCCACCGAGTCTTCTATGCCCACGAGGAATAGAAGAACGGTCGGCGAAGGGCGCCTGATGCCTGTCGTTTCTCCTAATTCGATCTTAAGGAGATGGCTAGCGAGTTGGCCTGCTCCTTATTAGGGTCTTCCAATACCATATTTCCAGATTTTGATCTTCTGGACTACGTCCTCTTTAACATAGTCAATCCCGCCCAGGTCTCAGCACCACTGGACCTCACCTTGGCGACAACTGCGGCTGGACTGTGAAAAAGTTCAACGGAGACGCCTTGAATCTCTACCTGGTTTCTGCACGCTCGGAACTTCCTGCAAGGTTATCAATCGTGGGGAAGCTCTCACGTCGGCCGATCAACTGGAAGACTTTCTACTTGGCGCCTGCGACGCCTGCATGCCGACAACGAGACCCGGTGACTCGCAGACTGATGGAATGAAGCTATCGCCGAGCTACGCAGGTCGCCACTGGCCCATCATAGACAATACCAAGCGTGTCTCAGATGGACCAACCACCCGGGCATACAAGAGGCCAGATTTTGCTATTCCGCAGCCAAGAGGAATCTCAGGATAGCAATACGTGAAGCTAAGACCAAGTCCTGTGCTGATATCTGCTCTCAGGTGGACACGGATCCCTAACGGGTAGGCAGAGCCTCCTAACATATATTTTATACAATAGCAGTTGAAAAATAAAAGAAATATATAGTCATAATTTTTTTTATAAGCATTCAAAGTTTGAATTTTGAAAAAATACGTAAAATTCACTAAAATTCGCAAATTAATTTAAGCTAGAAAATTCATAAAAATTTTTCTTTTTAAATCTAAGATTTGAAAATTTTTAATAGTCTATAATATATCTTAGACAGATAAACCGTTATCGCTCAAAATCGGTTTTCGTATACAATGATACAATATCATTGAATTCAAATTTAATTCCATCCATTACAGTAACCCACTTGTAACCTACTGTACAGCAGATCGACATCCACGACTTACCCGCTTTTTTTTTTATTAAATTATACAATTCTATATTAAATATTTAGTGCCTAACAATTTATTTTAAATATTGATTATTATTATTTTAACATTAGGTTAAATGCCAATGCCTTGTCCCGCAAATGTCTAATTTTCTTCAGCCCATAAGTTAGGTTGGCTGTATCAAACACTTTTGTGCACGCGCGATTTATGAACGTATTCGAAAAGTGTATTATATTATTACATCCATAATATTAATATAGCGAGGCGACGATTTTCAAGCCCGTTTGAATTAGCCTGTGTTTAGATTAAAGAGACCTTACTACGTATATAAAACTATATATATATATAAGTTAAATTAGTACTTTTATATTACTTTTAAAAATGAAAAATATAGCAGTTTTAATCATCTGTGAGACTGTATAATATTATGTCTATAATGCTATAATATAATAATAATAATAATATAATCTATAAACCTAGATATTAATACCTTGGTTGAATAATAAATCTTAGACCCTCTCGACCTTATAACGAAAATTCAACCAAGATATTCAACATAAGAAGAGTGTTGAAATTAGTGATAAAAGCTACAAATTAAATTTGAAATAGTTCGTGATCTTTGGGGATAATTGTGGTCAAAAGTATTTATATTTATAACAACAGAAACCTCGTTGTGGGCACACATTACAAACGGGAAGTTCTACAATACGACTACATGTATCTTGAGTTGAAAAATAGTTCATACAGTAAAAAACTAAAGAATAAATAATTTATAAAGTCATATGCAATATCTGTAGTAAAAAATTTGATATTTTAATTATAGTCAAATTTCTGTAAATACTTTTATCTTCTATTGCTACATTACAATTATTACAATATTATGTATGTTAAAGTTGTGTCGTTACTTATAATTAATATTACTAACCTTTTGTGCTTTAAGTGACATATTATGCGTAGCTAGCACTCAGAGTGTTAGTGGAATATTTTGGTAAAATGAATGATCATGTTGATAATTAATAACTAATAACTCATAAGTTAGATTGAAAATTATTTTTTTTTATTAATGCATTAAAGGTATGTTGTAAAATATAACTTATTAGCTTATGTGTTCCGCATGTAAATTGACATGCAAAAGTACTTATTCGTATTACTAATACATTATTATTTATTAATATGTCCATAATTGGTTCTGAATTTGCGAGTGGCATTCATTATCGTAGAATGTGTACTACAATTAATTAAGGTCACTCATTTTTCTTTATAAAGGGGAGGGGTTATGTACGATTGTTTTTTATGATATTGACAAAATTTGACTTTGGGCTGGCTGTAAAAAAGGTTGGAAACTGTGGTTAAGAATATTGTTTTTGGATGACATATTAACGTTATAATGTTATATAATATGTATGTAAAAACAATTAAATTTAAAAAAAAAATGGAATTTTGAATTTTAATGTGAAGAAAAATGTAATTCAATTTGTGGATTTAATGAATAAACAGATATCGTGTGAAAGTGATATAGTAATATAACGTGATGTTGAGTTTAAAGTGAAAATGTCGTGGTCATTGGTCGTTTTTGTAATGGAACAAAGCCAATAAAAAAGAACGTTCAAATAAAAGGAATGGTGAGCATATAATATTATATATAATCTTCCCCTTTATACGATCCCGCATTTTATAACTTCAATTTCACTGTACTGGGTGCAAGAATGGTCATAATATCACAAACAAAACTATAATCAACTTCGTTAGGTTGCAATATTTTTATAATGTATCTAATAATATATAAATTGGGTATAATTGACTCAAAATATATACAACATGACGTGTAATTTGTATTAAAATAAATGTAAGTTTGTATATTATCAATTTATTAAAACATTAATTGCAGTTTGCGCCAAACTTAAAATTGATTATTATTTCAATAGTACATAATATTATATATTTCGATAGCACCAGTATAAGACATAAACTAATAATAATTATAGCTTATATATAGTATATACGTTATAAATAATAGCATAGAATATGCAATTTTAATTTCTTATCTTACTAACCTATTCTCACTCATCGTTCTGTTTCATGTCAGAATTGACTTTAAAACTACCGAATAACAACAGCAATATATTACAGAAAATGTATTATTTATGTAAAATACTAATAAATGCATAAGGTATACTGCGTAATAACGCGATTACAAATTGATCAAATGTCAAACTTTAAAAACTATTATTTTTATTACTGGTCCGTCGAGTCTCAATGTCAACACAAGAGTATCGTTGAAATAATCGAATGCGCAGATACTTTTTGTGGAAATTAAAAACACTATTTTCAGATATCTGTAACGATGGTGGTACAAAACACATATCTTTATTTTGTTGCAAATTAGGTAAGCTAACTAAGCTTCTCGATTTGTTCAAGGTATCGGAAATTTCACCCAGATTATTCCACGTCATTGTAGGACATACATTTTAAATTTTTAAAACCCTAATTATCCCATGACTGTAGTTCAGACATACCTACAGTTTAAATGCCATGACCAAAACTTGTTATACCTTATATATATATATATATATATTTGAAGATTCCTACTCTTAATTACGCCAACTGACAGCTCTCGATATTATCCCAATATTAAATTCCAATTAGATAATAAGCCCCATCATAACTCAGTTGACTGTTTATTAAATATACATAGTTGAATGAGAGATCTCTTGAATTTTGACCATGAGATTTGAGAAAATAATTCGTCTAACCATTTGAGATTTATAAACGTAATAATATTATAATAATAGACATAGGTTTTTAATACCTACGTTTTACAAAATACCGTTATATCGTATGTATACATTCATAACAAATATACCAACGAACAGCGATGAAAGTATAAGTAATGGATATTATGTTAAGTTCCTACATGAATCTTGAGTTCATGACTAAATTAATATTAAATCTCATGAAATCACGGGTAACTGTCCTAGAAGATAACAATACATTGAACCAAACACGAAATTTCGTTATTGCCGTAATTGTTTTCAGCCAGTAGAATAGATTACATAAAAAAGTGTAGTCATTGAATAATGATAATATTACTAATTAGTTAAGACATACAGAAGTTTGTATGAGATTTTACACCAATATTACAATATTTAATTAGTTTATGACATGAGTTAAGACTACAAAGACTGCATGGTTATAATAGCACTTATTTTAAAAGCCTGATTTTAATACATGTTAATGGTTATAATGAAAGTATTCAATATCTAATTAAGTTATCATTATTGTTTTACTGTCTGACATGTAATATTTTGATATGTGATCAGAAACACATAAACGAGATAAAAATTGACAAAAATATATTGATTGATTTTTTCTTTTGTAATATTTTAAATGTTTATTGGAATATTTTAATTATTGGCACTAGACAACGAGACATTATGGTCGGAAATCATCAACATCAATTATTAAAACTATGAAAATGTTGATAATATGTAGTGTATAATATGTTATATGATAAAAAAAAGATTATATTATATTTAACAATTTATAAGACGCGTAGTGGCATTGTATAAACAATATGTATCTAGTACCTACCTAATATCTAAATGTAGTTTATTTTTAAAATATTGCAATCTATTTAATATGCTTTCGTTTTACATATTCAAATCTCCGTTAATATGTATTATTCTAAGAATTTTAAAATCAAATGTTATTTGTTATTAAAGTTGTATTCTATATTATGAAAATAGTTGATTGTATGGGTTAACCTATTACATTTATAGATCAGTTCAAATTTAACACTTCAATAATTAAGATTGATACTTATATTGATCTCGATTTTACCTATTTAATAATTATTAATTTTGTTTTTTTTTTAAACCATCGATAACTACGATTTTATAATTATTTGAATATACTACATTTAAGTTAAATTTAAGTGTTCTATAAATATAAAGATGGGCTGTACAATATTGCTCTAATATACATTTGGTGTAGTATGGGTCACTATAATTCATGCATAAATTTGATTTCAATTGTATAAAATTATTATAAGAAAAATGATTCAAAGGGAAGACGGTTTATGAACCCTACATATTACTTAGTAAATTTATGATTTTATTGTATTTAAGTTATTTATTCGATTATTTGTCATTTGGACATTCAAGCATTTACTATCTAATACAGTAAATCATTAGGTTTATAAACTTACGATCAACTATTCTTATTGAAGTTAAGTTTTTTGTTAGGATCTTTGAAAAATTAAATGTGAAATCCCGAGTGTATTTTTATTGGATTCTTGTAAATTATAGGCTTTGATATTAAAGTTTATTTGGCGATAAAATTTTTAAATATAGGTACATGAGTTTAATTAATTTACCAATATTTGCATTTATCTGGTTGACTGTCTTTTTATTGTAAGACCTGAGCATCCAATAATTTTATACTTAAATGCAAAGTATTGTTTCCATAACATGGTATTAGTTCCATTTCTCAGACACCAACAATCGAGTTTCTTGTCTATGTATATAATGGATTATCACTTGCAATAAACGAACAGCTTTGGAAAGTAGCCAAATAGCTTTCGATTTATAACTTACTTGGACTGAAATAGTTCACAAATTTGTCGTATTGTTCAAGAAAGGTATATAGATAATACAACGAGAACATCGGCTAAATCAAAAGCATCGAAATAAGTAAAAAAATTTCGATTAAAACAATTAGTTTCTTCCATAATCTTAAAACTTAAACCTAACTTTTTTTGATGAATCAGTGACATAACTACATCTAGTTTCAATTCATATAAATATCATTCACCACGGACGATGGATTGTTCTTATATTTAATCAATTAAACATTCGTAATTTATGGCAAGTATCGTGATAAACTGATTTTTATTTGATTTATTGTCCATATGAGGACAGATAAAATTGTCCATATACAGATACATTGGAACAAGTATCCATGTTTTACACGTTGAGTTATATAATTTAAATTAAATCACATCTTGGCCCGCTCACATTTAAAGGAAAATAATTGGACACTGCAAATTTAAACTCAGATCAATTACTTAAATTTATATCATTTGGTACATAATTTAATATTAACGTTCTATTACCTTAAAAATTAATAAATATGTAATTCGTAAATATAGCTAACCATATTTCTAAATTTCAATTAAAAATATAGCAGAAAGAACAATACATTTGGTGGTCAAGTCCTCGACGAATAATAATTAACAATAAGATTATCTATCTTCTCAACTAAACGGTGGAACAGTTTGCGGTAAAAATAAACTTAAATTAAATAAAAATTGTTTTAGTACCACTGATACTTTAAATTGTACCAATTTCAATCATATAAATAATTACAAAAACTGCTACGACCATATAATAAATTGAAGTGTAAAATTTAAACAAATTGTAACTAGCGTTAATTATGGAAAAAAGATCTAAGCAGTATAAAAATAAAATGATATTTCCATATATATATTTTTATTACAATGATTTTGAAATTAAAACTCCGTTGCCTTTCAATATAAACGTGCCATTTTTAAAAGAATAGTTGCTTATTTTTAAAAATTGTCATTCTCAACTTGAAAAAAATTCTAAGTTATAAAATATATTAATTGTTGGAAGCATTTATTATATTTAATTAAATTTATGATATTTAAGAGGAATAGATACATTGATATATCTCTACAACCCGCGGTGTTTTACATAATATACACTTCATTTTTTGGTTCATTCTTAGAAAATTAGGTGATAATCACATTGAAATACTATTCTAAATTGTATCATTAATTAATCATTTCTGTAAATTATGTAAAATGTACATTATTGTAGTATTGTACAGTAAAACTATGACGAGAGACAGTCTCAATTCTAAATATATCAAAAACATCAATTAATTAGTCAATAATGAAGTACCATACAATATCGATAATAGATTCGTTGTGTGAAAAGCTTAAACTAAGTCTAAATATTTTGAAAATTATTGAACAAGCAGTCAGGTAATTTAGTAATATTGACTCTTGAAGCGCTCTTTTTACCCCTCAAGAAAAAATAAAACCATCACATATTCGTTGGTTAAAAATAAAAAATGCATAATTAAATTTCATCTGAATACCATGGCATTGTAAATAATTTATGGATAATACTAGCATTTAGTAAGGATTCTATGTTAAAATTCTTTTTATACGAGAATATTTATGATGATTGAACACAAAAGTAATCATTGGAATTCTTTTTTAAGGATAATTTAAAAAATTTAAATATAGGCAAATATTCATTATATTTCTATGAAATTATTTCTATTACCTAGAGTAGATTAAATTATGAAGATTGTACGATATCTATTTATTTATAATATCTACTTATATAAAATACTTAAATAGATAAAAAATTCATTTTTTGGGCAAAATAAAATAATACACAATTGTACCAAAAATACATATTTCTGTTAAAATATTTAAATACAATACACTTCAACCCATTTTACATTAGGTAGTAAAAATAATTCAAATCAAACTATGTAACCTTTAGGGGAAACCGACTTACTATGTATGATATACTAATTTTTAAGCTAGACTTTTGAAAGTTACTGTAATATTATTTCAAGATAAGACCTGAATCTTGTATAACATATTATTTATATAGCACACAAAATCAAAGACATACTAATGACTAAAAATAAATGGTATTTTAGAAAAATTGAATTTTTAAATAACTAACTGTATTATTTTATTTTAGGAAAATGTTATAAATAAATTATTTTTATAAATTATATTAATACCTAATATTTAACTTCATTAGTATTTTGTTGATCAAACAAATTAATACCACATTAAAATATTTGACAACAAATGCAGATCGTTAATAAATAAAAAACAGAATTTTATTAATATTAGCTGCATGGCAATATAAATACTATCGTGTCATATTTCAAATATTATAAAAGTTTTATTCAAGTATTTTTTCATTTATTTACTGCTAACAGGCAAGTTTATTGTAGAATTAGATCATGACTTACATTTTGCTGCCCAATTTAAGCTTGTAAAAAGTCAAATAAAAAGATTTATGGTATTAGAAAATTAATGCAAAATATTAAGGTAAAAAAATCTATATCACAAAACTCAGTTTTTATTTATTATCTTTTCTTGAGTTATTTTAAGCTATTGATGTTTGTAATGATATCAAGGAGATTTCAACTTATATAGTCAGGTATTAGAGTTTCTTTGGTCGTCAAATGACAATAGCTATATTTTCGATCAAAATAAAAGTGCGTATTATTAAGCTGGTCTACTTTAGTACTCTAAACTTATATATAAGTATAATTTATAATTATGTTAGTTAAAATATTATTACCATAGTGTTACCTAATGATTGTAATTTTAAGATTTTTAAAATAAATCAAAATATTATGCTTATGTAAGCAACATAGATCTAAAACATGGGCAATTTAATTTCGAATTCGACAGTAATACTCAAATAAAATTTAGGTATCAATATAAGGATAAAAAAAATAATATATTATTGACAATGCATTATTTATTTTTATAAAACATGTCTAGGGCTGAATACGTGCAACGAATTATTACTATGATGTAAAATCCTAGAAAATATTATGAAGTTAGTATCAAAATACACAAGGTTTTGAGAAAACCAGAAATATATTATCTTTATTAAAAATGTTGTAGTATTCACTAGTTTTAAATGCATAGCGACAATGACTATATTGGATTTACAATTTGGTTTTTTCTTGTGTTGGTCATGAACTTTGGAACAAAAAAAATATGTTATTTTACTGAAAACTAAATATTATAATATATTAATGATAATTAGTTTCACTGTGAGATTAAGTTTAGAATTTGACGATTTGGAATATAATATATTATATTATAAGTTTGATAACATTTTATTCTCTAACGATTTTTTTATTTTGTTACAATTCAAAACAAAATGAATAACAGAATTACGTTACATCGTTACTTTAATTATAATTTTTCATAAGCAATGAAATGTTCATAAGATTTACATCCATTTTAAGCTATTTACAAGTATTTCAGATGTTAAAAAATTTAAGTTTTTTCCAGGTTTGAAAAACAAAATAAATGAAGACTTCGATAGATTGCTATTGACCTAAAAGTTAGTAATAGATATTGATAGTTTGAAAAATAATATTATTAATCACTTACAATAGTTTTTCATGTCCTATTATATATTATTGAATTCATTGTAGTTATATAATTTAATTATTTGTATTTTTCAATAACAATTACCATAACATGTATTTAAGTAAAGATATGTATTTTACAAAGATCAACTTAGTATGGCGAGATTAATGTTATTTACACAAATTATAGAAACACTATAATTTATTAGTCATAATCTTTAATATGTTTTATAACTATTAATATATTGCATATGTATGGAGTATTTAAATATATATATATATACATATATTTAAGTATAATTTTACCTGAATAATAGAGACAATATTCATCTGTATATATTAAATATGAAATGACTATACTAAACTCATTAGAATGTAAACTATTAAGTAAATAACTGTTTAAAATAATAAATGGTAAACCATCTAAACGTCATTAAATTTCACTAAAACAATGCATTTATAAAAGTTTCATATTTACGTATATGTATAGATAAAGATAATATAATGTTAAATGTAGTACAATATAAACCTATAAAATATATATTTTTCAGCTTTTAATAATTATCTAAGTACGCATTAACCAGTCTATAAAACCATTTTAAACTTAGACATATTTATAAAAATTATAAATCTCATAAACTGTATGGTATAAAAATAAATTTAAATTAAATTATTTAAGCTTAAATACCAAATAAATTTTCTTGTATCTGATAACGCCAGAAAACTATTTTTTAACTGTAATTTTTTATGTTTCAAAACAATCCTGATCATTGAGTTTTGTTTATTTCGATTACAGAAAAAACTTTTATACGAATCAAGTTTTCAGCAAGGGTCAATAGGGGAATAGAAGTAATTTTTATTTGAAAATTGCTATTCTATATACCTAGCTATACAAAATCCAGTTAAAATTTTGAGTTATCTTGTTTAGAACTTAAAAAAACAATTATTAACACTGAATACTCCTGTAAAATAACAGAAATAGATAAAAATAAATAAAACAATAACAACATCCAAAACAACTGTACATACGTATAATATGTTTGTAATTTTATGCATCGTGGACTTATAACCAAATAGAATACGTCATATTTAAATATAAATAATAATATTTACTAGTATTATCTTTTACTTATATAATTAAAGCTACTTTGATTCATTACTAACTTTTTTGTTCGTAAATACTCTAAAACAAACATTGTAGAATTATTTTAATAGAATAACAAGTTTTCTAGAAATACCAATGCCATTATGTTTGTCACAGATTTAATCTAAAAGTATCAAACTTTAGATACTACTCACGTATATATTATATCCCCGCTGGCGTATAATATATTTTTTCGTATTAATAAACGTCATCTCATCCGACTTTTTATCTTGCATATTGTTTGCGATGCTCTTTGCAATAAACAATTTATTGTTTCCTAGAATGCACTAATTCACACATTTTTTGCCCCAAAAAAATTCACAGTGGATGATAATAATCATATAGATTGTTATGCAATAGCACAATCAGAAAATAATCGCGGGGGAGGGGGTGCATGCCTTTACAATATAATGTACACTGATACGATATGGCTTTTACATTTTTTTTAAAACGTAGTTAAGGAGACTGCAATCGCCAATCGGTTGTGTTTTAAGGAAGGCAATTTATAAAAAACCGTATTTAATGTAACGGCATTAAAATTACTTGTAAGCTTGTGTAAAGTAAACGTACATAAATGTGTGTAAGTATAATCTGTGATCGTTTTCGATCAATATTTCCTAGAAATGTTCTGATTTATAGCAGTAGGCCCAAATAATAACACCTGGTAGGCCATTCGTTATTTATATTCGCTGTCAACAAACTTACGTATGCGCAGGCATTGACAGTGATATAAAAATTATATTAACTTTTTTCAATTTAAAAACAGTGGATGTTAGACCAAAAATGCAGAAAAAATACTGAAGAAATGTTTTTTGACAGATTACAAATTTTAAAACTGATTTTAATTGATTTACAAGTTTACTAAGTTAATATAAAGACAATTTTGAATATTTTCTCAGCTTCAATATTGTAAATTAAAATAATATGATACTTTTTATTTATATTATTCATCATGACACTAACAGTTATAATGTTATATTCAGATTATTAAGATTCACCTCTCTTCAGAATTTTTTTGACTAATAGCAATTCATTTTCAAAATTAAAATCCATCAAACTAAGTTCCTTAAGTTTTTTCTGACTTATTGATCTATAAAAGCCACTTTTTTCAACAATCTAAAAATTAAATATGTTAAGATAAATTAATGATTCATTTTTAAATATTATTATGTCATGAGAAATAAACAAATTTATGTCATATTATAAAAAAAAAACCTCTTAAAAAGACTAATATTGGGTCTTTATTTTGAAGTTTTTACCTTTTCATAAATTACCATCATGAGATCAATAATAATATGATGGTGTATATTGAGAATTTCAAAACACTTTAGCCTCACATTACCAAAAAATATTTCGGAGGAAATTTTAAGTCGACGTAAAGTGGAAAATTACCTCACTCCAGTAGCTGTTGTGACTATAATATAAACTTGATACTCAACGGCTGACAATGAGAGAACATTATTTTAGCCAGTAGACCTAACTACACGATTTCATCACATAGCGGACACATTTTACTAATTTATGGAAAGCTAAAAAATATAAATATAAACCAGGTGGTATAAGTATGGAGTACTTATTTATAAATTTTCAATTTATCATTTTTAACAGTAATCAATTATCAATAATTTAACTATTTTACAATTTCAATATTTATCATAGTCATATTACATGTTAAATAGTTAGTAGTTTCTGGTTGAAAAATATTATTTATGAAGAAGATATAACACCTTTCTTCTTGTTTACACCTCTGTATATAGTAATATGACGGACGATGGTATTCATTCGATATTTTCGTGCCGTATCATTTGTAAATCTTACATGCAAAACAATAAACACTACTTTCCTGTGACAAAAAAATCGTATGTTTTCTATACATCTTAGCGTTTTATTTTACACGTCACTCATTCGGAAAATATAATAATTGCGCATCTTCTTAAAGCGATACGTTTGAAAAAGTTGTCATGTTTCGTTCACGATACGTGTATAACGATGACGTTTCGTATCATGTTTCTGACGTATTCAGATTTTTGTCCACGCAGAATATTTCATTATCCCAAGTTGAATTAAAAAACGACGATGCAGTCCATGAAGACCACCGTGGATATCAACAAATGAAATATATCCCCTTCAATGAACAGTGGTTAATGTTGTATAATTACTGAACTACCTAATTCTTCTAGAGGTAATCATACATGCCACTAATATACGGTTTTCTTTAATATATCATTTTGAATAATAACTACATTTAATTAGTGTGTGATTACTCTTTGTTTGTGATCAGTATTTATAAACTCAATATACTCGAGACTTTACATTTCATGTTAATTTATTCATGTGACTGTGGACATTATGGACATTATAATTTTAGTCATAATAATATACACACCACTGATATATGTCGCGATAAAAATGTGAGAACCAAGAATATAACTCACAATTTTTATTTTGACTTATTAACAATAGTTCAGAATATTTGGACATCAATCGGCTTAACCACCCAAACTTTAGTCTTGTTGATGAGTGACTATGTAGGCTAAGACTCCGACGTTCTTTATAGGAATACGATTCCAATCAACTTATCGACCAACACTAGTGTAGTATTCGTTTGACAAATAGTAATCGGTATTCCAAAATAAGAGTTACGTTCCAGATCAATGCTTTTGTTTTGTAACTGAAATTTTTCCAGATTTATTGTGTTATACATCGAAATTACATAACCAAAGTTATCTATAGTTAAGATTATAAAACTAATCAAATTACTATTCTAATTTTAACTAAAATAAAATATACTCAAACAATTTTTAACTAAATAAATTTAGTCATTTTTCATTAGTATTTTAAACTATTACAATATTATTAAATACGTTTCATTAACCCTAACTCATGTAAGTGCATTTCATGTTATATATTTGATCAATTAAAATAATTGATTATATTATGCTTCATCGACTCTTGAATATTAGAGTTGACATTAGGTCGACAAATACTGAAAAAAATGAAATTTTCGCATCGCTTAAAAATTTAACATACAAAACAAATATACTTATAGTAAGCTAACGTATATAATATTATGATAATTGCATGAGAAAAAATTAAATAAATACTTTTACAAATTGTTAATAAAAATACATAAAATAAAATATCATGATAGAATAATACTTAGCACACAACAAATATAAACATATGAAGATAGAATAACATTACCAAATAACTAATCATATCAGCTTTATTTTACTTGGTAATGTTGAAATTAATATTTTGCACATTTGTATTCCTTCGTTAATTATTATTTAAATTTGAGATTTAATGGCGTACACTTACATTTTGTACAACTTTTTAATTTAATAATAAAAGAATGAATATGTTATATATGTTATCAATGAAATCAAGAAGAATTATAATTATATTATCTTAGGAGATAACTAGAAAAATCCGATGATAAAAAAAAGCAGTCGTAAATGAAGATGCTTTATTTTATTTATTTGAATATTAAAACACGACTGTAGAATATTTATAGAAGAATAAAACAATTCAAGGTATAACAATAGTCAATAATACAATATTCTGAAATACTTTATAGTAATAATAACTTCAAATTATTATTATTAATTTATTTATTATAATTCCAATATTCTGATTCGTTTAGAACGTAAATATCAATCTAAAACATTTATAACTTATAATTACGTCAATCATTAAAATTTAAAACTTCAGTAATGAATTTGAATATACCTATACATTAATCTGTCTTTGAATTTGACTTCATAAAATGTCAACAATATTATTGTTTATTCCTGTCAGTTCAGTCGATTTTTAATATTATAATATCCTATAGGATCGTAAGTCAATTTGTACTTTTTATGTACGAGCAAAAAGTTTTTTAATTATTTAAATACAATACTCGTATTGTGATTATATTAATGCATACAATGTAGGTATAATATCAAAATAACAATCTAACAGTGAGATAAACTCACTGAGCAACATAAACAACATATGAGTAATATACCTCATATATAATCAAGATACCCTGAGGCATATTCTTTGAAATTAGTTTTATAATATTTGTGACTTTTTCGTTCTGGTCTTCGTCAAAGGAAGTAAACAAGTTATGTTATTTTCAGCACAGGAAAAATATGTGATAGCTATAGTAGGTAGAGTTTTATTTCGTAGCGGGTTAGAGACTCCAAAGTAGATGTCGAAACAATACTACTGCAGGTGATTACTGATTATTAAGTTTATTAGTTTTTTGAATGAAAAGATAAAATATGTTTAATTTTATATTTCTAAACATGATGTATTTTTATAAAATCGGAATATTTGAACGAATAGCTAAATAGTTTCAATTTATAAAATTTAAGATTATTTTAGGTACCTATAAATAATGACGTACAAATAATGCGTATTATTATTACATAGAATATAATAATGTTAGTATCAATAGAAATATTTTGTCAACTAGCGTGTTATTATTTTACGTTACAGCTACTAAATTACCAGACCGTTTAGCTGATGCGCATTCTCAATTAATATCATATGGCCCCAATTCTGACATACCTAATCTAACTATAATACACTGTTAATTTAAATAAATATTGAACAGCTTAATCATCATTTTTCTGAAGTAACTTTAATTGAGGATTATTTACTCCATGATTTATGACTTTTCATTCTTTCTTTTTGTCATAACATTCTATTATTTTCTTCACGTGAACAGATTGTTAAATAAAATCTATTAATGCTAATCGTTTAAAATAATTTCTTAGACAGAAAGGGCTTATATCCTTATTAGAAAAATACAATAGTACAAAATATATTACAAAACATACACTGATATACCACAATTTTATGTTTGGTAGCTTATTTAAACTTTAAACCACAGATATATTGCCAATCAATCGTTAGGTAGCAATAAAATAAGTTATTGTTATACCTATATATTTATGTATACCTTTAGTCATTGGGACAATTTATTTTTAACATTAACTTTATTAGCTATATTTTATTCAAGTCTATAGAAGTCCATAAAAAAGATAGCGGAATAAAGCCTAGAAAAAAATTTAACAGAAAACAAAATGCAAGCAAAATCAAAACATTCCAGAAAAAAAAAATGCCCTCGGATATAACAGCTCATACAAATAACATATTATAATTGAATTCTTATATAATATTTTATAAATATAATATATGTAATATAAGAATATTTAACCACAAATAAATAACTATTAAAATATAATTTGATCACCACCTTAATTTAAAATTCAGTCATATTCGCTCAGAATCGTTTTTTGTCATAGGTAAACAATGATGTATCATTGAGTTCAAAATCAACACATCCATTATTCATTTAATGCATCTCCTAGACCTGTACAACAGCTATGAAACGGTTCTGATTTTCTATCTTTAAACAATTTTTTTTTATCCTGATTATTTTAAATTTTACAAAGAATATTCAATTTTAAAAATCAAAAAATTACTTTTTTCTATTTCTATCAAAAACTATCAATTGAAGTTGAGAACCAGAGCATTTTTTTACTTGATAAATAGTCTTCAGATGCTTTACAGATTTCTCATCTCAGAATCCTATACTAATAGTAATAACATTTTTAATACTATTATGTTAATATTAGTTATTACTAAAGAATTAACTATTTGAACAAAATTGGACAATATTCGTTCTGGCCTTTTAAATACAAAAATTAAACCACAAATGTTTAGAAGTTCAGAATTATTTCAGATGTCAAACAGTCAAACAATTGGTTTACAATGTAGTATATACCCATACACTATAATACCTATACATTTCAAGCCTAAAATATTAGTGTATATTTATTAACACTTAAATACTTGTTTTACTGAATACATAATGTGGGTAAGAGTGTGTGATATAGGTACTTTAAATATAATATATATTATTTTTTTAATCAACATAATAAAAGAAACAATTTAATAACTAATAACTAATAATCAATTTAGATAATTAGATTATTTATTACATAATTATATAATTTTCATAATATAGTCTTACAGTCTTAAATACTTAGATAATTAGATGTTTATATATACCTAACAAGAAAATATCATCGACTAAAATCAATTTCAAATAATATTTAGTATTTTACACAATTTATTAAATATGATAAGGGCACCGTTTATAAAAATACATTTTCATATTTGTTAGTAAAAAATATGTAAAGCGTTTTAGAAGATAACACGATTTGTAGAAATTGGGTATAAGCCTTGATTTACTCGGTTGAATAAGGTTAAAGGTGTACCTACATTAAACAAATCCACAGTCCAAGCTAAGCATTTTTCAAAATATCTTTAAATGAATATAAATGTTCACAACTTAATAAATTATTATTATCGTTAAATTTTTTAAATTTCATTAAATATCTGATTGTACAGTAAATGTTATACAATTATTATTCACGTTAAGTTAAATAACCTTTGATATGAAACAAACTCTATCAACACTTAGTTTCGATTAATTAAAAAACGAACGGAATGTATTGTTCATAAATCTTCATGTTACACTTCAAATTAATTTATAAAAATTTTTGGTAAAGTTGATAAATGAGCTAAATTAATTGAATAAAAATGTATCAATTATAACAATTGACTTATTTAATAAATTTTTTTTTCGTAATATTTTACGAAGAATCTCTAAAAAATATTAATTGTGCTTTTCATACATTTATTGAAATGTTGATCTTTTGAAAAATGAGAATATAAATAAAATGATTTTAAAAGACATTTGTAAAACGTGTTTTCTAATTTTAATAAAAGTCTCGAACCTTACTCGTTTATAAATCTAAAACTATGCTTTTGTAACTACATCTGTTTTCCCGTTTTCCTATATTTAAAATTTTTATTTAGTATTTAAACGTCCCAAATTGATTTTTAAAATGTATGTATACAGACATACAGTTCTGAAAACAAATCGTGTTTAGAAAAGTTGTCATTGCACGATGTTGTAATTTATACTGCCTGAAATGTTATAAATAAACGTACAAATAGTAGAGACAATCATATACGTAAAACTAATACAATTATGATAAAAATAATAAATTTTCAGCTCAATATTGACACAAATAATTAATTATTAAATATTTCTACATATTAAAATTATTATTTCTAGAACCTATGATTAAAAATTGTTGACATAAGTGACGAATGATCTATGGTTCTATTGTTGTACCTATAACTAGTGTTCACGTTGTTCACATACATGCATTATATTATTGTAATTTAACGTAAAGATTTATAAATTTTTTTTACCTATATAGTCAAAACGGTTAACTGATAACTGATACATGATAATAATAGCGTCAGAAATTGAATTACTAACTGCACGATTACATCATCTACAGCCAGTGAAACAAATTAAATATTGTAAGTGTGGTCACTTATTAAAGTAGGAGTTTTAATTTTAAAATAGTTCCTATTTTTTTTTTATACGTACATCATGATAAAAATATATTGTAAAACATAGAACGAGATAACTTTAATCATTTTACATAAACATATAGGTATGATATCGATATAGATAGAGAAATTACACACAATATTACATGTTACAATGTTTCAATAATTCATCCATTAAATTATAGTTACGCTGTTTTTGAACAAAAAAAATGCTATTAATCGGTATAAAATCAAACTCAGTACCTTAAATGTGTACATCATACTAAAAAATAACTTTAAAGATAATTTTTTTTTTCAAAAAAATACCGAATGTAAAAAAATAATTAAAAGCATTGTTCTTTACATAAATTTTATTTATATTTAGTCTTTAAATTTTCAAATAGATGCTTTTAAGTATTTACTCTTTTTGTCGTTATTCTTGTAAGATGTCAATATTATTTATTTATTTTATTTTTATTTTATTTTTTTGTAACTTATGATGACTTAACTTTATTTATTTCATGCAACACCGCCGACCACTGTTTAAATCGATAAACTCGTTAAAAGTAGTATACGTACACAAAAACCTGTAGTAAACTTTTGAGATCGATCGATCGCGTTATTACATGAAGGTATTTAAAATGTCGACATGTGGAAGAATAATGTGTTCAAAGTGACATCTGTGATTTAAAACTAAATAATAATATGCATTGTGACGTCGTTGTTGAATGAAATCGCGTTTCCCTCCGTATAGATGATATATGTAATGTAGTAAAATACTATGTATTAATATAATGTGCAATATTCTACATGCCTATTATGATACTATTTACCGTACTTAATTCATAATATAACATGTTGCGTAATTAAAATGAATATTCATGAGAAATCGACATCGTTGAAGGTTTCATTGGATTAATAATATATATTAAGGACAATGAATTCTGCGTATTAATACGGTCTGGCGGGTATACGGTAATAAGCGTATTAGATACATAGGTATACCGCGCTACACTCGTGTTAGGTGTAACCCCTATATATTTATGGCTTTCGAACTGCTCTACAAGTTTTAAAGGATCCGGACTGGCCGGGCAACAGGACAGAATATTTGCAAACTAGAAATGATAATGATAATAATAATAATAATAGTTACATAGCACGCCTTGTTCAGTAGTCTGCATATTATAATATTTCATACTTAAATGATTTGCAATACACTGCCTTACTTCCTACAATAATATTGTTAGCGTGATCTTTGCATAATATACAAGAAGAAATATGTGCGATAATACACTGGTAATGGTATGCTATTGGTTGCTTAACTTGTTTAATTCTGGCGAATCAACACGTGATATCGAAATAATTAATTCGTACATTAACAGGAATTATTCATTCTAATATTGCATTTTATATACTCTTGGATTAATGTAAAATATCGGTAGCAAAAAGTTATTATTTGAGAGGTTTTTATTAAACAGTTTGACCTGAACTCCACTGATGGCACAAATGAAAAATCTTCTCAGTGCTTAAGTTCACTTTTTATTTTGTTTGCATTAATTAATATAAGTTTCCATGACTTTAATTGTCTTTTCCTGTTTAAATATTTGTTATAAAATTAAATAAATGTTCGATTATTTTTTTACTTTATTTTATTTTTAATACACTTATCACAATTCTATGAACAATGAATTTATTGATTTTACAATGATTTATGAGGTGTTTTTAATTTTTTTTTTTGTGTCTGTCTGTCATCACTTTTTAGTGCAGTAAAAATACTTCAATTTTTTTTTGGTAAGCAAGTGAATCTAGTTAGTAGTTTGGATGGTAAACGTAAAAAATTCTCTATAATTTCAAAAAAGGCAGGAAGAACAAACAAAAAATCTATAGAAAATCGTTAATTTTTACGTAAAAGTAGTTTTCGACATAATTGATTTTGATTTATGGTGTACCTGTAAGATAAATGACGTAAACATGAAATTTTATATTAGCATTTTTTGTACAACAACAAAAAAAAAAAGCGGGTAAGTCGTGGATGTCGCTCTGCTGTACAGTAGGTTACTGTAATGGATGGGATTAAACTTGAATGCAATGATAGGTATCATTGTATACGAAAAACGATTCCTGAACGGAGATGATTTGTCAGTCTAGGATATAATATAATATTTAAATATTGTGATATATTCTATTTTGAAACAAATATTTGATTTTTCAATTAAGACGCATTTTGCATATGGTATGGTTAATCAATTAGTGTAGTTATCATGTAGTTATCATAATTCATAATACCTTATATAATCATAGATATACATATACTTGGTTTGAGGATAAATCGTTATCATTACGCGATTTCATAAAAATTTAAAACTCAAACGCTCAAAACATTTTTCATATAATGACGCATCAAACTTTTTCTATACCTATTTGATATAAAACTTATGGAACACTTAGTGTTGAATTTTATAACCTTAGATAAAAATACAAACAATATTATGAATTTTGAACTAAAAAATAATTCGCAAATATTCATGGTTTTAACGAATTTTTGTCAATATTTGAAATTCAAATGCTTATAAAAATTTAATTTGCATTTCCGGTGGACATTTTTTTGTGATAAATATTGAAAAACTTGTAAGGAATCTTATATTAAATTTTTATTAAATCTTAGTTTAAAAAAGAAAATTTTTTATTAATTTCTAGCTTAAAATAATTTGTGAATTTTTGTGATTTTTACGTATTTTGTCAAAATTCAAACTTTGAATGCTTATAAAAAAAAATTGTAACTATGAATTTATTTTATTTTTCAACTGCTATTGTAATAATATGTTAATAGCAATTTTATTAACATTCGGTGAAAATTTCATGTATCAATGGTCATTCGTTTTAAAGTTACATCAAAAATCAAAATCGATTTTTTTCGAAAACTGATTGTACGTAAAATATCCTGTTTTTCCCTTAATTTTTAGTTTGATTATCCCGATTATTAAGAAAAATATTAAGAATTTTTTACCTTTGATCCCCCAAAGTATCAACTAGATTCACTTTCTGATTTAACAAGGTACTGAAGTTAAAAGTCGAAGCATTTTTACTGCCCCAAAACGTAATGACAAACACAAAAAAAAATTCATGGTTTTGACAAATTGTTGTCAATATTTGAACTTCAAATGCTAATAAAAAAAAATTGTACCTATGTATTCTTTTAATTTTTTTTGTTTTTCTCGATTTTTTTGAAAATGTTTACTTTTGACCTCTATAATGCACCAAGGATCTTCAATTTTACATCGGAAACCACCACCAAAGTTTGAAATCGAAGCATTATTTCGACTAGTTATGCTGTACACAGACACAAAAAAAAAAACACACATTGTAAAATCAATACATTCATCACTTCGTTCAGAATCTAATACAAGTTTACTGGAAAGTCAAATTAAATTTTTAATAAATGTTTGAAGTTCAAAATTTTTACAACATTGGATATTCTCTCTATTTCTCAAACAAGGATTTTCTTATTTTACTGTTAATCAAAAACTACTTGTATTAGTAGTTACCCAAAAATTTCCATCAAGTGTTTATTTTAGCATTTTCTATAGATGATACAATTTTCAAAATATATTAACTCTTTTTAAGTTATAGATATTTTAAATTTTAAATTTTTATAGATTCTATAAATGATGTCAATACAATTTTATTCGTTGACTAAAAAAGCTTAACAATTATACTACAATAATATGTTTCCCATAAGTTGATATAATAGCAGTTGGGGTAAGTTTTTTTTTTTTGTTACCGTTCAATAAACAACCATGGGAGTCAAAAGAGAAATAATGCTACCGTGGTTCCTTCTCTGGCTCCCGATACAAAAGAAAAAAAAAGATCACTAGAATAAGATTTTTTTTTGGTGAAGTGTGGCTTACATTTTAGATCTGAGCGGAGCGATGAATTTATTGATTTTACCATGATTTTACCATGATTTGTGTTTTTATTTTTTGTTTCTGTCATCAGTGATGAGTGATGACTCATCACGTTTTGGGGCAGTAAAAGTGCTTCGATTTTTGACTTCAGTACGTCGTTCAATCAGAAAGTGATATAGTTTGGGAAATCAAAAGTAAAAAATTCTTAATATTTTTCTAAATAATCGGGATAAACAAACTAAAAATTAAAAGAAAACGGAAAATTTTACGCACAATCAATTTTGTAACTTTAAAACAAATGACCAAAGATACATGCAATTTTCACCAAATGTTTGTATAAATATATTTTATCCACCATGCAATTTTCAAAAATCGACTTAAGTTGAACTATTCATAGGCATATGCAATTTTCGATCATTATTAGTTTTTTTAAAAATTAATATCGATACAAATTTATTTGATGGGTAGAAGATCTTGAAAATTTAATGCAAGGTTTTATAAACATATTGTTACAATAGCAGTTGAAAAATAAAAGAAATTCATAGTCACCAGTTTTTTTTATAAGCATTCAAAGTTCTTAAAATAATATTATACAAAACCGTTATCAGACCACTATGGTCCTATGGTATTCAAGTTTGGGGGCCAGCCTAACCTTCAAACATCCGCCCTATCCAGTCATTTCAAAATATAACCCTTCGAATCATCACTGGTGCTCCCTGGTACGTAACGAATGAATCTATTCATAACGTTTTACAAATTGAAACAGTAAGTAAGCTTTCAAAACGTCACTATAAATCCTTTTACATAAATTGCCATCGAACATTAATCACCTAATTCAAAAAATGTCCTCAAATTTTATCCCCGACCAACCTCCACGTAGACTGAAAAGAAATTGAAATCGTGACCTACTACTCTGAAAAAAAAAAAACAACAACATCAACTATACAATCATCCTTGCTACACCTAGATATATAATATAATATAATAAAACCTAAATATTTGTGTAAGAGGTGAGGGGTATTACCAGTGGGTGACTTCCCCTATCATGTGAATCATGTTATGTTTATTTCTAATTGTTATCATAATGACTTATTGTACAGATTATGTGTATAGATTGTCTTTTTCTTAATAAAAAAAAAAGCATTCAAAGTTTGAATTTTGACAAAATACGTAAATATCACGAAAATTCGCAAATTATTTTAACCTAGAAATTCATAAAAAAATTTCTTTTTAAATCTAAGATTTAAAAATTGAATACAAGATTCGTTTAAGTTTGTTAATCTTTATCACAAAAAAAAATGTTCAAATTAAATTTTTATGAGCGTTTGAAATTTAAATTTTTAGAACATTGGATTTTCACTGGATTTCGCATTTAACGATTTTATTATTTTGGTGTAACTCTAAAACAAATAACCGCAGATACTTGAAATTTTCACTGAATGTTTATATAGGCATTTTCTATATTTGATAATATTTTCAAAATATTTAGATTTGTTTTGAGCTGTTTACTGATATTTTAATTATTTGACTTTTTTGGTTTTTTTTTTTTCTATAAATATCGATAAAAATTTATTTGTTGGGTAAAAAAGCTTGAAAATTTAATACATGGCGTCTAACACATTGTAAAATAGCAGTTGAAAAATATTAAAAATACATAGACGAGATTTTTTTTTATAAGCATTAAAAGTTCAAATTTTGACTAAATACGTAAAAATTACGGTAAAGTTCAAATTATCTTAGATAGAAATTCATATAGTCACTATTTTTTTTTACAAGCATTCAAATTTAAATTTTGACAACATACGTAAAAATCACGAAAATTCGCAAATTATTATAAGTTAGAAATTCATGAAATGTTTTCTTTTTAAATCTAAGATTTGAAAATTTTTAATAATCTATAATATATCCTAGACAGATAAACCGTCTCCACTCAGAATCGTTTTTCGTATACATTGATATAATATCATTGAATTCAAATTTAATTCCATCCATTACAGTAACCCACTTGTAACCTACTGTACAGCAGAGCGACATCCAAGACTTACCCGCTTTTTTTTATTCAAATATTAATAATTATTTATGAAAACTTCGTGTTAAAATAGCAAAGGTAACTTAAAAAAATTGAATACTATACCAATGTCACCAAATAATTATTTGAATAACAATATTAAAATGTTCACAGATGTTACATAAAAATATATGATCGTATACTTTTAGCATTTCCAGATAATTTTTAAAAATACTGGAAATATCTAATTTTGACCTAATTGACCAACTACTCGAAATCTACACCAAAGTTGATGATCAGAGCATATTTTTAATAGAAAAAGTGTATTCACAAAAAAAAATATAAATAATACACATCGTAAAATCAATACATTCATCGCTCCATTCAAAATCTAATACAAACATTTACCTATTAATGTCAATAAACTATTATATTTTCAACAAAATACTTGATTAAATGTTACACATTCACGTTTTTTTCTAAATTAAACAATTATCAAAAGATCATTTTCATTATTAGTATTAAATATTTGAGTTATTTAAAAAAAATTGTTATAAACCTTTTCTATAGTATTTACATACCTTATTTGATATATGTAGATGCAAAACCACAAAACATAGTTTGTCGATCTTTTGAGCCATAATGTAACTACATCAGTGCTCACCACAACCTTGGGTATACAAAATGTCAGACTACCGAACTCGCAACCAAATTATTATTTATTTATTTTACATCACATTATTACATTAGCGTTATGACCCACATAGATTTTAGGTTCTATATATTCCAGTTTATTAAAAATTTAAATGATAATTTTTATAAGATTGTTATTTTTTATTTAGTTTTAACGGTTCTTGTAGAACATGAGCTGCCACAAACAGTTCTGTTAAAAATTATTTTAAAATAATTAAATAATAAATTAGTTTCCAAATGGATAACTCGTATGTATACATTACGAATATTAAACAATTCAAATTTCAAGGTATAATAATATTTTAATTTTTAATGCATGTCTACACGTGGCCGTTAAAAACACAGAATGCAAATGTCACGCGTGTTGTATAACCAAGACGTTTCCATCAACTTCCAGCCAGTTTTTAAACATGTTAGTTGCAGCTGTTCTTGATTCATATCCATTTTGTTCCAAACGTGTGGTAATTGAAATATTGTTTGCGGGAAATGTTACAAAATTTTAATTTTCAGTTTATTTTCGCCACCATTAAAATAGTTCCATAAGTATATTGCAATAAAAAATGGCAATACATACTCAAAAGTAATATAATTAATCATAGGTACCTTCGTGTTTGAGTTTTTCGTCATTATATTCAAGTACCTTTTAAACATTGTTAATTGTTAAGTATATAATATTATTATTACAGATTCAAATTCAAATTGAATACATTCAAAAGTAAAATCATTAAAATTACTATTATAGTCAGATTTACATTTTTAGATAAGATACCTACAGAAAAATAATTTACAAACGATTTATTTTGGTTGGATTAAAAATATTATGATTTAATCGGGTAAAACATAATTGCTTAATGAATGATTTAAAACTAATTTTCCAGTGATTGTGTATCAAAATACGCGTTTATTTTTAAAATGTCAATATAAAATAGATATACAAATATAAATAATAATAATTAGAATATTTTACAATTGTTTTGTACAATTTCAATGAAAATAATATTGAGTACGTATAATAAGAACATTGATAAAAAATTAACTAAGATCTTATAGGACTAAAATTTATAATATTTATGCACCGGAAGCTAGCAGCTAACTTTTAGGCCCTGAACAAATGGTAAAAACCGGATGTGATACCCTCAAATACTATGAATCATTAATATCTTGAGGGATCCATTATCATCACCGGATGTTCAATGACATTTTTTTGTTTAATAAGAGTAAAGGTCTGTATGTTTTATACATTTTCCATAAGATATAATTCAATTTTACTTCTGCGCCATCGTCTAATATGGCATGGTATAAAAGCTTCCGGTAAAAAACGAGTTTATATTAATGTGTGATAATTTTTTATAACTCTCTAACAAATCGTAATCTTTGTTAAGCTATTCTAACAAAAAATTTAAATAGAATTTCCCATATCATTCAGTTATAACTCGTTTATTTTTATCAAAAATCTGCATAATATAGGAATAAGGTGTCATAAAGAACCACTTATCTATCGCGGTCGTTTGAGCCCTAATACTTCAATGCTCTTGATATTAAATGAATTTTTAATTAACTAGTAGGGCTGTAATTCTTGGTAGTAACCAAATATCTACAAGTGTCTGTTGAAAAACACTACAACAATTATTGAAACGTTCAATTTAATACATTGTACCTAGTATGTAAAAGGTGTTTTCAAATTTATAATAACTCAATGTTTTGTGCTATTCATTAACCGAAGACTGAATACATAATACGTATTATGTATGATTATACATTTTTAAATAATAAACATTTAAGCGAATATTAGAATCTTGACACATTAACCAATTAAATTTGATTAAATGATCGGTTTTGATCATAAATCAGTGTTCAATATTTTTATTATTCTTCTAACATTTGATTGTATACTATTGAATATTATGCATTGTAAACGATAAGGTTAAAAATTTGAGAAAAAAATATAATGTAAAAATTACACTTTGTTGATTAAAACAATATTTCTTACACTTTATCATTTTACATTATCACAATATCAACTATGTATATCATTTTACAATAAGCATCAAAAATATTTTGAATTATTTTTACAAGTATCTATCGAAATCAAATCGATTTACTAACCTATCTATTCACAGTTTATCCATTTTTTCTTCTCTTTAAGTTTATTCCCAATCTAAATAATTTGATATTTTTACACAACGCTTGACAGATTAAAATAATATTTTTAATCGATGAAAAATTGTTTTCAAAAATGTTCGGTAAAATTATAATTGAATAATAGTATTTTTTAATATTACATCTTAGGTATTATATTTGACACCGAAATATTACTTTTAAGAATAATGCGTTTTTGCTACTTTCTCGTTTACCTTGCACTACCACTTGCCAAAGTGAAGTAGGTACCTTACCTATCTAGATTATGTGATATACGTAGTTATTGCGTGCGTCTTATATAACATATATATTACATATATTATATATATATATATATATATATTTATTTATAAGAGACCGTTAATACTATATATTTTGTATATATATAATATATGTTTGTATAGAAATGTTTACACATACACAGTCACGCTGCAGCATCTTACTGTTATATAAGCAGTTTATTTTTAAACTGCTTTTAACAAACCTTCATGAAAACATCTACTGAGTACATGTGCGTATAACGCAGTGATCAACAACGAACGCCACTCAAGTTTGAACCCGGAACAGTGAACAATGGGTTTGAGTGGGTTTCAAGTAGGTTTGCTGAACGAAAATATTTAAAAAAATTTCTTCGGATAATTACGTTTTTGATAGTTATAACTTATTAATTTACAATATATACATACCTGTAACCTGTTCTGTAATGGAACATTAATGTTTAATTCTAATTAATGATTATTTCTATTGGTAAATACTAAATAATCAACCGGCGTGGACGATTATCCGGTCTTAGCCTTACTAATATAAATGTTCTATAATCTATTATACCATGATTGGTTTTCATGCCAAAACTAGCACATAATTAACAAGCTTTTATTGATGTCGGGCCAATAACACCATACACGTGTTTATAATAAACCGAAACAACGACATACGAGGTGTGTTCAAAAAGCACTCGGAATTTTTTATTTTAATGGGTCTGGAGAGTCTGATTGTCAACATTTTTTTTTTATTGTGTTGATATACATGCCCCTAAAGTATGATAACATTTTCAGCTATAATCACTGTTTACTTTGTCTGTGGTAGTCGCTAAGGTTCGACGTGTTTTTATGAGCTCGGCGATTTTTGCTTGTTTAAACAATGGAAGAATTGAAGAGTCAAAGAATTTGTATTAAATTTTGCGTAAAAAATGAAATATAGTGTAACAAAGTGTGTGAACTGTTACAAAAAGCCTATGGTGAGTCTGCTATGAAAAAACAAGTGTTTACGAGTGGTATAAGCGTTTCCAAGATGGCCGCGAAGACGTTGAAGATGAAATTTTATAAAATCCTACCAGAGCGCCATAACTGAGCAAACAGTAGCAACAGATACATTAGGTAACTTCTTTTACGTAAACTTCAGCGAAAATTATACGAAGAAAAATGTATAAATGAAATATAGATACCCAATGAGAGCATTCAAATAAAATCAACCATTAACCCAAATAACCTAGACCAAATGAATCTAAATCTCCAAATCACTACGGATGAGATAGAACAAACACTAAGAAAGTGCACCAGAAAAAGCCCAGGTCCAGACAAAATCCCTTATAGTTTCTTACATAACACAGGAACATCAACAAAATACACCTACTCAACATTTATAATCTTCAAGGCTATGAATTTAATGCACTTAAAAACTATTAAATATGCACTAAAATCTGACAAAATATACTTATAAATATGCTCTAAAAATTCTTAAAATATGCAAAAAAAACTACAAAAATTTAACTTTTCATTTTTTTTTTCATTAAGTATAATTTTTTTATTAGTTTTAGTTTAAATATTAGTATTTTTACTTCTTGATATGAGTATATGAGTCATTGATCTTGACTAGTCTTGGTCTTTGTCGTATACAAGATCTATAAAAGAAATATAAATTATATAAATAATATAATTAAATATAATTGAAATTATATATTTTACCTTTAAAGTAGTTATTGCATTGAACAACCAATGATTTCTTTAAATTTTCGAACTAGAAAGACCTCCTGTTTGGTGCCAACAAAGTTTTATATAAAGAAAAGGAGCGTTCTACATCTGACGAAGTTATTGGGGCAAACTTGAAATAGGTACGTCATGTCGCTATTGGTTAAATCTTCTGGTATATCTAAATCTTCGTCATTTTTTTCGTCAGTTAATATTTTTGAAATATTACACATAATTGAAATCCTTTGTTTTTTTTTAGTACTGTTAGTAATTTTTTTATTAATAGTAGTTCCAGCTGTACCTGTTAATTGACTAAACTTTGTCGAAATATCTTGTACAATTTCAATAGCTTCAGATAAGAGAATACCTTGTTTTTGTAGACGCGTTATAGCTATAGGAAGACATGAAAATTTGAATGTACGTAAGCCAAATTTACTTTAATTTAATTAGCTTTAAAATATTTTTGAGCATTTTTGATAGAAAGTGCATAATTTTCATCAAAACATTCGACAATTTGTCTTACAGTTTCGAAGTTTTCGCTATGATATATTGCGGTAGAAATTCACGTGCCCTGCAACGTGTCAAAATAGGTTCAGGAGGTAGTGGTATATGGTGCATGTGGTGTATCAGTATGAAATTTCTGAACACGATAAGCAAGGCCATATCTAGAATTTTTTTTTTTTTTTTGGGGGGGGGGGTCCAAAACATATTAATTGTAATTTTATTGAATTTACATTTTGACTTTTGAAATTTGGTTAAAAATAAGGCAGAAAACGATTTAAACTTCTTTTATTAAAATATAATCAACAAAATGGTATGATAAATAATAATAATAATTTACACAAATTAAATATTGTTGTTAATCGTCGCTGACTCCCGACCGACATCGACAGCGGTCGTTATCAATAATAAACAATCTATTATTAGTATAGACGTCAGATTTCTATATAATACGCGCGAGTATAGAAGTCTGTGATTATTATTATTAGACACTATAATAATATTTTCATAAGATAATATTATGATATAAAACTAAAAATAGTCAATGGTAAATTTAATTGGAGCTTAAGTCATTTTTGACTGAAAATATTTCAAGTTGGTATTAAAAATAAATAATTATTTTAAATATAATAAAGAAGGTAAAATATTGAAGAAATTTCGGAGGGGGGGGGGGGTCCAGACACCCTGGACCCCCCCCCCCCCCAGATACGGCCTTGACGATAAGTCGTTTTTTTAAATACTTATTTGATATTTGCGACCAGTTTATCGACTTTTGGAAATTTAATGCGAATTTTTTCAGCAGTTCTATGCAATCCATGAGAAGTTCAAGTTACGCGAACCATTTTTGTATTTATACAACACTTTTAAATGTATCAACTGCCTTCGTCATACAGCGTTACTTAAAATAATACGTCGTTTTGACGTATTCCGTCAGGCCATAATAAATATAGAGAATTTTCAAATACTGAACATACTGTACTATGATTTTTTTTTTTTGTAAATTTTAACTTATGTACGAGTTGATATCAGTAAATTAATTTAATCTCGACTTCAATAATACAATAGTCAATAATAATACACGTTAAATACCCGAGTAAAAATAGAATAACATCCGTAAAACTATAAAAGTTATAGTTCATACAAATTAATTTTTCACAGATTAACCGAAAAAATTTAAATATTACAAAAAAAAGCATTTTTACAAAAAAATTATTAAAACATGCATTTATATGCCCTAACCCATGAAGTATGCAAAAATATGCAAAATAAAATTTGGTATTTGAACTACAAATAAGTCAAAATAAATTTTAGCCGAATCCATTTTTTTTATAAAGTGTAGCAAAAAAAACACGCAAATGCATTTAATACACCCCTGATAATCATATATGGAAAAATGGCCAGATCCCTATGGGTTGGAAAAAGGGTAACATAATTCCTATCTTAAAGCCAAGAAAAGATAAACATGCACCAGAAGGATCATCACTCTCCTGAACACTATGTCAAAAATACTTGAAAAAATAGTTAACACTCGTCTGATTTGGTTCCTAGAAATATCAAAAATGTTGATTAATTTCTTCGATTTACAATCTATGTATAATATAAAAACGAATGTCTGTCAGTATGTCTCTTATGCCTTCCTAAACCATTCATCCGATCGCCGTGAAACTTTCGTGGTGGTGTTTGTACATACCAAAAAAAGGTTTCTAAACTCAAGATACACCAAATATTTATATAACATCGTATTTTTTATTAATTTATCATTTTTTTTTCTCTGGCAAAACTATATCAAAAACACCCGTATGGTACATTATATTATACTCATAACGACAAACTTGATATAACTTTGAAACTTTAGAATTAGAAATTATACAATTACGTAAACATCTCGTGGGGTCCGCAATCCACTGTCAATGGGTTTCTTACCTCATAAATGATAATATACTCCTCGCATAATCACAGACGAGTGGCGAGTCTAACAGGTATTATCCAGCGAGATGGACATAATATAATAATAATATATAATAATATAATCAACGTTTAGACTGACTCACTGGCTGATCAACAAAGTGTCTAAATAATGATAGCTTGAGGCATGATTGAAAACTAAAACATGAATTTATGTACAAAAAAAATTTACATAAAAGAATCAATCGATATAATTGAATATATTGGTTTAGTATTTATGGGATGTAAAACTCGGTTATTACACGTTTTATACTGATCTTGTAAAAATAATATATTATACTACTTTTTAGATAATTAGTAAATGTATAAAAATAAAATCGTGTTTCGTAGTTGCTAAGTAGGTATACTGAAATACCAATCTAGTATTCTGATTAAAAGTAATTTTTATCACAGTAGATGTTAATCCGTGTTTTGTTGACAAACATAAAATAAAAATAAAACTGATGCTGAATTAACATCAGCTAACAAACGAGTTTCCACTTCATCAAAAACAATAATGTTTAAAAAAATATCGGGGTATTGTCGTTAGTCGGTGCCCATATAATAGGTACAGCGCATTATGATGATTACTATGCAATTTTAAACTCAATAAAACTTTCGTAAACGAACTTATTTTAATGTATTAATATTTTAAACGAATTCTAAAAGTTATAAAATGCAAATCATTAAGTTTATGTAAATAAATTATAATTTTAAAACAATACGCCTTTGATATGATATGGTATACAAGAAGGTGCATATTATAATACAATTATAGACTTATAGTGTTAGTATAAGATATACACATATCTACAACACATACTATTATAATGCATATTGATTTGTTTTTGGAACAACGAAGAGGAAACGTATAGGCATTGACTAATTTTCTTGTTATATCGTATTCATAAAGTTAGAAATGGTCGGAATTATTCCGATTTCCATATTACCGTTTGACGAGCATTTTCAAAAATTTATCATTGTCAGTTTTATTGAGGAGAAACAGACGGGCACCCGATCGTAAATCGTAATTCAGTGCGTGTCGTCACACGAGTTTACAACCTCAGTAACTATAAATCATATGACAGTAGGTATTAAAACAATATTATTATAATTTTGGTATACAAACAAAATATGGTCATTTTTTTTATTTTAGCTTTTAATAAATCAATATAGCTCAACAATTACGATACATTAAAATATTAACAAATCAAATATGGTCATTATTATTCAACATATATCAGTATTTTTAATAATACACACATTAATTTGTAGAATTTTATGTTCAGAAAAAAAACTCATCGAGTTGTCTTCATTCTGAGCCAAGAAAACATAATATTGTTAAACGATTTATTTAATATTGATACGGGTCTGTTACAGTTTCCACACAAAATTACACCTGAAGTAGGTATCTTAAATCTTGGATAGCTGGTAGAATTCAAGAATTGAGTTAAAAACTGAAATCTCATTCGTTTGTACAACCTTTCATAGTTTTCCTTTATTACCAGTCTTTAGGTTTTGCTATTTTTAATTTTTCCAAATATTTTTGAAACTTTATGGAACGCCCCGCTCCCTAATCATGGGATACAATTAAGCGTCTCCTCAGGTCTCCTCCTTCCCCTTGGAGCTGTGTTTAAATATTTATATCAATCGATAAATTATGTTCAGTATTAATTCAAACTATAATAATAATATTTAACAACAATAAAATATACAACATTTATAAAACAATATAATATAATATATATTATGGATCCCTCCCGGTAAATTGTTTGTTCGCTACACAGGCTACAGCTGGTAAGAAGAAATGTCACGCTTTAATGATTTTGGCATTGATCTATTATCATTTGTGTTATTTTTATAAGTCGTTCAGATATATCTTCCCCCATATTCGCTAAATATTTATTTTTAAGTCGAAGAACACAGAGAACACGTGACTACGTTTTAAGATGTTACGCGGTGATATATTTTGTTTGTACTGCTGTAGCTGTAGGTATTCACTACTCATCTCCTGTCCCGTGTACTATACTTATCGTACATGATACATATATAGTATTATTCACAGTACAGATATTATATCATAGGCCACTGAAATCGTTTCTAAAAACCTTGACATCCTATTTTTATCTGGCAGGAAATAATACCATGACAATACATAATACCGACGCACATCGGTAGCAGATATGTATAGTTTATATCATAATATAAGGCTTTTCACCGCCATTTCGTTTTATATTTAATTGAAATGTCGTATTACGTGACGACCCCATAATATTATCATAACGTTATATTGTTATACCTATATTATAGGTACCTGTAGGTGCATGTGTGTTTTTATTTTTGTGCTACTCAAAACTTCGGTGAAAATACATTTTTTTTTTAAATTTTACAAGTACCTATCTGCTGTTTTTTTACTACGTAATTATATTTAGGAATATAAGAAAATCGTCGATTACAGAAAAAGGATTAAGCGTTTCATCTTTTTAGACAGCTGTACGTAGTTTGTCTCTCTTGGGTATAAATAAAGGTTCCTTCGTAATATAGTAATGGTTGAACAGATCTTTCCTCATCGTCATCGCAGTCAGTTCAAAATAGAAAAATGTATAAGGGTGCCGGTAACCTGTAAATCATTTGAGTTAATGTTTTATAAATACGTTTTATAATCGGATGCTTAACAATAATACCATAATAAATTAATCTCAGGGTATATTGGTCGTAGAATTATAAAATATTTTATTATTTGGTCAACAAACTATCGAATTTTTACGAGAATTTAATACGTTTAGAAAGTAATAACATTTCGTGTGTATACCTATATACAGCCGAACATTTAAACTTCAATAACCATTATATTGTGAATTATTACCTAGTTATTTTATGGTAAGTACAAACGATTGGACTGTCATTTTTTATTTTTTATATTCTCGAAGATCAATAGACGTTGTAATACTTTTATGTTCAAAAAATGTAGTAATTTAGTATGTTATGTCTGATCTAATGATAAAAATATCATCGTTAAGTAATTGGATTTAAAGATATCAATTATTATTATAAAAAAATAGGGTATTTTCTAGTGAAATCATTAGTATATATAATTATTGTTCTCTACTTCAGATTTAAAATTTTCATTTTTTCCTAAAAAGTATTTCAAAGTATTTGTGTAGAATACAATCAATGAACTAAAAATTACACTTATCTAAAATAACATACAAATACAACATGGTTAATGGTGGTGAGTAAGTAATGGTCTTGGAATATAGTTGTTTAATAGTGTATGTTTCTAGTTAATATAACATTTAATTTACACGAATTCTATACCTTAAATCAACCAGAGCATAAAATAGTCGATGGTTGTTTAATAATTAAAATATGTACTTTTATTGTTTATTCATTTTAGGCATGCATTGTTAAGATACGTACTGATTTAACTAAACAAAAAAAAATACATAAGAGTTTTTAATTAATTATAATATAATATAATGTCATTGTTTGTTTTAGTGTAATATTATGCAATACAAATTTGAAACCTAAAACACAAGGCAAACAATAAATTAAGAGAAACTAAGTCTCCTGCCTCTCTTTGGGATAACAATTTTTCTCTCCTAAGACAAACATAATCAAATTATCATCAATAGGCTTTAAAAGATCACACCAATTTAACACTTAAGCACCTCAAGACTGGTCTTGCGGCTCTCATGGAAAGTATGCATAATAATATAAGTTAACCGCCTTTCAGATGCAAATAAAAATATTATCCAGTAGGTAATGCACGATGGTCATGCAAGTGATCATTCAAAAACTACTGGCCATTGTCCATTCCCCCCTAATTATACTTTTTAATTATAAGACAATAATTATAAATTTAAAAATAAGAATTATTAATGGAAAAACACGGTTTACGTTGAACTATAATATTATTAATATTATTACATTCCTATTATAATACACTATAGTTATTATGATTATTAATAATACATAGTTAAACAAACAAAATATAAATTTTGACAAAAACGTTTTCATTAATATTTGTTTAAAAGAATCTACCAATTTAAACAGCATGTTTGCAAAACATTCAGTAAAAATATCATCGATACTGGCCGAATAGTACTTAATTAGGTAATATTAAAAATCTTAAAAGATAATAGTTTTAACTTTTGAATGATGTATGACATCTCAATAATTACAGATTATAATAAGAAATACTTTTAAAAAAAAAACTATTACAAACCGAGTAATTGAAATGAAAATATCTGTAAAATTCGACTCGTATATAAAATATTAAAAATGTATCGATCAAGTAGAATATTTTCTTAGTGCTATTCACCTTTAGTCTTTACCACCGTAAATTCCTCAAGTACACCCACTCGTGAGACAAAGTGATTTTGTGTACCTAAATCTTACCAGATCAGTATACACTCGGATCTCTGGCTTTACATATTTTTATTTTTATTGCTCAATACAATATTTAAGTACAAAGAAAACATTTCCTTTTTCGCTGACATTGATTTATTTTCATAATCCTTAATTTTATTCGATCAGCGCATGAGAAACGAATCATCGTCTATATATAATATAACATAAATCGTTTTCATCAAATAAAACTATAATAATAATCATGAATCAAAAGATAAGAAGTTAGGAAAATTGTACAGGTTCTGCTGTACGATAGGTTTCAAGTGTACCTTTTCGTTAAGTAAATCGCTGCAATAATGTATGTGTTAACTTTGAATTCAATGATAGATTATTGCATACAAAAACAATTCTAAGCAAAGACGGTCTGTCAGCCTATATCAATAATAATTTCCTGTGATATATTTGGTATCGATTAAACGATTAAAGTAATTTATATTAATATACCTACCTAGCAGTAGGTTCACCGAATATGTACTATTTGAGAATATCAATATGTAAATAATATATAATAATTGACTTTAAAAGTTTCATGTAAGTATCAACAAATAATATTTTTAAATAAAAATAACATAACTGGCAAGTATGTCCAGTGAGGTCCTTTATTTTCTTAAAGAATAAAAAATTAAAACAAAATAAACTAAAAAATAATTAAAATCGTTATTATTAATTAAAATATCTAATTTCGTCTGAATTTTAACTTGTCAATAAAAAAAACCTATGTTTGTTTTATTTTAATTTTCATATTCTTTTTTGATTACACTATAGATTAGTAAGATAAGAAACATTGTTTCATAATGTTAGTCCTAATCTACGGAACTATATATATTATTACTTTTCAGTAATAATTATTATACAGCAATATCATGCATATAGTTATAAAAAAAAATTCTAATTGTTCCTTGTAAAATTAATTCAGTAATTTCAAATATATCAAATTATAATTACAAAATATTAAACTAAAATATGCACTAATCAATTGTATACGAAATGTAATACATTTTTTAACATCACAATATCATGATGTTTGTACTTGGACATAGTTATGAATGTACTTACTATTTATATTCAGATAAATAATATTTTTTTTAGCTTTGCTTTCTTAGACGTAATCCACCACATATTATTGTGTCCTCTCCATACATTATCAATATTTAACTATATATCTCATGAAATACAGAGCACAGTAAATATTATACTAATATTGTTGTAATATAACGTCAATGTAAACTGGATTGAAATCCAAACTAATAGAGGATTTCATTATATATGAACATAAATACATGAATTCCTGTGCTAACTGTATTCTAAATGTCATTTGGAACACGAGATCCTTCTTTTTGTATATTTACGCGTGCAACTAGTACAAGTGGAATGCATATACATATGTGTCTATAAAGCAGATCGTCGGTGTTAAATCATCCAAAACGTGTCTTTTTCTCGTATATCACGTCCTTTTAGTAATCTCTCTCATGCCCTATTTGTCTTAAGGAATAAAGCTGGGCTTTTCAATGTCTTAGTGTCACAGTACACTCCAAAAACTGACCTTTATATAATCACTCGTAATATACTGTCAAACACTTTTCATTAGAGATGTAACTGTTTTATAATGTAATTAAACTCACAGTGTTATACATGCGTAAGAGCTTTAATGTTCGCATTGTGAATATAATAAACAAGCTGATGATAAACGTACACGAAATTATATCTAACGCCGTGAAACGTCAATAAACTTTCAGCTTTCAATGAACAGTATTTATTTTGGCAGTATTAACCGAAGACAGTATTCGACAACATTGTCGTTTAAATCCACATCGGCCATTTAATTAGACACTGAATATAAAAACTAAAAAGGTAAACATTTTTATTTCTAAAGAATAGACTCTTAAAAATATTACGACTTCCTCAAAAATGTGGACAATAATAAACTTCTAGACGGTTAAATAGAATTAAAGTGGAAAACTATTTAATGGCTTACTGGGATGCGTAAAATTATATATAAACCTGCAGTCTTGGAAAAGCGTCACGAACATTCTTTTATTCTGTATTTAAAAATAATAAATCTGTTTAGTATCTACTATCTAGATAGAATAATACTTAGTTACATAATATTTTAAGCAATCTTTGAGAATAATATAATTACATCCAAAGTTTATATTACCCACTCGTTAAATCTGCGTACATAGGCCACAAAAATCACACAATGCAATAATCTACCTACTATCGGAATGTAAAATAATGAATACATTTAAATTCTTAGATTGCCATTATTATTCCACACTGATTTGTAGATACACTAAAAATACTGAATCCTTGCAGGTTGATAAGACGATTTTGATTCGACTACCACAGGATTGACATTAATAAGTTTCAATAATCGAACACACCCCACAGAGAAAATAAGTACATGACGGGTATTGTACTTACATATTATTATAATAATTAATAAGTATAAAGTTAACAAAAATTGATTAATAGTAATTAATTTCTGTCATCTTTCCATAGTTGATACATGTTCACTAAACATAATTATTATGTACCTATAGGTATACTGTAGAGATTATAAAGATTACATATAAAGGTTTCATATCTCATGTAGTTTCAATGCATCCGAAGCTTATCTCTTGTTATAAATGGATATAGGTATTTAAATATATGTTATACTTTAGTGTTTCTTGTCATGTGTTCTTTGGTTATTATTTATTATCTTATTGCTACAGTTCACTGGCTTTAGGTTAGATGGTAAAGGGTGGTGGCCAGTAGGTTAGTGGTACTGTATGATTTTCGTTAAATTTTGTTAGATTACTTGTTAGTAGAAGTTAGAAATTTGGGGGTATTTTTAATTCAAAACTATCAATGTTTAGTTCCACTTACATTTTTTTAGTAGCTTAATTATAAAATACTGTGTATATGTAACATCTCTTTTATGGTTCAGCTGCTAATATATTATTCTCTATAGTAATAATCTAAATTAAATAGCTTGTTGGTATAAGTAAAAGTACATTTTACATTTATTAATATGCACGACTATTGTTGATCATCAATACAAAATGATTTCAAATTTATCTCTTTGCTCTCATCATTACCTAGTAATAGTAATAGTAATAGTAGGTAACTATTTCATACCTAACCACTTATTGATTTACTGCATTTATTCATAATACATAATATCCCACTAGTAACAGTCACTTTCATAGACAGTATCAGTTATTGTGCGCAACATATGAAAAAACATTTTTTTTTCCTGAGGTTATGAGCCTTACAGTTTCAAAAAATGTAATTAAAAATTTACAAAACAAAAAAAAAACATTAATTATTTTGAATTCTCTGTATTATTAGATGATTCTATGAATGTAAATTTAATATAAAGTTGTTTATATATATATATATATATAGGTCAATAAATTATTTATGAAAGGCCATTCAAAGAAATACTTTACATTAATGTTGGTACTTTATCTTTATATGTTATTCTATCTTTCTCACAACAAAAATTATACTTGTTAATTATTCACATAAACACAAATAGTGTAAAATAGTTATAATTTGTAAAAAAAAAAAATTTGTTAAGCTAACTAAAACAATTATAATATTATTGTAAGATTGCATTGATTACATTCGTTATCAACTACTACATTATTCTATTTTAATAGCTATACCCAAAGCTTTCTGGTTTGGTTTAAAAAAAGTCATAAATACGTCTTGTGAATATTATAACTATATAAAAACAAAAAGTAATATGTGATATACATTCATATAAGGATATTTCCTGTATTAATAATGACTTACTTTTTTATGTATTAAATTTGTATATAGGTGTGTACATATTGGTATATTAAAATAAATGGTCATAATATTATAGGAAAAACTCAGCCATAATTTAAATCATTGTTTCATTATCATTAATTAATAATTAACGATTTTATTATGTAATATATTATACAAAATATTTAAATATTACAAAATAATAATAATTAAACTGTAGTAGTAAGGTTTTTAAACACTATGCACAGTATGCGCACTAATTGTATTTTGAATTGTAATTTGTTAATAATGTCACAAATAAGATTTTAAAATATGTGCGAATTGCATTGTACAATTCAAGATTTAGTGTTACTATATTTATGAGTAGTTTTGTTAAGTATTTAAAGAGGGTTAAACTAAACTTTTAGTTTTGAATTACTTTAAAGTAAAAACTAATATACCTCAAGTTTATTGGCATTCAAAATATAAATTGTAAAACTGTTCATTGCTTTTATCCTTGTGTTCATTAATTTTTATTTTCAAGTAGTTTCTAATATTGGAACTAACCTTACCTATTAACGGGCTCTTTTTGTTGTTATATATATAAAATATAAAATAATATATCATTGAAGGCGTGTGATAAAGAAGATTATTTATACTCCAATTTGATGTTACTAATAGTATTTATGTTTCAAACAAAAAATTACACAAGCCACCTTTTATGAATGACTAGGTATAGTTAATTCATATTAAATTTAATATTAATTATAGATTGAGTAAGCCAATCTTTAGTTAAATATGATTTATACTTACAATAATTTAATCTTAAAACTGAGTGTTCATTAAGTAATGATATAATTTCAGCTGTTGATATCGCTTTTTTTCACTAATTTATTTTTCAAAGATCGTTATAACGGAAATGAACTTTTATAGATGATTGTGTATAAATTAAAAGTACACAGTATATTAAGTTGTTTCTAATTATTCTTAAGAGGACATATTATACCTGGATGTATTGTATCAGATTTGTATTTCACAGAATTCATTTTGTATTTTCAGTTATAAAATATAACTTGCGCTGGAACAATATTTTTACAACACCTGTAATACTATTTTAATACCTACTCACCGGGACCAGCATGCTGTATAGTAATAATTCACTATTTATTTATATTTTAAACTGTCAATCTCATAATAATAACGTACATTTTCCACATGGCCGGTATCCCTTTTGAGTCGTTCGCACAAAAAGCATTGAACGGCGGAACATAATAATAAACCCGGTCATGCAGCAACAACAGCAAGTGTTCATCTTTAAAGTAATATATTTACTATACATACACACATACCAATGACGAATATTTTTATTTTGTATAATATTCTGTGTACAAACAAATACCCAAAATGTATTAATGTATTAATTAATTTATTTATTTATTTAAATGTATTATTGTACTGTGTAGAAATGGTGAAATATGTTGGAGATATTTACATGAATAAATTGTAATATAGTCCGAAGGGGTTAAAAAATTATTCCAACAACGTGTCTTAATAAAAAAAAATCTTGATGGGCTGAACGCTATTACAGTGTTTTTTTTTTTATAATATTATTACTGATATATTTTATAAAGTAAAATACTAAATATTCATTTTATTAGGTTACCATATTATGTGCAAAATCATTATTCTACTTTTTACGATAATAATCAACTAAAGTATCAAAACATCTTTATTCTTATTATATTCTAAACATTCAGTAAAAAATATATGTAAACAATTGTTGATACATATATAAGCATATATTACTATTTACTACAGTCAAAGTACCAAACATACAATACAGGGGAATTATTATTCAAGAAATAAGGGAGTCAAAAATGTAAATAGTATATATTTATGGTTGGCACTTACCTGAGGTAGTATATTTTAAGAATATCATATTTTCAAAACTCCCGTATTTTTTTTTCTACTGTACATCATCTGTAGAAAATTAACATTATACCGTATGTATCTGCAATTGTGTAAGAAAATAACGGTTTTAAAATTATTTTATAATTAACAATCATGGTTTATCTATACCACAACTGACAGAAAAACGTTAAAATCATTGTAGTTACCTATTTCTGCATAGGTACTTTTGATATTTTTTCTGGTATTGTTGGTTTACTCAAAAATAGTAATGGGAATTCGGTAAATATGATGCGGACATTTATTAGAAAAAATATACCTAGTTCTAGTAATCAAATAATATAAATACAAAATAAAAGTAGTACATATGGCTATTGTACTCACGATTACTCATCGTACTCACGCGATAAAAAATGATAAATGTGCTATTGATTATACAACTATTTGTCTTACGATGTTTAAGTGGAAACACTGAATAAATTAAAGAATTTACCCAGTTCAGAGAAACTCTATTGTAATCATCAATCATATTTTTCGAATTTTTTTACGTAAGGTAAGATACGGAATACGAAAAGAACCTATTTGAAGTGGAGGACATCTAAAGTAAAATAAAAAAGACACCGTGTTAATAATATATACATATATATATATATTATAATATCTAATATTGTTAAAATAAAATAAAATTGGAAACAAACATTTATTTAAGAAATATTTATAATAACTTAAAGTAACATGTAGAATAAAAACTATAAAATACAAATTTTATCATGATGTTGTTGTATACAGATTAATTCATGAATTCGCCCTATTCTTATAATAATAATATATATAGTGTGTAATACATGCCTCATCGTAAACTCCAATACGTTTTCCATCACTTTTCTTGTATTCATGAAGATACTTATTGAAGTAAAGTTTAGACTTAAGTCTAAAATATTATACATGACTTTATTTCAAAAACATCTCCAACCACAATATATGTGAACACAGTTATACCAAGTATAAGATATTATAGTGTAGACCAGTAGACCTAAACATTTTAATATTTCCAGTCGACACTTGATAAGTTACAATTGATACCAATATTATTCAAATACAATAATCAAATGCACTACCACTTACACAATATATGGATTTAACTAAAACTTTTACTAAACAATGCTCGTGAATTATGTATATTCATATCGTATAAAACGATGTAACTATGTAAGTATATAAGTATATAAGCTTCAGTTCAAATCTTTACAAGTTATTGTTTTTTAATATGTTGAAACACAACAAAAAGATTAATTGAAGTCGTCGACTAATGTAAAAATACTTGACCTACATATTTATTTAATGATCTGCAATAATGGATGGAAATCTATTATTATTTATTTATTTCTCGTACTCAATAAAAATGATTTTAAAACAAAATACTCGAACGTGTTTTTCTCCAAAACAACGTCTTTATTTGAAAGTATTCAATTTAATAAAACGTTTAATGGGTTTTGAAAATATGACAACATGGTATACTAAATTTGATGTCGAAAATATTTAACCATTTGAATATAATATTAAGATTGTAACAAACATTTTAGATTGTAAAATAATATTTAATGTCTAAAATGTCTAAAATGTCTAAATAACAGTAAACATTTTACCATAACACTTTGATAAATTAAATCAAAATTGAACCATAATAAAATTCTGGTTGTTCAAATTTTATTTTTTTATCGTCTATAATTATACTTCTATTATTTTTCTAAATAAAAAAAGAATAACATTTTACTATATTTTTTATAGAAAATATCATCTCCATTATATTGACAAATAAAATTGGTTATTTTTAAGTTTTTAGTTGATTATTAGTTAAAATTACTTTGTAGATATTTCAACAAAGTAAAATAACTATATATGTTACTGTAGGGTTATAAATATATATTCTTTCATTATTAAATTTAATAATTAGTTTGATACTTACATTTATTAAAAGAATTAACTTGAATAATATCAAATGTGTAAAACTGTCATATTGAATGCAATTTTACAATATCTCTCTGCTTTTGAAATTATTTTAAAATACCTTTGTATTATTAAAATTGAAACTTATGACGACATATTTTCAAGAGAAGGTCTTATTAATAATATCTTTTTAATTTATTAATTTATATATTTATTTTTAATTCTAAATCCTATAATGAATTTAGAAGTAATAGTTGATAATAAGGTTGTTATATATTAAAGTCAATAAAACATAATAATATTTGAATGCAATATGTTACACCCCTAATTTATTAAAACTTAGTTTCTAAAATACCTTATTGCTGTAATATCTCATCAAGTTAGTAATACATAATTATAGAAGTGTTAATTGAAGGTCATTGATCGTTTATGTGTACCAATAGAAGTTTGTTATACTCGTAAGCGATGTAAAACAAGGCTCTATTTGTATTAAAGTAATACAACTGATTATGGGATTGAAATGAAACTAATTTTTGTTAAAATCCAATAAAATTAAATACTAAATATATTATAGGTAGTACTTTCATAATTTATTTTTGATATAACACTAAATAATCACACTTGATAATAATTTTGTATAATATCATAAAATTAGAACAGTATTTTTTGTACACCAATATAGAAACATCAAACCAACGAATTAGCTTATAAGTAATAGTATAGGTAGTATAATAGAATATTAAATATTCAAACATTAATGATGAATGTTTACCATTTATAACGATAACAATTAAAATTATTATAGCGTTTAACATAATATTTTAAATACAACTGTTGATATAATTTATAATTATGCTATAACTTAATTTTATGGAAAAAAATGGAATTTTATTGTACCTAATAGACTTACAGACTATGTTCAATAATGTATAGTATACATAGGTAGTAAAAAAAATCATGCCATTAGGTAATTTTATGCCTAATTAGCTAATTGTATGTGTATGTAAATTCTTAATTATTATGATGGATCATTCATTAATATTGCACAGTACATAATTTTTTATTAAAACTATCTATGAATAGATTACTTTTAAATAATTTTGATGAGACTGATATGCAGAGCCATAAACAATAGTTATCCTTATCAACTTATTTATGAATCGCCAGTTCATTACGATGTATCTATTGAATTTATCGAAGATGGTAGCTATTTACAACTCTAAAACTTGAAATGTGAATACGTAAACCTAGTTGCAGCACTGATATGATGTGTACTTAGTTACCAAATACTTATAATACTGTTAATTATTAGATAATAATTTACTATCTGATTTTTAATTGTTTGGTTGTAAAAAATCTATTTAGTACAACTATTATGGATAACCTAATCTTTAATTTAAGTTTCTGCATACTACACACATATTTCTTTAGTTTTAATATATATATATAATATATATAAACGAATGAGTTTTTGAAATTTCATGATTGAATAGAAGGTACATATTTAAAAAATGTCAAATCATAAAAATCTATGATATAAATAGAACTCGTTATAGAAATTAGATTAATTTAACAAAAAAAAAATATATTGCTTATCATAGGTACCATTAGGTATACGAGGAACACATAATTATTTTGGATACAAGTATTACTATAAAAAAAAAAAAATGAATCAGTTGATGTATGTACATATTTCATTGTTAGCCTATAGATTTTTAATTAAATCTAAATGTTACTTTTTAATTTTTTATAGCATTTTAATATTTGCGCTGATAATTATTAAAAATATTAATTAAATCAATATATTTTTATTTTTTCATAAACTTAAATATAAATATCAAGACCCATTTATCACTCTAAGTGTTAAACTAACTCAATTGATTCATCATTCCTTTTTTAATATAAACGACAATTTATTTTTAGAAATGTAGAAACAAGGAAATAGGAATATTAATATCTTGAACAGTTTTAAAATATCACTTAAATTTTATAATTTGTTTTAATTGGCTAATTTTTAAGTTCATTGTTGCCTGTTACAATAATATTATTTTCAAATTCTGTAAAACTAATCTTTATTAAATTGTTTGAGTAATATTAAAAATATAAAATGTATACTCTAAGCGAGCAAAACATGTATATATTGTTTAAAGAAAGTTGTATTATATTTTGTTGTTTATATTTTTGTTAAGTATGCAGTTTTAAAAAAACAACAATATAATAAGATAATAGCTAGATTATAACTTGGTGATAAATAGTTCCCACTCAGTCCTAGTTTTTTTTTTTTTTTTTGAAAAAAGGTTGTATTATGACTTATGAGCAATAGTTTTTGAATCGCAATTTACGGATGTTTAAGAAATCTTAACACACACTTTAAACACGTCACGCAATAATTACGTGTTCTAAATACAAATATAGTATCTACATATATAAGAGAATATTGTGGGGTTGTGGTAGCAAAAGTGACACGCATGGGTCTAAAGTAATGGGTTTACCGGTCAGGAACTTTTATAATAATAGCGAGCAGTCAGCTGCGGGGCAAATAGACACTAGTTGTTTACTAACTACGATACCGCCGGACCTTTAAAACGTGCCTAATACCTACATAATATTATATTTTGTTTTTATTTTTTCTAAACGAGATTTTCGGAGGGAGCGTTCAACATGCGATTTTGACAGGCGTTCGATAGCAACACTCCACCGGATCCGTTAGAGACGATGAACGTCATCGTTGTCGAACTGCTGACGGTGGAGGCCCTCTTGCCTTTGTTCATGACCGTATCCGCGATGATCGATGGTCGGGCGAACCTGAAAACATAAACATGGCCAAAAATCGATTAACAGTATAAAACGACAATAGTGACGAAACAATAATTAACGACGTTCGCCGCTGACGACAATGAAACCGTAGAAGGTTCAGATGTAAGTATTTTATTTAGGGCATATAAATTCGTTGATTAATTAATTGTTTGGCACAGTCAAATGTAAATCTCAATATTTATAATACTGATTATTTAAGACTTTATCCCACCCAATTACGGTGTTTTATATTATAAAACGTAGTTTATTGCCTTTCATATATTATTATCCATGTAATCTGTAACTACATAAATTACTGTTTTGAAACGACATATGATCTGGTTTTGGAAACACTTATTATATTGTGTGATAGTACCGGAATAGTTTTTAGTTATTTATATGGTGCATTATTTAAACTCACGGTCTAAAAATGACAAATTTTTAATAGCACGTATAATTTTTATACAAGCTGCGCTAAACAATTTTCATTCACGAAATTATTGAAAAACAAAATACTATTGAAATGGCTTCAGTTACCTATAAAAATAATTGTGCTGAATAAAATATAAGCTATTTCCTTCAAGGTTCTTCCTTTAGATTATATTATTAAGCGTTGGAAGTCCTGGGAAATTTAAGCTATCGTTCCATATTGAAAATTACTTTGCGAATATTACCTACTTTAACAAAGGGTATTGTTAATCTAGTAGATTAAACTGTTAAACATTTAAAATCAATGACTTTCTGAAAGATCTTTCGGCACTGTTTTAAACACATTGTATTTTTATTCATAATCAACGATCGTCATCGTTAAAAAAAAAATCCCTAGGATTTGATTACAAACAACAACACTCAATCAAAAAATGTTAACTACTTTTTTATCAACTTATACATACATTAAAAAGTACTCAGAATCAATTCATCACATTTATCACACTAAAATAATAATATTACATAATATTATCTAAACTTTCAAACAGCTTAAATCATGTGTAGTTTACAAAGTTACTTATTCTGTTATATATTATAAATTATAATGTATATATTAGAGATTGAAAAATAAACAAGTATCTAGTGGTTTTATGATAATATAAGATTGAAAATAAAATAAATTTTCCTTCACGAATAAATGTGAAAACTCAAAGCTCATATACTTATATTAATATTTTAATTATACGTTGGTACTGCAGACCAGAGATTAATTTATTAATTAATTAAGTCCATATTATTAGGTACTATCAACTTGCTGAAACCGTGCACTTCATAGCACGTTAAAAATCGTACCTTTTATATGGTTCATACCAGGCCCGTATACAGGAGATGGTGGGGAGGGGGGTTAGGGGTTAACCCCCCACCTAAAATTGATCCTGGATACGTGCTTGGTTCATACTGTGTTAAATTCGTTTCATGTGACGATGCTAGCAGTTTATTTTCATACACAATGATAGATAGCGGTTAAAATATATTATAATCTTACAACGATAATATTCTATTTCAATATTTCATATATCATTATGTAATTTTCTTCGTTTTATCAAAATAATTCTGACAATTTAAATATTAAATTGAATCACTTTTTAACTTACTACCTTCTGCCAAATAGATCTAATGAAACTCTGTACCAAATTTCGTCGCAACGGTTAAACCGGTTAGGAATACATATAGGACAAACAGATATATATAGCTATTATATCTGTATCTATGATGTCTGTTTATCCTTTATTTGAATGCTCTACAATATATATGTATAATTTATACATTTTTCTAATAATCACGCTTGGATAAACACTGCAATTATAAATATATACAATTTCGTCACAATCATTCCTCCTATTAAAATTGGAAAGCATAAAGGATAAACAGACAGAAATTCATTTTTATTTTCATATAAATTGTACGAAAAATATTAACGCTTGTGATTTATTGATTTAGAACACATTTAGTTATTCTTTACTTGAATTAGGCAACATTGTATATCAAATAACAACCCTAATGTGATACAATTTAAAACGAATTTACCTTAACTATGAATATTGAATTCTAATTGGTAAAATAAAAATTAAAAATAATTTATTTAAATGGTTGCCATTGATTACAAAACAATGTAATTATTATTATTATTATTATTTAGCTTATTTTTTGCTGGACAGATGGCGTCACTATAGTTTCATCACCAACTTGTCATATTCCTCCTACCCAGTAACTTTCTCAATTTTTTCTTACATAAGAACTTTCTCCTGAGAATTACGAACACAACAAAAAAAGATTTAGTTAGAATTTGTTCAGCCATTCACATAGTTAGGTTACAGATTTCCTCATCACGTGGTATAAATTGCGTCAATTTGACTTTCGGCTAGAGCAACACATTCCAGGAACTTTATTTTTAATCTTAACTGTTTTGCAATATTTACACATAACGTCCGTTGGTCCAATAGCAACTTGCTGTAAACTGCTATCGATTTCCACGTTATAATTAAATTCCGCGATAGGGTTGGAACGCAACTTTCATATTTTGTTCTCGATTTTGATTCCATTCATACCACGTTTTACGTTGATTTTAAGTTTAATATGCTGTTGTAGGTACATCTTTATATTGTAACTAATCTAGTTCCGCGACTTAAGTTTGAACGTCTAATTGCTGACATTTTTAAAAACGATCTATCAAAACACTTTGAATAAATGATTTATGTTGTTATTTGTTTATTTAAATTGTTGCCATTGATTACAAAAAAAAATAGTTTACTTTTTGCTGGACAGATGGCGTTATATTATTATTAATTTTATTTTATACCGGGCAGATGGCGCCATTGTAATTTCATCATCACACATCATATTTCTCTAACCCGGTAACTTACTCAAATATTGTTCATCCATAAGATTCTTCTCCTGACAATTATGAACACAACAAAAAAGAATGAGCGAAATCGGTTCATCCGTTCACGCGTGATACCTGACCAAAGAAAATAGGGATTCATTTTTATATACAGAGATAGTGTAATAAAGTGTGGGCCTAGTGTGACGTAGGCCAAAGCCTTAGTTTCAAAACGTGTTCTGAGGTCAAGCATCTACGGTCGATGTCATTAGCACCCGGTTCTTGTTGACAAATCCTCACCACATACCTATACACGTGTTATTATCAATCGTATCCTACCCCATTGTTAAAAATCTACTAAATAACCTTCAGGGGGTGTTAATTAATAGCTAAATGTTCTTCAAATGCTGAAGACTCAGTAAAAAAAAAAATATATATAAATAATAAAGTGTATCACACATGTATTTATTATAAGTAGGTACGAAACGTTCCATTAAAGATTATTGCGACTATCAACTATAAATATTATGTAAACATTGTGTAACGAAATTCACAGCTCATTTTTGTTTTGATATTTACGTACATTTATTTGTTTGTTTTTTTACAAATTACAATATTTTCTTTTTAGATAATATATTATTATTGCCTTTTGGCTTACAAATAGAAAATAAACATAAACATAATATTAAATAATGACTGACAATGATGGTCGGTGGTTGATGATGGTTTTGTAACATCTACTCCCTTGACTGTGGTTATCCACTAGATAGAGTGTTGTGTTGACAAGAATATACGGACTAATTTAACAGTGCAAATATGATAGTATACAGTACAATATATATACGTCACGTCGTCGGTTTGGGTGAAGCGTCGGTGACAGTATACAACAGATTGGCACGGTCGGTTCAACGGCACGATTGTTGTGCAAATTTACGACGGTCCAACATGGATGTGTTATATACGGGTGATGTGGCAGGTCAGGGGATCGTAACGTATGGACTGTGTACGGCGCGTCGGTGACACAGTGCGGACAAGGACGGTCTGCCGGCACGTCGACCCGGTGATTCCTATGCAAGTAGTGTAACTTATTCTGCACTGCGCCTGGTCCCTGGCGTAATAATATGATGAAACATATTCTACGACGCAGATAGTGTAAATATGCATACTACATCGTATAGGACGAGGGACGGGGTACACACTCTTTTGTGGCGAACGACGATAAACTGCGGTCTACGAACGGCGACTAAAATTACAATACCGGCTAGTGTGGCTTAAGGTGATTCCTCAGCATTTAACTTCTGCACCAGTCAGGACTTTCTGATAGGAATGATAATAGACTGGGTTTCAAAGATGGCGTGTCAATAAAATATGTCCGGCTTGAATTTATGTTATATGTCGGTGGTGTGATAGAGGTAGTTGTTCTATTTGTCGGTGTGTTGTTTTTACTTGTAACCAATGTACGTATTTTCCGTATAGCGTTTATTAACTAACGAATGTTGTGTAGATTGTTTAAAGGTATTATATATTTATATGTGGACTATTTATATAGATTTTATTATAATTAGGGATAAAAATATAGGCATTGGCCACAGTCACTTTAATAGAAGTGGCTAGGGCTGGCGCGCTCTATTGAGAATTATTATGACTACGAAATATGTATTGATATTGTGGTTGTTGTCCACATGGAGACATATCGTTAAATACAGTATAGCTGTATTCTCGTTACAATTTTAGGTATAAAGCAAAAAATAATAATACCGTCACTCAATGCAGTTTAGATTCTGATCTAAATGTATGTTGATCATTTTTTGCAATTTTTCAAGGCACAAAAATTCTTCGATTTTTATCTTTGAGGGTGGTTTCTAGTAGAAATTTAAATCTAGTTGCTACTCTTAAGAGAGAAAATAAAAACTATTGCCTCGCTAGTATAAGTACATTTCAAAATAAAACAAAAAAGTTGAGCGTAAAATCCTAATGATTTTTTATACAGTTTCACTCTAGAACTTTGATAAATTTTGTCAAAATCACAAAATTACACATAGATTTTATTTTGTAGTTAGTTGAAAATTCCTAAAATTAAAAATATTAAAAATTTTAAGATTTGAAAATATAATACTATGTTTCTCATTCACAGATAATAAAATAGTTATTAATGTTATTACTATTAAATACACTTAATTTTCTGTATCTATAATATTTTATAAAGAAAATATTGTTTTATATTTGCACTTTATAAATTATAATGTATTTTTGATGGATACGAAATAATATTTATATGTGGTGTTAATTGCCCAACAACCTAGCTTAGTTTTGAAGCAGTTTACGTCCGTCAGTCATTTGTCAGTGTACTGTCACTGTAACACCGTGATAGTTTTATATTTTGGTTATATACGATGGTAACATTTACAATAGAATCATCCAAACATTTCCTTAAAAGTAAATTGTGTATGGACACGCGCACGGTACAATTTAATACGAATACTAATTTAATATAATTTATATTTAATTTATACTTATACTGAATAGTTAATACAATAAAAAATATTTAACTTTTAATAAGGTTCATTTTATCTCTCTCTATATATAGTATATATATATACTGAAATCTAGAAATAACGAAGATTGTCTGTATATCTTATATATAATAAGGATTAAATGTTGTACGTTGGTAAATGTATCACTTGAAAAAGGCTAGATCGATTTAACTGGCTTAAAAAAAAAAATATGATGGCCCTAATGAGGTTCTTACAGAATTTATCAATGAAAACTTGAAAAAGTTACCCTGACGGAAAAGGCATTTACGCAAGTATTTACATTATACATAGTTTTTTTTGTTTATATATGGTTGCCATTGGTTACCTAGGTACACTAGGTAAAAGCATACAATAAAATCGAAGCATTTATGACCTCGAATAAAGATACTATATTTTACAATAAATATGAGAATTTAATGAATGTTTGTAGCTGTACTCAACTACTTGTCGGTTTGGGAAAATTTCAAATTATTCTCAGAGATATCAGTAAAATTTGAGAGTAGTTTGAACCTTTGAACCATGACCAATGTATACAAAGTGCTATATTCAGTCTGATACAGACATAACGCCACAGCATTGTCATCTCGGTATAATTAATTCACAAAGCGAAATTACACCGATGCCGATTTATTCGTTAACTACCAACACTAAAAGCAAGATACACCATACACACGAACAATAGTATATCTTATACTTTTTCAATTTGTACAGGTGTAGTTTGGTGGTTATAATAGTAAGTTATACAACTAAAAATGTAGGTATATTGACTTATTCGAAGTTAATAGACTCAAAAAACCAGACTGTCTATGTTATATCAATAGATTTTTTTTATGCAATATATTTTTATATTATATATTGTGTTAAAAAAAAAAAACCAACCCATTAGGTCGCTATAGGACGATGGCTCACGTATAAATATATTTAAGTTAACAAAATCGAACATTTTTTTGTTTATATATTTATTTATTTCAAACAAACATACATTATATAATATATAATATATAATAATAATATAATAATATATAATATAATATATAATATTACAATTTAATAACTTAAATAGTATATTTGTACAATATTGATACCTAATCTCTGTAAGCAGTGTTTGCGGCGAGATTAGGGAGTATTAAATAATATTAATAAGTTTAAGTTAATAACATGATAATGATAATACCTACATTTAAAAAAAATTTTTGTTAGAACATTTTTTCGTTTATATATGTTGGATTAACATTGGTTACAGATAATTAAATAGTCTATAGATTATAATGCATTTTATTTTATTGTCATTTAAGAAAATTATATTATTCTATATAATTGGAAAATTTACTAACGAGTATTGATACTCGTAGATAGATTGATTATATAGATAGTCGAGTAAAACAGCTATTGTTATTATAAAACATTTGTAAATACACTGTTTTGACCAATTGGCACCACATTTTTTTTATATAATATTATTTGGAATAGTTATGGTATTATAAATAAAAAAGTAAATCATAACATCTATTATGTATAAAATGAATAGTGTATTTCTGTAGCTTCTAGAATCAAAACATATTTGATTGATCTTGATATTTCAAAATATTATTTTTAGGTATTACCTACAATATTGGCATAACTGACACCGCATAGGTATATTACATCTAATTTTATCAAAAATTTCCGTGTCAAAAACTAGTATAAATCAGATAATAGATTCAAATTATTATTTTTAGTATGATTAGCCAACTAAAAACATAACTACATATGGTTCGATTTTTAATGCTTGAAATTGCAGGTTCACATAAAAAAAAGTATTTACAAACATACTCCGAGTCGTTTGTCGTATAGGTATAACGATTTGTCAGTATTTTATTTAATGTTATTTATTATAATTATTATTTATTTACAAATTTATAAATATTACTAAATATTTTAAACCTGATCACTGATATTATGCTAGTAATGATTTAAAATCGAAAAACAGCACCGCGGATGTGTCAAGTTATCTGTCAATGAGTATGACTACATTGTTACTCAGTTACCGAGCCACTTAAGTATGTCATATCAGAGACGCGTCATTCAGCGGAAGTCACGCGAAAATTTGCTTACGACATATTATTTCGAACACGATTGTTCTTTCGCTCATACGCGGGTGAGTTTCGTTGAAAACATAATAACTATATAGATTTACATAATACAAATTTAAGCGATTTTTGTGGTCGTTTATATTTTAAGTTTGAGATGGTTTTAATGATCCAAAACCCACATCCCTGCATTATATTAAAATATAGTTGCTTGACGGTGCGATAGATATAAGCTGAAAAATTGGAACATCTTGCCAGACTATCGTTGTATTATAATGTACAGTGTATTGCCAAAAGATTTTGTCGAGATAAACTAATGTGCATGTGTGTGGATAAGTAAACATAAAGGTATTACTTATATACGAACAATGCACATATGAGGTAATGTGAGAATTAGCAACAATAATTATTATGGTCAAACATAAAAATTATTATAATTTATATGCACTTATATTAATGATATTTCCGTTGAGGTGTGATAAACATTTCCCGGATACACGACCATGCATAAACATAACAACTCACACTGTTGTATCAAATTAAATATGTATATACGTAATTATAATATATAAAATACGCGGAAAAAAAAGTTAAAAAATAATACATTTATACATATAGGCCACAGCTGCCAATGTTTAGAGGATTAATAAAAAAATAGCTCCTCGAAAATTTGGGTCCTCGCAACGAATTTTATATTATGCGTGGGCTTCGACATAATATCATGATTGAGATGATTGAAAATACGAACCATCGAATGTTGTTATACAAATCTGATCCTTGCTTTTGACTTAATAATTGGTCACGGGCATAAATTAGTCTTTGAGCTTTTTTGTGTCTCACAGAAAACGGAAAACATTTTATAACGACGAAAAATAATATTACGTGTGATCAGGTTTTTTCCCTTAACATATTTTTAATGATTTTCAACAGCAGTGACGACTGTCGGATGAAAATTATAATGTAATATATATATTATGCGGAGTGTTCCGTTAAACTGACTTCAATATATTTTTTTATTTAAAAATCGGAACCAGAATACTTTTATTAAAACTTTAATGAATAAATATCGAGCACTGGGCAATTTTTTTTTTATTAATAATAATTTAAAGTTTAGATTGTGGAGTAGTGGACCACAACTTTTAAGGGATATCCTCTATACCCTTTGCTATTTTTTTTCACTCATTCTAACTTTAAGTGGTGATTGAATAATAAAACTTTTGTTCGATTTAATTCGATACTTTGTACATCAACATTTTTAGAAAAATATTGTGCTTTCACAAATATATATAAATATATAATATATATGTATAAAACGCCAACAAAAGTTAGTAAAATAAAAAAATTACAATTTTTTCGTAAATCTGTACCAAAAATTACAAATACCTATTTAAAGTTATATAAAACTCGCAAAAATTGAATAAGTGTAATGCGTATAGCCAGTTAAACGGAGATCACAACGTATATCTACTCAGCAATGTAATATGTGTAACATTTATGCTGACGTGAAAAATCTTAAATCTGGTTTTCTGAACATACATTATTTTTTTTATTTTTTTTTTAGTTAATCAGCGGCAACATAGGTCATTGGGTATAGGGAGGGTATTGTAGGGTTTTTACTTTGAGTAGGTTTTTGGTACACGTGTGTGTGTGTTTTTGGCAGAATTTCTAGTGGGCGCCCGTAAGTTTCTACCATGCCCGTGTGTAAGGAGAGGGGGGTGGACGTCGGCCTCTCTCTCCGGACAACGTGAACTGTCCGGAAAGCGATGCCGCCCATAACCGGGATTCGAACCGGCGACGGTGCGCTTCGCAACCGACACCTAAATCCAACCGCATAAATTATTAAATTATTGTGGTTGTGACAAATATGCAACAACAATCTAAAACTTCACATAGTGTATGACGCAGCTGAAAGCTTTTGGAATCGAGTGACGTTAAAAATGAAAATTCGCGTATAATAATTAATTCACGTAAATTATATAATTAGTATAATAATTATAACCATTATAGTTTTATTTAAAGTCAGAAGAATACGAATGCGTTTACACTAGTTTTCTGGTATAGATGCTTAACTCTATACCACCGTAGTAATTATCTGATCGATAGATTATTTTACCATTTGTTTTTTATAACTAAGCTGACCATATTATCTGGTCGTATGGTAAATTTTACTATTGCTATGTAGGAAATGATTGTGTGTTTTGTTCTGTCCATGATATAAATTATACTGTTCAATGATAATAGAATATCGCCGTTAACACATTGCAATTACCACGTTTATTTGTCACGACCGATTTCGATTAAAAAATCAATTTAATTCAGATCTAAATAATAATAATATTCATTAAAAAAAAATACGGTGAGACAAAACTACATTCGTAAACTGAAATAGGGTAAACACGCAGACATATTCCACTTATAGGTAAGTTAGCAATTACAGCTATTATAGCTACCTATTATAGTAATACATATAGTATTATTATTATTGGTATTATTATATTTTAGTATTATTGAGTACCTATCATATTCAGAGCTCAGAGAGGTAGAACCATTATATTGCTTATGGTTTTCAATTTTGAGAACACGATTATTAATAATTTTTTTCGATAAGTAGTATAATAATAAATATTTTATATTTTAACCAGTTATAAAAAAAAAAAAAAAACTCTGACAATGTCGTATAACTTCATAAGGATTCAAAAGGATTTAATTTAATTTATCATTAAAATAATTGTTTTGGAAAAAAAAAAATATTTAATAAAAAAATAAAAAGTTAATAAGTGTTGTATATAAATGTATAATGTACAATAATATTATGGTTAAGTTAAACTTGTTATCAAAAATGTATAACGAAAAAATTCCTTGGAATATATAGAAAATTGTAAATAAATACAACAAAATATTATTGTGAGGACTAACTCAGATGATTGGAAAGTCTTTTATATGTAATCTTTTGAGTCACAGTGGCCCTGAACTAAAATCTTATTGTAGTATTTCCTCATTGAAAAGGTCACTGTAATAATATATGTTTTAAATTGGAATTCTAAATAAATTCTAAGGTTATGATATTAATTATGAATGTTAATAATTATCGGCTGTCACACATTCATTATTATCCTTAATCAATGTTTAATTATGCTAAATAATTTGACTTTAAAATATCTAAAAAGAGGAAATATTTTAAATATTATTTTCTAACTATATGGAAGTGCAACATTCTAAATAATAAAAGTATTGTCATTGTTACATTTCTTACTATTTCTTAAAATGTAAACACAACTTCTTTTCCGTTCTTGATATTCAAACTCAACGTTTATTTATATGTATTTATCAGTTGCTTATATATAATAATATGAGGGTTATGATGTATATATATTTAAAGCAAATCTCAGTTATATATAAAATTGACAAATAGTGCAATTAACGAACTCAAATTGTAACAAGACAAACATCACGACACATTCTACTTTTTAAAATTATTAATATCAAAATTAATATTGATTTTTAACCATAATTTTTATTGAACAATAATTTTACAGAACAGTAATACATTATAAGTATGCAATTATTTTATTAATATTTTAGCTGGGTACCTAAGTATACCAATGTTTATAAACTAAAATGGCCAACTTCATTGCGTTATTTAGATAATATCAAGAATATTTAGCACTAAAAGAACAACTGTCTCAGTTGGAATTAACAGTGATCAAGCCTGTTTCATGACAATTATTTCAATCCATTCAAAAAAGCATACTTGTAAACATAAAACGGAAAATACACACGGATAAAACGTATTAATTTAAACCACATAATATTATTTCTCAAACAATAACCAACTTCAACACAAACTATACAGCTGATGTTATTTGTCAAGTACTTCATTCTAAATGCGCTGAAATGTGATTAAAAAAAAAATCAGCATTACCATATTAAGCTCTCTATGTACAAAGCGGTATATGTATATCAAAAGTGCATTCACTCTAGGCAAAAGCCTACCTTATATTCTAGGCACATCCTGCAGTTTTCGGTTCGCCTATATGAACGCTGGGCCTAAAACATTAAAATGGAATGTTATTGCAATGTGCGCTCGATGCCTGGTGGATCAAACTATAAAAATTACAATAAAAAAATCTGAAGGTATACAATTAATTTTACTCTAACCGTTCAACATTAAAATTATCTGTTGATTTTAACTTTACTGGTCAATAAACTGAAAATGAAATTGAATTATTTATTTTAATACGCATAAAATTATAATAACAATATATGTCTGTTGAAATTAAATTCTTAATAAAGAAATGTATTATATTTGTCATGTAAGTACTCATATTTTTTTTTAAATAGGTAAACAACAATCATTTATTAAAAGTTATGATTCATTACTGTTGAAATTAAATTATAATATTAGATATAAAATTATATAGTTTGTTGTTTGTTCATATTTGTTCATAAGTACAGTCTACTGTATAATCATTACACATTTAAATTATACCGCCTAACGTTTTAAATCAAAAATTTCATGTTTTACGGGCTTTATTATAATTACATTTAGTTAACTATTCCAAATAAGTGTTTATTACATTATAATACATTAGATATTAATTAAGAGGACGTTTCACCCGCATGTGTTGTCTCCGTCTTACAAGTGCGTAACATTACAAAAACTTTTACGCGCGGGAAAGAACCGAGAAAGATACAGTTATAACTAAGAAACGAAATTTTCATCACATAAAAAGGAGAATTTTGTCTGTGCAATATCGTTTTTATTTTTTCGATATCAGAACTACAAAAAAAGTTATTCATGCTTAAAAAACGCAAAATTAATGTATTATAAAACAATAAGAATTTTTGTTGTATAAGTGATATCGAAAAAATAAAAACGATATTGCACAGACAAAATTCACCTTTTTATGTGGTGAAAATTTCGTTTCTTAGTTATAACTGTATCTTTCTCTGTTCTTTCCCGCGCAAAACAGTTTTTGCAATGTTACGCACTTGTAAGACGGAGACAACACATGCGGGTGAAACGTCCTCTTAAACTCATAACTTAATTGATATTTAAGTTTAATTAAAATTAGTTAAGAAATAGCCATCATTAATACAAAAAATGAGATACAACATATTATATTATCTTGTATTTCACGAATTATACTAGGTTTTTCAATATATGTCTTTTAAACTAAAAAATCAAACAAGGAAAAGAACACTCAATATGTGCAATGTGCTTTATGCAATTTGCATGCTAATTGTTTTTGGATTATTACGTTAGGTATTACCATTTTATCACATAAATAATGGCATTGCATCTATTATTGTGTATTATTTGTACTTATTCCATAATATAAACTATACAGAGTATGAAATATAAAAATCATATTTTAGATTCTGAGTGGAGCAATGAATGTATTGATTTTACATTGATGTGTGTTTTTTCTTTTTGTATTATTATTTTTTTTTTTTTTTGTACCTGTGTACACGATAAGTAGTCGAAATATTATTGTTTCGATTTTCATCTTCAGTATTTTTTCTAGTCAGAAAGTCAATTTAGTTGGTGCATTCAGGAAGTTAAAATTTAAAATTAAATATAGTTTTAAAAAGCGCAGGAATTTTTTCACAGAATCGATTTTCGACCATGTTGTTGGGCATGTTATTTGTATACCCCTTTCGTATACAATGATTAAATTTATATATCAACGAATTCTTATTGAACACATATATCACGGTCACTTTCTATGTACAGAATGTACAGAAAAGTGTTACCATTGATTTTAGAATATTCTAAAATCAATGGTGTTACCCGTAATAATTATGAATGTTTTTCAATAGGTATCCACACTAATATCATTAAATAACGAATGCACGTATTTTCTGGTTTTTGTGAGTTTCCGAATAATAATCGATTGATGTTCTACGGACCTATTACCTAATATATGTATACTGTATATTCGATCATCCGGTAGACAATTATTGATTATAAATCATATATTACCTACTAAAATAAACACCGTACTTTCGTACCCAAATCACCATGTGGTTTTATTTATTTGGATACTCAATACAAACAGTCAAACGTATACTGTAATATTATATTCATACAAGTTGCTGTAGTATTTTATTTTTATTTCTATACCAAGCGTAACTCAAAATTAAAAATCCAACAGGTGAAAATGACAGTCAAGACCAAATCTCTCCAAATTATTTATAAATAATACTAAAGCACTAGAGGAGGGTGATTTTTCGTAGAACGTAGGTATACACATAACTAAAAATAAAACCGATATCGAATACTTCGAAAAATTGCTTACATTGTTGCAAAATTGCATACCTAACGATTATACAAAAGAAAATATTTTATTAATATCATAGTTAAAAGATCACAACACCGATGTTTTAAGATGGTAGGCCTAGGCATCTCTAGGGGGGTGAAGAATTTAAAACTTGTTTAAAGTATTATATGTACGTGCCAATTAAGTAAACATAGATTACTTTTAAAATGTAAGCATTAAATGTATAAAGAAATCTTCTTTTTAAAATTAATTTTGCCTCCCTCCCCCTAGAAAAATATCTGGGGACGCACATGACAATAAAGTCAATTTTCGTACATTCCTGCAGCTAAATTTTAATTAAATTATTAAGATGTTTTTTTAGATATTGTCATTTTAACTAACTACTTTTTCTACATTTTTCATACCAGGTTAAAGACTGAGAGTTTACAATTAAAAAACTTGAATTTTGAATAGATTTGATTTTATATAGCAAACAACCACTTGAATACTGTATAGCCTTAACAATGGTTTGAAGATATTTATTTTTGTGTCAATATTGAGTTTTGAAGACTTTGACAATAGTTTGTGAAGTAAGCATTTTCTTTTATTAAACAATAATCTTCTTTCGTACATTTTATAAAAAACTGCAAGTTAATCTCTAGTAAATAATAATAGCTAAATATTTTTTTGTAACATTTAGGGTCTTTAAGTTGTTAAAAGTAACGTTAGACCTTTGTCTTAAATAAAAGGTAAAGTAAACAAATTTGGTCTCTGTAATGTGCCATTTAGAAAATCAGATAGGTAGATATTTTGTTGAGTTTTTGACAGCATCAATAAATTATAATAATTATATATTATAATAACTGTAACTGAGGGAGATATTAAGAGTTGGTCGGCTTAAAGATTAGATCGTAAAACGAGAGGAGCGAAAATTACTCCACAAGGGACAATTATTTTTATTTTAAATTTGGAGGGGATATGTAACTCATCCAAATGTTCATAATTTAGTAAATACTAAACACACAAATAACCACTATAAAAATTTAAACAACCCATGCACCTAAGTAAATAAAAATGAATTAAATGTATATTCTATGAAATTCAATGTAACACGGACCAATAATTTTATAATTAATAATATTATGAAATTTTACAATTTATACATAACTATTACTAATATTTGTTAAACATTTTAATTTGGCTTAGTTCTCACAATTTAAAAAAATTTTCATCTGTTATTAGAAATTAAAAAGATAAAATTTTGAAATTTATTTTTAAACGAAAATAAATGATAAAAAATAACGTATGTGAATATCAATTGAAAAATAGTTGGTCAGATACAAACACTTTTATCTAAAAATGTGCAATTTATAAGCTAAAAAGCATCACGAATTTATAGTATCTAATTTAAAGATGTGTAGAATCTGAGAACGATAATTTTAGAATAGGTTTTATCAGCATTTTAATAAACTAAATCATACTAATTATTACACCAACATTGAAATATATAATTACGTAGGTACCTATTTGTATTCCATCTCATAAACATTATATACATCGAAAATAATACATAATACCAGTTTTTGATAATTTAACATACAACCTTATGGAAACACGTGTTACGATTGCGTCTGATATATAAAAATATTGATACAAAAAAAAACAATCCACGAGGGTAAGAAAAACTAACTTAAAATGTATTTTATAAGAATTTCTTTTACTCAATCAATTAAGTAAGAAATTCTATTGGATTTCAAGAAAATTTTTTTGTTCATCATTTCATTACTCTATCTCAGGATAGATATATATTTTCTAAATTTGATTAAGTGTAATTATTAGTGCATAGGTAATATTGTAATTTTGTGATGATTCAATCTGACTTGGTAACTAGAACGTCATTGAAAACTTAAAAAAATATGTATAATTTTATAATATAGGCACTTTCAAAGTTCTTTTAGTTAGAAGAAAAATTATAAATATATATTTTTTGAGAATTGTATTCATCCATTTTACATGAATCTAAACCTTAAGATTTAAAGGTGGTGTTATTTTCTCAAACAGTAATGTATTTTAAATCAATGTTTTAGTGAAAAAATTCGATAACAAAGAAGTTCAAATTGAAATAAATGATCTATATTTGTTTGTCATAATTTAAAACTGTGATACCATGCGTCACTCAAATGTTTTTCAATAGTTTTATATAACATAAATGTATAAATGAGTATAATGGATACATTTTAAAATCTAATTTAATTTATAGCTTACAATTCCAATATAAATGTTTTTGTTGTGAGTCTAATTTAAATAAAAATGATGATCCAATTAAATTTACAGGTACAGTGGCTTTAATTCTTATAACAATTAAAAGAATGAAAATATCATATCGTTAAAATTCATAAAAAACATAGAAAATTTTAAAATAGAAAACGCATTGACCTAGAAAATGTTTCATTTAATAAAAGTATGTAGATATCAATGGATTTTAATAATTAATTATATCGTTATAACCTTATAAGACTGAAATCGGCAAATGTGTAGTAAAAAAGTATAATATATATTGTACACTTACGTCAAAAAATGTCATCAGAAATATTTATATTGTATAGGTACAAATACTTTAAATTTCTGAAATCTAATTTACAGAAAAATTAGATTTTAATATTTAATACGGGTTATGATAAATATACGTTTTGATAACTATCATTGAAAGTTTAAACATTAATATTATTGTGACTTAAAAATAATTTAAAGGCTTAAAATATAGTTGCTTCTTTAAAGAAATAACAGATAAAAATCATTCTGGTACTTTAACATATTACACATTGCTTATAAAGGAATAAAAGTCTATACTCTAAAATAAAAATTTACATTATAATATGTACAATATTAAAACCTTGTTTATTTTTAATTTATTAGTATTCTGTTTTGCTATAATATTATTTGTTATTATATTCCTGCACTTATTTATTGTACCTATAATATAGTAAAAATTTAGAAATCAATTAGTTTTGACATATTTCTTTAGTCATTATACTGGTTTCGATTCATACTTTATAATGCGTATGTGTATAAAAAATGTCACATTTCAAATTTATCACAATTGTCATTATTGTAGTGTGAAGTATAAATACACTCCTGATTACCTGGCACAGCTGTCATAATCGAAAAGGTCGATGGTATAATCATTGAATAATTAACTAACCATGTTTTTTCATTTATTCAGTAATAAGTTACCTATATGAAATGTGTATTGAAATAGATTCAAATAAAAGCAAAATATGTCAAAAAATAAAATTCATGTTTAATCCAAAATTCTCTTTTTTCCCATCACTTTACCTATAAAATTCATTCAGTTGTAACTTATGACACTCACTTTGAGCTGATTCCGAAATGAATCTTATTATTGGAGTAGGTACATTGTATCCCAAATTTGCTGGATGTTATACATCTATAGACAGTAATACCTTAATAAAACTAAATAAGAAAGTTTGCTATCTAATATTTATTTTGAGTAGAGTATTGCAGAATTCCTGGAATTTGGTGATTATGCACGATTCGGAATTCGTGATTAAGTAAACAATCTAAAATAGGTATTAAAAAATAAATACATTTTTCATTGAATTAATATTGACTGATTACAAAAATTATATCTTATACTTTTTATACATTAAATTAGATTTAAAAGTTTTGAATATTGAAGCAAGCTATGGCTTTAGAAAAAGAGATTTTTTGAAAAAGAATTTTTATTCTTTATAATATGATTTGCAGATTAAAAACAGAAATAAAAAATGCATTATTTTAGAAGTACTTATTTCGATTTTATGTTGCCCGTCAACCATTTTGTCTTGCGTAAGTAAATCAATATTGGTGTGACATAATAGCGTTCTGAATTTTTAACCCGATTAAAATTATATATTTATATGTACCTAACTCATACATAAATACTGAAATTAAAAGTACTTATTTGTTTTTGACGTCATTGAAAGCTGAAAACCAAGTTTTCAATTATCTAAGATCATAAAAATTAATATAATATACTTTATTTTTTTTTTTTTACAAGAAATATAAAATCTATACAATTAAACACAATAAGTATATGTGAGATTAGGGTAACAAAACATTATGGAGTTACGTGAATAAGAAGCCATCCATCAGTAGTACTTAGCTTGTTTATTATGTGATTATTACAACTTATTAGGATTAAGTTAGACGATCCCTACACCATTTCCTTTTCAGCCTGCGACGGACATTTCCAGAAAGTGATGGGATATGTAAGCCTTTTATTAGAGGATTTTCATGATTTTTTAATTTATTATAAAATCATTTATAGAAAATAGCAGCTTCTTCTTCTACTGTTTATATACCTAAGTCTTTGTGGGTGGTCATGTTAGGGTCAAAGGGTGGGGAATTTGTAATTTTACGAAGGGTAATATTTTAGAAGGCCTGAATTTTATTTAAATTTTTATTTTTGAACCGATCCCATGGTTGGATACCATACGTCCATATTGGTTTCAGAAGTGATTTGTAAATTTGAAGTTTTGTTTTTAAAGATGTGAATTTATTTTTAGAAAGTAATACTTTTAGTGAATGGGAGCGGGCATCAAGTATTAATCTTTTATTTTTTATATGATTTTGCCATGTTAGTCTTTTATCGTAGTTTAGTCCTAAGTATTTAACAGTTTCAAGAGCAGGGATAGGTAAGTTAAAGGTTAAAGGGGGAAAAGTTTTTTTGAAGCATTGGCGGTTTGGATTTCTAAATGATCAACCGTTGACTTGCAAATAAAATTATCGATACTGATTAATTCAATTAATTCTGTACAAACACCAGGGAAGTCTATATATTACTCCTCGTATGAAAATTGGAGGGGGTGGTTTAGAGTAAATGAGAACGGGATCAGCAATTGACTGTTTTTCCTTTGTAATAGTTTCTTCTGCTGGTTCAGTTGGTTTTTATAAATCAAACCAATTTTGAGTCACGAATAATTTTTTGCTTACATGTTGAAGACATTTGGGTGGCGATGGTTTCAGAATTGGACGAGCTTGAGTGATAACGTTTATTATCATTATTAGCAGGTATCTGCGGTAACTTGGATTTAATTACATTTGCATTTGTTGTCTTGTTTTTATCATTTGTATTATTTTGATTACGGTTACCCATATTTAAATGTTTAACTGTTGATTTATAAGTGTATACGGACTACGAAATCGATTAATTAAAGCCGAGTAACGTAGATTATAATATTAATAATTATAACATTATCGTAATCGCGTGGACAAAGGTCCCCGTCGCGGCGATGCCTTGTAGTAAGATGAGGTATATTATATAACCATTAACCATGCACTACGATACGTATACTTACTAAACTTAAATCTATTTCCACAAATGAAGGTTGATTTTTGCAGCTGGTAGACACTGGGGTCAACAACTGCTCTAAAAACTGCATCGATTGTCAATCGACGATTGATATAAAGTACGAAAAATTCTGATCAGTTTAAACGACACTACTTTAAACATAACGCGAAGGCATATAAACGTGCTCATTCAGCTTGGCTGTCCTCGCGTGACTAATATAATATACTTAAATTAAATTAACGTATAATCAAAAAAAAAAAAACAATTTAAATCAATTAAAAAACGGTTTGCAAACAAATTTAAATTAAGTTTATATACAAAAAGAAACATGAATTTTGACTTTTTTGTTTTTAGCTATTTATAGGTATCAGATAATTTCCATTTTTGACAAATATTTTTTTTTTTTAATTATTGTCAATAAACGAAATTGTAGTTAGTGGGAAAAAAAAGTTAACCGTGAATACAAAATATATATTTTATTATGAGCGTCTACAGAAGTTAGAACTTGACAAAAATCATCAAAATCACAAAAATTTGCAAACAATTTTGTGTTTAAACATTTATAAAATGTAAATTTTTTGGATTTTGTTAAGGATTTAAAATTTGAAACGAAGTTTCTCATGGGTCTTTAATAGAGATTTGAAATCCAAATTTGTACGAAATTAAATATTCAAATAAAAAACAATGATTGAGCTATACTCTTGTCGGAATTTATAAATATTATTCGAGAATAATAATGTGAAACTTCTAAAGTATATTTTAAAGCGTATTTCGCTCAAGGGTTGCAATTCTTTTGACCACTTATCAGATCTTCATCGCATTTGACGCAGCGAGATTTGTGAAAACAATAATATGATTTATTTTGACCGTAATAAACCAGGCAGTTATGACATTAAAGTGAACCACGGTTTGTTGAGAATAGTTTTTATTCAAAATTATATGGTGCAAAATCTCGTAGAGGTATTAAAAATATCGGAATTATTGTTTTTGTATAAAGAACCAAAATAAATAATACTAATGGTAAATTTTATCTTTTTATATTTTAGTCTTTAGATATGTTTAACAGAGTGACCAAGTATGTTTAGAGTACTCAAATTAAATTATTATTATTTAAATGTTGTCCTAATCGGAAACCTATTTAATATATACAAAGAAAAATATATAATTTGAAAGCATTTAAGAGGGTTTATATATATTAGCCACTGATAAAAATAAATGTAAAAGTATTTAATTTTACAATGACATTTATCATTTCAATGTATAAAAAAAAAGTAAATATTATTTTTGTTTACTTAAATCTTGACTATGTCTACACATTTTGAATGGTATATAATAATCCTTTTTTTAAATATATTTAGTTAGCACATAATATGCACAAATTTAATACACTAAGACGCGGCCACTTAATCTTAAATGAAATATGTAAAATTCGCAAAACACATCAATTTAATGTTTAAAAGTACGTATTTATCAATCAAAAACGAAATAAAAACAGTTAGACATATACGGCCTATAAGAAACAATATTTTATCAGTAGTTGACTTATTTACAGTAAAATGTAAGTCCATACACCTGTACGGCTATAACTACCAATCTATAAAAAGTGTTTAAAGACTACACACGATATCCATTTTAAATTTTCATCGGTTAACTTACGATAGTCATCAAATGTTTAAAAACTAAAATAATAATATGATCATCCAACAACAAAATTTATTTTATTTATTCACCAAACACAAAAAAAAAAATTAAAGGTTTTTTATGAAAAATATAACATGGGATATCCAAATAATGAAATAAATATATTAAGCTATTAACTAATTATGTGTTCATTTACAGACGTTAATATTTTTATATCTATATATTTGGGTACCAAATCCAATTATTTTTTAGATAATTAATTGTTGAATTTTACAATGTTTAAACGTAATTATTTAAATTTAAACAACAACAAAAAGTAAAAACTAATTTGAAATATTTTCGTTATCTGAAATTTTTGTAGAATATCTTAAACGATGCGAAATTTTTTTTATTGAACATTTCTAAAAGCATAATTTCAAATATTATGAATTATTATTATCAAGACACGCTAATTTTATCCTTATAAACATTAAAAATCTTTGATAAGTTTAGTATGAAAAGATAAAAATGTATAATAAAATGTGGCAACAATATCATTAGAACGTTAAGTTTTATTCGAATAAAAAACACTTATTTAAATTAAAATTATTATTAGGCTTAAGTTTTTTACGAAACTCAAGAAGCAATTTTAACTTAATAGTATACGGTTGATTCGATATACGTTTGGTTCAATTGATAATCATTTACTACAAATACCCAACAAATTTTTACATACACAAATAATTTGTATTATTTTTATTGATTAATCGGGTTGCAATAAAACCTAATAAGCTAAAACCAATTTTTATATACATTTGCTTAACTTGCGCTACTCACAAGTCACAGTCACGAGTTCCTATACAAACTTTGTCGTTTGGAATAAAACAAAATGGTAGATGCTAATTGTAAACATGGGACTGTCAATAAATATAGCGCACACAATGACAGAAAACTATCAGATGGATATATTTATACTATCTGATTTTGGTTACAAATGTCTATACGGAAGGCCAAAATATAACGAGTAATTCACTAAGCATTGCTCACCTCCTTTTTTTTCTTCAATAATGCAATTATTTATGATCTGATTTTCAAAATTTTTAAATATACTTAAAGACCATATTTTCAGATTCCTCATATTTTCTGTTCTGCTTAAGGATTTCCCGTGGAGACTCAAACTTCTGTATTTTAATGAGAACTCTCCTTTTCGACCGTTAACAGTTTCAATGGATAATTTTTTAGAACAATTAGAAGTGTATCAGAATTAGTAATTAATAATAATAATTTGTAAAAATAGTCCAAATAGCACACAAGTTCCAATATTAGGTACATTTTATAGTTTTGTAAAACCATTTTTAAAAACTATTATTCTTAATACCTTATTACAAATACTTTAATAACTAAGAAACTACTTATTTGAATTTTTAACTAGGATACATCAACAAATAAAAATGTCAGTGAGCATGCTTAGTGATCACTCTGTCTATAAATAGCACATAACATAATATAATATACCATACAAATGCATAACGGTGGACGATGGTAATATGTTTGCATGTTTATTAGATATATTTTGATATACATCTATATATTATACTCTTACAATAGCATATACAAAAAAGATTTTCTATAATATTATGTACCTATTATTGAACATTATAGATAATGAAAACACGTACCCAATCCCAACCAACAGCAGAAAATTTAAAACGATTTGTGAACAACTAATATATATTTTTGGATAAGCACAATTATATTATGCACATGCGTGATGCGTGTTATATATATATAACCCTATTCCAATAACAAAAATTCCACCAACCCTAAATTAAAGAGAAAACAATTTTCCCTGTAAAAATATGCCATATTCATTATTAAAATAACTTGAATAATTGAAATATACTTTATGGTTACATGGATATACACCTCGCATTTTCGCCTTATAATTACTACGGAAGTCGATACTAGCATAGTAATATTGTATGTTATATTTTAGTAAAATAATATTTATTATTTAAGTTGATTTTTCAGTCTCTACCTATCAATTTACCTGTTGCAATAGGAATTTATGACCGCAGAATGTATTACACTGTTGTGAAAGAAATACTATAATATTATGAACCGCGTAGGTACTTACCGATTTATTGAAAATCACACACCAAAATTGAAGATTATATGATATATAAAAAAAAAACAATATTTTATTTAGCAATTAATAGCAATCTTTCCTATCGGGTTCAATTATAATTAACTCATACTATACATTGTATAGTAGTTAGTGCAAAACTATTGAACCGTCATTAATCATAAACAATGTAGAACGTACTAAATAAAAATCCAAACAATAACTCTCAAAGTGTTAACACTAGAAATATAGTAGGTACCTAATTAAACTTTCTAGCAGCATTTTTCATTAGAAAAAATTGAAGATAGAAAACCCACTAATTCACCCTATAAAATTAAGAAAATTTCAACTTTTAAAATGTGGGTTTTAGATGACTTACGATACTCAACTATTTTTACACAATTAAACAAGATAAATTAAATCAAATTTTTAGATTATAATTTCCTATTTATGGTATAATTTTATAAATATTAAAGCTATTTATAAACAATTAATGTGGTTTGATATATTTTCGTTTGTTCCCTACAAATGTGAATAAAACATTTTTGGCCTAGTTAAAAAGTCTGAAAATTTATCACAAGGTTTCTCATGAATTATTTTATACCTTTATGGAAATATTTGAGAGAAATATAGTCACATTTTTTTTTTTTTATTCCTAAACATTTGAAGCTTAAATTTTCACAAAATTACCAAAATTTGGAAGTTAAAAGTGCATAAATTCTTCAATTTTTAAAACGAAGGATTTAAAAATAAATGTAAGGTTCCTTAGTCCTCACAAGAACCGCATTCTGTAACCGAAAAATCTAAAAAACATTTACATATATCTTAAGTTAAAATGTCGATGAAATTAGATAGTTTAACATTAATGGTTTTAGATATTTTATTGAATTTTAAAATATTATTCATGTTTAAATCTATTAACATAATATAATGTAATTCAACATACCGTATTGTAATTTGTATCACATAATATACTTAGTATTAAAGGTAGTAATAACCGCCTTCGTTCAGAACTGTTTTTTGCATGAAATTATTTATTATATTCAAATTCAACACATATTTTACATTGACTGTTACTCAATGACAAGGTACACTGGTACACTCAACACCTACTTACAAAAAATAACGTATACTTTCCCCATTTTAGATTCTTAGCGGAACGATGAATGCATTGACTTTACAATGATGTGAGTTTAAATTTTTTTTTGTGTGTGTATCTGTTTTCAAGATAAGTAGTAGAAATAAAGTTTCGATTTTCAACTTTGGTAGCTTTTCCTATCGGAAAGTGAATCTAGTTGTTACGTTTGGGAGATATCAAAATTTAAAGATCTCAGTTGTTTTAAAAAACATGGTTTTCAATAAAATTTATTTTGGATTTTGATGTAACTCTAATACAAATTACCATGAATACATTAAATCTGCACTAAATGTTTATGATAACATTTGCTATACACCATAAAAATGTTTAAAATATTTTGGTTTATTTTAAGCTGTTTAAGGACAGTTTAAGTTTTCGATTTTTTTGATTCTTTTTTCTATAAATGTCAATACAATTTTATTCGTTAAGTAAAAAAGTTTGAAAATTGAATATAAGATTCTCCATAAATTAATATGATAGTAGTTGGGGAATATTAGGAACACAAAGGCAAGTCACATTTTATATATATATAACCGATTAAATTTCAAATTTTGACAAAATTTAGTTAAAATATCCTAGACTAACAAACTGTCTCCGCTCAGAATCCTTGTGTACAATTACATTATATTATCATTGAATTCAAATGTAATACCATTCATTACAATGAACTCACTTGTAAACTACTGTATAACAAAGCGATATCCACTTTACCACATTTTATTCTTAAATGTCCATGTCAGAAAAAAAATCGGCTGCTTTAATTTTAATTTTAAACTTTTAACAACATACAGCTTCAACAGTATAATCTATATCTACTAATTCATATTTCACCAACTTGTTGAATACTAGTTTAAAACTATAATTTTAGATAACCTATGATATTTGAATATGAAACCTTCAAAGATAATATTTTGTTGAAAAAATTTAATGTGCACCGACTGTACCGCAATAATATGAATTTTTTAAAATATATTATTTTATAATACTTAAGCAAATTTTATGAAAATAATAAATTGATACTATAATAATTGTATTTTTAATAGTATTACTCTAATTATCTATATTTTCTATAAAATAAAAGTGTAGGCTATTCAGAAGTTACTTTATTTGTTATTTTATACATAAATTTCTACTTGGAAGTGTAAAAGTACACGCTATATGGGTCTCCGTTAAAGTGGTTTCGTTGTACTAAGCCAAAGCTAACTTGGAATTCTAATAAATCCATACAAGTAAACCCAAAAGATAACAATTTCTCCAACCTTTAACAAGGTACAACTAAGAGCTTTTAATGTTCTCAGCTATATATCAAACGGTCTTCGTTAGCAGTGGCTCAAATTCCTGAAAACTTGGGGGGCACTTTCTCCCCCCCCCACAAATATAATTTGAAGGTAAGTTTATAAAAGCCAAAGAGGATTCTTAGTAGCTGTTCAAGGTTATAATATACTTGTATAATTATGTTGTAAAATATGTGATATTATGTGAATAACCATATGAGCTATGCATAAACATTATATTTTAATGAAAAATCTACTCATAATAATTTTTTCAACCATGCATATTATACGCAATCATTAAAAATAATTAGTTTACATATTATGTAATAAATTATTGTATGAAATTTGTATAAACAGTCATGTTGTCTACATTCAGACTACTAATATACCTAACATTAGTCATTAATAAATTATTAAATGTATACGACCCTTAGAAACTATTTGAGTTAATCTTTCAAGTAATTTTAAGTAAACTTGCTATTATTACCTACGATAATTTGAATGCACAAATCTTTAACAGAAATAAAACAAATTATGAGTTAAAATTAATATTAAATTTCTGAAAGATTACTAATCCGTTTTAAGCACGAATAACTGTGATTATTTTATTACGTCATTATAAAATTAGTTTAAAATCATATTTTTATTAATGATGTTTATAATGTTAATAAGAATTAAGTGAATAATGTTTCTAACATTTAAAATATGTATCACCGTAATAATTGACTATAATAGTATAAAAGCAATATAAATATATCATAAAATATACTTAGTAATATAAGTTTAAAATATATTGGTCAACACTACACTACACTGTAGTATATGTCTTCACTCAGAATATTATTTTTTCTATGATATGATTTGTTATTGCATTCAAATGTTTTTTTTTCATTTATTGTTATTAAAATAGTTCAGTAAATTAGGTGCTATTACAAGTACAACATTCAAATTTAAAATACACATTTCTGTGACTTCTACAGTTGACTTCAGATTTTTTTTTGTATCTGTGTCTGATAGCTTAATTTTTTATAACTAAGGAAACAATTCAGCCAATAAAAAATAAAAATAATTATTTAATTTATGTAACTGAACAATATACATAAATTATATATATATATATATATATATATATATATAATATATAAGTAAATTAATACTATAATAATAATAACAATTTTATAATTAAAAAATGTCTTATAGTGTTATAAGATTGACTAGAAGACCTAATTTGGATTAGTTTATTTAAATCTAAGGTAGATTTATTTTAATAATGTGTATTAAATTTAAAGTACATGAACTCCTCTTTACCGCCTATTCAAAAGCTTTTATCGATATAAAAAATTAAGAAACTGGTAAATTTAAATAAATAAATAATGATAACAAATTATGTTGATAAGCCAATTTGTTACTATTTTCATTTAGATTAGTTAAATTTCCAAAAAGAATTAAGCCTAACAATAAAAGAAACTTAATAAAAAAATCAAGACCAAATAAAATTTAAAAAATTAAAATAGATATTAAAATAAATATTTATTTATTAAAAGCAAACATTATATTATTATATCAAACGACATGTTAACACACATTATTATACGTCTTGTCGTCTTCTCATTTTTAAATATTTTCAAACAATGGTTATAAAATCAAAATATAATTACCTATATCAGAATATTGCAATATGTCATTTGACCTTTGCAAAAATTGTAATTAAAAAACATAAAGTAGAAACGTTGAAGAGAAATGGATACGTCAAATAATAGATTATGAACTAAAATAATTTTTTTTTTAAAGGAGAGAACTTGCTCTGTAGTATACCTGTATAGTTATGGGTTATGTATGGGTTATGTACTTCATCATTGAGTAGGTCACTCTACAATGTAATGGATGTATTAAATTTGAATTCAATGATAAATATTTACATAGGTACAAAAACGATACTTAGTAAAGACAATACATGTCCGCCCACACTTTTTTCTTTTAATTTGATATTTTAAATAAATGTATATATATTGCTGAAAATTTTTTTTTTTATTATTAATAATACGTGGTTAGTTGCTCTAATTTATGCCAAAATAATATTATACCTATGTTATATTATTTCATATAATGTTAATAGCTGTAATCAAGTTGAAATTCAATACCAACTTTTAAACGGTTAGACTATTAGTTCGTGGCATAAATAATAACTTTAAAATTAATCTAAATATTTTGAACATGACTTAGCATATTAAATTATAGTAACTAATAATATACGTACAGTGATTAGTAACTGAAATCTAATAGTTTCAATTCCTTACGAATAACATTTTATAATATTACAGAATAATTAATGAACATGTTTTCGTTCCAATTTCGTCGAAATTTGAGCTTAAAAATATTTATTAAAAAAATTGTGTATATATCTAAATTTTTGAAAGAAAAGCTTGCGAGGGACACTGTATATATGATGTTCAAACCTTTTTAAGAGTTAAAATTAAAAACAAGTTGACTAATATAATAGCAATATTGTGGGATCAAACGAATTTAAAATTAATTTAGTTGTTAAAGGAGTGAATTAAATGTATAGATTTAAAATTTAATGGAATTTTAACACGGTTTTAGCTAGCAGGAACACACAATATAAGGAAACAGAAATTATAGCTTTTATATAAACACATAATAAATTAATACAGTCTGTTAATCCATTAATTTATTTTATTGGTGATAACACTTTAAGTAGGTACAAAAAATATATTACAAAAATCCCTACCATAATACAAAATAAAGTATTAAATTATTACAATAGAAAAAAAAAAAACAATTTATTTAAAGAAGTTATTTGGTACCGTTAAGGCAAAACCTTTTTCACCAGAGTACGGAAATTCCTCATACAAAAGGTAAACCAAGTAAAATATTTACAGAGATTAAAAATGAAATTAATTACAAAGAATCCCGTATAGCTATAACAATGGTGAACAATAAAAGCTTAAGGCATATTACAACAAAATTAATGTAACTAGTGTTTCCATACGAACCATGGTACATAATATAATTATGATTAAAATATTGATTGTTGTCAGACAACATTTTTAAAGCCCGCTGATATACTTTTCTTAAAATAATGATAACACAAGTTTTGTTGTTTTGTGAAGTAAACCGTAATATAATACGGGTTTTGAACTGTAACTGAACAGAATATTATTTCAAGCTTTCATTTTGTAGTGCATGTATTTAAATTCAAATGTTGTGTGTTATGACTTATGATGTGTTTGTTAATGTAACATGTAACTGAGTGCGTATCAAAATTATTTTTCATTTGTTATAATAGATCGATGCTTTTGAAATATTTTTGACACTATACTATAAATAATCACTAAAATTTCTTCTAGTTAAGATATAAATAAATCGGCACATCCGAGTCGGGTCCAAGATTATTTTAGAAACTACACTAGTTATTATATTCCATTTTCATTAAGGTAAGTTTGTATTACAATTTTTTTTTCTTTATCCTTCTCGGTTTGTATAATGCAGTCATACACTTATTATAGCTTAATGGCTATATTATGAAATTGACAATTAGGATTCTATTAATAACAAATCTTACAATATTTTATGAGATGATAATTTATTGTAGAGATATAATATTGAAATCTCAATGAAGATAAAAAATATATATATATAAAATTGGTAAAAATCAAATATTGAAAATACGAGTACGCATATAATATACGAAATACGATTCAGAAATATAATTTCTCTATACCTAATTCAAAAATAATTTAATTGCTCCCTTGATTATTAATACATAATGTTAACATTTTAGTTCGTTTTACATATCCTTACATAATATCCTTTTATACCCACAGACAAAATAGGTAGATTCAATTTTATAAAAATAAAATATTATGCCCATTACCAACCTAAGCTAAGAGTGATTTTAATTAAATCGCATTTTATATAATAATATAAACGTTCTAGCTATTAAATATTTGATTTTTAACATCCTCAAAAAGCCGCTACACAGATGTTGTCTCCATCGATAGTGAATCGATCTACTTATGAAACTTGATGTTAAGAATCTATGTTCGCATGTGGATTTTTTACGATACTTTATTCAATATTTTAGCAAGTTTTGTGTACATAATATAGCGTAACACAGATAATATTCTTGCCATTAAGCTTAATAATAATTATTATTATTTTTAAACTTCCCAAGCTAAATGTGATCTGATTTCTGCTGAACGTAAATTTGTTATGTTACGCACTTGTAAGACGGAGACAACAAATTACTATGTAGAGTCCTCTTAATATTATTTTGTTTGTATTGTATATAATTCTAATAATTTATATATTTAACCATACTTTTGGTCAAAAATATATCATAGACAGTCCTATGTAGTTAAGCTGATTAAAATGGGAATTGAAACGTTTAATATTAGATAGGTACTTAATGAAAAAATCTGGCAAGTACTCAACGAAGATGAGAATTTTAATTCCGGGACCCAACTCGCATACAGCCGGATAAATGTGTATTGTATATAAATTTATCTAGAAACAGAAAAACTCACTATCTAAAAAAAATGTAGATATTATAAAGTGTTTTTCAGATTTAAATATTATACTTTAATAAGTTATTAAAATAAATAAAATCTTTATAGATAAAATATAACTTAGACGTTTGAGCTTATCTGAATAAAAAGGTGTGATGCAACTTTTTACCTTTATATTAAATGAACTTAAAAACTCATATTTATTTAAATCTACTGAAATTACAGAAATGTTGAAAAATGTATCACTTTAGTATAATAAAATCTAAATCACGTAATTCGTGTATTTGTAACTATTTTTAAGATTCTTTAAATCTTTAAATTTGAAATAATGATTAAATAATAAAATTCGAATTGGACAAAATTGTAATTTATTGTTTGTCATTAATTTTTTCTTAGTTTATCTTTTACACATTTATTTAAAAAGTCTAAATTTCTTAAAATAAAGTCGTGAAAGTACCACTATATAACATTTAATAGAAGAAAATTGGTCTACCCATACCGAATGGAAAATCTTCCAATTAAATAGCCTTGATTAAAAAATATATAAGTTATTGGAGAGAAATTAATTTTTTACTAAAGGTTATTTAAATTGGATCTAACTAACTAAGGAAATATCAAATATGTTATTTAAGATAACTATCAGTTAACTGGCACAATATTTTTTCAGATAATTATGTAATTATTAATAAGCAATATTTTTATGTGGATACATTTTGGTTGGTACCTACTACACTGTGTGTATATATCAATATGATGTACCTAGTTCATATCATTGTTTAAGTTTTTAATATTATTTAATATCAACCTACTTATTGTTTTTCGAAACTAGCTGTTTATCAACAATTATTTAAAAATCGAAAATACGGCCTTTGATTTGTATATAAAACTATCATTTTATCCTAGAATAAATTAAAATAGTTTAAAGTGATAAATCAATAAAAAATTACAAATTGAAAAAATTATTACTATACCATGTGGGTAATGGAAATACATTTTTTTCTTTTTGAGTGAAACATAAAACCTAATCTAACCTAACCTTCAAACAATACCATCTATAACAAGCAAATTACTAACCATCAATATTCTTTGCGACTTAGCTTGATATTTAATTAAGTGCACAAGTCGAAAATCTACGCACAAAATGTTCTTGTGTATCTGTATATAGGTAAGAGCACTTGAAACAATTCAATGCATTTCTAACATTTCAGCCATAGTTTAATATCTACTATAATATATAAATATTCTACTATGTATAATATATAAAATATTTAATTGATATATAATAATTTTAAAAATAAACAAAATTATAATTATTCAGGCAATTTAATGATAAAATATGAATCTAAGCATATTCGAAACTTTATCTAAACGATACGGTGAAAATTATTTATTTATTTTATTATATACTATCCAATGAGTTTTTTGATACTCAGCACGTTGAAACCATAAAAAATTATAAAACCACAAAATTAAATACCTACCAATATTACCAAATATTACCATAATTTGTAATTGTAATAATCGACAATCAAGATGATATTATTACTTATTTCCGATTTTAAAACTTTTATAAACATTAATATATTTGTAATATAGCGCAAAATAAACTAAAAATACGAATTCAGCTTGTAAAATTTTTTGAATATATACTGGATACATAATCGTATAATATGATCATCAATGTTATATCATTCTTAGTTCTCTATTTTATTCTTTACGGTATTATATTATATTTTTATCAAATCATTTTTATATTGAATAAAGTATGCTAATTTAATATACCAATCATAACGTTTTGTAATATAGTAATATTTGATTGATGTAATTTAATTGTAATTAATTAATTAGTAATATAATCAAGAATTTCAAAAGCAGTACGTATATAACACCATTAATTATTAATGAGCAGAGAGAATATAGATACCTACTATAAACGTATTTTGAATAGGTACCTATCAATATAATAATTTAACATTAATATTATACCCTATATTCAGTTCTTACAGAGAAACGTTTATTAAAGACATATTTTGACAGGGGTATATAATGTAATAAGCACAACTTACATTTCACATTATAATATTATGGATTCAGTAGGTACTTCATACTCGTATTATGCAAATTGAATCACTTTTCATTAATAACATTTTAATTATATACAAATTATATTTTAGATGTATCTTTGTTTAATAGGTAGGTTTAAGGTTCAAGAAAAATATAATGTACTTAATTATTTTGAGTACTTTTGCAATACTACAAAATGTCTGATTGAACACATTTTATAGAAGACGTAATTTTGGTATTCTGTCTAAATGTTTTCAGTTTGTTGTTAAAATCATAAACTATTTTTTAATTTTTTTTTTTCAATAAGTAATATTCATATTTTTTTTTATCATGAATAATATTGTATCCTTCTCACACCATTGACATCGTTCAAAATAAGTGTCCTATATTATGCAAATATTTATATTACAGTAAAACTAATTTTACAGATATGCAAAATCCAACTGTTGTAGATTTGATATACCACTTTACATATTGTCAAATATGGTTTAAACTAACCTATAAATTAAGCTGATATCTCTAAGAACAATCTATGAAACTTTAGTCAAAATCGATGAAATATTTTTTGAATCTATAATAGCTATAAATATAACGGTAACATTGTCTTTTGTTGTAAATTTGAATAACAAATTAAAATGGGACATTATTTTATTTTATTTAAAAAAAAATCTTATAGCAACTCATAATGATTACAAGGAGATTCTTGGGTCAGTCTCATGCGGTTCTTGACGCAAAGTTTAGAGTAAAATTAATAAATATAATATAAAAAGCACTTCTCAATAGAAATCTCATTCCTTGATGTAAACCCGAATGGTAATGGTTTATCTAGTGTAAAAAATAAATGTTCATTAATTTTTATAATTGAAAAATGTGTCTTCATTTTATAAATAAATCCCAACAATGTGAATTGCTTCGAATTAGCTTAATTAGCATTAAGAAGATCTCTGCACCAATATTTATAATGTTAATTTAAAAAATTATAATATAATAGCAGAAAAACTCACAAAAAAAATTATGGTAGCACTGGTAACATAAATATTGTTTATACACAAACTTAATAATAATGTAGTATATAATACAATAATGGCTAACGATTATGTGTCTGAATCTATTAGTTCACAAATATTTATGTATCCAAAATTTGTGAATTTATTTGAATTAAGAGTGTTTATAAATATTGAAATATTTTTAAGAAAATATAAATTGTACGACTTAATTTGATATTATTATATGTAAAAAAAAAAAAAAAAAAGTGTAATCTATAATGTAACGTTTACGACTAATGGCCGTTGTCGCCGATGTCTTTTGTTCAATAAAAAAAAAAAAAAAAAAAAAATATTGAAATAATATTTTAAAACTAATATCAACATTTAATCAAATTACCAGATTGAATAAAATATCGATATGTATGTAAATAATTGTAAAAAACTGTAATACATATTAAAATGTTAAGCAAATTGACTCACAAAATGTACTGTGGTTAAGTATTCTAAAAGGTTTTTAGCATATTCAAATTTTAAATACAAATAATATATCCATTAAATATGCCATTATGTATAATATCTAAGAATAATACACACACACACACACACACACACACACACACACACACACACACACACACACACACACACACACACACACACACACACACACACACACACACACACACACACACACACACACACACACACACACACACACACACACACACACACACACACACACACACACACACACACACACACACACACACACACACACACACACACACACACACACACACACACACACACACACACACACACACACACACACACACACACACACACACACACACACACACACACACACACACACACACACACACACACACACACACACACACACACACACACACACACACACACACACACACACACACACACACACACACACACACACACACACACACACACACACACACACACACACACACACACACACACACACACACACACACACACACATACGGGCTTATAATACTCTACGAGATCCACTTGGAAAAGTCGACGTTGTGAGATCCATGACTTTAAATAAGTATTTTTAAACGGGATCAGAATATAAAATTTTAAAAATATATTTGGATATAATATACTCATTATATACACCAACATACTCGTGTTTAAATTATAGTATAGTAGACGTTGTGAGATCCAGTGTGTATTAAGCTTAGTCACTATATCTACACCACCATACGAGATCCTAAAGTGTATATTATTTTAAAGTATCAACTTTATGAGATCCATGCGATGTTGCCGTCTTATGAATTCATACTTGTATACGGTACTAGTACCCTGACCTATGTACTGTTTTAACTGTTCTAAGCCGAATCCACGGCTACCGATCGTCGCCGTAACAATAACGTTGAATCGGTTTTCCGTGACCGTATTGACAGAAATATTATTTTCTACTTACCTGTACTGTAATTTGCTCTTATAGCTCAATCTTTGATAACGTCTTTTAGGTTTAATATCGAGATAACAATTTAAAGCAATTTACTACATCATGTAGTAATGCGACGTACGACATATAACTATTTTGACCTTTCGTGATTTTTAGTGTTGGAACATACCTATCTAACACTTCAGTATAAAACTACTTACCTTCAAATTCATTTCTCAGCTAAGATAAATATGATTCTTTATATTAATAAATAAATTAAGAATTTTTATTTTTAATGTATTTAGGCGTTTTCTTGTTTAATTTAATATATTTTATAAGAACTTTAGGTAATATTCAAACGAAAATAAGATAAGATAAAATAATGATATATTAGGGACTTACATATTAATTAATATTGCAATTTATACTTATACATAAAAAGTCATAAAATAAGTTGATTGATATTAGTTAAATAAATGAGTGTAATTGATTTTTTATCTGAGGAGTGAACTGCTGGCTAAAATTACAATTGACAGATTTTTATGTTTATTTTTGTATCATGATAATTTAACAATTAATAATGTATTAATATTATTAATTGTATAATGTATTAACTAATTATATAATTAATAATGTATATCGTTTTATTAACAATATATTCAGTAAAACAAAAAACAAAAAATAGCTTTAAACATAAAAATAAAAATAATATAAAAAACACTTTTTATAATATTTTTGTTTCTCTTTAAAATAATTAGTAAAAAATTAAAAACAATACAAGTAGGTATAATTACTGTCGGTTTATTACTTTTCAACTTAAGTTGAACTATTCATGGGTATTTGCAATTTTCGATCATTATTAGTCTTTTTTTAAATTAATATCGATAAAAATTTATTTGTTAGGTAGAAATGCTTGAAAATTTAATACAAGGATCTTAACATATTCTTACAATAGCAGTTGAAAAATAAAAGAAATGCATAGTCAACATTTTTTTTACAAGCATTCAAATTTTAATTTTGACAACATACGTAAAAATCACGAAAATTCGCAAATTATTTTAAGCTAGAAATTCATAAAATATTTTCTTTTTAAATCTAAGATTTGAAAATTATTAATAATCTATAATATATCCTAATATATCCTAGGCAGATAAACTGTCTTCGCTCAGAATCGTTTTTCGTATACAATGATATAATATCATTGGATTCAAATTTAATTCCATCCATTACAATAACCCACTTGTAACCTACTGTACAGCAGAGCAACATCCACGACTTACCCGCTTTTTTTTTTATTGATCAAAAGACATCGGCGACAATGGCCAGTAGTCGTAAACGTTACATTGATTACATTATTTTTTTTTTTTTTAGTATCTTAAATATAATATTTTAAATTTAATTGTACTATTCATATTTTCTTGAAAAAATAATAATTTTTGTAGAGATTATTATGGAACAGGGTAAAATACGTAAATTCGCACATAATATAATTTCTGTACCACTACATATATCAAATCTTAACTTTTTGTTACGATTTATGCTGCGCATATTTTATAGTTTAAGCTGTGTATCGTTATATGTACCATGTTAGTTTAATTTTCCATGTTACTATGTAGGTAATACAAGTTAAAACAATTAAAAGTTCAATAATGAACAAATACAGTATCAAGTCTCAAGTAGGTAGCGTAATTAGTTATGATTTCTTTTTCTTAGGATAGAGGGATGAGTATAGTTCTAGGAAACAGTATCCTTTTAAACTTAATAAAAAAAATATAGTCGGCTTGTACCATTTGGTATATAATACAATGCATATGTTAAAATCTTATACTAAAAAATATTTCGATACCTAAATAGTAAACGATCAGATAATAAAAATGAAAATATGTATTAAAAAATAAAATAATAATGAGCATAACTAAAAATTCGTAGAACTGATAGAAATAATATCTATATTATCAATTCTAATTGACAAATAATAGTTTATACAGAGAAGCCTTATAAGTAGTAAGTAGTAAATTATCTTCTTCAATAAATATAAAAATGGATTTCTGTCCATCTGTCTTTTATGCATTCCTAAACGGCTGGACCGATTGTGATAACATTTGGTACAGAGATATATTAGACCATTGATTATAAATATTTATGTATTTATAATCAATGATTAGACCTATGGGCAGAAGATACGCTAAGTTAAAAAGTGGTAGGTCCAACGCCTGGAGGTGCTCCAACGGAAATTTTGAAATTTACGATGAACATTTTTGTTTATAGACAACTGCTTTTAGTTACTGTAATCACAATTAGTTGCTATTGGTTTCAATAATAATAATAATTAGTGCAAAAGTAATTATTAGGTAATTAATATCCCTGAATTTGTTATTATTATTTACAGCATAACTAATCGAAATAATACTTCAATTTCAAACTTTGGGGGTGGTTTCCGAAGGAAAAGTGAATATCCTTGGTGCATTATAGAGGTCAAAAGTAAACTTTTTCCAACAGTTATGAAAAAAATCGAGAAATACAAAAAAAAGTGACAGAAAAACGGGAATTTTTACGCAAAACCAGTTTTCGACAAAATCGATTTTGGTTTTTGATGTAACTTTAAAACAAATGACCATAGATACATGAAATTTTCACCTAATGTTTATATAAGTATATTCTATCCACCATGCAATTTTCAAAAAATTTCGACTTAAGTTGAACTATTCATAGGCATTTCAAATTTTCGATCATTATTAGTTTTTTTAAAATTAATATCGATTAAAATTTATTTGTTACGCAGAAAAGCTTGAAAATTTAATACAAGGCTCTTAACATATTGTTACAATAGCAGTTGAAAAATAAAAGAAATTCAAAGTCACATTTTTTTTTATAAGCATTCAAAGTTTGAATTTTGACAAAATACGTAAAAATCACGAAAATTCACAAATTATTTTAAGCTAGAAATTCATAAAAAATTTTCTTTTTAAATCTAAGATTTAAAAATTTAATACAAGATTCCTTACAAGTTTTTCAATCTTTATCACAAATAAAAATTCCACCGGAAATTCAAATTAAATTTTTATGAGCATTTGAAATTTAAATTTTTACAACATTGGATTTTCACTTTTAGCGATTTCCTTATTTTGGTGTAACTCTAAAACAAATTACCGCAGATACTTGAAATTTTGACTGAATGTTTATTTAGGCGTTTTATATATTTGATAAAATTTTCAAAATATTTAGATTTATTTTGAGCTGTTTACTGACATTTTAATTTTTCAACTTTTTTAGTTTTTTTTTCTATAAATATCGATAAAAATTTATTTGTTCGGTAGAAAAGCTTGAAAATTTAATACAAGGCTTCTAACACATTGTAACAATAGAAGTTAAAAAATATTAAAAATTCGTAGGCACGATTTTTTTTATAGGCATTTAAAGTTCAAATTTTGACTAAATACGTAAAAATTACGGCAATGTTCAAATTATCTTAGATAGAAATTCATAAAAGTTTTTCTTTTTAATTCTAAGATTTGAAAATTTAATACAAGGCTCATACTATATTTTTACAATAAAAATTGAAAAATAAAAGAAATGCGTAGTCACAATTTTTTTTTTACAAGCATTCAAAGTTTGAATTTTGACAACATATGTAAAAATCACGAAAATTCGCAAATTATTTCAAACTAGAAATTCATAAAGATTTTTCTTTTTAAATCTAAGATTTGAAAATTTTTAATAATCTATAATATATCCTAGACAGATAAACCGTCTTCGCTCAGAATCGTTTTTTGTATACAATGATATAATATCATAGATTCAAATTTAATTCCATCCATTACAGTAACCCACTTGTAACCTACTGTACAGCAGAGCGACATACACGACTTACCCGCTTTTTTGTGTTTATAACTAAGTATTAAAAATACAACACTAAGTTTTCCGTAAGTTTTCTTTCAAGTAGCTATAGAGAAATCTCGAAGCGTCATTATAGGAAAAATTTGAGGTGCGTTTGAATTTTAAATTTTTATGAAATAGCGTAACGATAACGATTTATCCTGAAAAGATTTTAAATATTTAATATTATTCAAAAAGTATAAGTCGTAGATAATTGAAAATTTTACCAGTTATTTAGATTGGAATTTTCTTGACATGATTTAATTTTCGAAATATTTTGACTTTTTTTTAGATATTTATAGACAACTGAAATGTTCAATTTTTCTGAAAATTTTTTTTTGAAGTGTCGATAAAATTTTTTCGGCCTTATCAAAATACTTGAAAATTTAATACGAAATTCCTTATAAGTTATTCTTATAGTGATTAAAAAATTATAAGAATACTAAGGCACAACTTTTTTTTATAAGCGTTTGAAGTTCAAATATTGACAAAAATTCGTCAAAACCATGAATATTTGCAAATTACTTTGTAGTTCAAAATTCAAAAAATTGTTTGTATTTATATCTAAGGTTAAAAAATTCAACACTAAGTTTTCCATAAGTTTTGCTTCAAATAGCTATACAGAAAATTTGAAGCGTCATTATAGGAAAAATGTTTTGAGCGTTTGAGTTTTAAATTTTTATGAAATCGCGTAACAATAACGATTTATCCTCAAATCAGGTATATGTATATTGTATATCTATCACAATATAAGGTATTATGAATTAAGATAACTACATGCAATGTTTTTGGAAAAATTGATTACCAAATTAAATTTTTATTATTTTTATTTTTTATTTATTTATTATTTTTAATTAAATTTAATTTTTAATAAAATAAAAAATGTCTTATTTTAAAATGCGTCCTAATTGAAAAATAAAATATTTGTTTCAAAATAGAATAAGTATATGACAATATTTAAATATAATATATCCTACACTGACAAATCATCTCCGTTCAGATTCGCTTTTCGTATACAATGATACCTATCATTGCTTTCAAATTTAACCTACCCTAGTCAGAGGTTCATCCCAACCCCTAATGTACAGCAGAGCGACATCCACTTACCCGCTTTTTTTATTATTTGTTTCCAATCGACGACCAATGAGTTAATTGACACAAATCTACCACAAACGATAACTACAGTAATCGTCAGTGACTCAATGCATGGGCCATATTGGCAGCCAAAAACTATGATTTAAAATGTAAATTCAATCAATATTACCATTTTAAACGAAATTCTAGGCGAAACGACAACATACCAGTCCATCGATATCGTAATGAATCAAGACCGTTATCATCTATAAGTATAAAAACATACTGCTACATAGGTAGCATAATCATACTAATCATAGGTAACGAATTTAACACATAGTTTGAGTAATAGGTAGGATTTTCAACGGGCTACAAAATGCATGGGTTCAGCTAGTACTTATAATATAAATACATAAGTATATTCTACTATGCATAATAACAAGTGTAACTATAGTTTATATTATACAATACATTTGTCAATATATTATAGGTAGGTAGGTATACTATAATATAAATGATAAGTAATAAGTTATAACTTATAACTACTGATAAATGCACAATACAAATTATTGCAAATTACAAGCACAATAATGTATAACTATTATGTCCACTTATAATATTATTGTTATTTTATTTATTATTCTAAAATAATTCCAGAAAAATCATAACAAGTAATGATTATTATTATGTTGCTATTTATATATTATACTCGTAACGTAAATAGACACGGCCCGTCACGCGTAGCAAGTTATCGAATGTGCAGTGACAAACATTGCACTCTGACACTGCTGCTCGCAGATCATACATAAAATAATTATCTAAACTATACAAATTATAAAATATATTAAATGGGATCTCGTAAAGTGCATATACTGCACTATGGACACACAGTGCAATGTTGCCGTTCTCATTAAACGTTACGGAGCTCACAACATCTACTACATGAAACGCGAACATAGACAAAATACAATTGTACATAATAAAATATACACGGGAGAACACACAACATTTATAAAAATAGGTCTTTGCGAGATCCTGTTGTTTTTCGCTGGAAATCGTTCAAGGACACATATTATACCAATATATGGTACAAACGTTGCGAGATCCACCCATTCGGATCTCACAACGAAAACGGATCTCGTAACGCTGCTCGTTTTCCATACGTCGGATCTCCTAACGTACTATAAGTACGGCCACACACACACACACACACACACACACACACACACACACACACACACACACACACACACACACACACACATACACACTGTAAAACAAACATCAAATAATACTACATAATATCGTATTGATTATGTTGTCGAACATTTAGTAATAATTACAATGTTTTAATATACCTAAACTGATATCACAGAATTACCTTTTGGCGAAATACAATGAATTATGCATATATACATAGTACACCATAAAAAATTTAAATAGATTAAATATTAAATGGGATTTATAATTAAAATAATAATTTGATTAAAATGAGATCGCGTTAATTTTCTATTCACTGTAGAATTCACTATTCAGTATTATAAAATGTAATACTATATTAATAATTTAAAAATATTATGAAAACTAAAAATGTAAACTCAATTATTTTACACTTCATCAAATATTTAACAGCGTTTAAGTATAAAAATCGACCGCATGCTTTAATTGAAAGTAGAGGATATAAGCTATACAATTAAATTTACTATATAATATTTTATAGAATTCACTGTAAAATAAGATGATAATAGCCGATGAAATAAGGTTTATGATTTTCGTAATTATATTTAAAGGACGTGAGACTTTTACTATTCCTATGAATACATATTGTACACAATACCATTTCAAAAATGAATTACTTGCTCAGTTATAAATGATTAGATTATGTTGTGTATAATATCATTCATAGTCTATAAGTAACCAAAATTTAAGTTGTCATTAATTAAATATTATGTCATTGTTGTGTTTAATGTATAGATGGGTAATTTATTTATTTATTTGATTGTTTTCAGATTATTTTATTACGATTATTAGTGAAAAATTAAATGTATAGTAGGTACTATATTAGGTGCATTAAATGTTAGATGGTCGATAAATGTAAATAATATTTAAATATGTATATAAACATACAATTGCAATGTCTTAAAATTCTAAATAATTTCACATAAGTAAAAGTTATAACCCAAACCGATAGTCATCTTTACGAATAAAGAATAATTTCATATAAACTATTAACTTTTTCATTATAATAATTGTGTAACACAATAAGTAGCTGCTAAAGTTTATCTGAATCAAAGTTATAAAAGTAATAATATTATGATGCAACTTTTCGTTCTCTCAACTTTTTTTTAAACCTTATTATTATTTAATAACCCGAAAATGACTTTGGAAATAATCAAAAATTAACTTAACCACTAAAAAAGGTATGAGTTTTTTTCACATATGTGAACTATTTTTTGTATTCATCGCTATACAATAAGATTAAAAATAAATAATTCCATGATACATACCAAAAATAAAAAGTTAAAACATTTTTATAGAAGCTAATCAGTGAAAATCGTAACCCAAAGTATTACCAAATCATGCCCAGTGATGTACAAATATGACGAAACGTATACTTTTAAAAAAACTGTTACACACGATAATTTTATGTTTGATGATAAAATTGTCTAATATACAAATGTATTACAAGAATTGCAAGGATTATCGGCTTGACTTATGAAATAAAATATATACTAAGAATTATAATAGAACCAATTTAAAAATAATTATAAAATTATCATCAATCTATTTTGACAACCAGCAAATATTCAAGTATGTACGAGTATCGTATTTATTTCAAAAACATTACGTTGCAATGATTATAAATGCAACATTTTCCTATGCAAGTAGAACACATTTGTTGTGCTTGTTTAAGTGTATGTGTTGTGTAATGTGTGTGTCAATAGCTTTGATTGTTACACAGTCAAAGATTACATTGGAGTGAATAACGTATACTTTTAATGCTAGCCACTTAGAACTGACCAGGAGCAATACTGGTCAAGAGTAAAGAAGATGAATAAGTTGAAAGATTGGCAGTCTCAGCCGGCTTAGCTTTACAATCCATGATAAGTAAAGTATTGTAACGAGTAAAGTAAGGTTAATTATTCGTTTAGAAAAAAACTCAAAAAAAGTAACATATATATGTAGAAATAATTTTAGTGGATCTATTATAATATCTATGTAATATTATATAAGTAAGGAAAGGGTTACTTATAAGTTATATGTGACCGAGAAACTTTACCTCCATTATTTTTCTTAGGCCTTATTAATAAAGGAAACTTTGTATGTAGGAACTACACACCATTACAATTGCAACAAAATACCAAGAATTTACTTTGCAAGAGAAGAACTATAACAACGTTTTAGTCATAATATTCATCGATCGATTTGTATTAACTAATTTATCAAAAGCTTTTGATTTTCGTTCATAAAAATAAAATCGGTCAAATTTCACAACAAAAACTAATATCATACCTCGCATTTTGTTTTGTTATTACGGAAAGTAATTGTAAGATATTAATAAATTCTAATTATAGACTGTATGCCTGGTGTATATTAGAAACGCCAAGTAAGTATTTAATTTGATATATAATCCCTAAAGTGTTTTGTAAGTGGATTACCACTGTTGATCATCGTTATAACTCATAACCATTTTGTAATCTAAATATGGACATTTTTCACTCGCGCGTCAGACAAGATAAATTATTGTACGAAAACATATTTATTATATTACTATAATATACAGCACATAAAATCAAAACCTGCCACGAAGGTATGAAATATAACAGGTGAAAACCTATTAATCGTCACAAAAGTTGTATTCATCAATATCTACCCATTTCTAACGTATAGGTACGTAGTATAGCTAGGGGGGGGGGAATCAAAGCTTCTCAGACTCTTTTTTACCTACCGGCTTCAATTAAATAAATTGATTCAGAATTATCGGTTTTGATATTTCGAATCGTTTAATTTATTCGTCTCATTTTAAACATAATTATTTCGATCATTATTATTTTTTTTTCGTGAATGAATTTAAGATAGCTTGCTGTGAATATTATTTAAAACGAACGAGAAATTGTATACATACAATGAATGTATCTATATTTACCAATAGAGTGTTATATTTTTTATTATCTTGAAAAACTTTACAAGTATAATTTGTATGTGAACACACTATTAATAAAAAAAATACACCAAGCGAATATAACTGAAGAGATGCTCAATAAAAAATAAAATCTTTGAAATAAAGTAATTACTAAGGAAAAAAAAAATTGAAATTAAAGCATGAGAACGTCGTGTTTCGCTGTAGAATATAGTCAAATTATATCAAATTATGTTATCTATATACCTACTTTATTGTCTATATCTTCGTATACACCTAGTATGCATAATAGTTGATGTAATGATATAATCATCAATAGAAATCAATTTCTAAAATAGTGTGAACTTTCAGAGAATTCAAAAAATGTATATGTATACGCATAACTTCAATAGATTATAGTTAGGTATACGTTACAATGTTTGCGCAACATATGATTGGTTAGGTATATCATAATTATTTATAAGTGAAGTACGAAAATGTATCAATTTTATCTTTATATTTAATGACAAGTTCGGGATGGTAGTCTCGTGTCGAAAATCACGTATGTTCATATTTCATAACATATTTAATATAGCATATTATAAAGTATAAACTACTAAAACGTTTAGGAACGTGAATACGTAGAATATGATCATAGTTTATATTGAAGCATTTAGATATCGCTAAAAGATAAAATTGATACATTTTCGTACTTCACTTATAAATAATTATGATATACCTAACTAGCGATATCTAAATGCTTCAATATAAACTATGATCATATTCTACGTATTCACGTTCCTAAACGTTTTAGTAGTTTATAATATGCTATATTAAATATGTTATGAAATATAAACATACGTGATTTTCGACAAGGGACTACCATCCCGAACTTGTCATTAAATACTAAATTATATCATATTATTTATTTCTCTTGCATCTTGATATTAAATTATTTAGAGTAGATTTCTATGCAAGTAATGTTTGAGTTCAAACCTCCAAACAAAAGCCACGGATTTCGCAACTTGTAATGTATATAGTAACTTACTGTAAGAGAAAATGAGAACCTTTACCATAAACGAGCAAAGACCCCATACCTTGGCTGACCTGTTTGTGTATATTTAAAGTTAACTACCGTACATGTAGGTCCATGGACGATTCAACAATTGTTGTAGCGTAGGTATAGGGCTATAAATTATACATCGACAATAGCGTTTCCATTTATTAAGGAACCTAATGTTTTATATTGTGGACGTTGTTAAAAAAAAAACTTCAAATTTAATTAAAACGTGTTTGACTTTTAAATGATATAATTGTGACTTAGTATTATAATTGAATTACAATATTAGTAAACACGATGTTAATATTATACAGTTTGTAGTTTTGTTACATGATTAGCTTAAGTAAAATAGATTAGATATAACGTCAAAATTAATATAATTAAGTTTTAATTGGATTTTGAAACATTAAGAATCGAATAATATGTTTAATTATTAGTCCCCCTCACTCCGAATACCAACAAAAAAGTTGCATGTATCTGACTATTATTCAACTTTGAAATACAAGCCATCCAACTTTACTGAAATAGTTTATCTTACATAAAATGATAAGCAATTAGAAATGCATAAACCTATAGTTTACAGTCTAAAAGTTTTTTCCAAAAAATCTCATGATATAGCAAATATAAAATATTTTCAATGTTTATGTGTTAAATATAAACAAGTTAAAAAAAACACACATTTTAATTTTCTTGTTTTTAAACTATTTTAATACTACTCAGTAAATTATAAATCCACTTTAATTAATGTATAAGCAGTAAATAAGGACAATAAAAAAATAAAAATTAATAATCATAACTATGTATTAATAAGTATAACGGACGTACGAACAAAGACGACGGGGATATAAGGTGTTCTAAATATATGTTTAGAAACCTAAAAACAAGTAGACTATATATTTTATTTAGCTCTTCAATTGTATTTATAAAACCATATTCTTGACTGGTTACTTAGAAAAAAAGAGGGCAAAAAGAAACTTATATTTTTTGAAGTGAAACTTCTTTACGCGCGCTTGGCTTGGGGAGTAAGTTGACGAACGCGTTACGAAAAGTGTGATCAGGCGAGGCGAACGGTAATTGGTGGGGGATATAGGCAAGCGTCAGCAGTTCGCGCGCACATTTTTCTTTCTTTCTCTTACAGCTGGGAAATTAAATATGTGTATACTTCAGTCAGTAGTTTAATTATTTAATTTAATTTAATTTTTTTAATTTAATTATTTAGTTTAATTATTTTATTGTAATTTACTGTAATTTTATTGCGTTTTGAACAATTTTATGAATTAATATTGTTCAATACATTCAATATTTTACGTTTAAAGTGAATAAAATTGTAAATTTATTTTAAAGTTTATGTTATGTGAATTTTCGGGTAAATAATAACAAATTATGGAGAAAAGTGACACAGACTCGAATAATATAAATATTAAAAAATATTAATTATATATTTTTATATATAAATTTATAATAGAAGGTTTACAGAATATAATATAATTTCAGTTGTGTAAATGTAGTAAATTATTATTAGAGTCATTAATGATCATAAAAGTAAAATCGAAATTAATGTATTAGTTTATATATAAATTTAATATATATTATTATATATTATAATATATTATAATATATTATATTATATTATATTATATATATTATATATAATATAATATAATATTATATAATATTATATATTATAATATCAAGTATGCACTTACTTGATCACTATGAAGAAATTAACAAATATAAATTTTATAATTTCCAGAATATCAACAACATTAAAGATGCAATGATTTGGTAAAAATAATTATAATAATTAATTTTATAAATATTTTATAAATTTATATATAAATATATAATTTACAGAATATAATATAACATAACCTCATAACCTTATAAACCACTAATCTTAGCAGGAGATTTCAATATCAATTTCGCATCCGAAGATGGACAACTCTTGATAAACTTTCTACGAGATACATTAGAATTACAAATGAATAATGACCGTAATGAGCCAACTACAAGACATGGAACAACAATCGATGCAGTTTTTTCTAGATTTCTGTCTAATTTTAATTCTAAAATATATGTATCGTATTTCTCGTATCATAAGCCTATTGTCTCGGTTTTACAATCAACCACAGTAATTACTGATGTACCCAATAATGAAAATAACGAATAAAACAATGAAAAAAAAATAAAAGATCTATGCAAAAATATTAATTTACTAATGAAAACATAAAATAAATTTAAATATTTGTAGGAAATTAATATATGTTATGTGCATACATGTATATATTGCACACACACATTCATATATATACATATAGATAGAGCGAAAGAAGTTTCACTTCAGTCGTGCGGTCATAAGCACACTCACTTTTTTTTGTGACAACCGAAGGATAAACATCAGTCAGTCGCGGTCACTGATCAACAATCCCATGGGAAATGCGACAAGTGTAGATATATCCTAAAGGTCAGTGAATTTGACAAGATAAGAGACTAGTTTGAATAATATAACTGAGTTCAATAAGTTGATGTGGTTAGATAAGGTAAAAATAAAAATGAAATATAACATTATATAAATACATTAATATTTGTTTATTGCACTCATTCATTATATATTATTATACTATTATACTACCTATACAAAATTAAACCAATTTTGTGAAACATAGGAGTATTATAATACCTAAAAGCTAAAACACAACTAACCTACAAAAACATGTTTTTTTCATTACAACTGCAAACAAACACATAAATAGTATTTTAATTTGTAATAATAATACCTAAGTATTTTTCGAATCCATTACTGGTTTCGGATATCGAATATCAAATACATATGCATTGAGATATTCGTTTTGATTGGACAAATAAAGTAAAATATGACAGGCACGGCTAGCTGAACCCTAATAGTTTTCACATATTTTTTCAATAACCTCTTTCCTCAATACTAAGTGAAAATGATTACATTATTTCTTTGCAAATGATTAGTACGTCATAAGTGTACATTAATTGTATGATTAAAAATGAGATTTTTGCAACACGCAACCAATTAATGCTACATAAAAGAATCAGTGATAGTTAATAATGAGTCTTGTAAGTTAGGTAATTACAAAACAATAGATTTATAGAGTAAAATAAACAGCAATTTGAATGATATTGGATATATGTCTGATTTTAAGTTTTCAGTAAATGACTGTCTCCAGTTTTATCCTACCATTTCCTATGAAGTTGACCGTCAATTAACTTGAAATAATGTGCATAAAGTTAGGCTAAAGACTAAGTAGCTGAACTTATCATCTATAAATCAACAAGCTTATCACACCTTACATCGATTTTTCCTATATTCTAAGAGAAGTCTAAATTCCAAAAAAAAAATGTTCGCTACTTATTGATATACAAAAAATTACTAAACAAAAACAATTCCCAGTAAAGTAACCAGTGGCGTATATAATATATGCAGGCACTACTTTAGGTGACAACATTTGAGGAGCGGCCAATTTTTCAAGGAATTTTTATTTTTTTTGTATATATTAACGGTATTGCATATTGAATAAGTGATACTTATTATAATCGTTTTCTGTTATTGTAAAATACACAATAGCTGATAAAATTGTTTTTAATTATTGAAGCATTGGTTATAAATTAAATTTGAATTTATTATTTTTAAAGTTTATTATCACCATGACATCGTCTATTGAGAATATTCATGCCAATAATAGTATAATTTAATGTGTATTGAAGTATTTCTAAATATTGACACAGAATCGAGACATTTCTTGAGTTTACCAGTGCCTAATTGTAATACCAAGAGATCGTTTGCATGCCTCAAACGCGTAAAAACTATTTAAGGTCCACCCAAACTGATGAGAAATTAAATAATTTAGTACCGTTCTTGATAGAGAATTAAATGTTAAGTGAATTAAATTTTTAAGATTTAATTGACACACTTGCAAGAACCAAATGTCGACGTAAATCGATTGTCTAATAAATAAATATTAAGTAATTTATTATGTCAGAAATTTAGAATGTATACCATCATTTTTTTATTCCTTATTTTTTTTTCAACTCCAATAATTATTATTATGTTTTTGTACTCAAAATACAAATACATTATTTTTTTGCCTACCTACCATTTTTTATAGAACATATGCACCAATAATATATTGGGGGGGGTAGTGGCCGGGTGGATTAAGGCGTCGCGTCGGTTGGGACGCTCACCGTCGCCGGTTCGAATCCCGGTCATCGGCGGCATCGCTTTCCGGGCAGTTCACGCTGTCTGGAAAGAGAAGCCACCCTACCCCCCTCCAAATACAAATAACAAATAAATAATTAATTAATAATTAGCATTGAGTTATATATAATTGTATTTAATTTATAAAGTATTTTGTTTTTCTGTCGAATACCAAACTAATTGTCGTGTAATATATTATCATCGTAAAAATTATAACAAGTTGTAATGGGGTGTGGGAGCGAACCACCTGCGGGTATGTATTGATTTTATAAATTTAGCCCCCCCCCCCCCCCCCCCATCTAATTTGTCCAAATTGCGTCTATGATAATTACCTATTATTGTCTATTTTCCTTGAACATTGCATAAATAAAAATTATATATACTGAATTATATTATTACTACACACATTCTTATAGCTTTTTATTAATTGATTATCAAATCAATTGAATTTCAATTTTTATAATTATAATATAATTTACTGAATATAATAATATGTAGTATATTATGACATTATGATAGTATATACTTATCATTGTTTTTCATTTAAAAAAAAAATATTATAGAGCATAGATATTCATAAAATGTAATTTTATGATCAATTTTTACTCAAACCATACATTTGTTTATCAACTTACGTTTGAAATATTAAATATCTAAAATTTAAATTCTACTGATATTTTACCTACCTATGATTTTTATCACCATAATTGATTTTTGAAAAAGTAAAATAAATTGTCTACATTTTAACACTACCTGGAAATTAATTATACAGATTTCAAAGTTAAGTTTCCAGTGTTAAAAATTCTCATTCTCAAAATGTAAAATATAATACAAAATATAAAAACTTGCAAAACAAATAAAACGATGATAAACTTCACGCAGTTTTCGTGTTCTAAAGTTCCAATAGAGCATCCCAACATTTCGAGAAAATTTGTTTATTCGACAGGTAATTTAAAAGTTTTCTTGAAGCAAAAAACCAATCTTAATCAAAACTTAATGTACTTTGTGATTTTAGCCATAGATATTTGAAAATATTCTGACATTTTTTTTTCTTCATGAAATAATCATTTTTTAATATTTTAGTTTTTTATCAAAAAAATACTTAAGATAAATAAAACAATAAATATTTTAAGAAAATAAAGATTTATTAACTTTGGAGTAAAATACTTTCAATTTTGTATATATTATATTTTATATTATATTTTATTATGAATATTATGATATTTGAGTTAAATTATATATTGAATAAAACTATAAAAATATTTAAGCGTAAAACTAAAATTAGAACTACATTTTTATAATATGAATATAATGTGGTTTAAAACTTAATGGAATTACCGTCTACTCGTCAAAATGTGAAATATTGTTCATATATAAAATCTTTTTAACATTTCATACACAGGACAAACTATTCAGTTTTCTATACTATTTTTATAGACAAAATATGAAATTTAAAATCAAAATTTTCTAGATCGCTGGAAACTCCAACATAATAAAAAATGAGATGTCGCTGATCTCGCAGCCAAAATATCACCTATCCACTATACCATCATTCACTCAAATTACTTCATCTAGAGACATATACATTATACATGCTTATAAGTTATAACAAATAAATGTCAACCAAGATGGCACTAGGAATGAACTTCACACATGACTAAACTAAATCACATTAAACACAACACTGACAATTGGACGTTCCCTTCCGTAACTCCCAGAATGTCTGTAGTAATTATAACCAGACTCAGAATTGAACACACGCAAATATCCTACAGCTTTTAATAGCCTAGGAAGATCCCCTGATATGCACAACCTGTGGCGTCTTAGCTTCCATCAAACACACCATAGCCAAGTGCAGAATATTCCACAATATTCCACCCGAATCACTTTCAGAAATTCTCAATCCCCAATTCACAACAAACATCATCCGATTCATCACAGTTACCAACCTTCAGAATCAAATTTAAATTTAATGCCTAGAATAATTTCACAATATATTTCTTAATAATTTTATACTTATAAAACTAAATTAACAACAAAGATTATTAAGTGTATAAAAAATTAAATTAGACTAGTAAAAGCATTCAAAATTTTAAGATTCTCTCCTATTAACCATTTTTAGCAACTTCATTTAATTCTTATTCAAATTTAATAAACTATATTGTTATATTTTAAGCCTAATTAATTTAAATTTATGTATTATATAAATATAATTAGATATAAAACTAAATAATTTACCTTAGTTCACCATTTTATCTAAGTACCCTATGTACAAAATATTTGTTTAAAAATATTCCAATTAATATAGTCCCTTATTTCATACAATCGTTTATAAAAGTAGACATATCTAAAACTTTCACCGAAATATTTTCATTGTATTTTATTGTCAATTAAATTGCATTTCACATGCTCTGGTCAATTTAAACAATTGTTTCTGAATCTAATTTATAACCTATCGGGTATCAGTCGATAACTTTTTTTCAATTTTTTCGTTACAAACATACTTTTGAAATTCTTTAAATTAAATATACACGATTAATGCAATGTTAAAAATCAATAATAATAACAGTTTGATTTATCTGGTTAAAGGCCCGTGGCAACTTTTAATTGATACACGAATTATAGCAGATGCTTTGTGCGTCATCATGTATTACTATCTAAAAATTATTTTTCTAATCGATCATGATTAAATCAACATTTTAAAATGAATAATTTTAAATTTAATTTTAAAAATAGCAAAATATATAAAACTTTACTAACAGTGAATATTTACATATATTAAACAGGTCCAATAAAATAAATACAGCAAATAAAATAAATGTGTTTGGAGCTATATGTACCTACTTATTTATTTGTTGCCACGCATTCCAATGATTTCAACAGATGGGTATGCCTTTTGAATTCAAACGTTTGCAGTTTACGATGTGACTCGCCTTTGCAATGTTCATCAACAAAGCACAAGGACAGTCGCTACAAGTGTGTGAAATTAATTTGGAAAATCCACATGGACAGCTATATGTGGTATGCTTACGCATCGGAAAATCTTCTAATTTATCTGTGTACGCACCAGAAGGAAGAAAAAAAATACTGTGTATCAAAATGTATTTCAATAAAATTTCATTCAATTGAATACTTGAATTGTCAGACTTTTCTCAATAAAACGAATAAAATTACATAATAATAAACTAAATTGATTATCAGTGTAAGATTATAACTTAGTATATTTAAACCTTTATCTAATTATATGTACAAAAAAATATTGCTAGCATGATTACAGGTAACGAATTTAACACACAGTTTGAGACATTTAAGAGGTAGGCTTTTTAACGGGCTACAAAGTTAAGGGCTTCAGCTAATAAATTATAAATCTAAACGTTGCTGTCACACTCTTAATAACAAAGTTAGGTACGTCAAACCGTATAATTATTTTAATTTAAAAGCATTTATTTTATATCTTTATCTAAAAATAATTTTAAAACGTAATCTCCTGTTGATTCAAACAAAAATAAATAGTATATTAATAAAAATTAAATAATGTTTGTTATTGCAGTTTTATTTATATTAATGCATTATTCAAATTAATATGTAGTTCAAAATCATTCGTTTTTTAAAATCACCTAAAAATATTATTTTTTTACGTGATTATATTATACTTTTAAATATAAATAATTAATAAATGAGAGTGCAGCTTTTAATTCTGTTAGGAATGTATGTTTATCAATATTTTTATAATTAAAAGTAAGATTATTAGACAAGGAATAATAAATTATAATAAGAGCTTAGGATATGTTAAGGATACACCATTTATTTTTATTATTTCGAACTTGAAAGTTATGATGTATAAATAAGCTATCTATTCGATACAGTTCAATAAAATGTTGAAAGAATAGGTATACTATTTTATGCTATTGATCAACGCCGTTTTATTAGTTTCGGTGTAACTGGCTTTGGGTGAATGTTCAGTGTGTGTTTGACATTAGGGCCACGTACGTCAGTGGTGTCAGATACATAAATTGTCTAGTGGTCAGTTGTTTGGACTCAAATATTATCATCATTATAGTGCAGTGGCACAGGATCACGTGAATCACACAAAAACATTATTATATACAAATTATTAGATTCATATAGTGATTAACTATTATACACATGATCTGTAATAAAAATAAAATCATAAATTACGTATATTGTTAAAAAAAAAAAAGAGTTTTTGTAGATTTTCTTGTTGAGCACTGTGTGTATTAACGAATAAATAATTCGGGAGGCATACACTTTTTATGCTCCAGGAGGCACAATTTTACAATTATACATTGGTACCTTGTGGCTTATACATTTTTTGTGCTCCACCATATGTGAACCTCATGAGTCACCACTGCTATATCATAATAGCATAATTTATTTTGAGATACTGAAAAACTGAACTCACCACATGAATGTAGCTAAATTGCCTATTTATAACGCCGTGCTGTTATAATTTTGTTTTTGAAATATTTGAAAAATCTTGGGGACTTGATTCTGCTGTTTAGTAGATTTTGAGTGTATCTTATCATTGACCGAGTAACATTGTATTTTATTTTAAATTTTAGACTAACTTTTTCCTATATAATTCCTATAACTTCTGATTAAATGATTACCTACTCGATTAAATGATTTACAGATACTTAGTTTTTTATTAAAAAAGTATATAATTAAATTTTAATAACACTACAAGAATATAATAGAACATTATCGTGGAGGCGTGAGTAATTGGAGCATGTAGTATTGTAGTTATACTATTTAGTAGGTTTTGAATGTACCTCGTCATTATGTAGGTCACTTCGAGGATACATTAGTCTACGTTTTACGGATCACAACTCAATTTTTAGTTATTCGAGCTTTGGACTTAGGTCGTGAATTCGAGTAGACATTTGATTTCACTTAAACTTTAGGCTATGGTAATGACTATAACTAACCACCTTCTATACGAAACAGTACGCAAGAAATTTCCACCCGCGGTCGTTTGTCCGTCGGATTCATTCAAGAGAAATGGTGATGATGGAGGCCTTAAATCTTCAAGCGTATCTCTTGACTTATTCTTAGAGTTAATGTAAGATACGCTCTGATTGTAGCCACAATGCTCTGAATAACTAGTGAAGTAATGTAGAATGATGTGTGTGGATTCGTGGTAAAATACTCGAGATCAATCAAATTATTTTGAAATTTGATTGTGGGCAGAAAATAAAAATATATGTTATGGTAAAACGTTTTAGTTCTTTACAGTTTATATAATATTTGAATAACATCAAAATGACTAAAATCTATTGAATAATTGTTATTTTATAATATTATTTGATTTTGTCAGAATTTTAACTAGATACACACATAAATAAAATAAACCTAATCTGTCAAGCCCAACTAATATAATGAAAACTCATGATGAACTTGTATAAGGTTTTTGAGATTTTTAATATAGGTAGTAACAACAACTTTAAAACGTTCAAACATTTATGATGTGAAAATAAAATATTATGAAAAGTATATTATGATATCCATACGATAATAATAATAGTAAGTAAATGTTTCAAGTACCTATTTAAAGTTATTATATGACCTAACATAACGATTGGGAGAATTTCATGAGTCATCATTTTATTTAACATATTGCTTCTTGCTTTTATAATCAATAAAGATTTTTGTATGACGCAAAACCTTTATAGTTGAAGATTTATTTACCGAAATATAAGGCGCATCTAAATAGCAACTCGCGTTATTTAACGCATTATAGAACAAGATATTCCAATATGTTCACCAATAAATTGTACGTATCGTAGTAGGTGTCAGCTGAGGCAATGGAAGTTTGTTAACCCAACCACAAATGTTGGAAACTTGCAAGTATTTAGTACGGAAACCCGATTTTAATAAGAACTCGTATTCTTTATATTCAATTTAGATAGAATAATCCAAATAAAAAAGGGTAATTGACCTGAATCTGACGGGCGTTGTGAGTCCAAAATAATTAAATGATCATTTTCTTTTAGTAATCAAACATTTTCAACTAACTATCACAGTTAACCGTTTTAATTATTAGACCATTTTCAGAAGTAGATTCCTATCATGGAAATAAAATCGCATTTTAACTTTGAGAGATAAAAGAACATTTTAAATATCTACATATTACCTATTGATAATTTAGGAACGTTGACATAAAACGAATTGTTAGTGACGTCGTCCTAGACACGAGAACGCTATGAGACAGGATGAACTTTCTAAATGAGAAGCATAACTAATGAACAATTTACATTTATTATAAACAGTTCTAAAATACAAAAATAAAATAACTGGTTTTTTTTTAATGTATTATCACAAAAAATCAGCCCCTATTGCTTTTACTTATTGGTTATTACTTTATTATTTTATTACTTTATATTTAAATTTAATACATTAAATTATATTAAATTGAAAATGTGTAGTATTATTATAAAAAGTTCATACTAGTAACATAAGTTATAATGTTAGATTTCATCCACGTGCATTAAAACTACAATAAATGGATTTTACTGGAAAAAAAGTACTATAGGAATACGACTTAAAAAGTTATAATTATAAAGAATCAATTAACTTTGAAATCAAATATTAAAATATACAACATAAAATCGAGCTAATTTTTAACTAAGCAATTTTTAATTCAAGTGCATGTATTTTAAGTAGGTACGTAAAATAAAAATAAAGTAACCTCATTACTGATTTTTGATTAAAAAGATAACTTGATATCTTTAAAAATGTTGAAAATGTTTTTCTAATTATAACAATTTGAAAAAGTCACAAAGAAGTGTTTCAAAATACATGATGTACATTGTACAATCAGTGATTGGTGTAAAACTAATTCCCTATATATTTTACTATAAAATATTTTTATTTTTTTTTAAAGTTACTGTAGGGTCTTATATACCCCATACTACTCGGTAGTTATATTGTTCTTTTTGCTTTTGGCCTTAGCATATTTTGTAATAAATGTAAATAAATTAAAACAATTTGCAAATTTTTGTGATTTCAAAGTGATCTTCAAACAAAATATAAAATATGTTTTAAATTATTATACGAGTAATATAAAGATTAACTTAGAAAATATATTTTATTAAATTTAAAAGCTTTTAATTTCGATAAAAACATTATTAACATAAATCAAAAACTAGATTTAAATACCAAATATACCTTACAGTCAAAAATTAATTAACTCTCCTCCCCCCCTCCACAAACAAAAAAACAAATAAATTAAATTAAATCCGATTAGATCTAATTTTCTACCACAAGATACCCTATAAGTAGTTGAAGATTGCAAAAATGTTGTTTCTATAGACTGTATCATTATACTCATTTAAATTAAAAGAAAAATAATCAAGTATTCACATTACTCGAAATTAAAAAATAATTGCATTAAATACTCTTTCATCAATGCACTTAAAACCTAAATTTCGGTTTTACCTATTTGTTTTAATTTTAGCCGGACATTATAGTAAGTTATAGTAATACTACTCAATACTTATCTTTCAAAACTCTGTATTGTATCAAGATTCATGCGTAAAATCCTCACAGGTTAATTTTCGATTATTAGATCGTTTACAAAAACATGTGGATAAAAAAAATATATTGGCATTATATTTTCTTTATTATGTTTGATTTCAAAATCAAATTTTTTTTTTAAATAATCTTATAATTTTATCTAAATTACTTATTGTATTATGTTATACAGATTGTATATTTTTTCTATTTTAATAAAAAAAAAAAAAAATAATCTTACAATCTATTAAGATAACCCCCGATTGATTAATTAACACTTATTTTTATTTATTTACCATAATAATTATTCTATACCTATATTTTATTTATGTTATTTATTTTATTTCATGCATTTAAATTCAAAACGAACTAAAATTTTAATTTAAATTCAGAAGTATTATTATTTATTTTTCTTAGGAAAAACACGCGGTAACATAGGCAATTAGGTGTGAGGTGGTACAGTAGGGGTTATTTTTGTGTGTTTATTTGTAGGTTTTAAGTTGATAGAGTTGTAACAAATCACGGTGGTCACTCATCCGGGAGCTAGCAACTGCAGCCGGTACGTAAGCTCAATGCGTTTCCGCAGATTGAGCGTGCGACAGCACCTCTGCACCAAGCCACAGTATTATTATTATTATTAACACAAGTTCTAATAAATTTATTCCTAGTTAATATATTTTCCTGTCAAACATTTTTATAATTTTTAATTGGGAGTATTTCGATAATATAATGTAATAATTATCACTCTCGTGGAACGTTTATATTAACATTACACTAAACAAGAAAACTCAAATATCGTAAATAATTATTATTTTTGAAATGAAAAAATAAATTAAATGAATTGTTTAAACAAGTAGAAATGTCAAATTGTTTTATCAAAATTGCCCGAATAATTAAAAAAAAAACAAAAGAGTTGAATAATAATATGATGTTATATATTGTATATAAATTAAATTTTGAATATCTTCCATACCTATTATATTTTTCAATGCTCCCAAAATTATTTTTAATTTGATTATTGGAAATCTAAATTATTTTTAAAATATAATAGGTATAAATTAATTCGAATTTCTGAAAAATAAAGCGTATTGAATATTTATAAAATATGTTTATTTAATAAAACTAAAAATATAGCAAAGAAAGCTAGTGTCTAGTGAAGTAGGTATAATTGTATAATTTAATTATTTTTCTCATTGTAATGTGTTCATTGGTGTGTACAATTTTACCTAAACAAAAATACTATTTAAATATATAACAGCTTTTACATAATCGTAAATATTAGTTTACATTGATTTTTATTCAGGTAATAGTAAAATATTATGAATTCATTAAAAATCTAAAAAAAATTGTTATTATACTTGAGAGGGCAATCTTCTAGACATTGACCACCTATAAAAACATTTGATCGCCATCCACAAATAAGAATAATTGTTTCAGTTTAAGATTACATCAAGACATCAAGTAGATTAAAATAATACCTGACACTATCGGACCTTGTATTCGGTGACCAATCCTTTGAATAAGTAAATCTTCGGCTACCACCGGTCCTCAAATTCCTCGCGTCGTTCCATCGAATGAAATGATGTTTGAACGTGTTCTTAACTTCAGAATTAACAAAGCAGTAAAATATTGCTACCATAAAGCCCTGTGCAAATAAAAATTAATCACAAACATGTAAATTTAAACTAGCATTGAAACATATTACAACATTGCTTTGAATGTATCAAGGATAAAAAGAAAATACATTTGTTTTATCTTTAGTTAAAATTAATTAACTAAAAATTCTTTTTTTAAATTCATTATTTTATAATTTTAAACAATAAGATCGTTACTTTAAAAAATAATATTCAGTTTTAACATTATTTATTAAATATTAAATATAACGTGCATTATACATTTATACTATACTCTTACTCGGATAGTCGGATTAAATTATACTAAGCAAATCAATTAAATATCAGTCAAGTGTAATTCCAAACACCTGAGATACCTGTCTGATATTTTTACGAAATAATAATAATATTTTTACCAACATTTTAAGCTTACCTGCATAGACAAAAGTGTAGCTCTACCATAGGAATAATAGTTAGCGTATGTACCGGATTCCGTAGGGCCAACCATGGTTAGTATGTACGTAACGCCTAATAATGGTATAAGAACTAACAAAGCTTTACTGGCTTTTCGGTATTGTTGAGTTTCAGCCGAATTCGCTGATCTCAGCTTTGTTATTAGTACCTATAAGTGTAATACAATGTTATAAACACGTTTTCTTTAAAATATAATAGTTTATTTACCCCCAAAATATGGCATGCTGACATAATTATACATCTAGTTGTGTCAATAACTAAGTATTTAATTATAATCATATCACCAAAATATGTATTCAACTCATCATACAAATATTATATTAAATTAATAAGTTTGTAAATCATATTGCCATGATTACATCCAAAATTACGAGAATATACTACGTATAAGTATTAAGTAAAATAGATGGATATATAACATAAAAAAGAAAATAAGTTGGCACCACTCTGCTATATATAATTAGGTGTCATTATTTGATTCACTGTAATAGATAAGCTAAATTTGATTTCAATGAACAATGATATTATATAAAATATTGTATATGTTACTGGAAATGTATTAAGTTCGGTATTATAAAGAAACCCTAGGTATTCTAATGAACGCCAAAAAATGAGCAGGAAAAGTACAAAATGTAATACAATGACTAATAATAAGTATTATATATATTACCTAAATATTAAATAAGTTTATATTATTATAAAACTATGCATACAAGTTATTATTTAATAATTATATTATTCATATTATATTACATTTTATTATTATTTTATGAATAAAAATTAATAATTTTTAATGTTGAACTTTACAAAATTCTAAAAACCACACATGAATCAATTGATCACAGCGATCGTGAGTTCATGTCAAGATGAAAGTTGTTTTTTTAACAACATGAAACTTTGTAAAAAAAATATTTTCAAAAACATTGATACTTTTTGAAATAATGAGTGGTTCATGATAAAAAAAATACCCTATATATAAAATTATGTAAAAAGGTATTGAGATAAAAATGTAATTGTTAGCGAGTATTTTTTTATTTTTTTTTTTTAGTCATATTATGGGTTGGTTAAAACGTTTGCCCCCCCCCCTCTCAAAAACTAAAATAACGCCACTGCTAAAATCGTCAAGTAAAAATAAAAATATTTAATTAACAGTCGTTTATTTTTTGGCATTTAAAATGTAAATACATCAGGTAACCATAATTTCAAGGATCCTCTGCATCTTCACACCTTTTAACTTAAGTTTATATTTTTAAGTATATATAATATTGTACATTTTAAAAGTGAAAACAAAATTCAACTTGAACAATGAAATTTCGAAATACCCAACACACTAGATGCAGCCCTCGGACCCGACGCAACTACTACCACACAAATCCTTAAATTTCTAAGCAAAACAAATCTGTATAATAAAATTTAAATCTAAAAAAAAAATTATTTACAAATAACTGTAACTAATGGCCTTTGTCGCCGATGTTTATAAGAACAATAAAAAAAAAATTCAACTTACCCACATGATTTTTGATAGAAAAACTAAGTTTACTATCAACACTATTATCGCCGGCCCTTGGTAGATCCAATCATGCACGGGATGTGGTCGTGTCATCCAAGTACAAGAATCGCTTATTTCCTATACCAAAAACATAAATATGTGATCTAAGTTTTCTACTATAGTATTATTTAATATTACAACTAGATAACAACAAATAATTTAATTTAAGAATGAGTTAATATAATTACAATAAACCATAAATCATGATGAATAATAAAAAGGACTAAATTGATGTTATTTTTTTAAAATTATTAAATGTCAAGTAATAGTAAAAGTAAATATATATTAAACTTAGCAGAGTTGTTAAATATCTCTTAACCCCTATACCATACCCAATGATAACGTTTTAATAGCTCAGCATAGGCGTTAATACCTATACATTTTAGGTTCTGAGTGAGTGAATTTATAATTGATTCATATTGTGTACATCGTATATAGCCATTTGGGACGGGGTTGGTAAATTGAGACCCAAATGACCCTAACTCGGTAAATTGAGTCCCGGGGAAAAATAGGTAGTAGGTAAGTTGGGTCCCAAAAAAAATAAGGTAGTAGGTAATTTGAGTCCCAGGGAAAAACTATTTATATGCATTTAAAATTTAAAAATATGCACTATAAAATTGTTATTTGTGATTTGTGGTCATTCATTGACTGCATGTATATGATTTTGAAAATAGCAACATGCATTTTTATTAATTATATAATTATTTTTTATGCAATAAAAATGCATGTTGTTGAATTGTTCACAAATCATAAACACAAATTTTATAGTGCACATTTTTAAATTTTAAATGCATATAAATCGTTTTTCCTTGGGACTCAAATTACCTACTGCCTTATTTTTTCCGGGACTCAACTTACCTACTACCTATTTTTCCCCGGGACTCAATTTACCACTTTCGAAATGTACCAAACTTATTTCGGACTCAATTTACCTAGCCCCATTTGAGATTATCATTATATATAGGTACATTATGTATCACGTGACTACTGATTATAATTTACAGTATCCAAAAGTTACATACTCACATATTACTTTTAGGTATATAAATATCCTTATAATTTTTTTTTCAACAGTTCCAATAATCATATTTTTCAAAACGGTAAAAAAAATTATTAAAACTAGGTGAAAATCGACCAAGTTAAAGCAAAACATGATTCACAAGATTTAATCAACATCAATTGGAACGCAGATTTGTTAAATAATCTAAATATTTAATTATTAGTAGAGTTTTACCTAAGTGTTTAAAACACTAGTGCAACACAAATATATATATTACAACATTATGACAAGAAGACTAACGTGATTTTACCTATTCCTAAAAATTGAGACATTAATCTATTTATATTATATTGTACAATAGTTTTTGATGATCTGGATACTCAATTTTATAACTTTGCAGCTTATCTGTAACTTTCATTACCTATTTCAGGAGAAACATTTTATCATATCAATATAATCATATGCTGAGAACGTATAAATTAAACGTATAATGTAAAACAGAATAGGCACGAAATATTTCGTCATAAAGAAACAAATATGCCAAATTGATTAAATCATCTTATTCATGCTTTGCTAAATGACTATTATTTTTATGAAGTCAACAACTTAATTTGACTCACTTTAGTCAATTTTTGTTCAATTTCAATATTAATTGACTAATTAATAAAAAAAATATTGTGATTCTTTTATCATTGAACACTCATTATTTCAAAAATTACTAATGTTTTTGAAAATATTTTTTTACATAGTTTCAAGTTGTTCAAAAACCAACGTTTTTATTAAAAAAATTTATTTTAAAATATTTTTTATCCTCATCATTTTTTAAGTTTTTTACTTTTTTGAATGACAGCATAGAGTTTTAATTTCATATTCCAAAGCAAAATATTTTTCTAAGTATTTTAATTCATAAAAACCGAATTTAGGATGAGTAGTTTATGAGTTATAAGTATTTAAAGTTTAGAATGACAGAGTGGAGTGGTACGGGGTTACCCCGCAAAATATTTGTCTACTACTCTAAACTTGTCTAAGCTTGTCTAAACTTTAAATACTTATAAATCATAAACTACTCATCTTAAAAATATTCTGCTTTGGAATATGAAATTAAAACTCTATGTTGTATTCAAAAAAGTAAAAAAACTTAAAAATTATAAAGATAAAAAATATTTTAAAATATATTTTTTTAATAAAAACGGTTTTTTTAACAACTTGAAACTATGTAAAATAATATTTTCAAAAACATTAGTAATTTTTGAAATAATGAGTGTTCAATAATAAAAGAATCTCCCGGTATGTTTAAAATAACAAATTTTAATCTTATGCCATTTAATTAAAATTTCAATATGTATCCCTGTAAAACAAACCATATTATATAAATATATTGATTTTCCACGAGGATTCAATGGTGATACGTGACATACGTGACATTCGTGACGTATTGTATAGAATTTTACTAGCGCATTATATATTGTATTTTTTTATTGAATAAAGTTTTACCGACGTATATCATAGTAACTTAGTGTTGATTGATACATTTTTTTTACATTTGAAAAATATATAATTTAATGTTATAATAATAATTAGAAAAAAAATATTAGTAATAATAGATACTATCGGCTAAGTTTTAAAATATTTACAAATCAGAAAAAAATTAAAATTAAATAAATAATAGCTTTAACATCAAGTCGTGTGGGCGTCCACATTTGAATCGGCATACAGAAGGTTGGTCACTTAGTCTATAAAATTTCATACTGTGAGCAGAACTGATGTGTCTAAGAAGTTGATAATTAATTTTTTTTATACTCAGTTATTTTGGGTAGCTGGAAGTCTTTGTAAGGTGCATCATTACGAGCATATATTGTAAGAACAATTTAAATAAAACAAATAATAATATTGCTGATAACTACACAATTATTTGATGAATTGTATTTTTTAATAAAAAATAGACAAATCTAAATAATAAAAATAAATAAAAATAATAAAACAAAAATCCTGGTGACTGATGTTTTGTATTCAAGTCATAATACAACTATGTCTAAAGCTAATAAAAATATTTTATTAGGTAAGTATATAAAAAACAGTGTATATAATATAAATTAAATATTACCAATAATAATTAGAAACAGTATTAACTTTCATACTGTTAATTGATATCAAAAATGAAATACTTAAATAGTAATTAAAAAAAAATAAAAAACTATAATTTGTAGGTAAATCGAAGGCATAGTGCATATATTATTTACGATTAGTACACTTATAAAATAAATTAATGCTCAATTATTTATAGAGTAAGTAAGCATCAGGTAAATTTGATAAACTAGACACGAGGCAACAAAAGAAAAATATAAAACATTAACTTATAATTAGGTGCTAACTTCAGATCCTACTCTCAACAGCTGATATGCATTCCAAAATTGATTGAACCAGATATCTTGATAAGATGTCTTAAAGTTGGCTCAATGGCACACGCTTAACCTCGTATTGGATCACAAGAAAAACCATTTAATGTTTGATACGTATTGACACGAGAAATGTGCTTTTAAAATTGCTAGCAACTCTAAAACTGTTTAATACGAAACAGCACGCATTCCTGTACACTCCCATGAATTCCTTTTTATCTAAGTGAGTGAAATAGAACATTTCTACCATCTTTACAGTAAGAGATTTTGATACATTTTAAAACATTAAGATATTTTAATGGAAAAATAAAAATAAAATATTTCAAATGTCTAATAACTTGTCTATGAAATTAATTATAAATATTTATATAATATTATGCATTGCAATTTTCGATTTATTTTTTTACATTAATTTCAAAACACTGCATTCTACAAAATTATAATTTATATAATTTAAAAGTATATAGCAAATAAGAATATTTGTATTATATAAAATAATATATGAACACAACTAATATTATTTTCTTACGTTATGCTGAACTTAAATTACCTATGTAATTTGAAAAATAGAAAATTTTATAAATATGAATAGACATGAAATTATTATTATTAAAACCTGTTCAATTAAATATAACTATCTCAATCTGGACAAAATACATTATGTAAGTATAATTTATATAAAATGATATATTGCATGTCATATAATATATATTATTATTTTTTGCTTTTCTGCCCATTGAAGCTTTTTACAGGCTTGCAACTTCTAATGAAAGATATTCAACAACGTTCTTTCTTTCCGTTAAAATATTTAAATCGCTTATAATCACGCGGACCATCCGTCATTGACGTAATCGTCCTATCGGTCGTTTTCTATTTACCTTATTAGTAAGTACTAGTTTAATGAATTTCCTCTCTGCAGTTCATATAAGTCCAGCCATTCCAACCTTTTTTTATTTTACAGAACCTCGTAAGTCGTGTGCATTTTATAGTCTGTTTAGTCTACATTCATTTTCCACTCGTATTCAACCATATTAAGGTTAAGGTTCATTTTTTTCAAAGTATTTTCCTTTCAAAAGCCATTAATTTAGTTTCATTAACTTTCGTTATAGATACATCAATCACAAACCGGGCATTTTTAAAATATCGAAATATTATTTTTCTTTCCTTATTAGTATATACGCTATTTTTACGATTTTTTTGCAGTGGATAAGAATTTGTGTGACCAAAAGTGTTCAAATATATCAAAACAATTCAAAGCACTGGTATGATGCTATAGTAGTCTATCGAAGGGGTTTTTATTCTCCCTCAAACTAAAGGTGTATGAATGTTCATATTGTATACAAAAATACGTACAAATAGAGCGTAAAAGATTGGTAAAAAAGTTCAGATTTCTTAAGTGACGGGTTAGTGTGACGTTACGCCAAACCTCTGAAGAAATTTTAATATATCTAAGCATTCTAAACTACTCAACCTAACCACAACGTACAAATTCATACAAATTTAAGGAAAAAAATTAAATTTTCAATATTTTTAAAATTGTGAACCAGTGGACATGACCTTATCTCACACATGTACTTGATAATGCGGCATGAGTACTAAGAAGGCTGCAATACATAAAGTTAGTATTTTGTACCTCTTGAGAGGAGTTTAAATGAAAAATGTTTACTAATTGCGTAAACCCTAGGCTTGCTGCAATTATTCTAAATTTTATTCCGTTATGCGAGTGCTTATATAAGTAGTTTATGACAATACCTTTAAGTGTTTCAAATTCTCGACTAATAAAAAAGATAACTAACCAATCAATTTTTATTTATAAGACTAATACCTAGTTGACTTTCCTGGATAAGTTTTCTTGCACTTTTCTCAATTCCTATTTTAAATTATACAAGTGTCAACATTTATCACCCTATTATACTAATAAGGTTATATTCCCTACAACTTCAAGTTCCTGAATTTCTCACATATCTCACATAATTTTCTTAACAGATTAAAAGTTACCTCTGGGTAAATACGTATTATCTTATCTGGATCCTTTGTTGTTTTTTTATGATGACGTTTGATTTAATTCGTATTTTTTTAATTCGAAATTGAGCGTATTACTCCAAATTATATGTAGTAGGAATTTTTATCATTTTTTCTTATCACTTTTTAGCATTCATTGTTAAATTAGTAGTTCTTTCTTTTTTTAAATTTATTTCAAGGGTTTTTTTCTGTTTTATGTATTGATTATTTATTACTATACACCTAATACCAGCTTATAATTATTATACATACCTATAACATACATTATTTATGAGTAGTAAAAAAAATGTATTAACACAGTAAATATCTGTATATCATTAATGAATTCAATATATTATATACACTAGAAGTTCATTTAAACACTTTTTTTTTTAAATATTTAATATTCAATTATATAATACTATAAAGACTCAGAAAAGTTATTTCCATCGATTTGATTTCCACAGAATATTATGAATACTTAGATACATTTTATTTAATTTAACTTTTTAAAAGGTCAACACCTACTTTAAATTTTTAAGTGCTACTTGACCCTTTTACAAACTACTCGAATGACGAATACTTTTAAGACGTTGACGGATCATTTAAATATAGCATTAACTAAGTATAAAATAAAATTCACTACGAATTTAATCAGTTTTAAATAAACATGTATTACAAGAGGTTAAACACGATTAAAGTAGGTATCTTAAACGATGGTCAATGATTCGTTTCGGTTTTTGATAAATTTATCAAAAAAAAAAAGCTGAAAAATAGATTTTCTTAGTTTCTATAAATTCCATCAAGCTGTTTTTATTAGTATGGGGCGCACTTGAATTTGTAGTCCAATCAGCTATTTACTTTTGCTCTTCTAACTAATATGAGTTTAACCATCAAAAGATCACTTTATTCTAATAAAAATCTATCCAAAAAGTCGATAGTTCAAAAAATCTTGAAGTTAATTGAATAAAAATAAGATGGAAGTTTTAATTGAATTGATACAAACCTATTAAAACAATTCTATTTGATTAGGTATCTAAATCAATGCTCTGAAGGTGACAAAAACTCAGGCAGTAAAAGGAGAAGAAGTCAATCTGCTGTATAATAAGTTTGTATCTCATAATTGAATTAGTCACTGTAATGAATCTGTTAAATGTGAATTCATTGAATACCTATGAAAAACTATTCTAAGCGTAGATTTTGTGTCATCCTCTATATTTAATGTTTATGGATATTTCATACATTATTATATAACTAAAAGTTATTTATTTTAGTTTCTGAGTGGATCAATGAATATATACGTTTCATAGTGTGATATTATGACCTTTTAGAGCTGCAATAAATATAATACTTTGAACATTTAAAGTGGTTTCTAGTAAAAAATTGGATATGATAAATAGTCATTTAAAGTAATCTCTATTATTCTTTAGTACTTTTCAAATCAATTTGCAGGAAAAAAATTATTATTTTTTCAAAACCAGTTTTTGACGAAATCGATTTTTTAATTAGTAAAAACCGATTAACTGGGCCTTGTATATAATATTTATATAAGCTTTCTATAAACGCGATAAGACTTAAAATATTATTTCTTATTTTATACTACTTATAAACAATTCAAATAATTAGTTTTTTAAAAATTATATATGAAAACATTTTTGCTTTTAATAAGTCAACAAAATGTATAATGTAATACGAAATTCTACAGAGGTTTTTGGATACGATATGCCTTTAAAATTCACACCTAAAACTATATAATTTTGAAATATGTGTTTTTAACTTAAAAATCCACATTTTATACATACTTACTTACATTTCACCTTTTTTTTTTATGATTTCGATTTATTTATTTTTAAAATTATTTCATTCTATCTGTGATGACTTCATTATACTATTCATATTATTATATAAACATAAAAATATTCATAAATAATAAAATAGATTCAATAATCTTTATTTGCAAACTCCACATAAATCATAAATTAATAATCCATTAATAACACCATACAAATATTCAATTATTGTTAACTAATATAGTCGTATGTATATGCAAAACAATTATTTCAATATAAAACAATTACACAATGCAGAGTAAGTAAACATAATACCTAATATATAGGTACAAGATATACATTTTTTATTAGAAAAAGCATTTGGCTTTTAGATTGGTTATTATTTACTGACATATTAATATTATTTTTTTATAAATACATTAAGTCATTATTATTTTTAAATATACGATCTATATGACTTTACAGTAAAATAGTAAAAAAAATTGTTTTGATGAATTTTAATAAGTACTATTAGCTTAGTAGGTACGTTATTTGACCAAACGAAAACATAATAGTTACATAATTATTTTCAATCGTTGAAAATATAGTTTTATAAGGTTTTGTATTACCATCCCAATGATTAAAAATTACGAAAAATAAAAAATTAGTTTATCAATGATATTTTTAAAACTGAATTGCTAAACACTTGAACTTTGAGAGAGCAAAAACATATTTTTTTTATTCTTATAATATTTAGATGAATTTGCAAATTATTAAAACATTGAGCTTACCTCGATTCCAACTGGTATTGGTGTGATGAACTTAGAAACACCCCAAACAATCATAATTATCAGTGGGAATCCTGTAACATAATAATTGATATCGGTCACAAACCACAGTATCATAATATTAACATTTAAACAGTCATAGAATTTTTTAAATATTAAAATATAAATTTATAAATATAGATATTTGTTTTGCATACACAAATGTATATCATCTAACTTTAAACTGGTTTGAAATTAAGCGTAACATAGAACTAACATTCTACTAATATTAGGAAAGAAAAATATATTGATGTATGATGTATACATATTATTATAAAATAATTTAATAAGGTATAGCCATTTGGTACATAGTACATTAAAACTAAATAAACATTTTTGCTTATGAATCAACACAAAATAATAAAGCTAGGTATATAGTAAACATGATTGTAGTATTTTTTTTAAATAGATTTCTAATTCAAATCTTTACAACTTCCGTCACTTGTATTACATAAAAATAAAATACCTAATAAATTTTTTTGAAGTTAAATTTCAAATTATGTAGAATATCAATACCTATATAATACCTGTGTCCTGTATGACTATATTAGGTATACATTAATAAATCAGTTTATTAAAAAAAGCTTTGTCACTGTAATTTTAAGGTTTTTCATAATTTCACATTTTTTTCAAACGTGACGTGCCTAATCTAACTACACAAAAACCTGAAATCTTGTCAAGTAGAATATAAATTGTAAATTTAATCTCTTATTTGGAATATATTGATCAAGTAAAATGATTTTACACATCATATTAAACTAAATGAAAACTTTTTCTAAGGAAACTATAAATAAAAATATACATCACACAGTAAAAATATAGATTATTTGTTTATCAAGAATTAAAAATTATCAAATACTCGTAATATAATATAAATTGTATTTACTCTTAAAAACTTAATTTTAATTGATTAGATTTGAAGATAAAAGTATCATTTACTAATTGGTATTTTTTTATTTTTTTTTTATTTTTTGTAATGAAATATTTAAAATTTTTATTGTTTATAAAATATTATAACCATTAAATATTTTAAAAATCTATAAACTATGACGTTTATTTAAACTTTCCAAGAGTAATTTATTCATGTCTTTAGAATTTTTACCCAAAAGTGACAAAAGAGCATTTAATACAATAATACACCATAATGTTCAATATGAATAATTATTATCAAAAATCAAGATGATTTTATGTGACCACCAAAATCCCTTAATGTTGGTAAATAATGCATGCTACCTTAAAAACATCAATACTTCAACTCAATATAATAACAAAATTATTCAAATATTAAAGTCTCTAAATTTATTTAGTATTTTTAAAGTTCAAACAATAGCCAAAATCTATCCGGTATATTGCATATTAAAGACATTCATAAATCATAATTTGTATTATTAAACTAGTAAAGTTTTGACTCATGTAAAATAATATTATGATGAACAATAATATTCAAAATGTAATACACGAACCATGAATATGTACCTGTGTATTGAACTATTGAACATTGAAAATATACAAAAATAAGAACTAAAATTTGTCGACTTAAATGTAAAAATTAGATTTTATATTGTTTCTCATAAATATTCCTAATTTTAATTCATAAATTAAAACTTTTATTCCTTTTGGAATAAAATAATACGCTAAATAAATTTGATTTTTACGAAAAAATAAATAATAATAATAATAACTGATGTGTACCGTATACAAACTACTAAGTGCCATCGTTTAAATGCATTACAAAATTTCCATATCGTGGTTGAATTCAGAAGTTTATTGAAATATGAGGAGCTCATGAAATGAAGGATTAACTTTTACAATACTATATCAATACCTATTTAAAAACCCAGGTTGTTTCGATACTTTCAAACAACAAACCAACCTATGAAATTCCTATAAATGCTATAACAGTATATATAGCTGATTTTATAAAAATACTTATTATAATAATTTTTTTTTTAAACTGGTAAATACAATACGTTCATCAACTTTCTTAAATATTCTGAGAGGAAATCTGTTTTAAACTCTAAATGTTAAATGCACCAAAATTGTTTTAGTTACTTTTTAAAATTACATGAAAAACCCGTGGTACTCCCATCACATTATTATACCAATTTATAATATTTATTACAATTTATTTATAACGGAAATAGAAAAAACTTATCAAACATAATATAAAATCATAGAAAACATCTGACGATGACAATTATATATTTACGATTTATACAGTTTTATGAATAATTATTAAAACAACAATTTTATAATAAGATGATTTATTACATGTTTGTTCTAACTTTTGAATAGAAGACATAAATCCCTAAAGATATGTACAGTTAAATTGAGTAAAAATATGCAACAAAATTATTTCATTTTTGTTTTCAGAAAATAATTCTAGAACTGGATGACCCAGGTCCCAAATAATACCATTATTCAAGCTAAATCATAAATAATTTCAATGAACTACTATCGTGATGAATAATTTAGAATGTAAATTTATTACAATCTTATATTGATTATATGATTATCAATTAACTTCAGTAGGATTCAAGTATTCAACAGAAGCTTTCAATGAAATTGTCCTCCTTAGAATTATGTTTTATTTTCCATAAATTGTTTGAATTCACTTCATTGAAATAAACTGTTGATGAGGACGATTGTGAATAAATGTTTATGGATAAAAGAAAATTAAAAATCAATTTACCCTGCAACAAAAACCATTATAACAGACGAAGAAATGGAAATAACCGACAATTTTTCAAATAAAATACTTTCACATGAAATTTCTTTTTCTTTCTTTTTTGAACAAAGTAAAATTATGAAAAACTTTTAGGCAAATATTTGTTTAGTAATAAATTAAAAATTAATAATTAATATGTCGAATATTTTATTTTACCTTCTGGAGTTTATACTAAAACTGAATCAACGTAAATACTATTATTAACAATGAGTAACCTTCGATTTTATCAATTCCTTAGTAACTTTAAGAAGATAAAAACTAAGAAACTAAGGCCAGTATAACAAATGCATTTTTTTTCAAACTATAATATATGCATTATTAATTAATCTTCTTACTCTCCTTACAATAAAATCAATGCGGGAGTACCCCAAAGTATCTCACTACACAAAATGACTACATAAAATTAAATCGTATTAAACAAAATACCGACAATTGGATATTTCCTATCGAAATCTATAGAAAATTTGAGGTCATAATAACTAGACTCAGAACCAGCCACACTCAAATTTCTAACAGCTCCCTAATGGCCAAAGAAGAACCTCCAATATGCCCATCATACGATGTCCAAGTCATCAAATGCCGAACATACCACAATATCCGAATAAGACACAATCTTTCCAATCACTACCAGAAATATTAAGCAATCACCCTCAATCCATACTAAATATCATCCTGCAGTTCATTACAGCCGCAGACCTCCAAACAAAAATATAATTAACACTTGATTTAGTAACTACACAATTAATATGTAATTAATTATTTTGTTTTAAGCCCAAAGGCCTATGTTTCTGAGGGTATATGTACAATTATTATATTGTATTAAATAAATTTAAAAATGAAATAACATGTAAGATTTATATTTAATGTCTTTGAAACGGTTTATATTTTATTTTAAAAAAAAGCATCGTTTCGAAATCAAGACTTATAATTATCATTCATTAGTTTATCCATATACATAATGTAAATTTAACATAACACATGATTCATATTCAAATACGGAATGATCCCAATTCTCGAAATATATACTCTTAAAACATAAATTTATCAGTTAGTTTAAAATAACATAAACATGTTCAAAAATAAAGTGCCTAATGCCTATGCGGCTATGCACATATGGCCTATGTATATAATATATATATTATATAGAACATAGGTCTTCATTATAAACACATAATCAATATCATATATTTAAATTAAATATGTTCCTAAAATTCAAAATAAAGTTCAGAAATGGAAGTTATTTTGAAAATGTTAGTAAAAATTTATTTTTATTTCCAGAGGAGTGGTATTAATGTACAATTTTATTTTTTTAGTTTACTATTTTGAAACTATAAAACTCCTACTTAACATTAACATTAGGTATTTACTTATCATCACCATTTTAATCTTTGATCCGTTAATCGTAATATATTAGTTTTATATAACTTACCTAATTAAAAATGATACTTAGATGGTTAGTACTTAATAATTAGGTAATTATTAATATTTCCACTATAAAAGTAACATTTTAATTCAGAGACATAATATAAATAATGTGAATATAAATATTATATTTTGAAATTTGTAAGTGATTCTATGAATAATATTTTACAATAGACAATGTATAAATTATAAAAGTTCTAAATTATATATATATTGAGCGTATAAAATATTTACATAACAAAAACCGGTCACCGCCGACTACGTTTCTTACTTGAATGAAGTATAAATACGTATAAAACTTACCCCAGCCAATAAACATGTAAACGCGGAGCTTGATATTTTCCCGGGTGAAAGTTTCTACAACCAAAATATACAGATACAAGCCTAAACAAATTTTTAAACAAAAAAATATTAATAAATCAATTAATTTTTGTAATCAAAGAATTGAAGTAGTCATTACCTTCAACAAACATCCAAAAAAAATTTGTCAAAACAAAGTAGTGTAACGAAAATGTAAATAATACACAAGCGTTATTACTAGCAGAAAGCCATTCCTGAAACAATAACTTTTTATTTTAAAAAAAAAACATACTGAAAGATTATTTTTTATTATTTATATATTTGATCGGATGCGAATCTGTTCAAATAATAAAAGGTGTAATTATTTGTTTAAGGTAGGATAAACTAAGAAATCAACTGTTTGATTAATTATTAAATTTTACAAACGGATTCGAAATATTTAAATTTAAAATATAAAATGTAAAAAAATTATGTATACACGATATAGGTACACATAAAAACAATATAATTGTTTTATACACAACAACTTTTCGCATATAAATATTTTTACAATTACCTTTTTTTATTGATTTAGAGTATTTATAGTAAATTAGTAATTGAAGTTTGATTTTTTAATATTGTACACATTTCTGCGTATTGTATGGCTATTATACATTTATACTATAAATGTGGTCCAGTTAAACATTTTTTGGTTGTTAAATTATTAATTATAAATAACTTTATAAAAAAATTAAAAACACAACTGATGAACATTTCGTTTAGTAAATTATTCACAAACCTGAAGTGTTGATGTCAATATCCATGTAAAATCAGATAGTATATAAGTGCACATTAAATTTGTGTGTATTGTGTTTCTCAAACATCGTAAATCTCTGAAAACATTTAAGTATTTTTTATATTTTATACATGACAATTATACTGTGAGTTACTAAGTATATTAAACATTTAAACTATCAAGTAGGTACTTATAGTATATATTATAATCGAACAAATCCTAAATGGCTGATAAACGTCGTTTTCGTTGAAATTCGTCCAATCACTTTGGTTATTTTTTTTAATGAAAAAATACATCGTGAAGAAGGTTTAAAGCATAGTGTTGTATAGGCCTAATATCTGTTCATGAAATATTGAGAGATAAAATAGGAATTAACTGGTGGTGCCATCTGCCCAGTAAAATAAACTAAATTTTTTTTATAAAATGCATTTTTAACGGTCAACTAATTCAGCTAGTATACCTATTATAAATATAAATATAACCAATAAAGTATTAAAACAGATATAACATATAGATAACAATTATAACAACCAAAGTAAAATTTGGTGAACGATAAAAAATAACCACAACCCTACAGTGGCAGGCCTTTTTCAATGATGTGATGTAGATGGACTATTAGGGCGAAAATCTTTAAAAACAATGATAAATCATTGCATCCGAATATCGATTTAGTGCGGGTCTCGAATGACCTAAGAATTGTCAAGAATTATCTTAAAACTAGATTAATTGATTTTTAATTTAATTATTATTAACTATTCACAAAAATGCACCTCAAACATTTTAATTAAAAAAGTTTTAAAAAAAACTTACGTATTTAATTCACCTTTCAATCTAGAATGTTCATGTCTTAAATGTTTTAGTGTGGAAAATGATATAAAACGTTTGTAGTATAAAAAAAATAACGATTTATTGTAAAACCAATACATTACTTACACCGCTCAGGATCTAAATTAATGGACAAATTTGAGACACTCTACTTTAATAAATATCTAGTCACCTAGACAATAAATATTTAAGATTTAGACCATTTTATTGTATCCAATGTCATTAATTTTGTTACGTCTTTTTTTTTTAACAACAACTTTTGGAGCAGTAAGAAAAATAAAAAGGTAGTTTATTAGAACCTCAATGTATCTGACATTATGATAATGCAATTTTTAAAATGTACCTACCATAAGTGGCATATAATTTTTACCACTGTGTTTTACTGAAGTGAGTTAACCCTCGATGAATTAAAATATATAGACGGTATATAGGTACTATATAGTACTAAATTTAAAATATTGACTCGTTTCATGATTATTAAAGCCACGACATTATTTCATATTATTCCCGTATTTAGTTTTATGTACTTTCTATTTATATTTCAAATTTCAATGCATTTTGCTTTAATTATTCAAATGAAGCAATTTCACATAATTATCAAAGCAAATAATATTATTCTGCATATATATACACAGGCTTACTTGAAGTATACAAATATAGATACAGCTGCCACCAATGCCACTAATGATATGGTATAACCACCATAATAAAAGTATGATGTGTATACAATTGATGGATCTGGATACAATGAATTGTTTGTATCTAAAGGTTGGCAACTCATATAATCAGAAAAATTTTCCCAAACACCATTCGATTGGCAACGACGACTAGCATTTTCTGTGAAAAAAAAAATAATATTAGATAATACAATATTCTTACTTACGTAAACCAATAAATCATAAAATAATTAAAATACGAGTTTCGTATTATAGGCATCCTTTTGTAAAGAGAAAATAATAATATATTCAAAATAAGATAACACAAATAAGATTTTTTACGGACTCCAGCTTAGTAAAAAGTCTTATCTAACTAAATAAGATAAAAGCTTTTCAAAATAGTACCTTAAAAAAATAGTAAATGCCACTTACTAAACCTTACTATGCCAAACCATACTCTACACATTGATTATAACTTAAGAGCTATTTATGACCAAGCTAATTGTTTCTATAGACAATTGTGTATCTACTCCATCTATAAAAATATACATAAACCTACATAAAATATATATGTAAATATATCAATACACAGTGGGAACAATTTGTAGATCTGTAAATTCTTTAAAATGTATGCACCCCCAAAAATATTAATCTAGTTGCAACTACGCTTATATGTAGGTAATTAGGGAAAAAATAAATGAGAACATATTTTTTTCATAGATATTCTTAGTTCAAATTTAGACTAGATTAGATAATATTGAAATAGGTAAATAATAACGATTTTATTTATTTTGTTTAAATTAGTATTAAAAATATTAGGTATCAGTGGAAAACTATTTGAAATTCGTAATTATTATATTTCATACACACAATAACATTTTAAATGTAATGTTTTTGGCATAAATGAATTTAACCTTTTTTAGATTCTGAGTGGAGCGGGGAATGTGTTGATTTTACCATGATGTCATTTTTTTTCGTGTCTGTTTTAGGGCAGTAAAAGTGCTTCGATTTTCGATTTCAGTACCTCGTTCGATCATAAAGTGAATCTAGTTGGTACTTTGTGGGGTCAAAAGTAAAAAATTTTCAGTATTTTTCTAAATAATCGGAATAAACAATCTAAAAATTAAGGAAATAACGGGAAATTTTACGCACAATCAGTTTTCGACAAAATCGATTTTGGTTTTTGATGTAACTTTAAAACAAATGACCATAGATACATGACATTTTCACTGAATGTTTATATAAGTATATTCTATCCACCAAGCAATTTTCGATCGTTATTAATTTTTTTTAAATAAATATCGATAAAAATTTATTCGTTGGGTAGAAAAGATTGAAGATTTAATACAAGGCTCCTATAACATATTTTTACAATAGTAATTGAAAAATATAAGAAATAAACAGTCACAATTGTTTTTTACAAGCGTTCAAAGTTTGAATTTTGACAGCATACGTAAAAATCACAAAAGTATACATGTAATATTTATTTTTTATCATTATCGCTGATAATTTCAGGATAACGTGCATATAATATTAATTCAACTTACCGACTACTGTATTAATAATAATTAATAATAATTTATAATATATTCTAGACAGATAAACCGTCTCCGCTCAGAATCGTTTTTCGTATACAATTATAATATAATATCATTGGATTCAAATTTAATTCTATCCATTCTTTACAGTAACCCACTTGTAACCTACTGTACTGCAGAGCGATATCCACGACTTACCCGCTTTTTTTTGTATTCGTACAATTATTTAGCGAACATACAATGAAAATATTTGTATTAAGTTTTAAACTATTTTGGTATTATAAGCCAAAACTAACAAGGTATTAATGCCATTCTTAGATAGGTACTAATAATATTTGCACAAACATTAATGGTATGATAATATTTGTTACCTGGGTGGCGAGTACGTAAGATTATGTCATCGTGTAAGACGGCAGACGATAATTCAGCCGGCACAAAAATAATTTCTGCCGTATTTTTTTTCTGTGTAGTTAATAATATTATAACGAAAGACTACTATCTAATTTAAAAATAATATTTTAACAACCATCACTCTTTTTGCTTCACCAATCTTCAACAATTATCTATTTCTGCTTACGTTCCTAGGCAAAGATTTTGCATCAATCTTATATATTTTCTACATTTCAGACTACTCACACCAGAAAAAAAATGCAATCATTTAACTTAGGCGTATGATTCAACTAACATATACAGATAATTTCACCTCAATTTTATAACTGAAATCTCTCAAGCAACTCCTCCTCGGTGGTCTATAAAACAAAGATTAACGAATCTAAGTCTTTCATTTGTCACTTTCACACTAGGACAACACAGCAAGCAATTAAAAACACTATTATCCTTCTTATGACTCATCTGTGATTTTAAATATGCGGCCTAATACTAGACAGAACACAGAAATTAACAAACTACCTACCTAGTTGCCTCATTTTAAGAGAACGCCACACCCAAATGTGTTGTCTCCATCTTACAAACGTACAACGTATAAAAATTCTTCCCTATACGTTTTGAAATTTTGATATTTTAGCAATAAATACAGAGAGATTACCTAAATTTGTCCCATATAAAACAATTTTTGCTATATTGTATGTTTGTAAGACGGAGACAACACATGCAGGTGTAGCGTCCTCTTAAAAATAAGTGTGATAAACAACACCATAGACTTCCGTTATTAACGCTAATCCAAAATTCAAACTTACCATAATCTCTTAAACTTATTGAACTAAGACGCTCTCATTACCAGTATTTACATATTACATATCTAATGATATTGACATTCATGATCCTACTAGGATAACTCTAACAGAATAACTTTCAATTCTTCCAGAATATATACCTTTATTTAATTATCTGACTATCCTAGTTTGTCTCAAATAAATTAAAATTGGACCTCAAAATCTATTTAACAAATTAAATTTCTAAAATTTCTTACAAACACTTCAATGTGAACTCCATTTAAATATCAATCAAAATATTCAATAGTCAAACTTGTAATCAATTATTTATTCAGTTAGCTTAAAACTTATTTTCAGGAATTTCTCCCGCAAAGGTCCACGGATAGGCTCCGTGAGTTAGCGAGTTCAACTCAATGGTAAAATTTGGGCCAACTTTTAATATATGACCAAAATATTTAAATACCCAGAACTCTAATCAATGCAATTTTTATTAATAATACACAGGGAGTACACTACCTCGAACACTATAACAGTAATAAAATATATGTAATGAGGTCACTGAATACCAAAGTCTATAAAGTAAATAGTCTAATAGTCTAAATAAAAACAATTTCATTCTTATTACACTGAAATTTATATAACAATTTCTATTACTTTTATTTTTAATAACTCGAAGTAATATAATTTTAGACTTAATAATAATTATAGTTTATATTTATTTCTGATAATAACATAGGTAGGTAGGTACCTACCTAATAAGAAACTATAACTGTAAATAAATGAATAAGTAGTCAAAACTACAACATATGTGAAAGCCTACATTATAAAATTTTAAATAGTTATATTTTGTTAGAAAGTAAATTATTTTAATATTATTTATTTTATATATTATATTATAATAACACAAATGATATATAATTGTTACTAATTCCTTATTGTTTTATATTTTGCCATTTTAATATAGGTACATTTTTTTTATATGTTATTATACAAAACTTCAGCATATTTGAAGTTAATATTAACAATTTTGTTGCATATTTGTATGATTATTGAATAACTAATAATATGATGCAACAATAATATTATTATTACGATTCCGCAACAACTATGTTGCATTGCAACAGGCAACATACAATACAATCTAAGTTCACTATCCAAGAATCCTTAAATAAGACATTTATATTATTATTTGTGTTAATGTTATGAACAATCTACATTTCAACCACTCAAGTTCAAAAGAATCTTAACTTACAACTTGCTTATCACCTTTTTAAAACAAATACAGGTTATCTAATGGTCTTATTTTAGCTATAAAATATTATTCAAAGTCCTTTGAATATTAAATTTAAAACTAAACAAATGTTATCAGCTATTATATAAATCATGAAAAATTATTTTTCAAAACGCATAAATAATAATTCCTACATATATTATAATATAGCCAATATAGGTATTGTTGTAATATTAGGACAACATAGATTAAAAATATCTCTTAAAAGTTCCTGTCATTATTTCTCACATATCTGAATGAACTCTATTTTCACTACAGTAATACTTAGAGGATGTTAATTTTAATCTTTATAAATAATGAAACAATGATTATGGAAAGTATTTTACCAAACTCCATACATTATATTTACGTAAGCGACTAATCAAAATAATTTATTTGACACATATTTTAAATGTCCTATCAAATTAGTAATACATACAGTCTAACACATAATAAATCAAACAAATAAATATATATTTATAATCAAAAAACTTGCGTTAATTACTACAAATGTATAATAGTACCTACTATAATATAAATAGTGTATACAAAAACAATCTTCATTCACTAGTTTTGATGGAGTATATCTAATTGTAATTTAATTATTAGAAAAAATGAACGAAATTTGTCCATGACATGCGTTTATTGTCAGACAGGGATAATAAACACACGGGAAATGTACTACCTAGCGTTCTATTAACTAGAATACGAACACATTCATTTAAAATATGTTTATTAGTAACAAATATAATATAAATACGTTAAATTTTTGAAATGCAATGTATTCATAAGGAAAAAATATTACATTCATCCTAAACATTTACAGGAATTAAATCCAATACATAATTAATTTTTAAAACTTATTATTACTGGGTATAGACACGGTACACGGGAACGTTAACTTAGAAGTACCGCTGTGTCAATTGTATTATACACAAACACCCATATTTTGACTTCGATGACGCCAAATTGGCAAAACAAAAAAAGTTTAGATAAAATAATATATATTTATCAGGATAATTCAAAAGTACCTGCATGATGTTGGTCATATAAAGATAAATAATAAAAGTGTTTTAAAATTTAACACAATTTTAGTTTCTGAACGAAGTGATGAATGTATTGATTTTACAATGATGTGTGTTTTTTTTGTGTCTGTGTACATCATAACTAGTCAAAATAATGCTTCAATTTCAAACTTTGGGGGTGGTTTCCGATGTAAAAGTGAATATCCTTGGTGCATTACACAGGTCAAAAGTAAACATTTTACAACAGTTTGCAAAAAAATCGAGAAAAACAACAAAAAAAATGACAGAAAAACGGGAATTTTTACGCAAAACCAGTTTTCAACCAAATCGATTTTTTTATATGGTTGTAATTCAAAAACTAATCACTATAAATACTTGAAATTTACACCAAATGTGTATGTTAGTGATATCTATATACAGTTTAATTTTCAAAAAAATTTTTGAGTTATTTATAGACCGCTGAAATTTTCAATGTTTTTGAGAATTTGTTTTCTAAAGTGCCGGTAAAAAAATGTTGGACGACCAAAAAAACTTGAAAATTTAATACAAGGTTCCTTATGAGTTGTTCTTATTGTAGCTAAAAAAAAATTAAAAATCGTAAGTCACGATTTTTTTAAATAAGCGTTTATAGTTCAAAATTTTACGAAATCTGTCGAAAACGCGAAAATTTGCAAGTAATTTTGAAGTTGAAAAATCATAAAATTTTTTGCGTTTATAACTAAGGATTAAAAATACAACACCAAGTTTTCCATTAGTTTTTCTTCAAGAAGTTATAGAGAAAACTTGAAACATCATTATAGGAACAATTTTAAGTGCATTTAAATTTTAAATTTTTACGAAATAGCGTAACGGTAACGATTTATCCTCAAACGATTTTAAATATTTGTTATTCTTCAAAAAGTATAAGTCGTAGATACTTGAAAATTTCACCAGTTATTTAGATTGGCATTTTCTTTACATGATTTAATTTTCGAAATATTTTGACTTTTTTTAGATATTTATAGACAACTGAAATTTTAAATTTTTCTGAAAAAATTTTTTTGAAGTGTGGATAAAATTTTTTTGGCCCTATCAAAAACTTGAAAATTTAATATAAAGTTCCTCATAAGTTATTCTTATAGTGATTAAAAAATTATAAAAATACATAGGTACAATTTTTTTTTATTAGCATTTGAATAAGTTCAAATATTGACAAAAATTTGTCAAAACCATGGATTTTTTTTGTGTCTGTCATCACGTTTTGGGGCAGTAAAAGTGCTTCGATTTTTGACTTCAGTACTTTATTCGATCAGAAAGTGAATCTAGTTGGTCAAAATAATTTTTCTAAATAATCGGGATAAACAAACTAAAAATTAATGGAAAAACGGGAAATTTTACGCACAATCAGTTTTCAACAAAATCGATTTTGATTTTTGATGTAACTTTAAAACAAATGACCATTGGTACATGAAATTTTCACCGAATGTTTATATAAGTATATTCTATCCACCATGAAATTTTCAAAAATTGTTGGCTTAAGTTGAACTATTCATAGGTATATGCAATTTTCGATCATAATTAGTTTTTTTTAAATTAAAATCGATAAAAATTTTTTTTTTGGGGTAGAAAATCTTGAAAATTTAATACAAGACTAATTTAATACTACTTACTTATTTAATACAATAACAACATATTGTTACAATAACAGTTGAAAAATAAAAGACATTTATAGTCACAGTTTTTTTAAACGTATAGTTAATTTATTATTATAACAATATTACAGTCAAATAATGGGATTACTAAAAAATTTCATTTAAAAATAAATTAAGGGAATAAAAAGAAACTATTATTAAATATTTTTATGCATTAAAATGAAAAATTTCATTAACATATAAATAAAACAAAATAATAAAATGGTATTACATTATACAGTGAATACAGATTCTCTCTAATAATTATTCATTCAACTTGACTTGAACTTGTATATTTAATAAGATAAGTCTGAATAAAGTTACTTACGTGATGTATCATAACGCATTCCGTTCAGTTCATCAAAGCAAGCCTGGTAAACTACAGTACCAGGTTTTGAAGTTCTCCAACATAGCAATAGATCCCAGTGGCTAGGACACCAACCAGGATTTACTACTTTTTCGGGCAGACAAGTCTATATAGGTATTTCCCAAAAACATTTATTAGTACATAAGAATGAATATAAACATATTGTTTTAGAAATAAAGATATTATCATGTGATTATTGTGATTAATTGAAATATTTATATGATATAAAAAGTATCTGTACTCTATTCGTATATCCAACTTATTATCAACATTATTTTCTATACATTAAACGACAGAACATAAAATTAAAACACTGCAGTTTTTCCTAATATCTGCAGTATCACGACCTTTATGTGATCATTATGATATTACTAATCAGTAATTTATCGATTTAAAAATACCTTATTCATTAAAATTTATATTGTTTAATATAAACCAAGATACCTACCTGAAATTGAAGTTTTGTTTTAAAAGTAAACTATGCAAAAACAATTATGTGGGTTATAATTTTGTCAAAATTATGCATTTTAAATAACATAGGCCACAATTTCGATCAATTAGATTATACAAAATATAGATTAAAAATAAATTCATAAATAAATAAATACCCATGGAGTTATAATTTGTAAAAACATTCAGTTAAATACTAAAATGACAAAATTAATTTTAAACAAACAATCAAAATGTGTGAAGATAAATCATATTTTTAGGAATTGAATCAGTGATAATCTGTATACATACACAAAGTTAAACAAAAATATGCCTGATGTTTTTGAAATCATATTATAACTGAAATACTGAGTAGATACGAATGTAATTAAAATCTGTATATGATTAATTGTAAATATTTATAAATAAGATACGATTATTCAAATTTTAATTCTATTTATACTTACATTATTTGTAGAAGTGATATTCATTATAAATTTGAGTTTTATCTATTTCTGAAACAAAATAATTTCAAAATAATACAATTTAGAACTTCTGATACCATATAGTGAAATCAATATATCAAAATATATTGTAATTTATAAAGCCGTTAGTAGCTTATTTAATAACTATTTAATATTAGGTACTATCTATTTATAAATAATTATATAGGTATTCATAGATATTAATACATTATTAATTCATGATTGTGAGAGAGGTTCCAAGGATGTAACTAAAAAGTTATAAGTTTAGATAAAATCTAAAAACCTCATACAAATATAATATATATTTGTTAAATATATAATTAAATGCATAGCCAAGAAAATCGTTGAGATGTTTTGGATTGACAATATTTACGGTAAAGAAATACAAACATAGTATTAACTATATCTTAACTATTTTTACACAAACCAAATTTTGAATATGAACAATTAAAGTTGTTAGTGTTGTTACTATTCATCGATTAAAAAAACTAAACAGTCGTAATTCATTTATTTATCTAATAAAAATAATAGTTTGTAGGTACAGAAAGATTCATGTCATATGTAAATAAAATATAGGTATTATAATAAAAGTAATGAATCAGTACAAGTAATAAGTATACAGAGTGATTCTTTTATAAAAAAAACACTTATTATTTCAAAAGTTTTGATTTTTTTTTAAATGTTAATTTTTCAAGATTGTAGATTTACACTCATCTTTAATTGTATATTTTTTTATATTTTTCACCCTTATTTTTATTAGGTAAACCACCATCAAATTTTGATTTTAAAACGGCAACCTATACTTGAAATTTCATAAATTAATAAAGCTATTTTTTTTATTAATTATCACGATTAAATTTTCATTTTTCGTTAATCCGTTAATGAGATATTTCTCCTCAAACTTAGGTGGTTGTGGAAGGTAGTTATTAGAGATGTTCTGGATAACCGGCATTTACTCAATGGCCGAGTACTCGATATCATATTATTTTTTAAGACTCGTATCTTACTTGGTTCCCGGCGCAATACCTACATTTTTACTCGGCCTTTACTCGGTACCCGGCAAAATACTACATTTTTACTGGACTCATATCGGGTAACTGGCAAACGCTGATAATCTATACATAAATATATGCATACCTATAATTAATATAACGGGAAAAATCTAAAACTCTAGGGTAATAATTTATAATTTATTTTGGTACATATTGGAATATCTGAACCAATTTGCAATAGCCACTTTGTTGTAAACTAATCATGTCTTTCTTCTACAAATTACAAAAATAAATCTCGTGTTTATATTATATAATAAAATATATGATAACAATCTGCAATCAAAACCTATTATAAGATATACCTAAATTATTCCTATACAAATATTCTCAGTTGTAAATAATCAGCCATCACTTTACTTTTGTCACTTTTTCAGTCTACAACTCTGTAGTCTGTTCGTCTACATTCTCGCGACGCACTCATGAATTATTTTTCTACTGTTCTAGTGTTACTTGTTTATTTTAATTATTCAATAGGTACTTCATATTTAATACTCTATACCCGGTTAGTACTATAAATTTTACTCAGCCAATACTCGGTTATTGTGTGTAAATGTGTTATACCTCGTCACGTATATACTGCAGTTATCAGGAATTTTATGCCCCAGGTAAAAGATATTACATTTTTCAAATCAATTCAAGTAGTACAGACTACGTACAGTAAGCTTAATTTGTGTAATTGTATTGTATTGTATAATAAGTGTAATATAATATAATGAATGTATTGTATAATACCCATTTGACTGGGTGTCACGAAGTTCGCCCCATTGAAGGTGATCACAGCACTGGTCATAATAATACTTATCAAGTATAAAGACCAGAAGTCAAAAGTAATAAATTCGATATCGTTTAAACTCAAGATATAATAGTGATGATAATCATTATACCTACTCACTACAATAACTTATTGTCATAATTTCAAATTTTAAATACCTAATTGGACCATTAATGTCACTCGTCTCATATCCGCGTATAATCCCCTCGACATCACTCCATACCACGGCTTTGATAGAATGGTTGCACATTTGGCTATAAATGCTATAATGCGTTAATGTTAGACTGCGGTGTACAAGAGTTCTTATCTAACATTCGAAAAAGTGAACTACTAATAACGCTCTCGGTAATTGTTAATTGGAATTACAATATTAAAATATGCCCATATCCCGCCATAATATTAAATTATTATTGAATGTCCAATAATAAATATAATTGAGTTAATAACTTAATTATAATCACGATGCACTGCTCTCGTGCTCTATCTACATAATAATTATATGATTATGTAATGTCATACACTAGCTACTATTTAAACGAAATCTCATCACTATTCACTCTAGTCTGTGTTTTGAATTATTGGTTTTGGATAAAAAATAAAACAAAATAAAAAAATATTCAATTTTTTAGTCTTGAATTTATATTATGTTAATAATATGTTGTCCTTTTTGCTTGTTAGATAATTGGAACTTGAAACCATACCAGTAAAATCAAAAAAAAGGTAAATTAACGTTTATATTTATTTATATATATGTATACATGTTATAATATAGATAAATAGTATAATTATAAGGTAGAAGTATAATTAGTGGCCTAAGGATTATTGGTTGTTTGCAGCTCTGAGCATGCGGTGTAGAGTGTGGTTGTGCCCATAAGAGGTCTTGTGGGTTGGGACATAAAATTGTGATTGGTTTCTGGAAGAATGAGAAGGAACTCTGTATGGTATGGCTGCAAGGAGATCAGGAACATCCAAAGAACCACTTAGAATTGAGTTTAGAAAGTCTAAGTCTGCTTTTGCACTACGAGAGGTAAGAATTGAGATGTTCAAAACTTGCCTTATGTTGGAATAATCATGATTTTCGTGATAAATGTTCATTTCGAAGGCAATAAAGTTAAGGAGTTTATTTTGGACGCGTTCTAGTCGTAGCTGGTCTTTGACTAAATACGGTTTCCAGACCACAGATCCAAACTCAAGAAGAGAGCGGACAAGGGTATAGTATAAAGTACAAAGGCATCCAATCGACTTAAATAATTTAGTATTACGTATGATGAACCCGAGGACATTAAGTGCTCTATTAACCATCGAATTTATGTGAGTGCTAAAACATAGATAGGCGAGTAAATTATACCAAGGTCCTTAATGGAGGAAACTCGTTCAAGTTCCATGCCGTTAAGAAAGTATGTGGTTAAAATTGGATTTAAAGATCTGGAGAAGGAAATAACGTTACACTTAGAAAGGTTTAGGGTTAAACCTAAATGAGAGGCCCATTCTGTAAAAATGTCTAATTCACTCTGAAGTAGGGTGGAATCTGAAGGGGATCTAATTTTATGAAATATCTTTATATCATCCGCATACAACGAAAATTTTACTTGGTCAAGCCGTATGGAGCTAGAGTTAACAAAAAGTGAAAATAGTAGTGGGCTTAGGTGAAAACCCTGGGGAACGCTAGAAGTTGTTTCAAAGGTTTTTGAAAAGGAGCCCAGTATCGATACGAATCGGTTTCTTCCAGTTATGTACGATTTAAGCCAAGATAATAGTGGGTTACCAACTCCCATGCTTTCAAGTTCGTTTATTAATATATTGTGACTGACAGTGTCAAAAGACTTCTTAAAATTCGTTGTTATAGTATCGACTTGATGACCATATTCGAGGCATTCGGCAATGAACGTCGTAAAAATAACACTGCTAGTGATGGTAGATTTTCCCGGGCGGAATCCATGTTGCTCATCAATTAAAATATGATTAAACACCTTTTAATATTACAATAAACGACAAATTCGAATAGTTTAGCTAGATGCGGTAAGATTGAGATTGGTCGATAATTACTGACTAAAGAGGGGTCACCAGATTTGAGAATGGGGGTAATTGAAGAAATTTTCCATACATCGGGAAATATACCATTATAATCTCGATTGCCGAGAAGATAGCTAATGCTTCGGCTATGAATATGGAGTAAATATTGGGTAATTCACGTAATATATTCATATTTGAGAAAAATTATCAAAATTCGACACCCTGAGATTTTGATCCATCAGTGTATACTCCCTGGAAGCCTTTGTAGTTATCAAGTATGCTTTTAAAGAAGTTTTTGAAAATAATGGGAGGGGTTAGATGCTTACAAAGATAGCCATGTTAAATGTTAATTGGGCATGACCAAGCCCAAGGAGGTTGAATGTTTTTTTCTTTAATTATGATTTGCGATAAATCAAGGTTGATATCTTTTAACTCTTCTATAAAGAAGCGATTGTTTATTTCATGAATGGTGTTATTTAATTTAGCGGATCTTGCTGCGCATTTGAGATGTAACTCTGACCTTTTTATTTCAGGAATGGTTTCACCAGAGATATTATAAATATTGTATACTTGGGCTATTCCGAAAGACACCTAGTGCCAGTCTCAGACCACAGTTATTAACGCTGTCAAGCCATTTAAGTAGGGATTTGGATGCAGATCTGTAAAGTGATAAGCCGTATTTTAGTTTGGACTGTATTAATGATTTGTGAATCGTAATTAGAAATTAGTGTGAGAAAGAATTTTCAAAATGTTGATTGAGTTACTAGAGGATAATTTAAAATGTTTTATGTAAGGAGCCCATGATGATCGTCTGTCGAAAATGACTACAAGCATTTTTACGGCGTTTTTGTGTACGAATTCAATACTGTCAATGATTATTTTCAGAGCAACAGCATTCCTTATTTTTTTGTGAACAAGGCGCAGCTGGATCTTTCTGGAGGGAAATGAAACCCTGTATTTTTTGACCAGTTTTCTAAATTATTCGCTACTGATTGTAGCATGCTTTGTATTGTGTTTATACAAGTACTTCTCCACCAGAAGTTGAAATCATCCGCATATAGGTTGAATTTAACCTAACCAATATTGTATAACAATTCTCTCAAAATAGAAATTAATAAAGAAGAAGAGTATTGGACAAAATTACATCATCGATTAATTGAAACAATATCATTTTTAGCTACAAGAGATCTGGCATTTAGAGGAGACAATGAAACAATTGTTTCCAAATTTAATGGAAATTATATAGGCTGTCTCGAACTCCTATTAAAGTTTGATCCATTTCTCGCTAATCACATTGATAAACACTTTAATAAAGGTTGTGGGAATGTATCTTATTTATTAAGTAGAATATGTGATGAATTTATTGACCTTATGAGTAAAACTGTGTTACAATGTATTGTACATATTGTATATTACTTTTCAATAATTGTAGACTCAACAGCAGATGTCACAAAGATAGACCCATTAACTGTGGCAGTACGATACATTTGCAAAGATGGTTTACCTGTAGAGAGATTTATAGGGTTTTTTCCTTCAGTTGGTCACAAAGCACAAGAAATGGAATTAGAACTATTGAAAATGTTTGAAAACTTATACATTGATATGATAAATTGCAAAGGTCAGTCATTTGATAATGCTAATAATATGTCGGATACTTATAATGGCTTACAAGCACGGGTTAAGCAAACATCAAGTACAGCAGAATGTGTACCATGCTCAACCCATTCTTTAAATTTAGTCGGAACATTTGCTGCTGAACTAACCAGCATGGGAAATACATTTTTTCATTTTTTCCGAGAGCTCAAAACCTATATGCTTTTTTTCTGCGTCTACCTCAAGGTGGAGTACTTTATCAAAAGAGTTAGGCAAAATTCCTAATGCTCAACTTCTAAAAAACTTATGCCCTACTCGTTGGTCATCGCGGCACTCAATTTGTAAATCAATTAAAAATGGATAAATTGGAGTTCTTACTGCTTTAGATATGTTATATAATGATTCAAATCAACGAAATGCAGTTAGGTACATGAAGCCAAATCAATTTACACAATAAAATAAAATCATAAGATTTCGTCTTTCTTTTAATTTTTTGGACGCCTCTTTTAGAAAGATTTGACAAAACTTCTAAAAGTCTTAAGTTAATTTACATTGATTTGTCATGTGTAGTATCTCTATATGATTCATTAGTACTCGTATGTTATGTACAAGAGCAATGAAACAATTTTGAAATATTTTTAAATGAAGCGATAGAAATAAGTGGCATGAATAAATTTTCTTTTGAGGAAACTAGAACTATACGCAGAAATATATTTTTTGACGAAGAGCCTAACGGTGAAGTTATATTTTCTAATTCAGAATGAAAATGTTATTCCTATAATGGATGCATTGATTTTACAACTAAATAAAAGAAAAGAAGCATAATATATAAAGCTATGTGACAAATTTGGATTTTTTCTGATATTGAAAATATTGAACTAAGTGAACTACGTAAAAAATCACTTAAGCTTGTGGAGTATTATGTTAATGATTTAGTAGTAAGAATTTGTTGAAGAAATCGTTCAATTTAAAAAATATATAACAAATTTTCCCATCGAAACTAAAAACATGCAAGGAATAACTAAAATACCTTAATAATAATCCATCATTAAATACAACTTTTCCTAATGTTGAAATCGCTTTAAAATTATTTATTTGTATGCGATGTTCTAATGCAAGTGGAGAAAGGCCCTTTTCTGTTTTGAAGAGAGTCAAAAACTATTTACAGTCATCATTATCAAATGAGAAAACATCAGCATTATCAATATTATGTATTGAAAATTAAATTGTAAAGAATATCGACTGGTCAAGTCTTGTTAAAAAATTCTCAAAACTTAAAGCTAGAAAAAAAACATTTACATAAACATAAAGTTATAAATCATTATTCATTACCATTATAAAGTATATTTTGTTGTTATTCATGTTTTTATACATTTATTCTTACTCATTGTTTATTAATTTTTATTGATTGAGTTATTTTACTTGTTCATTTATTAATTATTATATAAATAATCCAATGTAAAGTGACCCGGTAATAATAACACTTTAAATAGTTTCGATGTTTGGGAGGTTTTAGAAGTTTTTTTAAAGCCCCTCCCCTCTCCCTGATGACCACCTGTGAATAGGGGCGCCAAATGTAACAGCCCTAGGGCGCCTCTGATGGTTATCACGGTACTGTTATGACTAATGCCGTGATCATCTTCAGTGGGGTGAACTGCGCGACGGGTATTATACAATACATTTAGGGCTTTAGGGGGCAGGGGCACAAATTAAGCTTAATGTACGTAGTCTATACTACTTGAATTGATTTGAAAAATGTAATATCTTTTACCTGGGACATAAAAATCCTGAAAGCTGCGGGATCTACTGACGAGGTATAACACATTTATAGACAATAACTACCTCCCACAACTACCCAAGTTTGAGGAACAATATCTCATCAACGAATTAACGAAAAATGAAAATTTAAACATGATAATTAATTTAAAAAAATAGCTTTATTAATTTATGAAATTTTAAGTATAGGTTGCCATTCAAAAATCAAAATTTGATGGTGGTTTACCTAATAAAAATAAGAGTGAAAAATATATAATTCAAGATGAGAGTAAATCTACAATCTTGAAAAATAAACATTTTGAAAAAAGTCAATACTTTTTGAAATAATAAGTGTTTTTTGATAAAAGAATCACCCTGTAAAATATAATACCATTGGTGTAAACTAAAACTGAATTAAAAAGAATAGTTTTATTTTATATTATACTGTTGGCACAAAACGTTTAAAAAAGGAGTATAGACGCAAAGTGGAAATCAGAAAGGTGGGAATTTAAGTACCACTTTGTACATTAGATGTCGTGATGGGCCAATGTAATGTGTGTTTATAAACAAGGAATCTGCACTACTTCAATGTGAATACTAAATACCTTTAGAAATCAAACATACTTTATATTTATATACAAATATATTTAAGCAGTGTATAATTATATAGACCATTTTGAGGGATTATAATAGTTAGGACTATGTCTCGTCAGAAAGCGACTTTAGATATTTTAAATATAGGACATATTTAATAGGACATAGTAAATTATAAATTGATGATATAAGCCAGGGGTGAAGAACCTTTTTTGCTCTAGTGCCAAATTTTTGCAATCAAGGGTTTGACAATTTTTCACATGCCCAAAGTTTGTAAACACTAAATAAAACATAATAAATATAGTAACAGCAACATAATTATATTATATGATGGCGTCAAGACGGTTTGAAAAATGTAAACCATTTTAATTGTTAAAACGCTAGCATTATGTAGTTTAAGAATTTAAAACTTAATTTCAAACCATTTTAACGTCATCATATAAATGTAGTAAATTAATTTTACATATAGGAATATTATAACTTTTAAAATGTTAATAATTTATTGATTTGAATTTTTACAAGCAAAATTTTAAGAATAGCATAATTTTCTCAATTTTAATTTTTCACGTGCCATTAAAATTTGACAAACATGCCATTTTTTGAACGTACGCCGTGGGTTCGCCACCTGATATAAACCATAATCACAAGAAAGAATAATGTATTGTATTTTCAAATTAATTATTAAACAGGGAAAAACAAAATGTTATTTAAGACCATAAAAGCGATTATGTAGTAAGTAATAATGACTGGTATAATCTATTTAAGAAATAGTTATTTTGTTTTTAATTTATTACTTATATAAATTATAATTTAAAATCAGTTAACAAATTATTTTTCTGATTATTGAAAACATTAATTAGAAATTTTTGATTCATAGAAATTTTATTTTTTTATTATAAATAACATGCCATTACTTGAATATAGCAATATGCCAATATATTATGTTAATTAAAAGAATATGTCGATTACCCTATCAAGTTGTACCTATATTTTATATTATATTAGTACAAGGTATTTATACTATATTGCTCACAAGACGTTATAATATATATTAATAAATAAAATATCAAAAATTATCATTGGTCATAAATCATAAGATATGTCTTAGCTTAAACATAAAGTTCCAATAGAAAATCTATACCATCATACATTCATACAGTTCTATCAATTTCAATGTGAACAAATTACATATACGCTATTAATTTAGTCATTTATAATACAATCGAATCTCGATATTTCGAACCTCGATAACTCAAATTTTTTTCACACATTTAAGTATTTTTAAGTTGTGTTTGACATTTAAATTTGGGGTGTATAACATATAGCACGTAAAATACATAACTCAAACTTATTGTTATTCCTCTTGGGTATTCGATTAGGTATCAAGACTCGACTATACTTAAATTTAACACAGTCTTATAACTAAGAAATTGTAATTTAAAACAGTTCTTTTAATTTTTTCTATTTTTTAACAGCAAATTATTTTTAAAAAAGCACGAACAAATATAAAATATGTTAAGCCTAACCTAACCTAGTAACCTACCTGTTCTACCCACCTACCTAAAGTTATTTATTACTAAAATAGTAAGTAAGATGTATTTATAAGAAGTACGTATACCTATATTATCTTACATATTCCATGTTAAATTGACAATTTTATTAATTAAGTAGCTTTTAAAATGATAAAATGATTAATGTATAGCTGTAATAAATAAATAGTAACAAATGTACAAATTGTTAAAATCATTATATATTTATAAAATAAATCTTTTAAAAACAAAAGAATAAAAGAAAGCTGTCATATATTGCACCAGGTTAAAGAAAATTGTGCCTGTAATTAGGTTTTACTAAATACCACGTACAATGTACATGCAGTCTGAAATAGTGATATGTGAGAAAATGAAAAAATATGATAACATGACAAAAAATAATTTATATACTTTATTTAAAATTCTTAATTTGTATGCTTACTTTTATAAAATTATAATTATAATTTTATATTTAACTAACTATCCATCCTGCCGACATTGCCTGTGCAAATTAATTGGAGAAAAGTGAGAACTACATCCTTGCGGGATTCTCTATTGATGTAACAAGATGAATTATAAATCCACTTTATGGTAAATCAGAATTAAATTTTTTTTTAAACTAGAGACTATATAGTATCTATAATGGCGGAATCATTAAGATCTATGATAGATATAGCGCAAATTATTCACTGGCACTCGACTTATAAATAAATAGGTATCCGTAAACATTTTAATTTATTTTATTTTTCACTTTTTGACCAATTATTAGTACACCGTGCATGAGTAAATGATCAATACTAAGTATAAATAGGTGTATACTATGTAGAATGTGGCTTGTTGAGGCGCGGTCGTATGCTCAATCTGCGGAAACGCACTGAGTGAGCGTACGTGCCGGCCGCAGTTGCTAGCTCTCGGATGGATGACAACTTACCACTCAGGATTTTTAGCAACTTATTCTTGCAACACATACACAAACACGAATTACAAAACCAATTCAAAAACCTACAAACAAAAATATACAAAAAAAACCCCCACCGTAAAACCTCACACTTAATGACCTATGTTGTCGCGGGTTCCTCTCTAAAATAAAAAAAAAAAACTATATAGAATCTAGTTTGATAGTAAAAATAATAATAAATATGAAGACCAAAACCTTCTTTTTTGAACATCGATATAGGTTGCACAACATTGCAATGATATGCTCACACAGTGGATTAACCACTAGGGTTGTGAAGCTCGAGCGTAGGGCAAAAACTTGTAGGGGGCGGCAAATTTGTTATTTATTATCTTATTTTTTTTCTCAAGAAAATTATAACAAAAAAATATTATTACGCAATACGCGTGAGAAATACGTGTTCGCAGTTTTTCTCACTAATGCGTTACGATGTACGGACTAGGAATATTAAATATCGATTTAATATAAACTAGGTTTATACTGAAATGGCGGAAAGATTTAATTTTTTGCTACATTTTAAAAATGTTAAAAGAACATATTTTTGAAAAAGCGGAACATTTACAAATGCTGAATAAAGATGATTTGGACAATTTTCCAACTGAGATACTGTGCACTTCAATGAATTATAAAGTTTCAAATTTCGATCAGTTTATTGAACAAAAACTGACGCAAACATTTCCAAATATCTTCAATTCTTCATATCGCTTAGAATTTTTCATTCTATGGCAATATTCAACTGCACCGCTTTAAGGTGAATTATGTGAGCGCTTAAAAGAATAAAAATGTATTTATGTTTTATGAGCCAATTTACTGGCAGAAAAACTCAACACTTAGTCCATACAGCGTTGAGCGTATGAGAATCGCATCACAGACAAATTAGACTTAACGATTTGATAAATGATTTTTCTCAATTAAAAGCTCGAAAACAACTATTACATCTTTTATGTTCTTTATGTAATTTATATATTATAACTTTTAATACAATATTTGAATAAAATTATAAACTAATAATTATTCAACCGTAATATATTTGAACCATTGCCATTTCTCTCATGGGTGCGTCTATATACACGATTATCCATCACTCTTCGATGTTAGCCATTCAAAACCATGGCGTAGCTAGGATTTCTACAAGGAGGGGCCAAAAAAAAAAATTAAATAAATAACATTCATATAACAGTGTTTTGTATTTTCCAAATATTTAGAAAATATTGATGATAATGACACGCTTATCTGCAATCTTCGATGTTTTGATAAACAATAAACATTACATTTTTTTTTAATTTTAACTCCCAACCGGTACATAGCCAAAGTTAATAAATTTACGATTATTTTTTATATATTATATGATATAATATGATACGGCCCATGGGGGGGGGGGCATGACCATGTGGCCCTCTACCCAACTAAATTCCATCGTTAACCCATTAATTTCGCTTTTATCAACTCTTTTAAACACGTCATTGCTTCCCAAAAATATCTTATCTTCTTAAATACGTCTTCGCTGAATCATAAACACGTCCATTGTTCTTCATATCTATACCTTTTATATATTTAACTTCCAATAACTATTACTATAATGTTTATCTAATCTGTTAATATTATAACCGTCAGGCATTATTATGTTATTTTAATTTTTAATTGGATTATGTTATTATAATCTGTATTATTAAAATTGTATACCTACCTACTTACTAACTATATGCTGTTATTTTCTATTTATTAAAATGTCTTAAGAGTATAGCGTCCTCTGTAAGTATTTTAAGATATACAAACAATTTACAATTTTAAAATACACATAACTAGTTTTTAAATTAAAATATGATAAAAAAAAAACCTATGAAAAGCCCTTAAAAATAACGTTACGTTTAATTTTTATAAGAGGTAAATTCCTTCTAAATTTTAAGCTAACGGACTAACGGAGCTAAACGTGATCTGCCGAGTGTAAAATTTGCAATGTTACGCACTTGTAAGACGAAGACAACACATGCGGGTGTAGCGTCCTCCTACACAGTTTTACAATAGGTTATTATTTATATTTCATTATTTGTATTTTAATCAAAATTAAAATATGTAGGTACCTATTATTTCTAAAATAAAAGGTTATATCTGGATAACAATGTATAGTAAGTAACGTGGAATGTATGAAAACAAAAGTCAACATGACTTGTGAAGAAAATTCAAAAGAAACTATTAGAAATTTAAAATAAAAGATTTAGAAAGAAAAAAGTAAAATAATAGTAACTGAAATTTATTAAAACAGTCAGACAGACATATCAACCATTGCTCACGACGCTCACGTACAGAGGTTTTTCCATAAACTGATTAATTGATATTAATTAACTGATTTGGTATAATATATGTAACCAATTTACCATGCATCAGAGCCAAACACAAGTATTTGTATCGATCGTATAGTGATATAGTGCCCATATGGGCACAACTAGTGAGGTGATTCGAGGTGATTCCAACATCTTAAATAAGCGCTATTTCAGAATCCCTTGTACACCGTTAAATAAAACACTAAAAATATTGTGGAAAAGAACGGTTTCTTTATACCTAATATTATCTAGAATACTATTTTATTAAAAAGCAATTATTCAAACAGAATTTTTTTTCTAATTTAAAAGTTATTTCAGATTTTGGTTACCATTCCGATAAATTCTACTATATTTGATTATGTAAACGCAGTTTCTCAACTTAAATACAACAAATTTAATCTTGTTGAAAACAATATTATGATACAGCAACGGTTTACTGACTTGTCCAGTTGTCCATCATAAATTTTGAGAGGGATGTCGCAAATAACATAAAAATAGAATCAGTGTTAGCCGTATTTATATATAATTACTAATACTTTTTTGATAATATGCTATATTGCCTTGATATTCTATGACCTATGTTTATTACTTTATTAGCTACCTCTTACCTAATACAAAAAGTAGTACATTTTATTTTTATTTACGTGTAAGCATATATTATTGTTAATTCCATTTACATGTTTTAGATTGAAATATTTTTATTTATTAAAATATTAAAACCTGTGAGTACGTAAGGTATTATATATATTACCTATATACCTAAAAATAATTGTAAACACATTCATCAAATACCTAACTTTTAAAATTATCTATTGTTAAATAAAAAAATGAAAACTAAATTTTTTTTAAAAAACATGAACTTTGATTTACATAATAATTAAAATATACATGCATGTTTTTACAAAATATAAATATATATTACCATTTTATCCCCCAAAGTATAACAAGTGGTTAATTACTTAGTGAGTATAAAGTTTATTATATGACACATCATATTTATTAAATATTTATACACACTATTTTATATAACATGTACATTGTATAAAGAATGAGCAAAACGAAAAAATAAAATTACGATAAAATCGAAACTCACGAACTACGCGCACACGATACTCGAAAATCGGGCGACCGAGTCGAAATCACCGAGCACACTGAAACCGTTGATATTCCTAAGTACCGCGCGCGTTAGTTGTACAGCTTCGGTAGTCAACGAAGAGTCTGGCGTGCTGCGTCGACAAAACTCCCGCCCATTTTTGCAACCCCGGATCACTTTCGAACGTAATTATGAATTATTTTAATAATAATTAATATAAAAAATAAAATTATAATAAAGATTTACATTTTTAATGGCTTTCCATTTAGTTTATTTTTGTAAATTTCAAAAGTACAAATAGATATGCAAAAAAAATCTTTAAGTACCTTTAAATTCGTGTTGAACTTAAATCAACAATACCCTCCACACCGATGTACGTATATCACTACGTGTTTTTTACTGTATAGGTACCACAATCATAATATTATATTTAAATTAAATAATCTTTAGTTATAAGATTTCAGTAGGTATTAAAACATTACATACGTAGAATTTTACTGAAAAATTAAACTTAATTATTTAGGTAACTCTATTTTGTACCATTTAAATAATATGATTAAGTTACTATTTTTTTTTTATCTGAAAAACCTATAAGAACCTTATATGTTTAAACTTTAAAGTATTAACAGTACGTTATTTAATAATTACAAATGAGTACAACTAATAATAACCTACAACAATCTTCAGAGTTAAACAGATTTCAATAATATGTTAAAGAAATGTGGTTTATCAAATGTAAACATCATGTATAGATATAGAACAAACCAATGTTTTTTTATCATTATATTATCAGGCGATACAAATTATACGATCTAAGGCACAGGGGTGTCTAACACGCGGTCCGCGGTAATTGTTGATAATATATTAATATTACGAGAACAAATTTATTATAAAAATATAAAATTATAAAATATCAAATAAACTGTAAAGGGAGGCACACGTTTATTATAAATAAATATATTTTTCTGCGTACTTATAATTAAATATTAATATTGGTAAAAATATTTCTGCTTATTATTCGCTATAGTAAAATTATAAAAAAATGTATTGTTGTATTATAGGATATAATTTAATCATTAAATTTGAATGTATTATTATTAAAACTAAATATGTGGCCCACAACAACTTCTACCTATATGATGTGGTCCAGTCTTCACAAAAGGTTGGACACCCCTGATCCAAGGGATAATTATAGCCATAAGGGTTATGGTGATGAAAATGAATTGGAAATGTAGATTATGATTATTTATATATATTTATAAAATTAATGATGAACATTTTGATATTGTGACTACTGACTCAACAAGACAACAACTCAACTTATATTATCGGGTATAGTTATAGTTAATAGTTGTGATATGGGGAACGCTGATTTAAGTCCAGCTAAATGAAGTCCAGAATTCATCCTTATTTTTTCCCTAATTAAATCATTCTATAACCAACACGTAACTACTCAATGTATGAGTAAAGTAATTCGTCGGTTATTATAACCAATATGAAACATCACCGTAGACTTCGTGGTTTGGATTGGATGTAAACAATTTTAAAATCCAATAATACACAAAAGTTGTATACGGCAGCGCCATCTGTGAAGTGTAGATGGGGCGATGATTGAAAAGTTTCTAAACTACGAAAATAAATGGCACTGTCATAATATTATCGTACAGAAATGTATAAAGAAAACAACAACACGCAAATGCCTAGCCCTATTATCAGTGCTATAAAGAATTTACATAACTATAACTATTAATTAAAACTGTACCTACTATCATATTATAATTAAAATTATTAGTTATTACTAATGCTATATTTTGAAAGTATCTGTGTCGACTCAAAATAATACACAAGCAAGTAATATCGTCATTCAGTATGACAGTATGTAAATGGCCAAGTCTCTATCGTATAGTGTAATCTGTAATATGCGAGTTAAATTTTAAATAAATATAAATATCTGACGATTACGAGACTTACGAGTATTAGTATTGAAGATGGAGGAGTATTTTTATTTTAGTACCAAATGTTTTATTTATTTTATTGAATATTTTATACATATTAGTATATTATTTTGGTTATGTACATTGCACATTTATAAATCTTTAAAAACATAATGTATGTGATATTTTAATACAAGTACATAGTACCCAGTACTCCAGTAATCCGTAGGTGCCTCCCAAATCCTAGCTGTTACATCATGCTGTCCATACTATCACCATACTGCTACTATACCAATACTATAGTAAAATAAACAATTTCTTATAATATGCATTAGTATTGGTAGCATAAATGGATTCTCAAAATATAAAACCTGTTATTTCAAATCCATAAACTACGGAAAACGGAAAGATTATTTTGAACGTACCACTGTTCACTAACCACCTATATGCGGCTATGCATCGACGCCTCACGTATCACGTTCAAAACTGTAACAAAATATTATAATTTCTAACAAAATGGGTATAATAATACTACCTATTTTCGTTTCAAAAATTATTATATTAGGTTGTATAAAACATTGATTAATTTAATAGTTACCATTAGCTCACTATTTTCAAAATAATGTATTTAATTTGAATGATCGTTTGTGAAACTCAGTAAAGATAAATTTATTTTGTAATCCAAGGATTGCGTCATAGGCTTATAATTTATAAACAATTTAAACCAAAATCGTTAGGTATTATGTTGATTCTAATGTTCTAGTTGAATGTCACCATCAGATGCGCACTTAGGATTTTTGTTTGGGGGAGGGGGCACGAAGATGTCTACTTTTCTCGCACACAAGTAAACAATTATCATTAATTTTTAAATGAACTTTTTTTAATTACCTATTATTACCACATACCTACTAAATAATATTATGCTTTATTATGTGTTTAATATTTATAATTATATTTATAACTAATATAACAAAATATCATGACAAATTGACAAATCAATTTGAAATTTAAGTTTCCTAAGTAACTTTTCGGAATGAACTCTTAATACTTCGTGATTTTAATTTGTATTTCTCGATGTAAGTGAATATTTGCTAGTTCATTTATAAACGTGACTGTAAAATTGTGTTTAAGAAGAAGGTTTTGATTCGCTGTAGAGTGGAAAACGATCTAAAAGCCATTCTTCATATTCTTGTACTTAATGAATAATGATAACATTACAAATATTTTCAAAAGTATATATACTGATTAAAAAAATTTAAATCACAGAAATTTAAATCATCAATTGTGTTTAGTAAAGTACAGGTGTATAGCAATAGTTTTTGAATTTTTCATACCACAATTTTTTATTCGAATTCGACCTTTGCAATCTTTCGTGACATACCTTTTTCATATTATAGTCGAAAAGATTTTTAAAACCCGGAATTTGTTCATCTGTTGTCCTGTTGAATTATGTCTGGTTGGTAAAAGAAATTTAAAAGTTGTAAGAAGTTAAACATTCTTTACCATAAACTTCACTTTACATCCGAAACGATTCCGCGGCAGTTATTGTTAATTTAACAAGAAATTTTATGTTAACATGTTTTTCGGCAGTACCTATTAGTCGAACTCACACTAGGTATCAAATAACAAGGCTACCAATCATAGAGTAATTACTCTATGCTACAAATATATAAGACAATGAACGGATTTCATTAATGTTAATAGTACTTACTTCTTTTAGATAAGTGTTTTATCATCATATTTCAATAATTGATTTATAGAAAATGTTAATAGTTTAGGTTATATTTAGAAAGTTTCGTTATTTTATTGTCACGCCTTACTATATTTGAGATGATATGCATGTAATGTATAAAATATTATTATAGGAGTTCTATCCTCAAAGTCCCCCTTCCCTCATGGACCATGGGTACACATTACACAATTGCGTTATACAGATACATAAAAAATACTAAAAATAGAGACACGAATCACGTTGTAGATTGAGTAGATACTTTATACATTGAGTAGATACTTTATGTGATAACACCTACATCGTGATCGTAATCTATTCAGTTTTTCTTTGTGCTTATATTTTTAAATTTCTTTGATCAAATCACGGACTGTTAGTCGTTGACTGTAGTAGTAGTCTGTAGTAGTAGTGGTAGTAACTAGTAGTCCGTGGATCAAATCTTTTTTTTTTAAATTATTGATAATAAACTATCATAATTTGATAACAAAATTATAGATAGTATTATCTCGAACCATGTTTGATAGTGAGATAAGCGCGCAAAAAATGAGGTTATGTCATTATGATAAAATATGAAGTTTTATTTTTTCATTAAAATTATACGAAATTACAATTTTAAAATTTAAAATTTAAATACTCAAGAAGTTTATAAAAAATGATAAAGGAATAGACGATCACGATGATAATTTAGTGAAAGTATAATTGTTGAAGATATATATATATTATAGTACTAAAGTTTATACCTATTTTGATAGTTTAACTTGTCGAGTTTTTTTTTTTTCATATCTGTACATCTGTTTCAAACGTATACAGGTGTTATTTAGATAACACGTCCGTCACGTCCTGTGTATTGAGATTATTAAGTAAGTGTGTGGTTTTTTACTGATTTTTTTAACTATAATAATAACAACAAAATATTAAATATAAATTATTATTATTATGAATAAGTACATTTATTTACTTTTTTTAAGACTTATCTTATTTCATATCTCTCATATCTTTCATGTCTTTTAATTTTATACTCGCATATTCAATTCCACTTATTGGATTAACATTAAATTTGTTTTGATATCTTGCTAAAATTTAACTTTGTAATATCATCCTTCAAAATCTGTTTTTATTATAATTTTTAACTATAGTAGTATTATTAAGTGAAAGTAACATTTCTAATTATTTTCAGATACCTAGATACCTTAGTATCCTATGATATTTTTATACAAAAAATTATGTAATTTTTCATAAAAAAACAAAATTTTAATTATATTTTAAACAGAAATATCTTATAACCCCATAGACATGTCTTTGAATTTTTTTTACATTTTACAATATACCAACTGAAACCGTGCACTTCGCAGCCCATTAAAACAACTACTTCAAACTGTGTGTTAAATTCGTTTCCTGTGATTTTGAAAGCAGTATACTTTTATACATGAAGATAGATAACGGCTAAAATATACTAAGTAATAATCTTACAGCCAATTGTCTGCCCATAGATCTAATATATCTCTGTACCAAATTTTGTCACTATTGGTCCAGTCGTTTAGGAATACATAAAGGACAAACAGACAGACATAAATCCATTTATATATAGATATATTTTTAAAGTAATCTTTGTGACCTTTTATTCTTTTAAACTTTTTCTAATGAAACTATTAAAATTGATGTAAAACGTCGATTGGAATTATTGAAATTATTGGTAACTGTGTTGTTACATCCAACCAAAATCACATAGTCTAAGCCAGGGGTCAACAAAATATAATGTTTTATATCAAGAGCTAAAAATAAATTATACATTTTTCACTGGCCACAACTTGAATGTACCTACCTTATTTTATTTCAAACAATAATGTAGTGTCATCAAATTTAGCCTTCCTATTTAAGTTCATAATTATAAGGTATACAGTAGGGTCTCGATTATCCGAACACAGGCTAATCCGAAAGACGCGGTAATCCGAACGGGCTTGAGAATTATCTTATCGCCATAATATGTACATACTACATAATATGTACATATTATGTATGTATTTGTAAATAATATTTTCCGGTAATAAAGTTTTTCAATTATGTGGGACAAGGCTACCAATTCATAACGGGAACCAATGTACAAAAAAAAATCAATATTTTAAATGGTAAAGTTCATAATTAATATTAATATTTTTATGTATTCAATGTCTTTTGAAATAACGAGTTTTTACACGATTAATACAAATAAAAATAAAATTTCATATTTTAAATAAAAATAAAATTGATGTTTTTTTTTTAAGCCATAGGTAATCCGAACAAATCGCTAATCCGAACGACCCCTTTCCCCAATCTCGTTCGGATTATCGAGACCCTACTGTATTAATTTAACAAGGTAGGTATCTACAAAAAAACTCTAGCTTAAGTATACTATCTTAGTACATAATGTCTAATTTGTATCTCACGGTTGCTGATCCCTGGTCTAGACTACAGAAAATTATGAATCATAGTAGTGCAATTAATTTTATAAATGTATGACGTGTTTACGTTAATATACCAATTCAAAATATACACATTTGAATACAGTTTTTTGAAGATTATATTTATTTTATTTTATTCCTGCCCCTTCCCTTACCCATAATATTTTCCTGGCTACGCTTTTAGTAAAAGTATAAGTATTATTGAAATAAATAAAAATTATTTATGAAATTGTAAACTTTAAAATATGGTAATCTACTTATATAATTAATTAATTAAAATAGATAATTTAATAATAATAGCAGCATGTTCCAAAAATACATTGATTGTTAGCAATGTTTAAAATATTAACACATAAGTAGGTACTTACCTATATAAATATAGAATATAGAATTTTCAACAAAAAACTACGTTTTATAATTCAACACAAATTTATTTTATTCATACAGGAAGCAAGTCAATTTCAGACATTAAATGATTTAAGTTATAATATCATGACCTCAAATATAGTTACTATTTTTTTTAAGAAAAATCAATAAATATAATAATATTTCATTTATTTTTATAAATAAGTACCAGATATATTTAAGAATATAAATATGGTATATTCAATTGAAATATTTCTATATCACCTTATTTGATTATAAATGATTATTATAATGCAATGGTTGTTTTTTCAAAAACAAAAGAGTAAATGCTAACAATAAAAGGATTTTATATTAGATATTTAGGTATTGAATATTTATTGTTTAAGCTAATATTTCTAGTTGACTTAATAATTGTATGCGCCTACCCTATAATTTTTTTATTTATATTATACATAGACATATATTTTATATGTTTTTATATTAAAAACTATAAAGTATTTATTATCGTTAGTATTATCAATGTCATTGTATTTTCTTATTGTATAGCAGATTATAAATACTCAACTAATCAATAAATATATACTAAAAAACTATATAGTTCTATTTTTAAAGAAAAATGAGGGCTCTGGATCATACCTCCTCTTAATTATGGCCTCAGATTTGTCTGTTAGATACATAGCAAATTCAATAGAGGCAATTTCCCTTCTTACATAGATTTTTTTTAAACAATAACCATTAATTATGAACAATTCTATATATAATACTATTTTATCCTATAGTATTAAATTATCTTTTCTAATTATTATCTATCTAAAAGATCAATATTTTTAAATTATTTATTGATACCTAAAGTTAATAACTTTTTGGATTGATCTTAGTTCTGAATTTGACCCACCATCTATCCTAAACCAAGTAAGCCAATGTATTTGTAAGCTTGGTCAATTTCCTCAAATGTATTTCATTATTTTTTTATCTTAATATATAATTTAATCATTTACAAAAATTAGCTTTACAGTAAATTTGAATATAAGCATCTAAATTTATTTATTGTTTTTGAGGTCATGAAATATAATTATTAATAAGCTAGAACAATAACAAGCAAAAATTATTTTTAATTTTTTGGTCAGATCTTATTTTTGCGTATTACTTTCGTTTTCAGTTTTAACATAACTAGATTTTCTTGGAAATACCGGAGAATTACGTCGTGATTTGCTTTCTTCTGTTGCCAAGTGTTCTGGTGATTTGCTTTTTGATTTAAAGTGCATTTTAGTTGCTAAATGTCGAAACCTATATTAGAATGTTTGCTTAATATTTAATTATTCAATTCTAATATTATAAACATGTATTATACTACTGACCTTACTGGAACATCATTACTGCCTTCTTTATCATCAAACACTCCCTGAAATAAGAATGCCAATGGCCAACTTATCCATGAACTCCTGAAATTATAACAATATAATATTTTAATTACATAGCTGTTAAATGAGTATTTCAAGTTTGGAATATTAGGTACCTATATTCTTTAAAATTGTCTCTAATTATTATGACCAATATATTTCTATAATTTTATAATTATTATATATTTTATTGTTAATATATGAAATAATTCAGATTAGAATATCATTAAAAAATGATTAATACTAGCCAACTGATATAAATATTTAAATTATTGATATTATTTGTATACACAAGTTGTATAATCATACAAGACAAAAAAGGAATCATATTCTTCAGAGTTCCACCTACTCTTTTTAGGCCTTATTCACAATATTCACCTCATGCATGTAGATAATGATTTTTAAATATTAAAATATAATTATTATTCATTACGCTGGTTGTGTCATTGTATCTTCTGTATCACTTGTAGAAGTAGATAATGGATCATGTATATCATCATCCATTGAACTTAAATGAGTATGTCTGCGGGATCCAGGGGATGATCTGGCAATTATTGGATTATATATTTTTGGATCACTGACCATTCGTACAAAGAATGATCTCCTATAGGCCAAATCATCCTTCTTCTTACGTTCTGATAATTCAAATACTTCATCCACCTGTTCCTATTTCAAATTTAACAAATTATTAAGCTAAGAAGTTAGTAAAAATTAATTAATAACTAATCAAAATTAAATTCATAGAAAATGTAAGTATGAGGAATATCATGGTATGTATTTAATTAGTGCTGTGAATTCTTCTTTATCTATAATTTTTATCTAGATTTCAACCCATCTAAACAATATATGACAACAAATGTGAGGCTTAGATTTTGTTATTTTAGAATTTTTTTTCTTAATATTAGTTTCATTCTTTATAAAGCTGTAAAAATAATTAGATTTTTAACATTGATATAATTTCTGGTAGGAAAGTACGTCTAGTTGATTTTTTTTTTTTGGCTGGGTCACAAGTAAAAATTCCCAGAGTCGGACTCCAAACGGCTTCGTCTATTGTTAGCTTATTTCCAAATGGCTCCCATCAAAAAAGGTTTTACGAACAGGTAAATTATAAAACGGCTCCCGTCGGTAAAAAATGTACAAAAAGGTATAATTGTATTCAACAATAATTATTGGACATAATATTATGGTCATATGGACGCCTATCTTCCAAAACAACCTACATAATAACTGCACGATGTTATTACGCTCCTAATAATGCTATTGTTATACCTATAGTATATACAGTTCCTGTATATCATATTTTTAAATTTAAAACTTTTAAACGGAATACCGAAAATATGGGATATATTTATGATATTGAAAAACCAATATACAATCTGACACGTAAATTAAAACTCGAAATCATTTTACTACCCTGAAATCGAAAAAAAAAACTCGTCGAGGTTAGGTTAAAGTTTAAAGTATCAGTATGGAAAATTGGAAAATCATAATAAATCTTGTATTAAATTATCAAACCCTCGAATTAAGAATTATTGCTTGTTATCGCCCCACCACCGAGATATAATTTTTATATACCGTTTACATAACTTTCAAGTAAAAGTATTTAATTATGAATTCTTTGAAGTTAATAGTAACTATTTCATTAAAAGATCTCTAAATTTAATGTCATATTTTATTTATTTCAACGATTATTTTTCTAGTAAAAATTGAATGTCAGAATTGAGTTTGCGGGAAATAATTCATAAAAACTAATTGAGTTACAATATTTTGTATTTTTGTAATATGCATACCTATAAACTATAATATAACAACAATTTGACTAAATTTTTGGCTAACATGATTAAAATAGAATTTCAAATATAACAAGTAGTATTAACCCTTTTTGTATAAATAAATAATAAATCCCATACTAAATTGACCTAAATATAGAAAAACATCTAAAATGAATATCGAAGTTTAAGGTTTTTAGAATACTGCTGATGTTAAGTGGTGGTCTGGTGGTGGGGTGATAACAAACAACAAAATTGAATAAAAATAAAACCCCATCACTGTGAAACCTCTACATATTCATAGCTCAGTTCAGTATCTAAAATAATTTTACAACTCAATTAAAAATCTATTGTTATATATTGAGTGTATAGTAAGTATTTTATGCTATAATAAAATAGATTTCAACCTATTTAAACAACGCAAATATAGGCATGTACCTACTACAATACTACATATATACCCATTCAGATAAATTATATTTACTAACCTCTCGTTTTTCTTTGAGTTCTTGTTCATTATATATAACTGTTACGGCTGTTTCCTTAATAATTTTCCAAGCGTAATCTATATTCAATAACATTTTAAATATTTTTTTGTTGAATCTCAAGTGTTAAGTAACAATTTAACATCTTTTCCATCATAATATAAAGAGTTAAAATTGTTGTTAGGAATTGAAAGGATACATAGTATAATATTTGTTATGTATACTATTTAATCAATTAACTAAATCATATAAAATTGTAAACATGTATCGCAAAACGTTCACGTTTTTTTATTCAATTTCAATTAAAAATCTGAAAAGTAACTATTGTTTCATAATATTTGCAGTATAAAGCCAAACGGTATTATTTAATTATATTATATCTTTATTTGTATTAAATTATATTGTATTTATTTTATATTACCAATATCGTCTTCTGTAGCATGCTCTGCCACTACACAAAACCTGATGACATACTTGTCGTGTACTAATGATGGCACCATGTGAAGTTTTCCTGATTCGTTAATGGTTTCCAAGAGCTTTTTATTAAGTTTATTGGTCGGATCGTCTTTCAAACGAAAACAAACTAACCCCATCTATTTTTTTTTTTTAAGAAAAAATATATTTTTATGTAGGTATATAGTGGTAAAATATTGAATTTAATATGTCATTAGTGATTACCTTTACATCATTTAAAACTTCATACTTATTATCACTTCTGACCAATCTTTCAAAACGTTTTGCAAGTTGACAATGGTGTCTAATATACTTCTGAAGTCCAGAAATTCCATATGTACGCAGCACAAACCAAAGCTTCAGTGATCTAAATGTTTGTGTTTAAATGATTGAATTTCTTATAAAAAAAATATAAATCATATTGTACTATTTAAGGCTTACCTGAAACGTCTACTCAACGGTATACCCCAGTGTCTATAATCGACAGCCCCAGCATAACCATGTTGTAAATAGAGAGGATCGACCACCAAAGCACAAGTTAATTTAAACCGATCTTTTACCCAAAGACATGAACAATCAAAATTTGTTAACAACCACTTGTTTGTGTTGAGATTAAAAGAGTCTGCATATTGTACACCATTCATTAAAAATCGAAACTCCGGACAAATGAATGCACTTCCAGCATAAGCAGCATCGACGTGTAACCATACGGTTTCAAATTGCTGGCATACTAGGCCGATTTCGGGTATATTGTCAAATGAACAACATGACGTTGTTCCTAATGTAGTGGATACAAAAAACGGTATCAATCCCATTGCCTCGTCTTGTTCCATCACCTATAATATGCGTTAATTCAAATATATTGAACTTGGGAACTATGTGGCTAACTAACTTGTCTTAACGTAGCCCCCCTCAAACTGTTATTTTCATCAGGTTCGAGAATACGTAATTTAACAAATGCCATCATAGCACCTTTTTCTACGCACGAGTGCGATTCTTTAGAACAGTAAGCCATCAATTTTGATAGTAGCACACCTTCTTCAATAAATGGGTGAAGTTTCCGTAATCGTTTAATTGCTTGAGCTCGAGCTGCTAGCATACAAACAAATATGCACTCACTTGCTGAACTCTAAAAAAAACGTGATTGTAACATATTTTTATGGCTAGTTAAATTAAATTATTGTAATTGTTCACCTGAAGTACCCCGCCGCCTTTACCGTTATGTACTTCGGTTTCACTATCATCGTTTCTCACAGAATCGATAGTTCTTGATGTTTCTTCAGAAAATGTTAAAAACTCTTCTGGTAGTCCTATGGCTTTACCGAGCCAATCCAAAACTATAGTTTCCAATTCTGTACACGAAGGACTTGCGGCCTTAATAAATAAATATGTATTATTTATAAAAAAATAATTAAAAACGTATTTTGCTAGTTACTTACCCATGAAAACCCTATACATGCTATAGAATCAGATAACATGTCTGCTAAAATTGAAGGAAACGAATTACCAGAAGGAAAATAAGCATGAAATCTTGGATGCTGCCAATGGGTCACCTAGTAAACACATAAATTAAGAATAATTTATGTTTTTTGTTACAGATTTGATACCGTATACGTTCTGTTTGAATTTGAAATCAAAAGACTGACAAAATATTGAAAAGTAAGTTTATATTAATGTCCAATTTATATTTAATTTTTAATTTTTTCAAAATGTATTGATTAATAATTTCTAGTAACTTAAATGAATATGTACCTACAACTATTTTATTATATTTAATTATTGATATTATTGAAAAAGCAATTAACGTTCAATGATAAATACTAATTATAATAAATATAAGTATTTTACTCCTGGCATAATTATATTTTCAACGTCTTTCATTATTTCATCAAATGACTCGGGTTGTGTAGGTGCTTCAAGCGGAATTTTATTTTTTAACCAGCCCGGGTTTACTGTTGGTGTTACTCTTCTATTTTTTATTGTCTCTAAATATTCACATATATAGTCCACCATCTCCTTTCCATGCTTGCGAAATTGTTCCGTATCCATTTTATAAATTTTTCCTTTAAATTAAATAAAAAATTTAATCAATACTTTTATTATTATTCAAATGCATTGAATTGTTAAGGATGTAAGGCTAATTGATTTCTTTTGGAGAACGATAATATTCTACGTCATCGTGTGCAATATTAGATTGACGGAACCACTGGAAGTCAACAACAGATTTTTCACCTTTTTATTTATTCATTTTTTCATTTCTTATTTATTAAAGAGATGTTTTTCTGAAAATGTGAGGCTATATTTTAATTAATTTTTCTTTATTTGACAAGTTTAAGTGGCACCAATGGTTAGCGAAACTTGTAATAAATAAATAAAAATCGATAAAATATCATCAGAATCAAAATATTTGAACTTTTAAAAAATATTTCCTTCAAAAAATTATTGTACACATAATTTAGTTTTTGAAAATACAGTTATAATTATTATAAAATAAAATACCTAGTTAAAAATATATTTTAATTTATAAGATTATTGATTAACACTGAACTATAAAAGTAACAAGTCAGGAAATCATTACATATTTTCAAAATAATTACCTATATAATCTTATCATCAACAATTATACTTAGTGGTCCTAGTGCTTATTGAATTATTCTATTATCATAACTTAATTAATAAATCGAAAATATTTTCATTTTTCATATAACTATGTAATTTCATCGATGTTATTTCAATTTTGAGTTTTGACGGACTGTTTGAGAGTAATAATTGATGTGTTCATATATCATGATGATGATTTAATTATAGTTCATTGTATAACATAATCCACTGATCATTTATAAAAGTGACCACTTATCTACTTAATATTGGTGTAAAAATAGTTTGCAGGAATCCAATAAATTATTCGTTCTAACTTCAAGAAATAAATATTATTCTTATATTGTACAAATACGAGTTATTACAATTAATGAAATATTTCTTAGTATTTAATATTACTGAAAATAATATAATAATATTTATAAATTATAATTATAAAGTATTCTTATTCATGTAAGATGTAAATTTAATATAAATTTATTTATTATTTTTGTTTGTCATTATCTTTTGGAGCAGTATAATAAGCTTCGATTTTAAAGTTTGGCAATCAGTAAAAAATATGATATATTTGATATTTTTAGTGGGGTTGGGTCAAAAGTGAAAAATTCCAAGTACCTTTTCAAAATAACTGGAAAAAAAAAACAAAAAAAATTGAAAGAAAGCGAAACTTTTTACAGAAAATCAGTTTTCGGCAATATTAATTTGGTTTAATATAATTCAATAACATTAACCATAGATTTATTAAATTTTTACCAAATATTATAAGCATTTTGTGTATATAATGCAATTAAAAAAAAATTTAGCTATCCTTAGACATTTGTCATTTTAATTCGTCAACTATATAAATGTCGGTTAAAAATGTGTGCTCGCTCAAAATAATTTTAACTTTAATACAAGGTTCATAATATGCCGATTTAAAATAAAATAAAAATATATACCAGAATTTATTATTTTGTACCTAAGCGTTTGAAATTAAAATTTTGGTGAAATTCGTCAAAACCGCAAACATTCGTAAAATTATTGTTTAGCTAAAAATTATTAAAAAATAGAAATCGTATAACAAAATCCTTATAAATTATTATTATTGAAATTGAAAAATAAAGTTGTGGATAATTTTACAAGTACTTGTTGTGAGCATCTGTTTTTAAAAATTTGAAGAAATTATATTCATGCGTAAAAGAATGATTTTCTTATTTTCTTGTATTCAAAAACGATAGATATTTGAAATGTTCACCAAATGCTTATACTAGCATTTTCCATACAATTCTATTTGAGCTATTGACAGATATTTGATCATTTTTTTAAAATTATTTTTTCTATAAATATCAATAAAAGAATTTTGTTTTTTCAAAAACCTTGAGAGTTAAATACAATATATATCATAAGTACACCTACTGTATAACAAAATGGTTATCCGCTTTCACTCCTTTTAAGGTAGGTATGAACGGGGTAAGCCTAAGTCTCAAAATCCATATTTTTGAATTACCTATAGTCGTGTAATAATTAAAAAAAAAAAAAATGAATATATTATAATATTTTAAGAATAATGTTTATAAATTGTATATTTAATACACATTTAGTATTTTCAGTACGACGTAATCATATTATATTTACATTCATTACAAGATAATTATAATATCATACTTATTTGGTATGTTAGGTTTTTATTTTTTGATAATTAGAGCATAGAAGCTAGAAGTTAAATTGAGTACCTATAAGTAACAACTAATAGTTATAATGTATAATGAAACAAATCCAACTACCAAATTGTGTTGACGTAGTGGTTAGGTTAGGTACACACCCTCGCTTCAAAATCCACTTTGCGACGTCCCTTGCTAGTAAAATAAATTTTGAATTTTATAAAATATGCTTAACTTTTAAATACAATATTAATTAATTAGCCGTTTTACAGAAATTCATTATCACATTTATTAATACATTTTTATTTTTAATGTGTTATTATTTGATATCACCGTAATTTATAACATATAATTTTGGACACATCAAATACGTAGGTATATAAACAAAAAAAACTTTTAATATGTGATTTCCTTACTTGGTTTTACTAAAAGTTCTTAAAATTGTTTGTAAAACTCTGTTAGTTTTAAATACTACTTATATAATTTCCAACATTTTTACCATTCCATAAAAAAACAAATATTATTTATCACTTTGTTTTACTTAAAATGTTGTTATTATTATTCTTTTTTAAATATTAAATGTAATATTATGGAAATATGGAATTTTAATTTAATTTAATTAAAAAATAATAATAATAATAATAATTTCGTACAATATTTATATAAAGCTGCATAATTTCTCTGAACAAATATATTTTTTTATTTTTTTTTTTTTTATCCTGGCATACAGATTATACTATATATTATGATGTAGTATATAAGTTAGGTTCAATATATACATATTATGTTGAAAAAATATATTGAAAATCCTAATTAATTTTTTTATAACCAAAGTTGTTAAGAAATTCAGAATATGAATTTGAAATCAAACATTTTTTGTAATTTCTTAAAAGAATAAGAATAAGAAGTATGTATAGTAAATAACAATAATAGTATAATATAGTTTATAAAATTATATATTTATCTACGAATACATAATATGTATGAGAGGGTGTACTCACTATGTATTTCGAATGCGGCGCGTCCAAACTGCTAGAGCTATAGAACAGTTATGAAAGACTCTCGAAACGACTGCATGTAGCGTGAAAACTAGCGGCCAACGTTTAAATCCAATATGAATAGTATTAGTATACTCCGTTTTCAATGGCAATTGTATAGTTAATTATTGTTATTTTATACAAAAATGCCAATTTTTATGTGCTTATCTTTTCATTATGTTTAAAAGAAAATGTAACTTGCTCTAACATAAACCAAAAACAATTTCTTCTTAAATCATGATTGTATTATATCATTGTTTATTTAATTATTTTCATTCATAATATATCAGTATTTTTACTAATTTAAATATACCCTTTGTATAAATTATGTACTGTATTATTTAAGTTATTAGTTATATTATGTGTTTAATATGAAAAATTCTTCATGATCACCAAAATTGCACTTAATCCATTGGCCGATGTGGTATATCTATGTGGACTATTATATGTAATGGGTCCATAGTGTTGTCAGCTTTAAATTACATTATACTTTTAATTGTGTAAAAATATATTTTTAAGCAAATTAAAGAAAAATAATAAAAGCCTCAACAGTTTCGGAGTAGTGGACAAACATTTTTCGGGGTAACCCCGTACCACTCCACTCTGCCAATCTAAACTTTAAATACTTATAATTTATAAACTACTCGTCCTAAATTCGATTTTTATGAATAAAAATACTTAAAAAAATATTCTGCTTCAGAATATGAAACTAAAACTCTATGTTGTCATTCAAAAAAGTAAAAAACTTGAAAAATGATAAGGAAAAAAAATATTTTGAAAAAGTCAATACTTTTTTAAATAATGAGTGTTGTTTGATAAATCAATCACCCTGTATATATACATACAGTCTTCCGAATTTCGTGATGGTTGGGATAAAGTTAGTTTTTTCGCAATCCCCACCATTTTTTTGTCATACAACATTTGAAAGACCCTGTATGCAATTTAAATTTCATATATGTTAGGAAAAAAAATTGCATGTTTTTAGACGTAAAAAGTTTCAAGATAAGGATTGTCACACAACACAAACCTCCCCCTAGTGAGTTGAAACAGAGTTTCATTAATAATTTAGAAAAACAATTATTTAGGACATTTTGCAATCGGTTGGTAATCTTGCGGATATAATATGAAAATAAAGTTGTAACAAGGCAGGTACATTGCACAATGCACAATCAATATTTTGAAACAAATTGCTAAATGTCTATTAAGTGTAATAAAAAATATTAAGAAAACATTTTTAAAATGTATTAAAATTTAATAAAAACTGAATAATATACGTATGTTGTATAGTATATCATTTAGTTTTTAGTTTTGTAAATCGTACATAGATTTATAAATATTAAATAATTTATCCAAATATTACCACCTAACTTTCATTTAGGTAATTTGTGCGGCAACGAAAACTGTCCCTTGTCTGTGCAACAACCACAAACCATATACAATATCATATAATTATATAACCATCAATATTAGATGTACAATGGATACAGTGTCCGTTGAAGTTTGTTGTAGAAAATTCTTACTCAAGTTTTCACAGCGAATTAACTCTCCAGAAACTTCACTTTTATGTTAAGTATTACCCGTTTTCCATTTGCCCTACCACATATATAGTACGTGTATATTATGCGAGAGTGTTCTAAGGAAATTAAGGCCTTGTCTCGCTCTGTATGATGGATGTATCACATGGCAGGAAATTTAAAACAGTTAGTTTCTCGTTGTTGCTTGTTAGTGAATTTATGTGCTTTTTGATAAGAATAAAGAATATTAGAGAATCTATTACTGAACTTATGTATTGAATCATATCAGAACCTAGACAATCGGATAATAATTTCAACGCTGCAAGTTCAATAAGAATCTTCATTCCTAAATATGAGAACCAATTTAAACTAACTGTGTTTTACGTATAGAACGTTAATTTTCTTACCTTGTAGATTAAAAAAATATATTTATGTATTATAGACTCTAGTTAGTACATTTTGTGTATGACCCGAGCGTTTGAATTATTGGTGAAGTTCTTATTCTTTCATAAGACTATCTCCCTACTCAATTGGCGAACCTTATTTTCAAATTAAATTTATATTATCAAGTCTTTAGAAACTCAAATATTTAGTTTATTTTTACTATAGTTACTAATTATCTACCTGTATTCCAAATTCCGACCATTGTAATACGTGGAACAAATATAATTTTTTTTATAGGATATATTGTTTTAAAATTGGTATAGCTATAGCTTATTTACATATCTAATTTTATTATTATTTATTTATACTACACATGGAGGCTTTAATTGTTATTGCTCATTGAAATTATTCATATATTATACCATATTAACCCCAATATTTTTGTCACATCCTTCAACTAATATATCTATATAGTCCTGAATAATTTCATCAACAAGGAGATCCATCACGATTAATTCGATATGAGTGTTTATATATAGTAATATAGGTCAAGGTTCATTGGGAAAATCGTGAAGGAATTTCCATCAGCGATTTCTAATATGAAGCTTGTAGTGTTTACACCACGGATGGTTAAGGCAAATGAGGAAACGCATACAAAAAAAGCATTGAAAAGTTATATTGTACCTATTGAAATAATACTTAAGCATTCAGAACCAATATACCATAATGTATATAAGCTGCCTCATATAAATGAATTGTAATAATGGATTGTACCGCTAGGAAACAATGATGTAAGCATTATTATTATTTTTTTTAAAACCTTTCTATCTAACTGTAGTTTTCGAGAAATTTGAAGTTAGACTTGAAAATTATAATCGGTATATTTTATTAGTAGTCGGTGGTAGATGGAATGTTGACTATGCGACGATTGCTCTGGAATGCTCTTCATTTTATCTCATAAAAGTCCCATGGCCATAATAAACCTGGACGAGTGACTGGGGGCCCTTAACTATTGATTCTCGTTCACATACTTGTGAGATTTATGTCGCCTGCGCGCTCAACTGTATTATCGTTGCTCGTCTATAGCTTAAGCACAAATTCTGTACAAAATCCGACGACATTTTCGTTATGTTAGGTATACCTAAGCGTGATTTATTAGGTAACAATAGTTATTAAATTTTCTTCGTATGCTCTATTTATATTTTCTTCTAGAAATACATATTATAAATACTTATGTGAGCCGTGAGGTGTAGCGTGTGGTAACTATTGATAATCTATCTAGAAGATCGAAGAATTTCTAGATTAAAAGTTTAATACATATTTTGTATTACATTCTTAATTTTTACTTTACAATTATTGATCAACACAAGCATTTATATTTTAAGACTGCTACTTCCTTGAATATCATATCATTCATAACATGTATACCTATTAGAATTTCAAAAAGATTTAGTATTTTTATGATGAAAAATATTAAATTAATTTATTTATTAGTATATATATACTATAATATTAGTATACATTTATATATATAAGTAATTAATAATTAATAAAATATTAATTTTACAATTTATAAGTTTGTTGCTAAATATGCATAATTATAGATATTTTGAAATTTAATTTAATATGTTTTTACTATTTTTACATACACTATTTCTTGTTTTATTTCTAGACTTGTGATTTTATTAAACTTCTATATTTTTTTAACTTACTATGTTATAATAATATAATGTTATATTGTAATTTCTAGTCTTTATGTATTAATCGGTTAGATATCTTATAGAAAATATTTTTTTATGAGTCTGCAATACCGAGACTTTATGCTCCTAACAAGTCTAAAATAAAAGTATACTGGTTTGAAAATATAATCATAATAATTTATTGTAAAAATGAGTAGATTTTTCTCAAAATTAAAAACTGATCTTTTCTTATTTACTCCTAAGAGTTTTTGATTAATTAAATAAACTATTATAAATAGCTATACTCAAACTATTAAATAATATATATGATAGTCAAATACCTATCTAATATAAAAAAGCTTTAGTTTTCCTCAATAATTATTGCCTATAGTTAGTCTCCCATGGATATAGTACCTAATTTGATCACTTATTTACTTCACTATCAATATTTATATCAAAACAAATAAGTTGTATTATTGGTTTTGTGCTTATACTAAATTTAATTTATCTAATAAATCAAGTAAATAATTTCTAATTTCTAATGCTAAGAATGAAATGAAACATTTAGTTGTTAACACTAAATTGTTTTCCATATCAAACTAGCATTTCTACTATATATCTTTCTTGGCCCGTAGACCAGTTTAATTCAAAGGTGTCATTTATTTTGGAAAGGGTTCATTGGCACCACCATTTATCTGTTTTATCGGTTTTTCATTACATTTACAAACCTATGTGATAAATGTGATGACATCTAGGTGTAAAAGATTTTAAAAACTTGTTTTCTAAAATTTGTGTTGTGTAATATTTTTTTATATGCCTAATTAGAAATTTTTTAATTACTACTAATATTTTAAAATGTATGTGTACAAATTTCTATTATATATACTTCAATATAAAAAGATTTCCCAAATAGATTTTAATCTAAATTATTGATATATTCAAATAACTTCCAAAACCACCTTCAGAAACACTTAAGATACTTCAAATTCTTCACATTATTCCAATTAGTACTGCACATAATAGAAAAAATATTTTACCTTTGATCCTCTTTGGAAGATGAACAATTGAGTAATTAATGGTTATAAATCATAATAACCAGAGCTCGAATGTTAATGACCAAAATTTCATTAAAATATGCAATTATGTACCATAAAATATATTAAATATACCATTTTTTTCAACAAATATATGCAAAAAAGGATTCATATTAATTTAAAAAAAAAAAATTATGTCATCTTTTGAATATTTGTTTAAAACTACCATATTACAAAATAAACAGCTATTAAATATGAAAAACATGATTAATTAGTTTCCGATTTATTAAAATTAAATTTTACATACCTAGTTTTAGTATTTAAAGTATCAAGATTACACTGTATAACAGTTATTTTTCCGGTATTAATAAATTTTAAAGACCTTCGACGATCCAACATTAAGTTTTTATAAATCGAAAACGACTGGTCTATGTCTACAGAGTTGATCACTGCATATTTAAATTTATCAATGTTGTCAGTCTCCACAACCATGTACCACTGGCTTATAAATATCTGATCTCCTAATTTTATCAGTCTTTTGCTTCCTAAACACTATAATAATTTAACGATGATTTTTTATTTATTGAAGTCTAACAAATTATTAATTAACAATAATAAATGATAATAACATGGACAATTTTAATTTTTATACTTATGATTTATGATATATGTGCTAAATAATTTATAAATAATCAATATATGCATTTATATGCCCAAAAATGTCAAATATGCAAAAATATACAAAATAAGTTTACATATTAGTGATCTAAATTTCATGAATTAAATTTATATTATATTCATTGTATTAATAAAATATGCAGTCATAAACATCCAAGTTCTAATAATAACTATAGAAAAATAAAATGCTAACAAAATATACACTTACGAAACAGTAATTTTATTTACAAAAATGAAAATTAGATAGTAGAAATTAAAATATAATATCTACATTATCATCATTAAATTTTATCTTAAATATTATTGATTTTTAATGTAATATACTACTAAGTATTACTTTTTAGCAAAAATTACCGTATTAACTATTAAGTACAATGTTATATACTTTTGTATTAATAAATTAAGTACATAATATATGAATATTAAATATAGAATATATATTGTATTAGTTAAATTTTGTAAAATTTTAAATAAATAAAAATTGTATTATGATTGTTGTGAATGCTAAAATTTGATTTTTTACTTATAGTAATTTTATTACAATTGGTGTGTTTTAAATATTATTAATTATCTTATTTTGGAGAAAATGACCTTAAATTTGTCAGGAATCATTGAACTATTTTTTATTTTTTATTTATCTATATTATTTCTTATTAATTTTTGTCATTATTATTTAGTTAAATATCTTTACTACTTCAATTGAAACAAATGCATTTTTAAAATGTAAATTAATTTATTGGAACTTATATTTTACAGTGGAAAATCAAAAACCTAAATGTGTATACCAGGAAGAACGCTGGACACGTTCCTTGATTACAATTGACAATCTACCAGAAAAATTTGAACATTTAAAAGTTAATAACCATTCCAAAATCAGAAACATGCTTGGTTTTGCAGTAAAAAGTTTTGAACACTCTAATCATCTAGTATGTAGTGCCAGTGGTCCATCAGTTAATAAAGCTGTCACATGTGCGGAAATATTGAAACGACAGATGCCTGAACTTAAACAAGTCACTGGTATTGGATATAGAAAGTAAGCAATAACATAAGTCTGAAATTAAATATTAAAAAAAAAAAATTCAAGCTGTACAAGGTAAATAACCATGTTTATTATTATAACTTATTAGTATAGTTTCCTATGTATACAAATAAAAATCATAGTAATGTGATTCTTTTATAAATATAATTGTAAATTGATTTTTCAATGTAAATTGTGGTTTATGGCACCATTACAAAACAAATACTTTAAAACTACAAAATTGTTTAGTGTTCTTAACATTTACACTTTTATAGTAAGTTTAAAATTATATTTAATTGTTATAAAGGTAAATATAACTTATTTTGGGAAACATTTTATAAACAGCAATATCTTTACTTATAGTGTAAGGATGATCAAGGATGAAATGATTGATGGTAAAGTATCTCAAACAATTACAACTAGAAGATTACCTTCAATTCATATTCTTTTATCCAAAAATCACCTTCATCCGAGTTTACCTGGGTAAGCCTACAATAATCTAATATAATAAATATTTGTTGGTTAATTGTCTAGTTTACATATTACAAAAAAAAAAAAAAAATTAAAATCAAAAAAAAATGTATTTTATAATGTTTCCTAGTTAAATGTATAAATGTATAATTTACTGTATGCATAAAATGAATTAATTAGAGTATTTTAATTTTAGATACCAAGGAGCTGACAAGGTATCAGATCATGTTAATAGGCCAGTACCTCGGAAAACATTTGAAAAAAATGATTACCGCGGTACTAAGGAGAGTTAAGTTATGGCTCTTTAATTGATGTTGTTCCATCCTCTTCGGTCCGTACACCTTGCATAATTGCATCAGGCATAGGCACAATCAAGTTTTCTTTTGCCATTAAGTTGTATTTAATCACAAATTTTGTAAACCTCTGGCATAAGTATGTTTCATTCTATAATATTGTAATCACATAATTATATGATGTATCTGTAACTGTATTTATAATTATGTAATAGTTTTATATTTTGTATACTTTACCTCAAATTTATTATAAATGTTTTGATGATGGTAGTATGCATGAGAAAATATCCTGTAGACTCGCCGACAAACAGACCCCAATTTCGCCACTGATGATTCCTTAATATTAACCCTTAAATAAATAATAATACTTTTAAAATAATTTTAGATAAATATGATATTTTATTAATTGATTAATTGTTTATTTTTAATTTTCTACATAACAATAATGATATATATATACATATATATTATAGTTAGTTTTCTACCAACCATTATTGGTAGTTTTTATTTATATAATAATAGAGCGTATACCTAAGTACAAATCTTAATGACATATAATACAATTTATTTTATTAAGTTTTTAAGTAAGAATAATTTAATGTAAGCTGTTGCTTGATAATAAAACTAAAGTGTATAATATCTAATTGTGTTTCTATTATTTAGTTTCCTAAGACAAAAATACCTATTACAAAAATTATAGAAGATAATATTTTGAGGATATTACATATCAGTTTTATATTTAATTATTACTTTATCTTGTATTCAACTTTTAAAATTAAACATAAATAAATAAACTTAAATTATATTCTGTAATTTGTTTAATAGATGGTTTTAATCTATGATCATTCAAAAATAGTTGTCTGCAACCTTTATGATGTCAAGGACCAAAAATAATAATGAACAATTTTAAACAAAAATATATATTCATAGAAAATTTAGTTTATTAAGTTCATAATTGTTAGGTTTATTTTTTTACAAGATATCTACTAACAAACAATGCTTTAATTCACAGTTTCTAGTCCATATTATATTAGTTTGAATTCTAAGTACAAATTATACATTTTGCTCATGGGCCACATACGACTCGCGGGTAACCAACCACCTACTCAAAAACATGAAAAAAAATGATTCTGCATAAATGCGTTTTGTTTAAATTGTGCATGTACCAAAGTAAGAAAACAAACAGTAAGTTTGATATCCTCTTAATAGTAATTTAAAGATAGAAACTAAAATGTTGACCATAATGTTTTTCTTTTTAATAAAACCTATATACTTATACCTTCCATAATGAGAAGAAAACAGGAAACAAAGCTCCGTTATCTATGATTCAATAAATTATTAACACGTTAACTGCCATGTGACCACAGGCATCCATACAATATTGTATTTTTGATACTCTTAGCATATTATTCCATTTCATTTAGTAAAATATTTAAAAATAAAAAAATATAATATTACATCAAAAAAATTATGATTCCCATTATACCACTGCTGTACTTGTTTTTGTACATTATTTTAGTGCCATGGAAAGTTAATAATATAAAACCATATTCATTTATGGTTGCCATAGATCAAAGTTTTGAAATTTGAACATTGCATTACAACCACTGGTGGGCACATGGCGATAGACTTGTTAAGAGGATGCTACCCATATCCTATATGTCTGTTGTCTCAGTCTTACAAGAGTATGACAGCCAATTTTTGTACACTAATTTCAATAGTGTGTTGAGAGTTTTTACATTAAAGTGAAATAATTTCCTATCATCAAACTTTTAGTTAAGAACTTTATCTGTGCGATGTCGTATGTGTGTTAGATGGAGACAAAAAATGCATGGGTAGCGTCCTTTTAAAGACAGAAGTTGGATGTGTTACATTAGCAAACATAACAAATATATAAGTGCATACACACTTTTTAGCTATTTATATTTATATACATACATATATATATATATATATGTTTAAACAAGCTAAAAAGCTGCATAACAATTTTTAATGTTGCTTTAACATGATGTAAATTTAATGTATAAAATACAATAACAAAATAATATTTTATGAATAAGAGTTGAAAATTAAATTAACAAACTTGATCATTAACTATCTCATGGTTCTATTAACAAGATTATACTAAAGTATAATTAGTATTTTGGTTAAAAGATAAATTTACAAAACTACTAATTTATAAAATGCTTAAAATGCATAATTATATAATATGTATATGTTATACCTGCTAGGAAAATATTTGTTGCTGTTTAATAAACAAGCAGCTCCATCTAAAGTGTGACGGGTGTAATCAATAGCTGGACATTCTTTAGGAGTTTTATGTGCAGCACATAAAAATATCCACTGTTCAGTGGATGTCATTTGGCTACATGTATCAGGTAAACATTCAGATTGCAATTCAACCGCTAGCCCATTTAATTCCATACAAAACTGCCTACAAATGCAATAAACTAACGTTAAAAATGTTTATTAAGACGGATTAAATTATTTGCCACCTGAGATGTTCGTATTTCCAAACACCTTCTTCTTGAGAATCTGGAGGAGTCAATATAAGGTCAATATTACTCGGATCTACACGTATTTGTTGCTGAATAAACTCTTGAACAGCCAATGTACTTTCCATCTCCTCAAACGGTTCGTCAGGCCATTTACGAAAGAACTAAAAACAATATTCAAATATAAATTACACAAACTTAAAGAATAAAACGACTCACCTCTGCTTTTGTTCCTGGTTTGTTTCGTTTTAATAATTTCTTTACTGATTCAGCCATCTTCATTTTCAGTAATCAATAACTGTGTGATCAAATTGTCTTTAAATCCATAAAATATACAAATTACAAACACTATTACAAACACAGTAAAAACGTAATAGAATAAAATTCAGCTTGTGTTTATTGAAAAATAGAAAACACCACTCCACAGTCCACAGAATAAGACTATTCTTCGGCCGACAGGCTACAATCAATACGCTATCACTATCAAACATTCCTACGGCAATGATAACGTTTTCATATATTGATAATAAAAAATCGTATTATAATACACAAGTAGGTAAATTAAAAAAACAAAATTGAAATAAATTGATATCTATTTTGTGCCTACTGCCTAAAAATACCTAATAAAATGTATAACATCTATGCTACTGATTATTAAGCATACATTTTATAAATATGAAAATAATATGTATGGAGTTGATTACTCAATATTGTAGGTTGTATTGTTGGTTATACCTTATATATCATGTAAGCATAGGCGCAACTAGACCTCTAAAACGTGGGGTGCTATACTCTATACTATTAAAAACATAAAATTGATGTTATTTCATTATAATTATAATAGTTAGATCTAAAGTATCAAGGGGTACTAAATTAGAACTTGGGGGTGCTAAAGACCTTTTTGCACCCACCTAGTTGCACCAATGCATGTAAGTAAGTTGTAAACACAAGGCACTATAGACACATTGATGAATTATGTTAACCCACGGTTATAAATACTTGTGGTCATAGAAATTAAGTTCTCGGGTTATAACATAGTTATACATTATATATATTATAATCACAGAATAATTAATACTAATAAAGAAATAATAAAAATATACTTGCAAATAGTACTTAAAACTCAAAATTAGCAAAATAGCACTAAGAACCGCAAATTTATAAAAAACATCAAAACACAATTGCGTAGAAATATTAGATCAGGACAATGTGAAATACATTTCTATCTTGCTCTAAATGTCTTAAAATGTATAATACTATATTACTATGTATTTGTGTATCAACAATCAACATTGGTGTTGGTAAACAAATTTTTAGGGAGTGCAGCATTAAACGATTTAATTATTATAAAGTTGTTTTTTTCTAATTTGATGTGTAAACTACATGTGGCACGTCTCAAATTTATTGCATAAATAAAAACTGGTTTAAGTGCACACACTACACGCCCACATTATGATTTAAGTTAAGATTTAAAATCTTAAAGCTAAAATTATTAAATTATTGGTAATTGGTATTTTCAATTTTCGATTTGAACCATTTTAGATTCTGTGCGGAACGATGAATGTATTGATTTTACAATGATGTGTGTTTTTTTGTGTCTGTGAACACGATAAGTTATCGAAATTCGGTCTTAAACTTCAATAGCTTTTCCGGTCGGAAAATGTATCTAGTTGGCAGGGACGAACTAGATCGAAGGGCGAAGGGGCGAACGCCCACTGGGCTGGTATGATTGTGAGCCCTCACAGGTATATTGGGCCCATGTGTACAACTGTGTAGTGATTAGTGATGGTGATTGGACATTGTCATAAAAAACTTATGCTGTATGATGATATTCGTGAAATTTTTGGGCCTCTACCTAGGATTGCCAAGGCCGATTTCTTACCCCAGTACGCCCCTGCTAGTTGGTGCATGGGAAGGTCAAAGGGATTCCCAGTAGTTTTCAAAAATATCAGGGAAAACAGGAGTTTTTACGCAAAAAGAATTTTTAAAGAAAATCAATTTTAGATGACGATGCAACTCTAAAACAAATTACCGCAGACACATGACATTTTCACTGAATATTTATTTTATACTTGAATTTTCTAGGTATACATTTTATGTAAAATTTAAAAAATATTTCAAATCTTTTTAAACTATTTATAGACATTTTAAATTTTAAATCTTTTTGGTATTTTAGATTCTGAACGAAGTGATGAATGTATTGATTTTACAATGATGTGTGCTTTTATTTTTTATGTTTGTTTTTGTGTCTGTGTACAGCATAGCTAGTCGAAATAATGCTTCGATTTCAAACTTTGGGGGTGGTTTCCGATGTAAAATTGAAGATCCTTGGGTTAGGTTTATTATAAAGGTCAAAAGTAAACATTTTCCAACAGTTTTCAAAAAAATCGATTTTTTTATATGGTTGTAATTCAAAAACTAATCACTGTAAATACTTGAAATTTTCACCAGATGTTAATGCAAGTGATATCTATATACAGTTTAATTTTCAAAAATTTTCAACTTTTTTTTAGTTATTTATAGACCACTGAAATTTTCAATTTTTTTAAAGAATTTTTTTTTGAAGTGTCGGTAAAAAAATGTTGGACAACCAAAAAAACATGAAAATTTAATACAAGGTTCCTAATCAGTTGTTCTAATTGTAACTAAAAAAAAATAAAAATCGTTAGTCACAATTTTTTTATAAGCGTTTATAGTTCAAAATTTTATGAAATCTGTCGAAAAGGCGAAAATTTGTAAGTAATTTTGAAGTTGAAAAGTCATAAAATTTTTTGCGTTTTTAACTATAAGGATTAAAAATACAACACTAAGTTTTCGATAAGTTTTCCTTCAAGTAGCTATAGAGAAAACTCGAAGCATCATTATAGGAAAAATTTTAAGTGCGTTTGAATTTTAAATTTTTACGAAATAGCGTAACGATAACGATTTATCATGAAACGATTTTAAATATTTGTTATTATTCAAAAAGTATAAGTCGTAGATACTTGAAAATTTTATCAGTTATTTAGATTGGCATTTTCTTTACATGATTTAATTTTCAAAATATTTTTACTTTTTTGAGATATTTATAGACGACTGGAATTTTCAATTTGTCTGAAAATTTTTTTTTGAAGTGTCGATAAAATTTTTTTGGCCCTATCAAAATACTTGAATGGAAAATTATAAGAATACATATGCACAATTTTTTTTTATTAGCATTTGAAGTTCAAATATTGACAAAAATTCGTTAAAACCATGAATTTTTGTTTTTGTGTTTGTCATTACGTTTTGGGACAGTAAAAATGCTTCGACTTTTAACTTTAGTATCTTGTTAAATCAGAAAGTGAATCTAGTTGATATTTTGGGGGATTAAAAGTAAAAAATTCTTAATATTTTTTTAAATAATCGGGATAAACAAACTAAAAATTAACGGAAAAACAGGAAATTTTACGTACAATCACTTTTCGACAAAATTGATTTTGATTTTTGATGTAACTTTAAAACGAATGACCATTGATACATGCAATTTTCACCGAATGTTTATAAAATTTCTATTAACATATTATTACAATAGCAGTTGAAAAATAAAAGAAATTTATAGTTACAATTTTTTTTATAAGCATTCAAAGTTTGAATTTTGACAAAATACGTAAAAATCACAAAAGTTCACAAATTATTTTAAGCTAGAAATTAATAAAAAATTTTCTTTTTTAAACTAAGATTTAAAAATTTAATATAAGATTCCTTACAAGTTTTTCAATCTTTATCACAAAAAAATGTCCACCGGAAATGCAAATTAAATTTTTGTAAGCATTTGAATTTCAAATATTGACAAAAATTCGTTAAAACCATGAATATTTGCGAATTATTTTTTAGTTCAAAATTCATAATATTGTTTGTATTTTTATCTAAGGTTATAAAATTCAACACTAAGTTTTCCATAAGTTTTGCTTCAAATAGCTATAGAGAAAATTTGATGCGTCATTATAGGAAAAATGTTTTGAGCGTTAGAGTTTTAAATTTTTATGAAATCGTGTAATGATAACGATTAACGATTTATCCTCAAACCAGGTATATGTATATCTATGATAATATAAGGTATTATGAATTATGATAAACTAATTGATTAACCATGCCATATGCAAAATGCGTCTTTATTGAAAAATCAAATATTTGTTTCAAAATAGAATATATGATAATATTTAAATATAATATATCCTAGACTGACAAATCATCTCCGTTCAGAATCGTTTTTCGTATACAATGATACCGTCTATCATTGCATTCAAATTTAATCCCATCCATTACAGTAACCTACTGTACAGCAGAGCGACATCCACGACTTACCCGCTTATTTTTTTTTTTTTTTAAATTGACAAAAAAAATTATATTTGTTGGGTAAAAAAAACTTCAACATTTAATACAAGGTTCTTAATATATCGTCACAATGGTAGTTAAAAAGTATTGAAAATGCATAGTCACAATTTTTTTTTTAATAAGCATTGAAAGTTTGAATTTTGACAAAAATCGTGAACATTTGCAATTTATTTTGAATTAGAAATTCATAAAAATTTGTGTTTTAAAATCTTAAATTTTAAAATTCAATACAAGAGTCTTCATAAGTTTGTCTACTTTTATCAAATAAAAAAATGTCTACCGGAAAGTCCGGAAATTCAAATTAAATTTGTATTAATCTGCAGAATTACCTATTAACTCAATTCCTCTTGTACCGATATTCTTATTTTGTTGTTATTCAAAAACGAATAACTGTAGGAAATTGAAATTTGCATGACATGTTTATTTTATTAATTCATATCCTTGATACAAATATACAATTTTCAAAATATTTCAACAATTTTTAATAGTTATTTAAAGACATTCCTTTGAAATTTTCCGTTTTGTGTTCTATAAATGTCAATAAAACTGTATCTGTTGGGTCAAAAACTAGAAAACAAGGTTCCCAGCAAGTTGATATAATAGCAGTAGTAAAATATAAAAAATACCTAGGCACGCTTTTTTCTAGTTCAAATAATAGTTCATTAAAAGTACAAATTTTGATAAAATGCTTTTGATTGAAAAATTAACTATTCATAATAAATTTTTAAATACTCATAACTCGCTTTAAAATTAGAATATGATAAAAGACTAGTATGTTGTCTAGATAATAGTCTTACCTTTAAATTTGATTAGAGGTCAATTCAGTCTAAAATTTAAATTAACAAAGCTACACTTACGTGTTCTGTTGAGCGTAAAAATTGGTATGGTACCTACGCACTTGTAAGAATGGAGACAACTCATGCGGGTATCAAGTCCTTTTAACAATAAATTGTGTATACTTACTATGAATTACTGAGTGGGTCGGGTTATGAATTAAATTTGATTAATTTTGATTTTATAGGTAAATATATTTATTTTTTGAAATAATGGCAATGTAATTAATATAGTATAAAACAATAAAATATCTTAGACTGACAAACCGTCTTGTTCAGGATCATTTTTCGTATGTAATCATTAAATTCAAATTTAATACCATCCATCACAGTAGGTAACCCCCTTGTGAATTACTGTATAACAGAGTGAAATCCACTTACCCGTTTACTTTTTTTTCATTAATTTATTTCCAGTTGATTTTTTGCATATATATTTTATACTTTGATAACCTAATGCCATATAAATAATTCCTCTTTAATAAATTAATATTGTAGTTTTTCCGGTCCAAGAATTTATTGATTGTGGAAATGTGGACTGTCGTTACTTCTTTAGTAATGTGTATTCCTAATGTATAATCTTTTCTAAATTTTTTTTATGCTTTTTGAAATAAATTTTCCAGCGAGTATTGGTGCTGTTCTCCTCATATTTTTGTTCATTAATTTAATTTTATTATTATTGAATAAATCTACAATCTAGGTATACATATTTTAGTATAATAAGTAAGTTTGATATATAAGATTAATTTAATCAAATTGAATTTTTTTACCTTTTTTATTTTGCTTTTTAAATTTACATTTGCCTGTGTGTGACTACATTCTTTCAAATTTACTAGTTACATAAATTTTGATAAACTATCTTAAGAACTTTGAATAATCATTTTTTACTACGCTAATGTATGAATCTGGAGATTATAGAATTGCAGTTTTCAGTAAATGTATCAATATAATATAACCTGAACATTTTTTTTTTCATTTATAAATCTCTAGTTAATTTCACTATGTTAATGTTTTTAAACATTGACTGGCTATCCCAAGGAGATCTTTAGAGAACCTATATAAATTTATATTATTTTCTTTTTTGCATCTATTAAAATCCATTTGCTTGCGGGTGCCAATGTTCTTTGACCACTTAAAAAAAAAATTTATTTAATTCTAGTTAATTATTTTTATTTTGACCAGCTATTTTAGAGACCCCAGAATTCTTTAACAGCTAATTATTGTGAATAGTTTCTAGGAGTACAAATCTGGACAGAAATCTTTAGCATTTATATGCACTTTATCTGAATTTAACTTAAGTTAATATTGTCATAAAATATATTTTATTGACTTTAATGCGCTATAAAATAATTCAATAATATATGAAAAAAATTTCCAACAAAACACTTTAATTTATTTAAAATACATCTTAAAAAGGTTTAAATTTTCTGCTCTGTTTTAGTAATTCAATTTTTGATTTGTCATTATCAAACTTATTGCGTAACTCCATCAGTTCTAAAATAATAATATTTTATTAATTAATAATATTATTTTTATTATAAATTATAAGGCATTTTAAATACTTACGATTAATTTTGGTCTCTTTAATCTGGAATCGATAAAAGTTTTTTAGTGTTTTCTTAATCTTTTTCTTAGCCTCATTTTTCATTATGTTATTCTTAATAACTTCCTTGCGTGCAAATCCAGGATTTCGTCCTCTAAAATGCGTATGAAATGTATTAAGTATAATACACAATTAATAATTATAGCTAGTAACAAAAATTTATCAAGAAAAATGTAATTGCATTTTACAATTTCATATAAGTTAACAAAATTACAATAGAAATTTATCTAAAAATCATGAACAAAAAAATACTTTTTAGTAACGGTTTTCCACCCATCTTCATCTTCATTGTCAACTGTATCTTTTTCAGTTTGTATTCGTGTTGCTGATGTCTTGTCATATTCGGACATAAATGTATCAATCTCAGACTGTAATTCTTTTTCATCAACTATATTGTCATTGTAATTCTCGCACCATCCTATAAAAAAAAAACAAATGATCAATTAAACTTTAAGATGTTAAAATTTATATTTGCTTTCTTACGGTGAACTATATTTGTGATTGGAGCAGATTGTGTAGATAATATGAAAGGTTCACTTTCAGTACATTTCAGTGACAATGCATTTTCCAAACCAGATGTGTGTGCAAACACAACATAAGCCACTTTGAAGCCCTGAAATTATAATCACAATTAAAACATAATTTATGCATTTAATATGAACGCTTACTTTAATTGGTTTTGGAATGAAATATTTTGATGACAATATTTCTGGTTCAATTGGAGTGGGCTCATTGTGAAAATATACAGATTTTACTTTACCACAGCGACGAAATGCATTTTTCATAGTTTTCTACAATCAAATAATTATAATATGTTGAATTGTTATTTTGAAATAAATATGATAGCATTTTGGCATGATACATCTAAGATTAAAGCACAACAAACTAATCAAATTGTTTAAACTATTATAATCAATCCACAAAAAAAAATGCATTTGATTATAAATTATTAGTTAATAATGCCTAATTTTGTGAATGGTTAATTGGCTACTGAATAATTAAAAACTAATTCTCCAAAGTGTAAAAATTAATTCATTTCACACAAATAATTACCTGATTGCAAAATTCAGGAACGCCAATCACAAACAGTGTCTGATATTCTGGTTTTTGTGCACATTTTTCCCTAGTTGTATGCATTTTTAAAAATAAATGACGAATAGCTTTAGAATTTTCATTGACTTTCACCGGGAGAACTGAGAAAATAGAAGAAACATAATTTGAATGAGAGGTATGATTTAAAAATTCTTAAATCTAATTAAATTTAAATATTTACTACCTATAAATTATATACTAATAATTATTACAATAATTATTATTTTTAATTAAAAGCTTTTAGTAAACAATTATTAAAGCTTAACAATTAAAATACTTAATACAACGTAAATATAATATAAAATCATTTATAAAATAAATAGGTTTTAACGTATCATAATCAATGAATAATGGTAATTAAGTTAATGAGATAGAAATAATTTAGGCTATGGAATATATTGTTTGTAAAGTGAGGCTATAAGGAGGGAAATGAGGAGAAACATTGATACTGAAAGTTCTAATATAAATTTTAAAATTGGTTCATCATTAATGGAGATTATTGATAGTTAAATAATGGGATATTTTTAGAATCAGCGATGGAGATGTAACAAACTTTGGTAAGGTGAGGAGGTGATTTGAAAGTGAAAGATGTGAGTTAGTAGAAATGCTTTGTATATTAGAAATACTTTGTAGCTGAAACTCCAAAAGTATGATCAACCACGCAAAGTATGTACTTGGCTATGGTGCTTTTATCTTTGGTGCAAACATCAAAGGAGTGATCTTCCCAATTTAGCACAATGTGAAGGATGATAGTTAGTACCCCGCTAATTTAAGTTGTGCCCATTACTAAAATTGGACACCCACTTTTTTCGAGAACCTCAAACCCAATGCCAACAATAAAGAAATTCTAAATCATTCATCAATATTGAATACTAAAATAAGTTAGTATTGTCCTATATGACCGAGCACTCTTGATCCACCCCAGTATCAAAATAGGCCGACCTATGGACACATCGCTAACCATTTATTATACTATAATATCATCATGCTTATAGTGCTTATATTATAGAAATAAATTAAACAGTAACAATAGTGAAATGGACATCAAATAAATTATTATTAATACATAATATAATATACATTTATAATAATATTATTGTTGTATCATTATAAACCTACCTTTGAATCCAACACAGTTTTCCATTGCGCTAACTTTCAAGTTTTTAGATTTATTACTTTTATTTAACAGTGTTAAAAATTAAAAATCAACTATTTAACTATAAAGATATGATAATGAATAACACATGTCTTGAAGTCTTATTATTAAATCATTTACTGTCGAGTGTCGGCCGTGTCGGGTACTCGGTTAATCGAAATTTGAAAACAATATTATCATTTTTTTATCATATTTATTAATCACGGTCGTACAGTGCATACGAGCAATGAGCGTTGAAATTTCAAAACGTGGATCGTACGACAACTGCAACTGAATTTGTTTTTGCGCGCAAACACATATTTATTTTGCGGCAACGCGTGGTGATAGAATAAAAATATTATAAAATACAATATTATTTTTAATGACTAATTTCTAATGACTCTAATATCTATTACTATCATCACCAGTCATCACTCACCCCCCTAATTCACAAGTCACAACCATCACATCTATAATACAAATAATTCAATGTTTTTTTATTCGATTATAATCTTCATTGTGATAATTATCCGCTACAGTATAGCATGCATGGACATAGGAAATGAACGAAAGACTTAGTTATGCGCAAACAGATATTATCGTCAAGAATTTTAAAAGAAAATAAAAATAAAAATTATGCTGTAGAATATGACGTAGATTAGAGTAAGTTTAATGATTTACATATTTTAACTGTAAACAATAATATAATTAAAATAAACTACATTGTATTATATTAATATAATATAAATATACCGAATTCTTTGATTAAGTTATTTAAAGTAAATTCATATGGTACTATACTAATTAAAACAACACAACAATGAATAAATCAAAAAAATAATTTCCTACATAATCTAGGAAAGAGAAAAAAGAATTCAAATATTTTATAAAATTAATAACGGGCTTTTGGTACTTTATAAGGATTTTTTTCTGCTTTTTGGGACCTTCATGGCCACTTTTGAGTTATTAATTACATTTTATACATTCAATGACTTAAAAGTCAATTTTTAGTATTATTATTAATTATCACTCCTATTTTGATAGCAATAATAAATACCAAGTACTAAATACCTACATGTTTCAGAAAGAAGTACAAAATTGTTTTTAATTGATTGTTAAAACATTTATTCTGTATTCATTAATAAACAAGTCACTGTAGGCAAAGTCACTAAGTATCATCGTGATATAATATAATATATAAGCAAACTATATTAAAAATAGCAAAATACTAGTTTAAAGATAGAAAAATAGTTTTTAAGTAGAACTAATTATTAAAATGTGTAAAAGTATAAGTTTCGGATTCGCATATTTTAAACATAACGCGCTTGAGTATAATATTAAGAGGACGCTACACCCGCATGTGTTGTCTTCGTCTTAATAATATTATAATAAGTGTTGAAATGTAAAACATTGCAAAAACTGTTTTGCGCAGGAAAGAACCACTCAAGTTATAATTCAAGCTAAGCAACCAAATTTTCACACTCTAAAAAGGAGAATATTATAAGTGCAACGTTGTTTTTATTTTTTCAATATCAAAACTAAAAAAAAAAAATCAAAAATAAAGTTTTTCTTATTCATGATATCGAAAAATTAAAAGCAATGTTGCACAGTAAATATTTACTTCTTTATGATGTGAAAATTTTGTTGCTTAGCATGGATTACACTATTACAGCTTGAGTGGTTCTTTACCGCACAAAACAATTTTCACAATGATTTACATTTGTATGACGGAAATAACACATGCGAGTGTAGCGTCCTCTTAAGAATATCGTTGATCCCCCCCACCCCCACACCTGATTAATAATGATATGGTTATATAAATACTATATTATAAAATATTTTAGTATTATATACTCTACAGAGGCTGACAAACTCACACAATAATTCACAATATTATTGTTTCTATGTCTATATATTTTAATAATTATACAATGATTGAATGATTTATCATCGAATTCATATTGAACACGGATCAATGTCAGTTTAAAATCATAACAGCCACACATGAACACGTTACTACATTTTGTGTTTTGTTTATACTTTATACATTATTATTCAATATTATTATCGATTAGCTATGTTTGTATATTGACTATCTTAAACGCCGTATTTTGAGTGGGTATTATAGGAGAGGAGAGCTGGCACTTTTTTAGAATCGAACGATTTATTATGTATGTACCTAATATGTTATGTATACCTACCTAGTAATAGTAGTAGTATATATATTTGGCTATTTTAAATAATAATAATTGCATTAACATTTTTCGAGAAAATAAATGCATAAGGAAGTTAGTGTGTGTATATTACATTATTAACACTACTCATAGGCTATAGGTATTTATAATAAATGCCGGTCGTGCTATGATTTTCAGGGCCCTTTGTAATTTGTAAAATCAAGGCTCCTTTAGTGCCGGATACATCACCGGTGCAATCATTGCATTGCTCAGGTCCTCGATACATAACAAGTTTGGGGCATCCAAAAATAATGAATATTTAAACATTATAAACTAAACTCTAAAGTACCTAGTAAAATATATGCAGCATGTTGTTTTTTAATAGGTAGTGTTTTTATATAAATAACGATAAATCAATTTTTGGTCTACCAAAATGCATGAAAATTTAATATCTACTACCTACAATGTTTTTCATAAGTTTTTTGTTTTTTTAATACAGCAATTTAAAATACTAAAGATAGGTACATCGGTACATGGTTTCGCCTGTATAGGGAAATCTCCACTCTAAATAACTAAAATAAACCACACTGACTGAATTATTATTATAAGTTTACTTTATCTGTTATCATCACATAATTTACTGTATTTACTATTATAAATCATGTCAATACCAAAAGGAATTTTCTGTATACATAATATCTAAAATATATATATATTAATTAGGTAGGAATATAAAACAAATTTTATTTAAATATCTACTAAAACATAATTTCATATCTGTTAATATTGTTTTATAAATAATTATATAATAACAAAATACATCCTTTAAATTTGGATACAATATTATTATCTATCATATAGGTTTATTTTGACATTTGATAGAAACACATGTGTAGATAAAAGTTTCGCAATTCAATTCTTTTAACACATATTATTCTCAATCGGGGATATAGAATATAGAAATGCAAATGTTTACTTTTTTATTAGTTTGAGACTTTGAGTGGATCTTAGATAATTTTTACAAGTTATAGACAATAGGCATGATATTTTAACAACGAACCATTTGTGACACGTCATTCATTTTAAGGGCATATAAACCAATAAATTATTTGGGGAGGCGGCGCATTTTATCATCCGCGGCTTATCGTGTGAACATTGTCTGTGCACTAGAGCACTCCTAGCTATGGGCTATGATTAATGATATAATATTACGAATTACGATGACTATGTAGTACATTTGTACCAATAATTAAATCATACAATTAATATTATAAGTTTAATATAATATAATATTAAATACCTACGTCTTGATGTACATACAAATATACAATATCTTGTTAAGCTATGCAAGTATATGCAACAAAACCGGACCGATATCATTTTTTATTTGTTAGCGCTTTTGCAGCTTCCAAAACAACATTGTCACTCGTCACCAGCCAACAGGGATATTTTTAATATTTTATCCCCCAAAAATTAAATACACTACAAATACAACTAAAAAAAAAATTAATAAGTAGGTAGATGCTCGTCTGGTCTTATGCAGTGTATATTATACGACGAGTTAAATATAATATGCAAAATATACTTTTATTATAGACCACGATTAAAGATGTCTTTAATTGTGTTATAGACGCAAAGATTCCATTTTTAGTGGGCGCATCTAAAAATAGACGCTGCTGCTGCGATGTCTGGTGCAACGTGTAGATGGCGATCGAACGTTATCGACCAACCGGTGGTGGTGTTAAGGGAGGTTCGAAATACCGTTAACCTAAGGAAATTAGAAAGGTGGCGTTTGCCAGTCGCCACTGACTAGCAAGCTTTGACGAGAATATAGATAGTAGTGGCCCTTAAGCCCTTAACCAATACAATCAGGCAATTACATCAACAGCTGGCTTGAGTGCCTGTCAACCGTGTATCCATATATTATTGAGTCACCGAATCTTCCGAAAGCCACCTTACTACAATTTTTCTCACGCGTCAACGGCAAAATGTGCCCCGCGTGCGCCATATATTCAGCTGCTGTGCTCGCTCACGGGACCCAAGAGGCCAAGACGCCAAGACGCATTCGAATTCGTTTGCGGGACCCTCCGGCAACTATGTTCGGTTCACACATTACACACGATTAAATTCAGACATTTTTTTCACTTGCTATCTGCCACACACCTCCCTTAGTGTTGATTGCAATTATAATTTAAATATTTTTTCAAAACGCAAACCGACACCGGTGAATAGTGATGAGTGATAACCTCAACACTTCGAGTACTCCCTCGACTTGGTCTTCTAAAATATTTCGCGATGTTAGCGATTCAATGTTGACAGTTTTTGAAAATTCTAACAATTTGATTTTGCGCCAGATCCCCCAACCACTGCTCTCACAGGGAACAAAAACTTATTATTCGGAGAGCGCGCTCAAAAATGATATCGTCGGCACTGGGCTCGGCGTCCACAACACATCGATGAGTGTCTATACTCTATAATAATATTATGTATGTGTTTAGAGGATCGTGACGGGTGTCATGTTCGCGGTTTAGTAGTATCGAAGGTGTACGAGTGTTGGCGTGTGGCTCCAAGCCGTGTGTGAACGAGCGAGAGAGCGTACAGTGCTAGACTAGAGTAAGAGAGAAAGCGCAAGCGCCGCCACCACCGTCAACACCACCACTACCAAACTACTACTACTACTACTATTATTACTACTCATACTACTAGTACTACTAGTACTACTACTACTACTACTACTACTACTGCCACCAGCGGCGGCGGCAACGGTAGAAGGCAGAAGCACAAGTAGTAGCGAGCGGCGGCGGTAGTGTGTTTTTCTCGTGAATGTATGCGCGCGCTTGTGTTAATTGTGTAAGTGTGAGTGTGAGATACGAGAGTGTGCGAGCAGAGCAGCAGCTACCACCGTTGCGTGTGTGTGTGTGTGTGTGTGGGTGTGTGAGTGCGAACGGTGATATATAGATAACAGCACCGCGCGCGCGTTTTTGGGCACTACGCGCCACTTTGCCACCCGTCCACCATTCTCGAGCACCGTGTGCCACCGCTACCGCCCCACCACCAACAGTACTGTCAAACACATACACAGTACACACACACACACACACACACACACTCTCTCCACGGCCCGTGTGTATCGTCCGCCACCACCACTGCCCGTCACCGCTGCCGCCGCATATAGTGGTGTCGTCGTCGCCGCCGCCGCCGCTGCCGCCGCCGCAGCCGCCGTCGTCGTTGTCACCGCCGCCGCCGCCGCCGCCGCCGCTGCCGTCGTCGTCGTCGTCGTCGTCGTCGTCGCCGTCGCCGTCGCCGTCGCCGTCGTCGCCCCGTCGTTATTGTTTTCGTGGTGGTGCGAACGAGTAACAACAATAACAATAAAACCGGTATCGCCTCTAAACGAGCCGTAGCCTAGTGCTGGCCTCCGCCCCGCCGTCGCCGCCGCCGCCGCAGCAGCAGCAGCAGCCGCAGCCGCCCTCCCGCCGGAAAGCCACTAAAATAGGCTGGCCTAATGTTATGGGGTGTTTTGGAAGCGCCGCGGCCAAGACGGACCACGACGATGCGAAAAAGGGCAAGGAGACGAACAAAAAGATAAACCAGCAGCTGCAAAAGGACAAACAGGTGTACAGGGCCACACACAGGTTACTGTTGTTGGGTGAGTGAGAGCGAATTTATTTATTTTTTAAATTTTTCCCGTCTTAAATTTCACTTCTGTCGGTTATACGCCGCTCGTCCGGCATGTCGCCGCGCCCCCTCCTTCTTACGATCGACAACCATAACCACCCTTCAATTCTGGTTTTTGGTGGGTGCTTGCCAAGTACAAATGCCACAGCCCTACAAAAGTCTCATTAGAATTTGGACATCCCCAAATTTTGGAGGAATCATCAGGCGATTGTTTGGTATTGGACTCAGCACAGCGCAATTACTACTATTGCCCCCCTAAATGTTTGCTCAATGTATCGATCGACTTATAAGTCTTAAGATATCAGTGATTTCTGTGTGTTGTCTTATTGGTCTTCTGCATGAATCTTAATCCCTACAAAACCTTACTGCTTTCAATAATGAAAGTTATACAAATTCAATGCATTATCATTCTTGTTGATAATGGATTTTGAGTGGTCTCTAAGTCTCTCTCTGGAGTTCTATTTTATGCTTTCTTACAATTTTCAAATTGTTTGTGATTTAATTACCATGTTATATATGTTTTTGCAAGTGATGTTTATTCATAACCTTGTTTATAACATAGAATTTTGTATTTTGAGTTTAATTGAAAAATGCTTTGCACTTAAAATATATTCATGAAAGATTAGGTCGTAGATATCAGTAGTCCATCTGTACAACATATGTAAAAGTTAGATAACTTCATAATTATTGTAATAGGAAATTATTTTTTATTACCTACATATTATATGATAATGTGATCAATATTTGTATTTTGGATACTCAATTCAAACTATAAATCATAAATGTATCAATTTATATGGATTATTGAGTAGTTGATTAGCTAGGTATACTCTTAAATTATTGGTGTCCTTGAAAGTAGTTAGAACTAAAAGATATAGTTATTGATAGTAATCTCAATCTGTCATGATACTCATATTTGTCTACAAGTATCAGTCATCAGTATACCTGTTTTATTTTCAATTTTTTCTATTATACCTATATATATATATATATAGGTACATTTTTTTTAACCGATTACAATATTTACATGTGACAGACGACATTGTAACTATGTTAATAAACTAAACATGATAGTGTATAATATAATCGATTAAAAATATAAACTTGAATACATGCCAAATGTTGTGTCTTGGTTAGTTTTAAATTTATATTTTTCTCATAACATCTACCAGAAAAATACAGAATTCTATGCAAATTTATATAAAAATGTTCTAAGCGTAACATTACATTTATTTTGATGTCTTTACATTTTTTTTTTTTACATCAAACATTCTCTGAAAATGTGTATGTTGGCACTATTAACAGATTGTCTTGTTATACATCAATATTTATTCATATGAATGTGTCTTTTTTTCTAAAGAATACTTATACCTATTATACCTGGATAGGTGATGTAGGTACCTGCCCAAAAAGAGTTTAGGTATGGGTAACAATAACATAAGTTTTAATGAATTATAGAAATACTAATGCTCAGAATAGTTAAATAGATTTTTCAAATAAAGAGAATTCCTTTCAAAGCTTTAACACTGATTCCTAATTGACAAAAGTATTATTGTCACGTCCTACAATAATGAGAATATTTTGTTTTCAAAAATATTCCATTATTTCAGTAGTATCACTATCCATAGTAATTGAAAAATTGTAAAATACTGAAATACTGAAATAACAAAATAAAATAGTTGAATGAAACAATGGTATTTAGTACTCAACAAAATTTATGTCAATGGATATCCTTGGGGTACTACCAAGATAAATTGCATTTATATTTAGACAAATAAAACTAAAAATTACAATCACTATCAAAATTTAAGCTAGTGTATTTACAAAATTTAATAAAAAAATGTTTCAAATTTTCTTAGGAGCTGGAGAATCTGGTAAAAGCACAATTGTTAAACAAATGCGAATATTGCACGTAAATGGATTTAGTGAAGAGTATGTATATTCATATTACTTTTTGAATTTCAAATTAATATAAATAAATTTTATAGAGAAAAAAAACAAAAAATTGAAGATATTAAAAAAAACATTAGAGATGCCATATTGGTAAGTTTTCCTTATAATTTAATAGTTTTGTTATTAAATGTTATATATATATATATATATATTTATTTTTAGACAATTACAGGTGCCATGAGCACACTCACCCCACCAGTACAATTAGAACACCCAGAAAATCAGTTTAGGGTTGATTATATGCAAGATGTCGCTTCCCAACATAACTTTGAATATACAACGGTGAGTTATAGTTCTAATAGTTTGTGGAAAATAACTTATATTATTGTTATTTTTTTAGGAGTTTTATGAACACACAGAAATACTGTGGAAAGATAGAGGTGTACAGTCTTGTTTTGATAGATCTAATGAATATCAACTCATTGACTGTGCTAAATAGTAAGTATTTTACTTCAATATTTTCAAAAAGTAACCTTAAGGTACCTATGTTATTTATTTAAAAAAAATGCCTATATAATCAAAGAAAGACTTCAAAAACATAATATATATATATGTTCAGTATTTGTTTCACGTAGCACAAAGTAGTGTCTTCTGTCATTTAAAATAAGACATAATATTTAAATTTTAAATTTTCTATTTGGTTATTTTTTTTATTTTTTTTTTTGTTTAGTTGTAAGACAGTTGACACTAACTAAATTATTTGTTTTACATACAATATATAGTCATTTTTAAGTAGTATGTTAGCATTTATGAAAGTTTAAATTTAATATTTTTTAAATATAAATCTATTTCAAACATGTGTATTCTGTTTGATTATGATTTATTGATTATTAGTTATTAGTTATTACTGTTATTAGTGCTTATTATACAACCTAAAGTGTATTATTTCTTGTATTAATATAGTATTATTATTATATTTATTTTAAATTAGAAACAGAATAAATAATCTTTCTTTGTATGGTTATTAAATATTTATTTATTTATTTATTTCAGTTTTCTCGATCAAGTACACATTATCAAGCAAGTAAATTATACCCCTTCAGAACAAGTAATTAAATACAATATTTTTACTTAGTTATGTTATAAAAATATCTACTAAATCTTACGTATTCTATATTTTACTAAATATTAATTTGTGGTCAGTTAATGGCATTGGTAAAATATAGCCTACCAGGTAATTTGTCTAGTTTAAAATTGTGTTAAATTAATCAATTTAAATATTTTAGGATTGTGATTTTATAACTTTTAATGTGGCGGTACCAACATTGATTTACACTTATAATTTTCATCTTATGAGATTGAATTAATTTTGTCTAACAACTTAACAATCTCAAAAAACAATGTACTTAAAGAGGATGCCATACCACGCATGTGTTGCTTTCGTCTTACAAGTGTGTAACAGCTAATTTAAGCTCAGACGATCACATTTAGCTCTGTCAGCTTAAAGATTAAAGTTAAATACAATTTAAAAATAGAACATTATCTGTTTTTGTATATAGGGATTTTATGGTTGTTCATTTTTGTGCGTTATAACCATTTTTAATTTACGCTATATTATACATACAAAACTTGCTAAAAAAATTAAAGTATCTTAAAATCCCAATGAACAAACTCGGATAATATACTTACCTTTGAATTTTATAAAAGGTCCATTCACTCTAATTTTTAAACTAATGGAGTTAAATATAATCTACTAAACGTAATGTAATTTGTTATGTTATACTCTTGTAAGACAGAGACAACATATTCTGGTATGGCGTCTTCTTAATAATATTTAATATTATATAATATAGTGTTTAGTTTTACAACCTAAAGATATTTTTATCAATAACAACTACTTTATCGCATATAGTTTTGTTTAGACTATTGTAACTATAAGAAATAATTATTTCAGTATAATAATAATTCAAAGTAAATAGACTACTTAATAACTTCTTGATATGCCAAATACTTAATCGTTGCTAAATAAATGTTTATGTTGTAAAGTATTTGAGTAAAAATTTATAAAAAAGTATTCAAATACTTTTTTTTGTATCAGATACTATTTTAAATACAACTTTGAATCGATTATTTTAAATGTTTTGTACAGTTTTAAATAAAAATTTAATCTGCTTTTATGAACTAAAAACAAAATTTTTTCATTAGTTACGCATAATATGGGGTAAACAATTATATTGATATCTATAATTGTTGTTTTAGATACTCAAAAACTTACAAAAATAATAAGAAACTATAAAATGTCTATTTATGAGTTGATGTGTTATTTGAAGCTACTAAAACAGGCAAATATTAACTTATATTTTTAATTATTCTCATGATACAGAATAAAAAATATGCCCAGAGTAATAAATTTCCCTATGTAATTTATGATAAGTTTATTATAACAATAGTATTGTTTTAATTTAGTTTAATCCATGTTTCAATTACTCTTATGAAGGTGGTATTTGGATAACTTTTTTAAAAACAGAGTTGTTAAGTTGTTACTAAAATAATTTTAAGAACAATTCCTTACAAAATTATATTTTAATTTTATTAAAAAGCAGATAATCAATTAAATATCAACTTGAATATAGTATGTTCTATATATTTTTCAAATTTGTTATTATATTTTAATAAATAAATTATTTTTAGGACATACTTAGGTGCCGTGTTTTAACTTCTGGTATATTTGAAACACGATTTCAAGTTGAAAAAGTTAATTTTCAGTAAGTATTATCTTTGAAATTATTCCATCACAGTAATAGTTACTTTTAAAATGTATTTTATTTTTCAGTATGTTTGATGTGGGAGGCCAAAGAGATGAAAGGCGTAAGTGGATACAGTGCTTTAATGATGTCACTGCCATCATATTTGTGACTGCTTGTAGTAGTTATAATATGGTTCTTAGGGAAGATCCCACTCAAAATCGACTCCGTGAGTCATTAGACTTGTTCAGAAGCATATGGAACAACAGGTATTTAGTTTTTTTAATTTTATTTCTATTGAGTTCTACATCTTATTTTATTTTTTAAAAGATGGTTGAGAACGATATCAGTTATATTGTTTCTGAATAAACAAGACTTACTAGCAGAAAAAATCAAGGCTGGCAAATCTCGACTAGAAGATTATTTTGCCGAATTCACCCGTTACCAAACGCCAATGGATGCTACTCCTGATCCGGGAGAAGATCCTCCAGTTATTCGCGCCAAATATTTTATCCGAGATGAGTTCCTTGTATGTTATTTGTATCAATTATATTGTTTATTTTTATGGTAGAACAATAAGTAATACTATTTATATTATGTATTTTTTAACTGGTTTATAGCGCATCAGTACTGCCAGTGGCGAGGGTAAACATTACTGTTATCCACATTTCACCTGTGCTGTTGACACTGAGAACATCAGACGTGTGTTCAATGACTGTCGCGACATCATACAGAGGATGCACCTGCGCCAGTACGAGTTGCTATGATCTCTCCCTTACCCACTCACATATACATACACAGGTCTCTTAATTATTCTGCAGCAATTTTGAGTAAGTAATTTAATTGTTTTAAGATACCATTTATTTGGGTTCTCAAATATCTCTTTATTGAATATAATATTCATTATTAATTTTTTTTTATTATTAATAACTTTATGTTTGAAAATTAGTTACCAACCAGTTTTTTTTTATTAGATACCAACTTTTCTTAATTTAACAATGTTTTTTTTTATTTTGTTCAATTACTATGATGAATACAATTTATTTATTTAGTTATAAATTATGATTTTAAAATAAATTATTACTGCTCTGTACAAATACTTATTCATAGTTTATATAGAAATTTTGATTTTTAAAATCATTATTTGTAGTAATATAAATTAATTTTCTCTTTGGTCAATAAATTTCTTATACATCAATTTTTTTTTTCAGTATTAATTGTGCTGAGTTATAAATCACTTTTTATTTTTAATGAAAAAGTAAATTTTAAAATCCTCAAAATATGAATATCTTATGTATTTTATTTTTATTGCTTTTTTTTGCATTTTTCTAAGTTAAACTATTCAAATCTTTAATTATTTATGACATACCAAAGACTATTAGAAAATAAATTTATTATTGTTATATTTGTTAATAAATATCTTGTTTGATTTATTATTTCATGTAAATTATTATGTGTTTTTATTTAATTTTATAAAAGGTATACACATTTATCCAGTAAAAATATTAAGAATATAATAGTTTTATTCTCCATCAAAATTTGTTTATTGGAAAGTAAGACTTCATACAACTAAACATGAAAAATAAACTACCTAAATTAACAATTTTTTTTAAATAAATTAAAATAATCATACATTTTTTATGTTTAAAAATAAATTACTACAAATTATATTGTATTAGTTACTATATACTTGTGTTTTTGATAATAATATACAAAATACAATGATATAAAAATGTGTATCACATAATTTATGCTTATAAATTTTAATTTATCTACTGACTATAATAAGGAGACTTAATATAGAAAGCCCCCCCCCCACTTAAAAAAATATCTTAAAAAAGTATTTACTAACCAGAGGAATGTAGTTGTAGTTAGTTTGTTGTTACTCCAATGAAGGTAGTATAAGAAATATTTGGAAAATGTAATATATTCTGATCAATGACTCATTAAAAATTGTATTGCTTATCAAATTATCCATTCGTACATAAAATGTATCAATTTATCACAGTATAACCATGTTATATAAATATTTGCTAGTGTCTACAGGGTTTAACAGTATTATAATTTAAAAAATTATTAATTATTCACTGTATGCAAATGTAAAAATGCATAATTTCATAAGCTTTAAGTTTATAATGGATCATGGTTCAAAATAATTCATATATTTTCCAAAAACCATAAACAATTCTTATATTGCAATGAGTTGAAGTAAATACTGATATGACTTCAGCGTTAAATTAATAAAATATCAATAACCCCATTAAAATATTTAAAAAAATAAATAAATAAATAAATAATATTTAAAATAAAATGTATCAATTAATTCCTTTTAAATTATCTCTGCTAAAAGACTATTGTGATGTTTTGTTACATTAATTTTTGTTTGTGTCTATTGTTAGTCTTATATTTTATTATTAATATCAGTTATTAATACAACTTTAACTGGTTTGCAACCTACCTTATCTAACAATTTGATTTTTTCAATTTTATGTTGTGACTATCATCAAATAATTTCTTCAAATTTGAGTTGGTAAATAATGTGTAGAAATTAAAATTATGTATTACTAAAATCTATCATAAATATGGAAAGATAAAAATATAATTCATAAAATATAAAACATAGTTTTTGAAAATTAATTCATATTTTTTCTTAATTCAATTTCAGAATCACAGGTTATCAAATACAAAATCATTTCAACAAACCTAAACATTTCAGTAGTATGTAAATAAGATTGATTCCTTGTGGTGAGCGTTCTTTTACAAGCAGCCAAATAAGGTTTTTGCAAAAAGAATACATATCTAGATATTAGGACCTTTGAAGATGTATAGGTACCTATGTTTGCCTAGTCACAGTTTTAGATAATTTATTAGCAGAAGTAGTTAAAAAAAATTAACAATTAAACTTAAATCCTATACAATTATAAAACATTTAATTTAATTTTTGTTTCATTATGTTGTTCAATGCCTAGTACAATGGATATTATAAAATATATTCACCAATAAATACATTTGTTTTTTTTTTTTGCTTTTAAAATTGGTGATAAATTTTCTAACATAGTAATATTATAGTATGTAAAATTACATTGTCAATGGTTATATTATTGTTAACTATTATTTACCAGGTACTATAATGTCCTAACCTAATGATTATATTATTTGTATTAAAACTGATACCTAGTTCAAGCCTGTTAACTACAGTTGAATGCCCAAATTCAATGATGTAAATAATTGTATGCATTAATATAACTTTTTTTAACTATAAAATATTTGCAACGTTCCATTACAAAAAAAAAAAAAATCGCACAATTGAAAGTATATATTTATTATTTAAATATATATAAATTAATTTTTAATATTACCGTTATGAATGTTATACCAGTAAATCCAATGGTAAAATTTCCAAATCTTATGTAATTACGTGTATAGACAAATATAACTAATTATTATATTATGTTTGTAACTTACTAGTTTCTTTAAATAATGTATTATTTGTTTCTTGTTATAAGTTTTATTTATAAGTTATAATATATTTTTTGCTCTGGGATAATATATGCATTTTTAAAAGAACAACAATTTGTTAACATAACAGAAAAGCATTATTAAGAGTTGGAATACAAATTTCCTGTGCTTATTATCAATATTAATTGTGCAACATGAACATGTATCAATATTTTGTTTATATTTATTTATTGATTTGTATTTAATTTTCTTTTTGTTTGGTGCTGCTTGCTTATACTTCCTTCCTCTCTCCATTCTCCATTATTATCAATTCTTGTTAAACTAAAATAAAAACATGTACAATTATTAAATCTAGGTTTTGATTTTTATTTTTCATAAGTTAACCAGTGTTTTTTTCTTCAGAGGGTGATATTAAAACTAGGATTTTTTTAATGTTGTTTATTTACATTATTATTATTTTTTTTTTTTGTATATATATATTTAGTGTGAGGGTCTGCCAATATAAACATCATCGTGCAAGTGTCAGTTGAAACCATTATTGTATAATTAGTCGTTCTTTTCATTATGTTATATTATGTATGTATGTATGAATATAAACATATATATTACATACACTATGCATAATAGTAATGTATAACCTAAAAAAAAAAATGTAATACATTATAATTAAATATTACTACTTTGTTGAGTTTTTATACATAAAAAAATGTGTTTATTATACATACAATTATGTATTGCTTTATGTTTATACCTATTTTCTTTATTATTTGTAACTTATAGTTGAATTGTTTTTCTTTTATTTTCTTTTTGTGTTTATTTTATTGTTTCAATTACTTATTATTTAAATTAACTTAAGAAAATAAGTTTTTAAAAAATAGTAGTTTCTGGAATTTAGGAAAAATGTTGTTAATTTTTTTTTTATTCTATGATTTATTTAATTGTTGAAAATAATATTGTACATTTTAATTGCGTATGAGTAATAACTTTGTACAAAAGAAAAAATTAGCGCAATAAATAATATTACAATATATATATACATATTATATATTATATATATATGATATAATATGTATATATAATATATTTATTTTATTATTGTTTTTTTTCCATTGGTATCGACGTTGCTGTTTTAAATAGCTAATTGTAATTTTACCATTAAAATAATAAAATAAAAATTTAATTTACCTTCTATGTATCCTTAAATAATTTAAATATTTAACTGATTAATAATTATATTTTATAGTTAAGCAATAATATAAATATTTTATAAAAAAAAAAGGGTTGGTAGATACTTGTTTGTTATTCCGCAGCTCTAGTCCAGTGGTCAGACCACTATCCGTTAGTAGTATTCAAATATTTGATACAACATTTTAAAACTTATGAATGATATATTTCTGAGATTTTAGCGAGTCTGTTATGCAATTTATTTATAGAAAAGAGTAAAGATACTACCTAATTAAAACATTAAATTGTTGTTAATATAATATGTGACTCTATGTTGTCGCCACCATGACTAAAGATTAAATAAATTTAATATTGGAATTTCAGATACCTTCCAAAAACTAATAATCCAAATTAAAAATTGACCTAACAAATAGTTTCTCCAATTCTACAACTCAAAACTACAGTGTTAATAATTATGAAAGAAAATTATTACCTATGTATACTGGTAGGCAGTAGCGCTTGCAGTATTATACAATTAGCCACTAAAATTGGATTTATATTTCACAATGCCACATTCTAACCATGATTAATATATTGGATTATTATTTATATGAACATATTAAGAAAACATTTTTTATACTTATTAGTGAATAATCAACAGCAAAATGTTTGTTTTTAAAAGGTGTTATTCATATAAAGTAGGTATAAAGGAAGTCTGGTGTCTACTTCAAATTTTACTGCTTTAATCTATACAACTTAAAAGCATATGTACCTAAGTATTTATAAATCTAAAATAATTTTCAAGTTATAAAGAAACTCAGTGGCATTACAAATATATATATATATATATATATATATATATATATATATTTAGGGCAATTAAAGCCAAACATTATTAGGTGGGTTGGTTATTTTATTAAGGGGACATTACATTATCATTATTTTGTTGTCTCTATCTTACAGGTAACTACCATAGGTAGTTAGTACCCAATAAGTACATAAATAACCTATGTAGCATACCAAATTTTACTCTCGGTATAGATCACATTTAGCTCTATAAGCACAATTTATAGTATGTGTCTACGTTTAGCTCCGTTAGTGTAAAAAATTATAGTGAATTGACTTCTTATTAGGTAAAATTTTTATCTGTGAAATGTTGTTAGATTTGTATTATATTTTAATTTTAAAATGGTAATGATGAGTATACTTAAAGAAGTACAAACGATTTCTAATTTTAAAATACTTGTAACTCGCTTTAAAATAAAAAGTTTATAACATTGCCGAGATAAAAAGCTTACCTTTAAATATTTAATTTTTTTAGAAAGTCAATTCATTCTAATTTTAGACTAACAGAGATAAACGTATTTGCTGAGCGTAAAAATTGTCATGTTACGGAGTTAGATACGCACTTTTGAGACGAATATCAGTGTTACGTATAGCCCAGCCAGGGGATTATTAAACTTGATAAGTTCTGCTTTAAATGAGTTTGACTTCGAGAAAAAGTTAGTCGGCCAATGTTACTATGGAGCAAGTGTAATGGCAGGACATTATTTGACAGGATTACAAGCGAGAGTTAAAAATGTTGCACCCAATGCAATATTTACTCACTGTTTAGCGCATAGGTTAAACGTGGTACTGCAAAATGGCTGTAATATGAATTCAAAATTTCGCTTATTTTTGCAAATCTAACTGGCATGTCAGCCTATTTCCATAATTCCATCTCACGCACTAACGTTTTTGATTCTATCGTAGGAAAACACATATAGGTACCTATGTCAAACTTTGTAAATTGTCTTGTTGAAATAAAATATTGCGAGTGACTCTAGTACAGCAATGCCTATATGGCTATATATAGGTGCAATGAGAAATATGCTAATTATTTCACCTATCCGTTTGGTCATATTATACAGAAAAATGATGACGAGTATACGGCAGCTAGGGTGTAATCGGAAGATAGAATTGAACTAATTGAAGTGAACAATAGGGGACTTATAACTTATAAAGTTATAAGTGAAGAATAATAGCTTTTACGTTGTTTAAAATATTTACATTTGGAGTGGATGTGCAGTGGCACGTCACAAATTAATGTAGGGTACTAGGGTATAGTATAGAGCGAAATGTTTGTATTGTTATTTATAAATTATAATTTAAAGCCAACTTTATTTATTTTTTAATTTTACAGTTACCTAGTACAGTAGGTACGTACTTAATAGTACGTATTATTTGATACCTAATTTGAGCACGATATTTTGAGATAGGTATACACTATACAGTATGTAAAATAATTATTGAAGAGTCAACAATCAACATCTGTATCTATTGATTGTTCAATGTTCATAGATTTCTATCTGAACACATAAGATCCGTATTATACGACTTTTACAACACAACAGGGGCGGTTTGAATGTATTATATTTAGTGGTGCAAGACAATATATAGACACCCACTCACCAACCCCCCTTCATCATATAGAAATTACAAATAAATATTTTTTACAAGCTTATAGTTTATAATAATAAGGTCCTTATATTCTTAACTCGACGCTTTCAACAATTTCAGCCACGATTAGGTACTTTATTATTTTTTTCATTTATTGAACATTAAAATTAAACATTGCGCACAATATGCTCAACTAAGACCACCCACCCCACCCCCCCCCTAACATTGAACCTATTCAGTCTTTATCATGTTTAAATACAGACAAAAAAGGTGGCAAAGTGTTTTCTAGATCATTTAGCGTAGCTTGGTATAAACAACACTTTTGGCTATGTGGCAGCTATTACCTAGAAAAATTATTTTGCTGGAGTTGCTTGGTATAGAGCATACAAAGTTCATTTGGTCTACTGAAGGGTAGGTATTGTGATTTTAAAAATTTGTCTAGGAGTTTACAAATACACGAGTTGTCAAAGGAGTATATTCGCAAACATTTTAACTTAAAAAACTTAGAAAAAAATGCTGTAACTATTGTTGATGCTCTCAGTGAACATTGAAAGTTATTTAAAAAGCATTACAATGAAAATGTGAGACTGAATAGATTATTATTTATGGAGAAACTTACGGACTCGTCCAAAAAAAAAAAATAACCAATATAAAAACCTTCCATTTAAAACTACCCATTTTCCTAACAATTAAACACACATACCTAAATATTAATAAGTACAATGAAACAAATACAAAGGTTTACACAACTCAATGCTAAACTACCTGTACCATCGGATAAGGTGGGAGTGAGCACCAGCAGACCACCAAAGTTAAAACGATGGGATATACCAAAAACTGAAAATGCTGAGAGATCCCAAGTGCTGAATCCGAAACAACGACTATCTTCGGTAGCAGGATGCAGGGTATATGGTAGTCATTACCACACTGGCAGGCTGTACAAGAACTAACCCGAAGAAACGAAACTCCGGGGCGTTAAGGAACGGAGACTCGGGAAAGGGCCCGAAGATATCGGGCCAGACAAGTTCTGAGCCAGCGAAATATATGACAGGTTAGGTTAAGTTATGACACTTAACAGGTGTCAAGTTCTGTCAGATTAGAGACAAGTTGTATCAAGTCAGAGTCAAGTTGGAAGCAAGTCGGAGACAAGTTTA